>NC_138083.1:31239985-31896235 GCF_964212035.1 Myotis nattereri | reverse complement strand
CATGCATTGAGCCCTCACTGGGCTCCAGGAACCGATCTATGCCTTTGCCGGCATTAGCCCAGAGGTGATTTTAATGATCACAAAAAACCCTGTGATTTACTGTTATCCCGTGTAATGGAGCAGTGGTTCTCAGACTCGGGTGTGTGGCGGATCCTCTGGAGGGCTTGTTAAAACACAGACTTCTGGCCCCGCCCCCAGAGTGTCTAATGCAGAATGTGTGTTTCTGACAAGTTCTCAGGGGGTGCTGCTGCTGCTGCTCCCGAGCCAGACTTTGAGAACCCCCGGTTAGAAGGTTACTGTTGTCCCATGTGTGGGCGAGGAAGCTGGGGCTCAGAGAGGTCCTGTGACCTTCCCAAGTCCCGCAGCCAGTGAGTGCTGGCGCCGCGACTCCCTCCCCGTGTCTCCACACCGAAGCTGACGCTCTTTGTCTGCGCCAGTGCTCTCGCTGCCTATTTCTTCCTCCCCAGAGAAGCCAGCCAGCCGTTTTCTGCCTGTTTTTTATTTTTCCATCAGGAGCCTACCCAGGGAGCCGGGAGATCGCTTGCTCCCTTTCATCTCTCTAAACCAAAGCAATAGCTAGCGAGCCGTAATGGTGGCTTCCCATGTAGCGGCCGCTTCCGCTGGGCCGGCTGGAGTCAGACGCTTTCCAGAGGACGTTGGTGTGGGCAGCGCTGCGCACCACGGGGAGGGTGCCACGGGGGATGCCGCCGCTTTGAGCTCAAAGCGCCCCTCAGGCTGCAGAGCCGGTGGAGGGACCCGCGATATCCACCTTCCTGGGTGAGGAACGTCAGGCAGAACACTGTCTGTAATCTTCCCCAGCTCCGACGGCAGAATGTGTCTGCTCTCTTAATTGGGCACTGGGGTTCATTCAGTTGGCCATTTGTTCACTTGTCAGACATTCACTGCGTTTATTCTTGGAATACATAGGGCTTCCCTGATCCTTTCATTTATTCATGTTATTGAGCCCAGCTCAGTGCCAGGCCTTAAGCTGGGAGACTGCAAAGGGGAGCAAAAGTGACACTAAGGCCCAGTTCCATGGCACTTGGGACAGACATTGGTTCGTTCATTCATTCATTCATTCATTTATTCCTCAAATATTTACCGCGTGCTAATGCCCCGCCAGCCCATTACTGGGAGTCAGGGCTCCAGTGGTGAAACAGATGGGCCTAGTCCCTGCTCACATGGAGACCATAGTCCGGAAGCAGGTGATCAAACAAGCCCGGAGGTTAATACACAGCGCGACGCAGATGCTGCCTAAATAAAATAAAGCTGGGCTCAGAGCCGAGTAGGAGATGGGGTGTGGTGGGTGATCAGGGAAGGCTTCTCTGAGGAGGTGACATTGAGAGGCTAGCTGGAGGATGGGAAATCATGGGCCATGGGGTTATCTGGGACAATAGCGGGCCCGGCAGAAGGAACAGCCAATGCCAAGAGCCCGAGGCGGGAGCAGTTGGAGACATTCATGCACATGGAGAAGGCCAGGGCAGCTGGAGTGGAGTGAGCCAGGGGGAGAGAGATGGGAGTTGGGGGGCAGGCCATGCGGGCCTCGCCTGTCAGGATACTCACTGCAGGGTTGAGGGTTTTGAGCAGACACATGATACGACATCATGTATGCATTTTTACATGTGGAGAATGGTATGCAGGGAGTCGGGAAGGGAAGCAGGAACACAGGGAGGAGGCACCACGGGAATCTAGGGAGCTGGGAGGGTGGAGGTGATGGAGCGCTTGGGTTTGATGTGTATTTTGGGGGCCGAGTCAGCAAGCCTTATGCAGCTCAGACATGGGTTATAAGGAGGAGAGAGGAGAGTCGGGATGGCTCCCACCTCTTTAGCCCGAGCACAGGGCTGAGTAATGGCAGCTCCGCTCACAGAGATAGGAGAGGCCAGAGAAGAAGCAGACACACGCACACAAAGGAAAATCTCTTCCAGTCTGGAGTACTGCTCCGAAAGAAAGGAGCCCAGTGTTCCGAGAGAGGAGTTGGGGGATTCAGTGCAAGTTTCCCGGAGAAAGGACTGTTTGAAACAGGGATTGAGGGAAGAGGAGGAGTGAACTAGATGAAGAGGCAAGGAGGACTATGTGCAAAGGCCCTGGGGCAGTCTGACTGGCATTCATTCCCAGTCACTTTTGAGCACCCTTACAGTCAGGATGCACGGCAGGCAGGCAGACAGACAGACACATACACCAGACGGGAACACACATAAGGAGGTTTGAAATTGTCATCAGGCTCAGTCCAGCCAACCCGAGGACATGACACCATAGTTGAGTCTTGAATGATGCACAAGTTAACCAAAAACAGTGGCTAAGAAGGTCATTCAAGGACGTTGCTGTTGACACCTAAAGTGTGTCGTATCAAGTAGTCCTCTCGAAATATTTGGTGGGTGGATAGTGGGGAAATGAGGGCAGGGGAATGAATGAGTCGGGGGGGGGGGGGGGGCGGGGAGGGAGACGGGCAGTAGGGGCCAGACCATATGGGGCTTATGAGCAGGGTGATGAGTTGGACTTGAACCAGAGACCTTGGGAGCCCCGGAGGGCTGGAAGCAGGTGGGATGTGGATAGAGCTGCGTGACCCTCCTTACCAGACGCTGTCCCTGCTCCTGGAGGGTCGTTTCTGTGGCCGGGTTGGGCCCATCATGCCCAGAACTGCTTTCTGAGCCAAGCACTCATGCTAAATCCATGACTGACCCCGCGGCCAAGCCCCATTGCCCGCTTCTGACATTATCCAGGCTAATCCCCAGAGTGTGGCCTGAGAATATATACGGCTCCTGCGGAACCAGTGGCTCTGACTTGCTCACCACCTTGACTGTGACCCTGCAGTGAGCCAGGCCATGGCCTCCAATTACAGAATCAAGCGCATGAATGGCTTCTTTGATTAACCAGGACACTTGATCCTTCCCCCTTCTTCTTCTTCTTTTTTTTTAATCCTCACTGGAGGATATTTTTTCCATTGATTTTAGAGAGTGGAAGGGAGGGGGCAAGGAGGAAGAGGAAAGAGAGAGAAACATGGATGTGAGAGACCCACATCGATTGGTTGCCCCTGCACGGGCCCCAGCCAGGGTGAGGAACCTGCAACCAAGGTGTGTGCCCTTGACCAGAATCCAGCCTGTGGGCGCGCTAACCACTGAGAGCACCAGCCCGGGCCCTCTTCTTTTCTAATGATAAAACCTAGATGTGTATGATATGGAACAGTGGGAGAATATGGGAAACTAAAAAGAGGAAAAAATACCACCCAAAGACCACTGCTGTTAGCATTTTACTGTTTCCTCCCAGTGTTATCCACACATTTTTCATAATTAAGATCATTCCACTGAGAATTTTGTTTTTTCACTTAATCTTTTAATGTAATCATTCATAATTTAAAAACAGAAACTTCTTCACAAACCTTTTAAATCTTTATCAGCGAGTCTATCCTAATTTCCTTAGGCAGTCCCCCCTGGCAGAGCTGTTAGATGTGGCTCCCTCCCCCACCCTGCTTGCACAAGTGCCTCAGTGCAGACAGCTTTTTTGATATTTTGAATCCCCCACCCCCGCCACCAAATGCAATTATGAATCCAAAGATGATGACACCTTCCAAGCTCTTGGTTTGCCTAACTAAGCTGCTTCCCAAAAGGGTTGCCTCAATTTGCCCCTCCCACCAGCAATATATGAAAACTAGAGGCCCGGTGCACAAATTCATGCATGGGTGGGATCTGGCTGGGGGCCCATTGGGCCAGGCTGGCGGGGACAGGGGCTGCAGGCCCTGTGTTGTGGGCCAATCAGGACCTGGATCAGGCTGGTTGGCTGCCGCAGTGCACATCATAGCCACTGGTCGTTCTGGTCGTTCCACCATTCTGGGCACTGGGCTTTTATATATGTAGATGCCAGTTTCACCGTATCTTCCCCAGCACCCAGTGTTATAATTTTCAGAGATCCTTACTGATAGAGTAGCTTTAAAAATTGCTTCAAATTCCCTTTTTTATGAGACAGACCATCTGTCCAAACACTTGATAAGCAGCTGTTTCTTTTGTGAACCACTCATCCATGTCCTCCACCCCATAGGAAGTGAGCCTCAATGTTATTCTTATCAATTTACATGAGTGCTTGAGATAGGGAGGATATTTTTATCTGTGTGTCTCTTTCCTTTTTAGGCTGCATGAGCCCGAGAAGAACGCCAGAGAAATAACCCAGGTACAGTCCTTGGTGAGGTGCCCTTCCTGGGAAACTCGATGGTGTGATTTTCTTGCACCAGCCGGAGCGGCAGATTCGCTTCTAAATTAAGACTCCTTTCCCAGGGCGGGAGGGAGGGTGCGGAGGGCGGAGGATCTTTACGTTCCTTCCTCCCTTCCCCTGGTTCTCTGCACATTCTCGCCCTCCACTCCAGCCAGGATGTCTGCCTTCACCTCCTTGCCTCAGTGCCCCCACTGCACACCTCCAGGGGGCGCTCTTCACAGTGCACTCTATGTCAATGGAGTCAGGCCTTTGCCCAGGCCAGCCCCTCCAACAGGAGCCCCTGCCCGGTTCCCTCCTGGCTCCTCCTGCTGCCTCTCACACCGACCAGCACGGGCTGCCAGAGCCTGTCTTTCTGATGGAAAGACCCTGTGCCATTCATTCCTCCAGCTGGCAGCGTCTCCTCATCGTGGCTGAGGAGGTTTCGCGGGCAGCGCGTTGGCCTGTTTCCGAGAGACCCAGCCTTGCTCCTTCCGGGCTGATGCTGTCAGCCCTTGGAGGCAAAGGGCTCCCCTGTGTCTTGTAACAAGACAGGCCCTGCCCTGAACCTGGAACGCGTGCACGCCAGCTGTCCTTGACATTTCCCTGGCTGCTGTCATCATGGTAGATGTAATCTGTTGGAGAGAACCAGGGCTGCTAACAGACATGATGTTTGTAGGCCAACATGTTGTGTCCTGCTCCCCGGCCCAGGGCGGCCTCCCAGTGCCCTGGACCTTCTCTCCAGTCATTTTACCTCTGGAGTTCTTTCCAGAACCTTCCGGGGAAAGAATGATGGTAAAAGAACTGAGCAAGGAAACCGGAACAAATTCAGTCAGCAAAGACTTGCTGAGCACCTGCTATGTGCCTGGCCCTGGGCAGGGAGCAGGGCACTCACAGCCCAGCTCTGGTGGCGTTGGCAGCCTGGTGTTGGGATTCCTGGTGCCAGGTGCCAGCCCTTGCGAGGGTTGGGTTTCCTAGAGAGAAGTGTGAATGTGCAGGTTGGGACAGAGGAGCTGTGTGGTCAGACCACAGCTTTAGAACCCAACAGACTGGTTCTTCTCCAGCTGTGTGACTTTGACCAAATGATTTAACCTCCCCAGGTCTCAGTTGGCTCACCTGTAAACTGGGTACATCATTCCGACCAAGCCGGGCTGGGATAGGGCCTACATAAGGTGACCCAGATGGCGGCATGGTGCTGATGGCTGTCGGGAACTGAGATCTGTGGTGGTTATCATGCACCAACCAGAGTTACCTTGCCGGCAGCTCCTCTCCGGCTCTGCAGCATGGGTGCCAGGCACAGAGGAAGCCAAGGTTACCATTCCTGATGGGTAATTTTAAGGCGCAGTTGCGAGTCATAAGATTAGCACATGGGAGATAGATGTTCAGGTTTGCTGGGTGGCTGCTAATTGTGGCCATTATCGAACATACGTGCTCATCCAGTGGGTGCCAGGCTCCATTCTAAGAGCTTTCCCTGGTTGATCTCACCCGATCCTCTCAGCGATCCTGGTGATAGATATGATTATTATCCCCACTTTACAGATGGGGAAACTGAGGCCCAGGAAGGTGACATGAATTGCCCAAAGTCTCTCAGCTAGAAAGAGCAGGAGCAGGATTCGAACTCCAGGCTTCTGACTGCAGAACCTTTACCGCCCTCCCCACTGGTCTCATTCTCCCATGCCCTTCCTTGTCTCCCGGTGCCCAGCTGCACCCCGAACGAGGCTGAAATTGTTGCCATTCATTTGTTCGTTCATTCAACACCAATCAAGCTTCCTCTGTGTCAGCCTTGGTTTCTGCATCAGAACAAATCCCTAATGAATATTTGTTGACTAAAAGAGTAAATGAATGCATGTGCCCTCCCCCTGGGGGATCAGCATGTACTCAGACCCCCCCCCAGACAGACACAGCCCTGGGTGGTGGGTGCTGTCAGGGAGAAACACGGGCTGCGGAAGCACAGAGAAGGAGGCCTGGACCCAGCCAGGAGGAAGCCACGCTTGTTCTGAAATGTGCAGGGTGGGTTGGAGTCCTCACCAGGAGAAGGAGGGGGAAGGACTCCAGGCAGAGGGAGGAGGAGGACAAGGCAGGACAGAACGGTGGGAGGAGGTGGCACTGAGTCAGCCTGGGAGGCGACCACGGTGGCATTTAGAAGATCCTCAGGCTGTGTGAGGAGGGAGGGAGGCGGATTGGCAGGGTAAGGCTGCTGGCAGGTGACCTTGGCCAGAGAGGAGCTGGGCGTGAGCTACGGCTGAGTCAGGGGAGGAAACAGACGCATCCAGACCTGGTGCTGACGAGTGGGTGAGAGGTAGGGGCTCCGAGTGACCTTCTCTCCATCCCATCCAGACCCAGGACAACAATGACATCACATACGCAGACCTGAACCTGCCCAAGAGGAAGAAGTCGGCCCCCCGGGCCGCTGAGTCCAACAACCACACGGAATACGCCAGCATTCAGGCCGTCCGCCCGCCCGCGCCTGAGGACACCCTTACCTATGCCGACCTGGACATGGTCCACCTCAACCGGGCCCCCAAGCAGCCAGCCCCCAAGCCCGAGCCATCTCACTCGGAGTACGCCAGCGTCCAGGTCCAGAGGAAGTGAACGGGGCCTCGGTCGTCTCTGGGTCTGTGCCCATGAGCCTTCCTGTCCCCCGTGGGGCAGACACCCTCGTTCCTGGAGGGCCGGGGTGGTGCAGGTCTTGGGACCCAAGGATGAGGCTGGATCTTGTCTCCCCAACCCGCTTGGCTCTCTAGCATTTCCAGGGTGGCCACAGCCCCCCCACATTGCCACACATGGAGGCCGATGCTGCCAGACCAGCTGGGGAACCCACGTGGGAACTGGCCGGAGCTGCCAGGGGTCCAGGAATTCTCATGCCTCTCTCCGTCAACCAAGGGTCTTGGCCATGGTCTTGGCGACTCTTGACAGCCTCCTAGATGCTTTGCAGCCTGATCTTCCAAGGTGAGGAGGGAGAAAACCTCACCTGCTCCTCCCACCACCACCACCACCACCATCCAGCTGGGGCTCTGGGAAAAGTTCTGTGTCAATTCAACTGCCCCATCCACGGAGAATCCAGAAAACAAATTCTGGGACCACATCCTGAGACTCGGTGAGGTTGCTGCCAACGGTCCTGCATCCCGGACTGACACGTCACAAGCCCTGGGGAGGCGGGGACCCGCCAGGGAATCCTCCACCACCACCAGGACTGAGTAACAAACCCCTCCTCCTCCTGCCCTCCGAGACTCCATGAGGACCAGCAACCTGACCGTGACGCTCCACCTGGACCCGCCT
This sequence comes from Myotis nattereri, assembly GCF_964212035.1. Taxonomy (NCBI): domain Eukaryota; kingdom Metazoa; phylum Chordata; class Mammalia; order Chiroptera; family Vespertilionidae; genus Myotis; species Myotis nattereri. The sequence continues at coordinate 31,888,777 of NC_138083.1, read as the reverse complement.
CGCCTTCTAGACCTGAGCTTGCTTCCTCCAGCTAGCACTAACTCAGCAACAGCTCGCTGTGGACGCCTGTAAATTATTGATAAATGTGAAACGTGCAATCTTGAAACTGAGGTGTAAGAAAAATTTGATCTGTGGTGTTTTGTTTTGTTTTGTTTTGTTAAAACAGCGGCAGCATTATCTCGGCTCTTTGTCATGTGTTGAAGTACATGGTTGGGTCTTGTGCCGTCCAAGGTTTAGCAGTTGGTTCCTGGAGGGAATATCCTACAGCAGAAAACGAGTTCCTCCATGTCCCAGAGCCCCGAGGATGGGGAAGAAGGTTCCGTTCTGGCGGCTCCGTGGAGATGCTTAGCCTTCTTTCCCTCCAGGACTAAACTGGCCACGTTCTCAGCCAAGCCACGTGGCTGGTACTACTGCCTTCCTGCCCTGGGTGCGGTAAGTCGGAACCAGCCAGTGCTTCTGCAGGCTGCCTCCTCCACCCTGCGGTCTTGTCCGGACCTCATGCCTCAGTCTGCTCACCTGGACAGGAGAGAGGAAGGTGCCTTCCCTCCCCACCATTCCTCATAAGCACTTTAGGGCCATGCAGGGTAGGAAGCTATGCCTGGCTTTCCCCCCACCCTCCACCCCCTACCCCTTAGCGACCTTCCCCCATTCCAGCTCTCTGAACTGATCTCTGCAAGAGAAATCTTCCATTTCTGCTCTCAAACCTTATTGGGATCAAACTGGAATAAATCCAAGACAGACAAGCAGTCTGGGCAGCTGTAAGGCCAGGACTGACCCACCGTTCTGTCCCTCTATCTCGGGAGGTTGGGCAGAAGCTGTGACCCACTGTCCTCTGACCCCCCTCCCTCCCCCCTTCCAATTCAGCGAGGGAGCCTGGCTGGGCCCAGGGCAAGCAAAAGGTACACGGTGTGTTATCGGTCTCCGTGTGATTGATCAGCTCTTAGAACTGAGACACTAATCCTCGCTGCTCCCCCCTCTGCCCCCACCGGGGTCCGGAGGTTTGGTGCCCAAGGGATTGCTGCTCAGACCAGCAGAGCAAGAGAGAAGCTGACCCATCCTGCCCATCAGCGTGGCCTACCGATGGGACTCTGGGAGCTCAGCGCAGGCCCAGCTCTCTGGGGGACTGTGAGTTGGTGTTTGACATGATGGCATTCAGGAATGCGCTGAGCCAACAGGCCATGTGGGCAGCGTTGGCCCAACGAGCTAGAGATTCTCTGTGGCATCTGGGAGCGCAGTGTCCCGGCCACCTGCCTCGAACTGTTTCCAAATTCCAAAAGGTTGGCTTGTGAACCTTCGTCTCCTTGTCTTCTGCCCAGAGAAAACGCAGACACGCGGACACACACTCACACGGAATCTCGAAAGAATGTTTTCTTGGTGCCATTTTAATTTAATTTAATTTAATTTTGAATTTTGGAAGGGGAGTGAGGGAAGGAGGCCAAGGGAGCCGTGTAGTTTTAGCTGCAGGCAGGCAGCCTGGAGAGTCTCCTACCTTGTGTATCGAACCCCAGGAAGAGGAAGAGGTCGAGACAACAGTGCGGAAGGAGCGTGGTTTGGAGAGTTTATTTTAAGACTGCTGGGAAGGAAACAGGCCCCATTTTGTATATAGTTGCAACTTAAACTTTTTGGCTTGCAAAATATTTTTGTAATAAAGATTTCTGGGTAACAACGACCCCTCTGGGTGCTGCGTGTCTTTGTGTCTCTGAGAGTGTCCCCCTGCCCCCAGGAAGCCGGGGGAGGATCGCATGTGGGCCTGGGGCTTGGCAGTGATGGTGGCGTTTGGTCGTCTCTCTGGGGTTTTGAATAGACACAGAGACTGTTGGTGGCTCAGAGGGAGTCGGGATAAGGTTGTGCCCAAGACACCAGTATAAGCAGAATTCTGACGACATCTGAGTTTGAATCCGGCTCTGCCACTTTGTAGCTGCAGGAATTCAAACCACTCACCATTCTAAGACTCAGGTCAGTCCGCAGCACAACAGTACCCCCAGCCAGGGTTACTCTGGGGACTAAAGGGGGTCACGGGGCGCCAAACCCTATGCTTGGGACATGCAGTCCTTCGGAAGCATTGGGCCTTTTCTCCCACCACGACTGCACATTGAGGTCTCGTTACCCCTCACCACCCATGGGATCTTGGACAAACAGAACCTCACTCCCTCCTCTACCGAATGCAGAAACCTAACACTTGTCCTAGAATATCCTTGATGATTCATGTCAACTGCTAGTATACAGTAGGTGCTCAATACATGTTAGCTTCCTTACCCCCTCCATTAGTATAGTAATAGTCTTAGTGGCAATTACATAGTACTTCATGCTTCCTGAGAGTTGGCAGTTTTCATTGATTCGTTCTGAACCTCACAACTCGAAGTAGGTAATAGTCTTGACCTCATCCTATCTAATAAAAGAGAAACATGGTAATTGGCATACGACTGCTACCCTTCCCATTGGCTAATCAGCGAGATATACAAATTAACTGCCAGCCAAGATGGCGGCCGGCAGCCGGCAGCTTGAAACTAACATGAGGCTTGCTTGCTTCAGTGACGGAGGAAACCAACATTCCCCGCCTGCTTTGCCGGCCTCTGAGCCTGCACTTTAAGAAACATTGTAACAAATATAGAAGCTAAACAAAACCCCAGAAACCTGCTTTCAGCGAGGCCGGGATCTCAGAGCTGGAGTTATACAGTGTTTCGATTATAGAACCCAAACAAACCAGATACCTTCTTTCAGCAGCAGAAGCCTCAGAGCTGGAGCCAGAGCTAAAGCTGGCCCAGAATTAAAAAAGAAAAAAAAGAAAAAAAGGAGCAGTTGGGAGCTTCAGTCAGCCTGAAAACAGCCCTCAGCCCCTTACCCAGGCTGGCCAGGCACCCCAGTGGGGACCCCCACCCTGAAGGGTGTGTGACCAGCTGCAAACAGCCATCATCCCCTCACCCAGGCTGGCCAGGCACCCCAGTGGGGACCCCCACCCTGATCCAGGACACCCTTCAGCGCAAACCAGCCGGCCCCCACCCATGCACCAGGCCTCTATCCTATATAGTAAAAGGGTAATATTCCTCCCAGCACCAGGATCAGCGGAGCCGAGAGGGCTCCCGGCACCGGGGTCAGCGTGATAGGGGGCAGCACCCAAACCCCCTGATCATCACCCTGCGGCTCTGTGTGTGACAGGGTGCGGCGCCCCAACCCCCCCCCCCCATGGGCCCTGCTCTGTGTGTGACGGGGTAGAGCCATAACCTCCCCATCGGCCCTAACATGAGTGTGAGAGTGGTGGCGCCCCAACCACCTGATCGGCCCTGCTCTGTGGGTGATAGAGGGTGGCGCCCCAACCCCTCCCCCCCCCCGGGCCCTGCTCTGTGTGTGATGGGGTAGAGCCATAACCTCCCCATCGGCCCTGCCCTGAGTGTGACAGTGGCGGCGCCCCAACCCCCTGATCGGCCCTGCTCTGTTGGTGACGGGGCAGCGCCCCAACCCCCTGATCCACCCTGCCCTGAGTGTGACAGGGGGCGGTGCCCCAACTCCCCTATCGGCCCTACTCTGAGTGACGGGGGGAGCTCCTCAACCCCCTGATCGGCCCTGCTCTGTGCATGACAGGAGGGAGCTCCCCAACCCCTTGATTGACCCTGCTCTGTGGGTGACAGGGTACAGAGCCCCAACACCCCTGATGGGCCCTGCTCTGTGCGTACGGGGTGGCGCCGCAACCTCCCCATAGACCCTGCCTTGAGTGTGACGGGGCGGTGCCCCAACCCCCCAATCAGCCCTACCCTGAGCGTGACTGAGGGTGGCATCGCAACCTCCCAATCTGCCCTGCTCTGTGCATGACAGGGGAAGGCGCCCCAACTCCCCAATTGGCCCTGCTCTGAGCCCGACCAGGGGCTGCACCTAAGGATTGGGCCTGCCCTCTGCCACCCAGGAGCAGGCCTAAGCCCGCAGGTCGTTATCTCCTGAGGGGTCCCAGACTGCGAGAGGGCACAGGCTGAGCTGAGGGATCCCCCCCTCCCCCACCCCCAAGTGCACAAATTTTTGTGCACCGGGCCTCTAGTTTTATGAATAAGACACAGAGAGGCAATGTAACTTATACAGGGTCACCCAGCTGATGAGTGATGTTGCTGGGACTCCAGCTTTCTGACTCTGGTCCCCAACATCTAACCTCTGAGCTAATACCAATACCTCATGTATTATTACTATGTAGTATGGTAAGTAATATGCAAAGTGCTTTATAGTTATTAACTCATCTAATCCCCCCAACCACCGTGTGAGGTAGGAACTCTTGTTATCCATATTTTACAGATGAGTAAACCGCGGCACAGAGAAGTTAAGTCATTTCCCCAGTGTCCCATAGCAGAGCCAGGGTTTGAGCCCGAGGAGCCTGGCTCTTCCCCACTGCTTCCTTTAATTCCCATCACTGTCAGCAGTGCTCATGCCCATTTTGCAGAGAAGGAGAGTTGAGGCTCAGGACGTCCACGTGACCTGACCACACCCTGACCAATCCCCTCAAGGAATCTTTAATTGAGCTGGGACTTGCACTCAGATCCATAAAAGCTCCCAGGACCATCCCTGAGCCCTTGGCCTGGTCCAGGTGAGCGGGCACCCGAGGCAAAGAGCCTCCTGCAGGGCCCAGAGGTCAGCTGCCTCACAGGCCAGGACCTTGGCTGGGATGGAGACTCGGCTCTGAAATCTGGGTGCTGCTGTGGGGATGAGCTGTTCAGGCCTGAATCAGGGCTGAGTGGGTGGGGAGCGCCTTCTGTTTCCTGGGAAGGTGGGGGATGAAGGACCGTGTGTCCAGGCAAGGAAACTCAGGGAATGTATTTCATGCAGCACCTGGGCCTGGCTTCTCCACAGCTCACATCTCCAGGGCCGCAGGTTGGCAGGCAAATGAGAGTTGCCAGGAGCCAAGTGACCCTCTTGCTGCCCACCAGGAAGTCAGGCCCTTGGCATTTACCGGGCACCTCCTCCGGGTTCTTCATTCTGCAAAGGAGAGTGATAGGAACCCCCACTCCATGGGGACCCAGAGGCCCTGCCCACTTTACACAATAATCCGAAAAGTCTCTGTCCCTCCTCAAGATTCTAATGCCCAACTGTCAAGCCCCTGTGTCTTCTAGCAGACTCCCACCAGTTAAACGTGGATCAAGTTTATTTTACTTTTACATAAGCACTGACTATGTATCAACAGTCTCATAAATTCTGTACAAATAATCCTATATAATAAAAGGCTAATATGAAAATTGTCCCCTAGACCGGGAGTTCCACTGGGAGTTAGACCAGGGGCGGGGCAGGCCTGCCCACCACCCAGGGGCTCCCCCACAGGCTGGCCCAGCCCTGATCGGGCCTGATCGGGGCGGGCCAGCCAGACCTTACCTGTGCACAAATTCGTGCACCGGGCCTCTAGTAAGTTATATATCAATTCACTCCATCCTCTTAACAAACCTGTCAGGTAGACACTATGATTATCCCATTTAATAGAGAAATTAAAGCACAGAGATATTGCGCATCTTGTTGAAGGGCTGCCATCCAGGAAGTGGTGCAGCTGTGGGTGTGGGTGGGCACTGGGTGGGCAGGTAGGGGTCTGGGGGTTGCTGGAAAGACAACAAGGTCCTCAGAGAGTGTTGGGGTGCATTGAGCTCTGACGAGGAGCCAGAAAACATCACATGACCTCACCCCAAAAGATAAGAGCAGCAAGGCTGTCCTGGTCACCTGACTGACCACCAGCCAGCACATGTATCCTTGGGCCTCCTGAGGCTTGGCCTGCCCCCACTGGGGTCCCACTGTACCCATCCGTTAACCACGGCACTGCGTTTGACCAGGGTCTGGATTTGTTTTCTGAATGCAAGATTATAAATGTAAAATGGTAAATGCTTTAGAAAACAAGCGCTCAAAAACAGGCAAAACCTTGGTGACAGAGGTCAGAGGGGCTATCCTTGGAGGGAGCAGTGACGGGAGGAGCTGGAGGGGCCTCTGGGCGATGGGATGTTCTGAGTCTCCATCTGAGTGGGGTTACGTGGGGCCTTGCAGATATAAAAATCCACCAATGCATCCATAACATGTCTGCATTTCCCTGTGTGTAAGTTATACCTCAAAGTTTCAGAAAGACCGGTGCCCTGTCCCCCTGGGGTTCACCCCCCAACTTTGATGCCTGCCCCAGCCTGTCAGTTTCTTAAAGATGGTATCAATGCTTTATCTTTGTCCTCAGGCCAGCCCAGGGCCTGGCTCCCACGAGGGCTGGGGCGTGCTGCTGAGTTCATTTGAATGCCAGCATCCCAGGGATCAAAATCACACATGAAACGTGAAGAAGTGCCAACCTGGGCAAGGAGACCAAGGCTGGCCACGAGGATAGCCACTTATCTGTCATCTCTCCATCTACTGAGGCCCCTTAATTTCTCTCCCCGCTCACCCTATGCCCCTCCTGCTTTAGGCTATGGAGGCTGCTGCACACACAGTCCTCACCCTGTGGCCTTGGGCAAACGGCTTCACCTCTGCCTTGGTTTAGTCACCCGAGAAATGGGACAGTAGATGTCTGCACCCACAAGCTTCTCATGAAGGTTAAATAGAGTCTAATCAAGACCCTGTGCAACAGAGTGGGGCAGACAGCAGTCAACTCACACACACTCACACTCACACCCACACATACACATTCACACACCACACATGTTCACACCCCCACACTCACACATTCACACCCACATGCTCATACACTCACACACAATCATACTCACACACTCATACATTCACACACCATACACACGTTCACACCCCCACACACATTCACACCCACATGCTCACACAAACATTCACACAATCACACTCACACACATACATACACACACACACAATCACACTCACACATTCACACCCACATGCTCACACACACACACACACAATCACACTCACACATTCATACCCACATGCTCACACACATACACAATCACACTCACACACTCACACATTCACACACCATACACACGTTCACACCCCCACACTCACACATTCACACCCACATGCTCACACACACACACACACAATCACACTCACACATTCATACCCACATGCTCACACACATACACAATCACACTCACACACTCACACATTCACACACCATACACACGTTCACACCCCCACACTCACACATTCACACCCACATGCTCACACGCATACACACACACAGTCATACTCACACATTCATACCCACATGCTCACACACACATTCACACAATCACACACACATACACACAATCACACTCACACACTCACATACATACACACACACACAATCACACTCACATACATACACACACACACAATCACACTCACACACTCACACCCACATGCTCACACACACACCCCAAGGCCAGGTTCTCAGCGGAGCTCAGCAATGGTGGGCCTCCTCTCCTGGCTGAAATAATGGTATCCAGTCCCTCCCTCCCTCACTAGCCTGGCTCCCTCTCACCAACTTTGGAGAACACAACACACCAGCCTGGTTTTCAGGGTCACCTTCCTTCACCCCACTTGACCTTTTTAAGGACACTTCCTGCTCTTCCCCAGCCCAGCCTGGATTCTGGCCAGGTTAGTCTTCCCGTCCCATCAAATACCAGGTAGACGCACCTGTGACTGCCCTGGTCACACAGCGAGTCACCCATATGACTCAGTGCTCCCAGCCAGGCCACAACCTCCCGACCACCAGAACTTCACTTCCTTCCGTTAGGATCCAGCCCCGGGAAGGGGCACTGAAGACCACCCTGTGCCAGGCAGGATCAGGGCACTTAACCTCGTTATTTCACTGAACCCTACTTCCTTTGGATGTTTGGTGGGTGCTATGGTGTCCGTTTCTCAGATAAGAAAATCGGGGCTCTGAACAGTAAAGAGGTAAAAGCTCAAGGTCGCTCACTCAGCCAATAATTATTCCTCAATAATTACTGTGAACCTGGCCCTGTGCAAAAATGCTGAGGCGACCATGTTGACAAAAGATGGGCCACACCCGGGTGAGCTCATGGGCTGTGAGGGAGCCAGCGCATCTGGTAGTTCCAATATGTGCACAAGTGTTGCTAGGACAAGGGGTTGTCAGCGTGTGATTTTCAGGAAGCTATAAAACATGATACATGCAACTACAGAAGGAGCACATTAATGAGCGAGCCAGCAGGAGGGGACGGCCCAGTCCAAGAGGAAATGGGTATTTACAGACGTTTGGAAAAGGAATACAGAATAACATTTTTAGGGTACACATAAAACTGATTAATGTTCTACAAAATAATAAAACTCAGATCATTGGAGCGATTGTTTCTAAAGACAGAAGTCAGTTGCACCTCTCCTGGACAAAAAATGCACAAAAGCTGAGCCCTGATCAAATAGCAAAGTCAAACTGAATGCATAGAATGAACTAACCCTTCAGTGGGCCTTTTTAAACAATGCCCCAGTATGGCAATAAAAAGAAGTGATACCTTCTTTTGTCTTAATTATAAGTTTCTGATACTTTTTCTTAGGAGAAAATACACAGTCCTCACTCAGCCCACATAGGGCAGAAAAGGCTTTTTGAAAAGGAAATGCTTTCAGCTTAGACCTAAGGACCTAAAGATGTGTATGAATGAGTCAATGAAAGAGGGTAGGAAGGAGGCAGTGCCAGGCAGATGCAAGCCTTCCCCATATGGGCCGGCCCCTGCCAAACTCCGCAGCCCTGCATTGCACGGCCCTCCCCCATCGCTCTCTGCAACAAGTGTCCTGACAGCTCCCGAAATGAACCACAGGCCCTTTGCATATGCTGCTCCCTCTGCCTGGAACACTGGCTGGGTCTTTCCTTCTTGTCCTCCAGTCCAAAAACTTAGCCAAGTTCCTTTGTTCAACACCATCCTAACCCTGCCCAGGATTCTCCTTTGTAACCTTTGTCACCATTTGCAATTATACATTGACCCTGTGATTATTTTATTAACATCCTTCACCTCCACCGGCCTGGGAGCTGCCTTGGGGCAAAGTAGGTATTGTCTTGGCTCACCAGTGTAACTCCAGTGCTCAGTCCATAGACGACATCAGTTAAGTATTTGTTGGCTGGATGGGAAGAGGAATGGAGGGATGGGAGGATGGAGGATGAGAGGATGAATGAATGGGAAGATGGATAGATGGGAAGGAGGGAGAGAGGATGAATGGCTGGATGGATAGATGCATGGGAGAATGGATATATAGGAAGGAAGGAAGGGAGGAAGGAAGGGAGGGAAGGAAGGAAAGGAGGGAGGGAAGGAGGGGGGAGGGAGGGAGGGAGGGAGGGAGGGAGGGAAGGAAGCGAGGGAGGAAGGGAAGGAGGAAGGAAGGAAGGAAGGAAGGAAGGAAGGAAGGAAGGAAGGGAGGGAGGGAGGGAGGGAGGGAGGGAGGGAGGAAGGAAGGAAGGAAGGAAGGAAGGAAGGGAGGGAGGAAGGAAGGAAGGGAGAAAGGGAGGAAGGGAGGGAAGGGAGGGAGGGAGGGAGGAAGGAAGGAAGGAAGGGAGGGAAGGGAGGGAGGGAGGGAGGGAGGAAGGAAGGAAGGAAGGGAGGGAAGGGAGGGAGGGAGGGAGGGAGGGAGGAAGAAAAGCTGGGGAAAGAACATAAGAGGATGTAAAGAATCCTGGGGGCTGGAGACCGTGTGGCATCTTAGAACTGAAAGTGCCCGGCTGGCAGGTTTGGAACAGGAATGAAAGCCCAGTCCGCCTGGCTTTCTCCACCGAGTCAGTCTGCCTTTCACCGTGACCCTGGCTTCAGAGCAGTCACTTTGTAAAAACTGACATGTGCGCCCCAACAGGCGAGGAGCCTGTGGCCCTTGTCTGAGCCTTTGGAGCCTCATCTGGGGAAGCTGGGGCCACACTTAGAAAACAGGGTGACAGGTTGCGAAGGTCCTTCCCTACCCTGACATTGCACAACCTGGTGGGTATCCCATCTTCAAGGGCTGGTGGGGCTGGGCTGCTCCGCGAAAGCCTCCTCCTTGGCCTGGCTTCAAGGACAACAGGCCAAGGCCGCATGGCGAAGGTGCTGTTCCCAGCCACCCGGGCCCTGTGCCCCCGCAGGCTGCTCTGGGCAGGGTCAGCTGGTGCAGCAGCCGGTCACATGGATCTGGGCCACAGACCTGTCTCCAGAAGGAGGCCGGGTGAGCGTTTAATGGCGAGCAGGCTGTGGGCGGACGAGCTGTCAGCTCCTTTCAGCCCGGCTCCCTTGGTGCCCGTAAACAGACCCTGTGCACATGCGGACGAACGCATTACCGCCGATATTATGTGCGGGTTGCAAAGGCGCTAGGGTGGCCGGGCCCGGAGCTGCCATTACCGCAGGACCTTTCGCTGAAAAATATTTCTTGGGGCAATTAAATCTTCAGCTGTCTTCTTGCAGGGAGTGCCAGCCTGCATTTTAATTATCCTTAAAAGAGGGAAGTAGGGGAAAGGACACAGGCAAAGGATTAAAATAATAACAGTCTGCTTTATAAACACGGCCATCATCTCAGGCTGCGCGTCTATTCAGAAAGTTTCTCCCCCATCAGCTCACAAGCCCTGACCCTTTGGTCTCAGGCTCTCTGGAAGGGGCCATCTGGGGGTCATGGGGAGATGGTTGGGGAAGGGGGGAGCATGCCTGAGTGGGGGCTGCGGGTCCCCTGTGGGGGAGTCACCATGGCCGAGGCGTTATTCACGCTCCTGTTTGTTCGTCACTGCTTTCTACCAGGTGGAAATTATTAACCTAATTTTACAGACGAGGAAACTGAAATTGAGACAATGATTGTTAATAACACGAGCTACTGCGATAAAAAGGAACAGACTACCAACACACACCACAGCGTGGACGGACCTCCAAAACACACGGTGCCGAGCCAGATCAACCAGGCCCTAAAGAGTGCCCCCCGGGTGGTTCCATTGGTATCAAGTTCTCCAACCAGCAAAACAAATCTATCAGGACAGAGAGCAGAGAAGAGGCTGCGGGGAAAGGAGGAGGGGTTGACTGAAGGGCAGAGGGAACTTTGGGGAGACAGAAATGTCCTTTATTTGACTGAGGTGGTGCTTACTTGAGTGTATAGATCCATCAAAGCTCACCGAACAGTATTCTTAAAAGGAGTGCATTTATTGTTTGTAAGTTACACCTTAAGAAAGTTGATGTAATCATTATTTTACAACTAGAGGCCCAGTGCATGAAATTAGTGCACTGGGCTGGGGCGGTCCCTCAGCCTGGCCTACACCTTCTCACAGTCCAGGACCCTCGCTCTTTACTGCCCGCCTACTCGCTGCTCCTTAACTGCTCGGCTTGCTGTTCCTTAGCACTGCCTCTCCCGCCACTACGCTCACCAGCCGTGAGCCCGGCTTCTGGCTGAGTAGCACTCCCCCTGTGGGAGCACACTGACCACCAGGAGGCAGTGCCTGCGTTGAGTGTCTGCCCCCTGGTGGTCAGTGAGCTTCATAGCGACCGGTTGTTCTGGTAGTTCCACCGTAATGGTCGCTTAGGCTTTTATTATAAAGATACATACAAGTTAATATTTATCTAGACCAGTGATGGCGAACCTATGACATGCATGTCAGAGGTGACACGCGAACTCATTTTTTTGGTTGATTTTTCTTTGTTAAATGGCATTTAAACATATAAAATAAATATCAAAAATATAAGTCTTTGTTTTACTATGGTTGCAAAGATCAAAAAATTTCTATATGTGACATGGCACCAGAGTTAAGTTAGGGTTTTTCAAAATGCTGACACGCCAAGCTCAAAAGGTTCGCCATCACTGATCTAGACCATACTCTTTCCCAGTCCTTATTGTAAGCGTCCTCTCTGTGTGAAGCCGTTCATTTATCCTTCACAGCAATCTGTGACGTGGGCACTTGAGGGCTCCAATTTCCAGATGAGGAAACTGAGGCACAGAGAAGTTAAGAAACTTTCCTAAGGGAGGCAGAGCGTGAGTTCAAAGCCAGACAGGCTGCCTCTCGAGCCTTATAGCTTTGAAAGCAAAGTCTGAGTTACCCAGCTAATGAGTCCTGAAGGCAGAATGCAATCCCAGGGCCTCTCCAACCTGACAAAATGGGCAGAAGGGGAAATTCACTCAGAACTATTTCTCCAGCAGCTGCTTGAGGTCACACTGTGGACACAGGACGCAACAGGAAAGTCCCAGGTCCTTTCAGGTGAAGGGAACAGGTGAGGCAGGGATTGCCAAATAATCACAAAAATGAATGTGACCTGGCCGGTGTGACTCAGCTGGTTGGCCGTCATCCCATACATGGAAAGGTCACTGGTTCGATTCCCAGTCAGGGCACATACCCAGGTTGTGGGTTCGGTCCCAAGTTGGGGTGTGCACAGGGGGCAGCTGATCAATGTTCTCTCTAACATTGATATTTCTCTCTCTCTCTCTCTCTCTCTCTCTCTCTCTCTCTCTCTCCCTTCTCTCTAAAAAATCTATAAACAACATATATATTTTTCAAATGAATGTGAACTTGCAGTCCATGATGAGTGCTCAGAAGGGGAGGTTACCGGGGACCCAAAGGCACAATGCACCCAGGGAGTTTGCCCAAGACCACACCCTCCAGTGGGAACAGAGCTGCTGGGGCAGGCACCAGATTCCTGAGCCACTTGCTGGCAACTCCATTTCCCTTCGAAGCTGCAGGCTCTGCTGATTCAGGACGAGTTTTACAATCTTGTCTTTCCAGTGGGCAGAGGCCCTTTGAAATCGTGCCTGCCCTGCTCTTAGCACCTTGAGCTTAGAGCTCAGCTATTTGGAGAATGCCCCCTGTGCATTCCCCTGGCTGGCCACCCAGGGAGTCGCATTCCAGTGCAGTGGGAGCAGCATGCTGGCTGGCAGCTGGGAGCTGGGCCCCTGAGGAAAGACCCTGGCCTTGAGCCAAGCACCCAGGCCCTGCGGAGCCTCCGTGTGGCTTTGGCTCCAGAAAATGGAGCAGGATTTTTTGGCAGCAAAGGTTAGGCCTGTTCCCAATGCTCACAACCTTGGCTGATAGGTACCTGGGAACATCAGCCAATTTATTCCTCTCAGTAAGCTCTGGCCCACCACCTGGGCTCCTAGGGGAGCAGGGAGAAGGGAGGTGACTTTCTGAGACCACACCCCAAGAAGAGACTTGGCATCTGGCTCCCTCCCTTGACATCCAGGGCCTCCCAAATCTCACCTCAGCCTCACCTTCACCGAGGTCATCACTCATCACCACTGAGTGAATATGTTTTTGGGAGCCAGACTCTTTGGATTCGTTTTCTGGCTCCCCTGCTTTCCAGCTGACCTTGGGCAACTTTCTCAACCTTTCTGGGTCAGATTCCTCCCCTGCAGAATGGTGCGCATGACGGTACTTCCCCGGGGTTGCTGTGAAGATCAAAGGAGATGAGACAATAAATGTAAAAGTGGTTACCACTGGGCCCAGATGGACAGAAAGTGGTAGCTATTCGTATTGCATGCGTTTTGTTTTTACATACATGGGCTCATATCCAACTACTTAAGTTTGGGGCACCTTTCCAAATACCTCGTTCTTTTAAACAGCTTCATAAGAATTCTTATCTTCATTTGTTCGTTCATCCTTTCATTTGCCAAACATGTGTGTAGTATCAGCTTCTTATACAGCCGGCAAGGACACACAACATATTACGTCCTTGCTCTCCGTTCTCGTAGAGAGACAATTAACAAGCACACAAATAAATAATCGAGCTCATTTCACCTGCCGAGTGCTACGAAGAAAACAAGATGGTGCAAAGTGACGGAGAGAGACTGGGCGGCGAGGGAGAAAGCAATTGAAGTGCAGTGTTCTGATTCCCTGAAGAGATGGCATTCAGACTGCCACCAGCAGACGGAGAAGGGGGAAGGCCCGGGAAGAGCCGGGGCTAGAATATTCCAGGCAGAGGGAAGAGCCAGGCCAAAGGTCGTGGGGCTGGACTGAGCTCCCTGCGGTTTGACTGGAGGTAGAGAATGAGCGTTTTTGAAATGATGGTGGCGAGGCCAGCTGGGGCCCAGCGGGTGGGGCCGTGGTGGGAGCTTGGCTTTTATCCTGAGAGAAATAGGAAGCCGCTGGAGCAGGGGAGACGCCTGCTCTAACACGAATTTTCACAAACCACTCCGGCTGGCTGCCGGGTGGGAATGAGCTGGAGGGGCGCTGATGGAAGAAGGAGGAGGGGCACATGTCCCCTGCTTGGTGAAGGTTTGGGCTGTTTCTATTTTCTCCCTCTTTGCAAACAGTTTTGCAATAAACCTTATTGCACAGAAATTCCTGGAAGTGGGATGGTCGGACTGAGCACACACATGAACATTTTTTTTTGTCATTTCCAGATTGCCACACTGCCTTCCATTTCTCTCCCGTGGTGCAGGCAGCAGGGCTGGGCCAGGCTGAACTTCCTCCACCTGCTTTGGCCTTGCTCCTGGGAACACTCCCCACCCTCGCCAGCCCTGGCCCACACCCCCCAGTCTTGAATGCATTCGTATTTCTTGTTCAAAAGAAAAGTGTAGAATCAGGCTAAGTGGCTCAAAAAACTGCCCAGAGGCCACCTGTTCCAGTGGGCATCATAAAAAGGCCTCCAGCACCCCAACAGGACCAATTTACCCCTATTCTTCCAACCACCGTGAAGTTGCCTTTTTTTCCTTCCTGTTCAGGCACAAAAACAAGGCACGGCACTGAGATGGCAGTGAGAACGGGCCCTGAGTTTACAAATGATCAAGGACCAGGAATGGAGAAAGCTGGGATCCTTCCGCCTCCCACCCCTCCGGGGCCGCACCAGGCCTTACCAGCGCCCCCTAGTGGCCACCACTGCCGGGCCGCCTCCGGACTTGCATTCCAAGCCCACTCCCTGGCCCAGACTTCTCTTTTCATGACTGGCCTTTTCAAAGGAAGAATTTCCTTTTAATCAGCAGCCACGGCATCGGCAGCAGTGTTGAAGCATAATTTTACTATCTTCTCATCACTCAGGGCTTATTTGTGCTGTCTGTTTGGGCGAAGGGGAAGGTGGCTGAGACTTATAACGAGCATGATTTTAATCTGGGCATTTGGAGATGCGTTTGAAGAAGGTTTATGTTATCTTTCCCAGACTGACCTGGTGAGTTACTTAATTGGGAGAGGATTTTGCAACATACTGTTTCTTAATATTTTATCTTTTAAGGCGAGTGACTTCTTTTTCCCATAGCAACATAGATGGATAGCAAACGCTTTGAAACAAGTAGTCATTATTATTCATTAACTGCTGATGAGGTGGCAGCTGTCAGATTAGGCTCATTGTCTTATTCTAGCTTCTCAGCAACTCTATAAGGGAGGTATGAATTTTGTAAAAATTTTACAAAAGAGGAAACCCGGGCATGGAGAAGTTAACGTACGCAAGGTTAGGAGCTAGCCGAGGGCAGAACTGGGATGCCTTCCTTTGTAATCATGCTTTGTGCCGCCCACAGGGCCTTGGACTGGCCCACGTTAGCCAAGCTGGAGTTATGTGACCCAGAATTCCCGTTTCCTGTGGTGCTGGGTTGACACTGGCCATGTGCAACATTTTGCTCAAGGTTGCCAAGGCATGCGTTAAGAAGCCACCATCATGTTCTTAAAAATATTTTTATTGGTTTCAGAGAGGAAGGGAGAGGGAGAGTTAGAACATCAGTGATGAGAGAAAATCATTGATCGCTGCCTCCTGCACGCCCAATACTGGGGATTGAGCCTGCAACCCAGCATGTGCCCTGACCAGGAATCGAACTGTGACCTCCTGGTTCATTGGTTGACACTCAACCACTAAGCCACGCCAGCCGGGCGCCACCATCATTTTCTGCGCTGAAGGTCAGTGCCTGGTGCCAGGCAGAGAGGCCACTCATGCATGTGGTTGCTGACCTGCTGTCCACCTCGTTGGCATCGGGGCGATGCTCAGGTTCAGAGCTCCCACCAGATAGATCTCCCTCAGCTTCTCCAAGCCCTGGGCCAGGGGCTCCTGGTCCCCCGACAGGTCATTTTTGCATTGAGGTTGGTGACAGATAGATGCAATTTCCAATCTGTCCTTGCTCTCGCCCACAGCGGCTCTTCTTTCTGCTGACCCGTGGAAACTTCCAGCTCACACTAAATGCAGGGGCGCAGCTGGCACAGAAGCTCCACCGGCTCCCACACTGGGGAGGCCACAGCCCTACGGGGAATCACTCCTTCCAGACCCCGCGTAAGGGCTCTGCTGCTCTGATGGGACTCTCGCCGATGCACAGCGACTGGACGTTGATTGAGAAAGTGACCAGCTCTCCTCCACCTACATTTGACAGATTTAGCAAAGAAAAATACAGGACATTCTATTCAACTTGAATTTCACCCAAACAATGGACACCCTTTTTAGTGAAAGTATATCTCATGCAATATTTGGGACATGCTTATACCAAAAACTCATTTGTTATTTATCTGAAATTCAGATTTCACTGGGAATAGGCACCTGTAGTTTATCTGGCCACCCTATCGTTTCCCCCATAGATGCCCTTCCAGGGAGAAACACTCAACTGGGCCTCTTCCATATGCCAGACGTGACGAGAAGGACATTCGAGGAAGCACGCAACCAGCGTGTGGGAGCCTTGGAGGACGGAGCAGGACAGGCTGAGCTTGGTCCTTGCAGGACCTCAGTTTCGCCCTCTGGGCTATGCTGAAAGGCTGGGGAGTCCCCGAGGGACCCCGAGTCCACACACTGATTATCACCACCTCAGGGTAAAGTTCCGGTTCTTTCTTTTTAAAAAATGTATTTTAAATGTTTCATTTATTGATTTTTTTAAAGAGCAGGAGATGCGGGGGTGGAGAGAGAGAGAGAGAGAGAGAGAGAGAGAGAGAGAGAGAGAGAGAGAGAAATTCGTTGTTTCACTCATTTATGCATTCATCGGTTTGTTCCTATATGTGCCCTGATTGGGATCGAACTGCAACCTTGGTGTATCGAGACGATGCTGTAACCAACTGAGCTACCGGGCCAGTTCTTAAGTGAGGCATCTAAGGGCCCAGCCTGCCACCCACCTCACCTCTTGCCTACCTCATAAAACATAAAACCACCTAGAAAGATGATATTTCCCCAAAGACAATCTCTTCTCACCTGTAGGGCTTTACCTTTACTCTTCTTGCCTGGAATGCCTCTCCCTCGATTATCCTTTAAACTCCTATTCACCCTTTACACCTTTCATATCACCTCCTCCCTGAAGCCTTCCCTGACCACAACAGTCAGAGAAGGCACAACAGTGCCTTCACGTCTCTGGACCTTTGGGCTTCTTTTGCACGTAGATGACAATGGAATCATAGCTTATAATTACATGTTTAATATGTTCTTAAGACAAAGAAAAAAAGATGAATAATTAAATTACGGCACCAGTGGTTCAATGGATGTGAGATACAAGAGAAAATCTTTAATTTTTTTTTTTTAATTTATGCATGGGACTTTAATGAACATTCAGGCTTTACACTGACGGCATAAAAAAATAGCATGACACAAATATATTGGAATGTAGTGTTAGATACATTCCAACATAATGTACCCCTCAGTCCCCCAGGGCCTCTCATCCTACAACTGCTGATAAGTGTAGGCTTTGAAGATAAATGTGTTTGGGTTTTTGTGAAGTAGCAGCACAGTGGTCAGGAAGGAGGGGTTGGCAGACCAGACTGGTCTAAGTTGAGATTCCAGCTCTGTCACTTACTCTAGCATAAACTTGAGCAAATTGCTAGCACCTTGCTGCCTCGGGCTCCTCATCTGTAAACTGGGTGTAGGAAGAGTGTCTTCTCTGAAAGGTCTCTGAGAGGACAAAT
This sequence comes from Myotis nattereri, assembly GCF_964212035.1. NCBI lineage: Eukaryota > Metazoa > Chordata > Mammalia > Chiroptera > Vespertilionidae > Myotis > Myotis nattereri. The sequence continues at coordinate 31,871,106 of NC_138083.1, read as the reverse complement.
AAGTTTACAACCTGTTAAGGGCTTACAGTAGCACCCCACACCCACCAACGCTGCCCCAGGCCCAGCACTGTAGGGGAGGGAAGGCAGCGGGCCCAGGTTCTGCAGAAAACCCGCCGGCCGGTGCTGGGCTCCCCAGGAGACAAGGTGCGCAGGTCTCCCACCTGCGTCTCCAAGGACATGCCAAGTCCATTTTTGTTATCCTTGAGTTTCACTCTCCAAGCTGACTCCGTGGACTAGCACCCTCAGACAATGAAACCAGCAGATAGTCCTGGAATAAATCCCATCCTGCCGTTTCCAGTTGTATGACCTGAGCAAGTCCCTGCAGCCTTGCTCATCTCACCTGTCCGATGGAGACGATGACACCCACCCCGCAGGGCACCTGTGCTCATACATTTGATACCCGGCTTCTTTTGATTCCTTTACTGTTCCTACAGCTGGTATCACACTGTGTTGCATTTTCCGTTTACGTGTGGTTCTCCCCACAGCCTGGGAACCCTTGAGGATGGGCATTGGTTCCAATCAGTCCAGGTTTCAAGGTCAAGTCTGTACTCAGGATCAAAGAGGCATCCACATATGGAGAAGGAGGGAGGGAGGGAGGGAGGGAGGGAGGGAGGGAGGGAAGGAAGGAAGGAAGGAAGGAAGGAAGGAAGGAAGGAAGGAAGGAGGGAAAGAAGGGCCCCCAGCTTGTCTGACAAGGGTCTGATCAGAGGAATAGACCAACAGCCCCTGTTCACTCTCATACCTCTTTCTGGAATCACAACTTAGGTTTCTCGCTGTCTAATTTATTATTACATGGTGCAGTGCGGGGTAATTATACACTGTGGTATAATTTGTTATAACTTGGGCTGAGGCCTATAACTGTATAATTTATTATTATACAGTACAGGGCTGCATAATATGAAGAGTATATAATTTCTTCCAGGCTTACGAGCAGCCTAACCTGTAATCCAAATGCAGCACGTGGACTGTGTGGATGAGTTAATGTTTCTACGGAAACCTCAACTTGGAGGTTTCTCCATTACTAACTTCTTTCCTGGGGCCTCGACAAACACCTCCTGGCTGCACGTTGCCAAGTTCCTGGTACTCCCTGGTTTGCTCGAAGCTGAAATCTCTGGCAGCCCTGGTCCTGGCCCTGGCCCAGGCTGAGCGGGTGGGACATCGGGTCACGGAAAAGGAGGGCCCAGAATTGTCACCCCGCTGGGTGAACGTGGCGAGACGAACCGCTTGCCTGGGAGGATTCCGGCGGCAGGTGCGGAACCACGATCAAAACCCAGGGTCCTGGGTCCCCGGCAGGGCGCCCGCTTGCAGGGTCTCAGCACGTGTGTCTGACAACGCTTGTGTTCTGCTCTCAGCTCTGGGGACACATCGTTGAACCAGAAAAGGTCCCCATGGAGCTCGCATTCTGGGAGTCCAGAGCTTACACCTCTCATGTCCCTGTTTCTCCAAGTGCGGTCCCTGGACCTGCTTCACCGGAAGCTTTTTGGGAATCCAGAACCTCAGCCCCGCTCCCTGCTGCATCGGCCTGCGTGTTAACAAGCCCCCTGGGATTCAGGCGCACTCAGCACTGCTGGCGCCTCCACAGGGCTTAGGAAAACACGCTTTCCCTCCGTAGACCCCCTATTCCCCGAGGTTCAATGCAGACCTCCTTCTCCTGGGGCCTTTCTTCTTCTTTTTAAAAGAATATATTTTTTTTCCTGGTCGCACATGTTTACTGTGAAACTTTTGGAAATGACCAAAAAAAGCTCACAAAGAAGAAAATGGAAATCACCCAGAATGCTACCATCCAGAGATGACACTGTTAATATTTTAGTGACTAATTCAACGGAGACCTTTTCTACATGCACGTACATTTTCTAAACAAAACTTCAAGAAAAAGTGGAATAGTGTGGAGCAGTGGTTTCGCACATTCAGTGTGCATCCACCTGAAAGGCTCGCTCAGACACACCTGGCTGCTCCCAGCCCTCCCCCCCCTCCCCCCGCCGGAGCTTCTGACCTGAGGGCCTGGAGCCGGCCTGGGAATTACCATTTACGTGGAGCTGCTGGTCCAGGCACCGCATTGTTGGAAGTGCTGGTGTGGCTGGTAAGGTCCTGGACTCTGGGATTTAGTGTCAGAGGTTGGAATCCTGACCCGACCACCTGCCACCTGCCTGCAGGGCAGCCTCTCTGAGTTCCAGCTCCAACAAGTACTGTGTCTGCCTCAGAAGATTACTGTAGGGGCTGAACGAGTTCCTGAAATAAGTAAAGCACATAGGAAGTATTGATTCTGATTAAATGCGTATCATTTTATAATCGAGTTTTCTTAAACAATTGTTTACAAACGTTTCCCCAGTCATTATTCTGCATATTTGTTTTTAAAGGTTGCAGGGTTGTCTTTCAAACTGATGCACTCATGGGGCCCTTCAGTGTCAATGGATATAGTATAGACCAGGGGTGGGCAACCTTTTTGTGAGTGCGTGCCAAAACCAGCAAAATCTCTGACTCAAATTTTTCTGCGTGCCAACCCTAATTTTTTGAGAACATGTTACGCCTACTTGATATCTCTTAAGGTGTACGTATGTGAAGAACCTTGAAGAAATAATAAAATTCATTCGAGCGACAAGAACACAGTATATGATGATGAAAAATACATTTATTTTTTAATGTATACATGTACACTGATAGCCCGACAGAAAACTTTATGACTCCGTTTGATATTATCAGTGGGACTTTTGCTGCTGCATCACTGATGACAGAGATTTTACATCAGGTTTATATTTCGTGACCTTCAGAGATATGCACGAGCTACTCCTTTCATCCGTCAGGCTACTCCTATTATGAGACTTAACAAAATTCATCACTGAGAACAAAGATTCACAATTGTAAATGGAAGATTATAATAGAGGGTTTCGCATGCCAGCAAAAGTTACTGGTGTGCCATGTTTGGCACGCATGCCAGGGGTTGCCCACTCCTGATATAGACACTGCTGCAATGAGTGTTCTCATGGATAAATCACGGTGTGCCTGTCCGACGATCTCCTTAGGATAGAATGTTCTAGATATGAAATTGCTGAGTCCAACGATATGAGCATATCTAAGGGTCTTGATAAGCTTTATTAAATGGCCTTTCAGAAAAATTATACCGATTCGTAATGCCATCAGCAGCGCACGAGAGCATCCGTTCCTTCGGTCTTCATCGATATCTGTGTTGTTGTCTTGGAAACCATGCTAATATTTTGTTTGTTCATTGGAATTTTCTCGATGACTACTGAAGGTGAAGATCACCCCCTCCAATATCTTAGGATTAAAAAGTAATGTGTTTTAATCCCTCTAAGCCTGTGTTTATAGGAAAGCAACCAGCCCTTTTTCCCTCTAATGAACCGACTGTAACTTGGCATCCCGCCACACACCTCTCCCCTGTGGGCGCAGAGGCGTCAGCTCACAGGTAACAGCTGCCGGATTTAAATCCCACCTGTGCTGCTGGTAACAGACCTCCCACTTAATAGGCAGGTGTGGACTAGAGCAGGCATGAAACATTAAGGGCAAACAGATGGAGAGAAGTCATTTGTTCAACAGAAATTCCTCCATCATCTCCCACGGGTCAGGCCCTCTGCTGAAGATGGAGAGGCGGGGATAAAGGTGAGGAAGTCTCAGCGGCCAGGGAGGGGACGAAGCACAGCCCATACACACGAAGCAAAGTGAACTGCGAGGGTGCGGAAGAGGACCAAGGGGTAGGGATGCGTGTGGGAAATGGCACCGGCTTGGAAGTCAGAGAGGCCCTGCAGTCAAATCCTGTCTCTCCCAGCTCGTGGCTTTGGGCAGGTTGCTAACCTTTTCGAGTCTTAACTTCTGCCTTGGTACAATGTAAGGAATATCCATTTTGAGGCTTACACAAGTTAAAACAACAAGTAAAAAAAATATCTGGAAACAGGTAGGGTATAAGTCTCAAAGCACCAAAAAATAGACTCTAAGAAGGTCTTATTTAGTCCATCCAGTGTTTTTGAAAAACAATTTAAAAGAGGAATTGGGATGGCTCCGATCAATGGTTCTCCCTAATTGCTCAATAGAAACACCTGGAGATAGATTGGTTCCTCAAGAAGAGATCTAAGCTCATTCATTGACTTTCCTTCTGGCCAAGAGGGAGTAACAGTGAATGAGTTTATCCTCTCACCTAAAACAAAAACCTGGGGAAAATATGTGAAACAACAGTTTTCAAGACTTGGACGTCAGACGACAATGGCATCAATCCCTGAGAGACAGAAAACCAAAGAGGCAGCCCGTGATGGCCACAGGCCGCGGGGCAGGAGGGGAGCCCAGCGGAGCCCAGTGGTCTGTCTCCCTGAGTTGCAGCTCCAAGATGCAGCTGGGAGGTCAAGGTGGCTGGACTTCACAGGGCAGAGTGTCACTGAGGAGTAAGCTGCACAGAACGAGAGTGGTGGGGGAAGGGAGGGAGAGGGATTGAAAGAGAGAGAGCATGAGCAAGCTCAGGAGCCCTGCAGAACACCTTCTGAGTGCTGTGAGCACGTCTCTGTCAGCCCCGATTCTCCAGGGAAGCAGAGCCAACGGGAGAAGAGGCTTCTAGAACGACACCCCCTTATCTGCGCTTTCTCTTTCCGTGGTTTCAGTTGCCAACGGTCAACCATGGTCTGACAATATTAAATGGAAATTTTAAACATACTCCATTCGTGCGTTTTAAATTGCGTGCTGTTCTGAGGAGCCTGATGAAATCTCACACTATACCATGCCTTCCTGCCAGAGACATAAATCACCCCTTTGTCCAGCTGTATACACTATCCGCTGTTAGCCACTTAGAAGCTGTCTCGGTTATCAGATGGGCTGTCGTGGTTTTCGCAGCACTTGTGTTCAAGTAACCCTTATTTTATTCAACAATGGCCCTGAAATGCAAGAGTAGTGATGCTGGCAATGCGGATATGCCAAAGACAAGCTATATGTGTATGTATGTATAGAAAAAAAACACATAGTATACCTGGGGCTCAGCACTATCTGTGGTTTGAGGCATCCCCTGGGCGGGTCTTGGAATGTATCCCCCATGAATTGGGGTTGGGGGGGGGGCGCAACTCATGCAGGTATGGAGGCTAAGAAGTCCTAAGATCTGCTATCTGCAAGCTGGACAACCAGGAAAGCTATGTGGTGATTCCATGTGAGTCTAAAGGCTCAAGAACCAGGGGAACTGGCAGTGTAAGTCCAAGTTCAAGTCCAAAAGCCTGAGCACCAGGAGCGCTGATGTCTGATGTCTGAGGACAGGAGAAGATGGATGTCTGAGCTCAAGCAAAGAGCAAATCCACCCTTCCTTCCTCCACCTTTCCATTCTAGTCAGGCCCTCAGGGGACTGGATGAGACCCACCCACTTTGTGCTAATCTCTTCCAAAACCACTCACAGTACACGCTCAGAAATAAACCAAAGAACTTGCATACTTATATGCATAGCCCAGGGATAAGGGCAATAGGGCGTGAAGACGGGTGGTGAGGGTGGGAAGGAGGGACTGGGAGGAGGAGGATAAGGGAGAGTAAACAGGAGACACTGTATATCAACTAAAAATATACATTAAAAAATAGAAAATGTGAAAAAATAAAAAGAAATGTTTTGCCAGGTCTCTGGGCATCCCTTAGCCCAGTAAAGTAGAGACATAAATTAACCGTCATAGTATGTGTGAAAACTATCTGCTGTCTGTAACCATCATCAGTCTACCCCTTGCCAATTTGCTACACATCTATATTGACCTTAAACCACATTGAACTTCCAAATAAAGACAATAAAAGGCCATAATACCATGTAACACGATAGAATTATCCTGTGTACAACCAAAATACACTAATCCCTTCCCCAGAAGAGGAGATAAAGTCCTTAAGTGATGTCTACTCTTCTCCTGATGTCCCATAGCTTAAACATTACGATGCAAAATTAACACTTAAACACTGACATCAAGTCAACACATCTTCTGTTACATGATAAAGGTAATAGGAGAAGAAAGGAAACAAAGATATTTACTTAATACCTGTACATGTACACACAAAGGTATCCACCGTAAAATACGGAGGATACTCATGACAATGACAGTCCTCGTTTCTGTAACTGGATCTGCTGGATCAGGTGGCCAAGTGGCCGAGCAGCCTGGACCTGCCACACACCTTCTCTTCTGAGCCCCACTCAACACTAGCAGCTTTCAGATCACTCAGAAAATGGGCTGGAGTAACACACCCAAATGAAGAATATGTTGCCTCCAAAATCCAGAGGTGCACTAGGCCTTGAGCCTCTTTCCTGGTTGTGGAAAGGGCAGATGCAGCAATGTGAATGTTTCTCTCTTCTCCGCATCCAGCTCGGCTAGAGAGCAGTCCGGTTCCTGAGTAGGGGCGGCTGGGGATTGAGAAAATGAAACAAATAGACAGACACAGAGATGGAAGGAAAAAGCTGGGACCACTGTCCTCTGATGGAGAGACAGGGACAGGGACCCAGAGCCAATCCAGCGTGTTTATTTTATACAGCACAAAACAGGAAGTTTTACTAAAAGTCAAGACAAAGGAGATTATGTGCATTCTTGGGTGGGCCAGAGTCCTATTTATTCCTGGTGCTTGGCTGGATTTAAATAACAAAACCCACCCTCTGGCACCTGGGCTGAAGGTCAAGCTGACAACACTCCTGCCTTTTGGCAAAGCTTCTTTCCAGAATGTGGCTTTGCTAGCACCCTTGGATTCAGCTGACAATAATTAAAGAAATGCCCATGTGCCTTCTCAGGCGCCCTCTACACAGCAACTTACCCTACACCTTAAGAAGCATATCTCAACATGCTAGAAATTTCACTGAGGAAGAAGGCTACTAAATTTTTGTCATATTTATGTCCTGTGCTCTGACACACACACAGGTTCTACCAATAAGTCTAGAGCAGTTGCTACTTCCTGCTCACTAAGTCCAGACAGCATCATGCCATCAGTGTAGTGGATCCCTGTGATGGCTTGTGGAAAGGAAAGGAGATCAAGATCCCTGCAAACTACATTATGACACAGGGCTGGAGAGCTGATATACCTCAGAGGTAGGACAGTGAACGGGTATTGCTGGCCTTTCCAGCTCAAAGCAAACTGCTTCTGGTGCGCCATCTAGGCATGTATGAACAAAAAGGCATTTGCCAGGTCAATAGCTACAAACCAGGTACAAGGGGCGGAGGGTGTGCGTGTTAATATGCTCAAGGAATGAAACCACATCTGGCACAGAAGCTGCCATTAGAGCCACCCCCTTGGTTGAGCCTAGGACAGTCCACTGTCATTCGAGATTCATCTGTCTTTTGCACCAAATAGGAGAGTTGAATGGGGATACACTGGAATCACTGCTCCTGCATTTTCAAGTCCTTGGTGGTGGCACTAATCTCTGCAGTCCCTCCAGGGGTGGTGTTGCTGTTGATTTACTGTTTTCCTACGTAGGGGCAGTTCTAATGGCTCCTGCTTGGCCTTTCCCACCATAATAGCCCCACTGCAGAGGCCAGGGAAGCCATGGGGGGATTCTGCAAGCTGCTACGGAGTTGATTCCAATTACACATTCTTGAACTGGGGAAATAAGCACAGGGTTGCCGGGGTCCAACCCCAGCAGGTCCAGGGGTCCCCAAAGGTGTGGATGGAGTCGGCGAAGAAGGAAGGACACGGAGACAGTGTTCAGTTGATCAGCAGCCTAGCCAGGATCTCCAGCCAGGATCTCCAGCCAAGTTCTGGTCTGGATCTCCAGAGAGGTTCTGCTTTGGATCTCCAGCCAGGTTCTGTGTCCATGTTCTCTTGCTAGGTTCTCCAGGTTCTCCAGCCAGGCTCTGTAGCCATGTTCCCTCGCTAGGTTCTCCAGCCAGGTTCTGTCCAGGTTCTCCAGCCAGGTTCAGTCACCAGGTTCTAGTCAGGTTCTCTTGCCAATTTCTGTAGTCAGGTTCAGTCCAAGATCTTTTGCCATGTTCTCTCGCTAGGTTCTGTCTCTAGGTTCTGAGGCCAGTTTCTGTCCAGGATCTTTTGCCATGTTCTCTCCAGCGAAGTTCTTCTGTCTCTAGAGAATGTTCTGTGTAGGTTCTATGCCTAGGTTCTGTCTCTCTTGGTTCTGTCTTCTAAGTTCTGTCTTCTAAGTTCTGTCTTCTAAGTTCTGTGTTCTAAGTTCTGTGTCTTGCTGTCTTGTTACATCTGTATTTATACCAGTTGATTCAATCCTATCAATCTCTATTACAAAGGTTAGGGCGTTTCTTATCTCCATTCCAGGGAGTAAAGATTATATAGCTTAAGCATGATTGTTCATAGTTAAAGTGATTAATTACCCTCCTGGCACTTAGTTAAGAGGTTTTATTCCCTCCCTAACTTCAGGGGAAAATCCCTACCTGGGGAAACAACCTTTCTCAGAGACCTTGGTTAAAACACATAGTGCCGCCAAAACCGGTTTGGCTCAGTGGATAGAGCATCGGCCTGCAGACTGAAAGGTCCCAGGTTTGATTCCGGTCAAGGGCATGTACCTGGGTTGCAGGCACATCCCCAGTAGGAGATGTGCAGGAGGCGGCTGATCGATGTTTCTCTCTCATCGATGTTTCTAACTCTCTATCTCTCTCCCTTCCTCTCTGTAAAAAATCAATAAAATATATTAAAAAAAAATAAAACACACAGTGCCAAGAAGGTGAGCAAACATATTAAGAACAGTATGCCATATATGCCAGGTCCCTTGAAACAGCAAGCATGGACTGGCTCCCGGCACAGGGTGAGTGTAGGGACCCACAGTGAGATGGATCTTATCTACAGCCTCATTGATCACCTGACCTCCATAAGCCCTACTCCGACTGGTGGGACACAATGACATCTGTGTCTCCTGGAATCAATGTCAGTTCAGAGCCAGTGTCCAGTTGTAACAGGCAGTTAGACAGACATGAGCAGAGCAAGGATGATGGGCCAGATATACTAGTAGAAGGTCACCAGGGCTGGTGACAGAGCAAGGGGCAAGACTGGAAAAGCAAGGACCTCACCCCCAGGGTAACCTTTCATCCCCAGTGACAGGGTTAGCTTGAAACGCAGGCAGGCAGGGCAGGGGTCCAGTGGAAAACAAAGGCAGGTGGGACATAAGCCAGGGCAGACACTGCCTTTTGAGCAGCCTAATCACAGAAACCAACCAAGCAGGAATAACAGAATGTTTCTGGACTCAAAAGCGGGAGGCCAGGAAACCCAGGGAGGGCCTGCAACAATAAGGTGTACGAATGCATAGAAACAGGGACAGTTCAGCATAGGGACAGAGAAAGAACACACAGAAACAGGGAAAGTTCAGGCCTGTTGCTGGGCACGAACAATGAGGGAATCAATCAGGTCATGACACGGAGAGCTATAGAGCAGGCGTGTAGCAAATATATACCCCTGGGCTACAAGGCTTTAAAGGGCAGCCCATCATTGCCCCCCTCCCCGTGAGGGGAGTCTGAATCAGTCTGTAATAATTTCCCACACTTTTGCTTACATCTTCCGGTCCTCGGAGCTCATTCTTCAGCATCCCAAGACGTGACCCTGGGGAAGAAAACTCTCATCTCACAGTTCCAGTCATCGCCAGCATATCACTGGTCTTATGGTTTGGACCCCCTGACCTTTCATATCACTGGCCATGTGGTTTGGACCCCCTCACTTTTCCTCCCTAAAGATAGCATCTAGGCCTCAATTGTATTTCAGCTCCAGGCCCAGAAAAGCAGCAAAACCAGACATGTGATGCCTCAGGACCAGCTGCATTGACTACTGACCGCCCTGTCCTGGGCTGACCAATGAGTGCAGGCCATGACCCTAAAACAGCACACATGGTAAGGAGATGAATATTCTACTGAGACCCTCCCCTGAGACTTCCCCTGAGAGAGAGAGAGAGAGAGAGAGAGAGAGAGAGAGAGACCCTCAGGATAAAGGGACCCAGGGCATGCTCTCCCTCCAGGGAGCATGACTGTGCCATTCTCTCCCCCCTCTCCATCCCCCATAGGTATGAAGGGGCCCCAGGAGACTTGCAACCAGGGGAACCAGGGGCAGCTGCAATTTGTCCCAGGCTAACCCCGCAACCTGTCTCCAAGGCCTTTTTTTCTCTGACTTCACAGGGAGCGAAAGCCGCCCAGCCTCGGCTCTCCTGCTGCTGCTTCTACGCTAAGCCCGTCCTTGGTCCACTGCCCCCGGCTTTAATAAATGTCCCCTCTGCATCTGCATGTGCTTTTGCTGTGGCCAGTAACTTCCTGCTTCCTTTGCTGCACTGTCTCTTGACTGAAATCTTTTCTTCAAGAAAACCAGAACCGAGGTCTCATTGTCTCACCAGGAGCACAGCGATCCCCAAACGCTCTGATTATTTCCTGTTCCCTAATGTAAGGGGCCATGGGCCTTTTGGGAGAAGCCTGGGGTTACAGTACACATTTTCAGAAGTGTATGGGATCCTTCCTCAAGGGGACCTGGTCTCCCTTCATTCAAAGGGTTCTGGGTCTATAAACCAGCTCAGGTCTGGGAATTACTTGAGGGACCATAACTCTGTTATTATGACTCAGATTTGACTTTTGTTCACCTGACCTAGCCCTTTTCTGCTTACACAGGTCAAGTAAGAATTTAGTAGGCTTTCTATCTATTTCACATCTTCAAACACCATTATTAACTGGCCAACGCCATAGGTCTATGAGGGTCGCACTATTCTGATTGCTGCTTTGGTTCTCTGTCCACTGTGGGAACCCCGCCCACTTTACCTTTGGTGGATCCGTGCAGCCACGTGCCTCCTACCACCCTGGCACCCTAATAACTTCCATGGCATTTAGGTTTTTGTGGTTCCCACCGTGAGGTCTGGCCTGCAGAGGAGAGTGGTTAAGGAGCTCCTCAATGCTGGCACTCCTCCCACATATCTATTTCTCGCAGTATTGGTAAAGCATGCGTCTTCTGGACCCTCCCAATGTGAGGTAGTAGATCTTAAATGACAGTCCCACTCTAACGTTCGAATCTCCCCAAACCCCTGAATCCCCTCCTTTGCATTAAACCACCGGAGGTTGAGCATTTCCAATTCATTTACCGTGAGCCAGCTTTTGGTCCATGTTTCAGCCAATCAGACAATTTCTATTAGCGCCCTTCCTGGCGTCCTGAGCGACCACAGTGCACGCAGACTCTCTGCTCAGTGAGCCCAGGCCCATAACTTTGGCACGCCCACTACATGCTCCTCCCACCATCACCCACACCCTTACTGTCGTTCCTGCACGTGTTGCTGGGATTCATTAGGAAACTCAAGTCGTTCTTTTGGAGTGAAGGGATCAACTCACCTTGTAACTCAAGTTTACGGACCTGCTGGGATTTAAGTCTAGCGATAGCTCTGGAAGCAACAAAAGGGTGATGGTGGTTGATCCTGAGGAGAATCAGCATTGTGTGGCATTACAACTGTCTCAGGGAGGTCATTACAGTTTCCTCGCGTGATACAGGGTTAATCCCGTTACCTGAAGGTGGAAAGTGAATACCTCCGGGGTTGGGGAAGCCACTTTTGCTGGGGAAGGAGAGGAGCAATTATCCTGGGGGACAGGAAACCTCTTCTACTGGCAAAGAAGACTCATCAGAATTTAGAGGTTCAGTGTCCCCACACACCCACATTCCAACTTCAGGATCTCATCCTTCCCAATCAACACCTTCACTGTAACAGCAGACGCCCTGTGAGGCTGAGACTTCAGCTTGCGTTGTAATCCAGCCACTCGACGGAGGATGTTCTGCATTTGCATTTCAGCAGTTTCACCCTTGGGACTGTGGGAGATAAGGCTCTCCTTCAGGGCACCCATAGCCACTCTCAGGTCACTGACCCTGAGCTTGAGCTGGGAATTTGAATCCCTGAACTCATCCTTTTCTTCCCCCACTTTGTTCAGCGACACTAGGCCAAGCAGCTAATGTCATTATATTCCTTAGTTTCCCCAAAATGTTTACACGTATCATACAGTCACCCAGCTCCTTGCTTTGTATTGATTAGGTTGAATAGGAGTATCCAATGCAGCTATTTTGTGTATCACTATAAATAGTTTACATCATGGGAAGCATGGAACAGAGTGCAGAATCTTGGAGGGGAAGGCAAGGGAGGGAGGGTGGGTAGGAGGTAATCAACCACAGACTTTGTATGCATATGTGCATAACCCATGGACACAGACAATAGGGTGGTGAAGGCCTGGGGCAGGGGGCGGGGGCGGGCTGGAGGGGGTCAATGGAGGGGAAAAGGGGACATATGTAATACTTTCAACAATAAAGAATTATTTTAAAAAAATAGTTCACATCATGGAATATCAGCTCTCTTTATTACTGAATATAGAGTCATTTGCATCTATAAATCTAATCATATTAGAGAACCTATTCCAAAAATGCCAGAGCCAATTCAGAAAATTGATTCTTACAATTCTGTTCCGCAGGGTTCTCCAGAGAAACAGAATCAATATAGAAAATCTGAGAGAGAGAGAGAGAGAGAGAGAGAGAGAGAGAGAGAGAGAGAGATTTATTATAGGAATTAGCTCATGTGATTATGGAGACCAAGAAGTCCCACAAGGAAAGCTGATGATGTAATTCAGTCCAAGTGCCAAGGCCCAAGAACTGGGGATGGGGACCGATGGTATAAGTCCTGACCCAAGTTCAGAAGGTGAGAACCAAGAGCACCGGTATCTTCCCTGGCCTGGTAGCTCAGTTGGTTAGAGCATCGTCCCTTTACCCCAAGGTTGCAGGTTCAGTCCTGTCAGGGCAGGCACAAGAATCGACCGATGAATGTATAAATAAATGGAACAACAAATAGATGTGTTCCTCTCTCTCTAAAACAAACAAACAAACAAAGCACCAATATCTGAGGACAAAATGGATGGAAGTTCCAGCTCAAACAAAGAGCAAATTCACCCTTCCTCCACATTTTTGTTCTATTCAGGCCCTCAGTGGATTGGATGAGGCCCACCCACATTGGCGAGGGTGATCTTTGCTCAGTCTACAGATTTGAATGCTAACCTCTTCCAGGAACACCTTCACAGACACACGCAGAAGTACTGGTTTACAGCTATTTAGGCATTTCTTAGCCCAGTCAAGTTGACATTAAATTAGCCATCAAAACATTTATGTGTGGAAACTACCTGAGGCCAGCAAAGATGAAAGGAAACAATCCCAGGAGCCCACACAGGGCTGGGAATAGTTCCTGTTCCCAGGAGCGTAGGTGAAAAATCTCATAATTCACAGGGAAATAGAGTACTGGCAATGTTTATGCCTCAGTAGTGGGACAGATTAGAGCAGTGAAACTACTCTTTACGATACTATAATGGTGGATAAATGTCACTATATATTTGTCCAAACATACAACACCAAGAGTGTATCCTAATGTAAACTTTGGACTTTGGGTGATAATGATGTGTCAATATAGGTTCATCAGTTGTAACTAATGCACCACTCTGGTGGTAATGTTGATCATGGACGAGGCCATACATGTGTGAGAGTAGGGGGTATATGAGAAATCTCTGTACCTTCCTCTAAATTTTGTTGTGAATTTTAAATGGATCTAAAAAATTAAAGACTTTAAATATGTAAAGAAAAGTTTTAGCTAATAAGCCAACGAAGGAGATAAAATGAAATCATAAGACATATTCTGTACAAAAGAAAAAAATGGAAAAAAGAAACGAAAGATAAATAGGACAAATAGAAAGCAAATATCAAGATGGTGGGTTAAATGCAACCATATCAATTGTTACATAAAATGTAAAAAATCGAAATACCCTGTTCAACAGGCAAAAATTGTCAGATTGGATTAAAAGTCCACAATATGCTTGGCGTCTTTAGGTTCTTGAGTTTGCTGCCCTTCTAATAAAGACTCAGTAAATGATAAAAGCTAACTCTTGCTGACCATTTCCTGTGGGCCTGATAGTGTTTTAAGGGCTTGAGATATATTATCTCATCTAATCCTCCCAACAGCCCCATGAGGTAGGAGCTAATGTCACCCCTGCATTAAATCTGAGGTTATAAAGTGAGGCCCAACGAAGTGAAGGAAATTGTCAAGTTCACCTCATAGTAGAGCGGAGCAAGGCAGCCCCAGCAGCCTGCCCTAACTTCCCACTGAGCTGCCTCTTGGATGTGTGGTCCCTTCCCTCTGGGCCAAAGAATAAGGCAAGACCATCTGTGTTGGGGATGAGAATGGCAAGGACTTCCCAGCCTGTGCCAAAGGAATGTCAGCGCGGAGATGCAGCAAGTTAGCCTCAGGAAACAGCTGCCAGAACCTCAGAATGAATCTTTATCCACCACCACTGTCTCCCCAAGGGCCTTGACTTTGATTCCAGAGTTCAGCTGTCAGCCCAGCATATGGATAATCTCTGTGTGGCCTATCCCACCCTTACGATGCTGTTCTGCCAGTCAACAGTAGAGACAGGATCTCTGTGGGAAAAGGAGCCCTTGGAAGCTGGTCCCAAATACCAAGCAACAAGATTATTCTAGCATTCTCAGACGACGTGAGGTGGGCCATTGCCAAAGGTCGCAGAGTCGCTCCCATGGCAGGATCAATGGCTAGGTTGGACACAAACTTCAGAAGACCAGGAAAGGTTATTGGTCTAATTCAGACACAGACATCCATAAAGACGTCTTGTTCATGCATCCATTCTCCCATAGAAGAGTCACCTAGCACCTTCAGTATGCCTCTCACTGCTCTCTCTCAGTCCTGATGATGCAGTAAGAACTGTGAAAATATTCCTGCCTCCCAGGGGTTCCCAGTCTGGGGGAGGGGTGCAAAATAAGTCTTTGAAATAAAGCGTGATGTCTGAGGACATAGCAGCATGGCAAGGTATAATGGATGCACCCAACCATGTTTTGAAGGATGAACAGGAGTCTTCTGGGGTTGGGGGGCGGGGGGGAGACAAGGCAGAGAAGACCATCATAGGCAGACAGCCAGAAGTCACAGAGGCTGGAGCCAGTAGGGGCAGAACATGTGGGGAGTTTCCAGGGCTTGGTTAAGGAGGGTACATGTGAGGAGGTGGAACCGGGCAAGCCTGGAGAAACAGAATGAGCCAGATGGGAAAGGACTTTCAAAGCCTGGCCATGGAGTTTGGGCATGAACTTCAGGGCTGAAGCAAGGTGCCTTTGGAGAGTTTTATGTAGGTGGATAACATGAGATTATTGGAGTTTCAGAGGGGCCACGGCAGAGGCAGAGGGGGCAGCCATGTGGGGGCTGAGGGAAGCTACTAGAAGCAGAGCTATGAGAAAGGGGGCGGGTAGGAAGATGCTGGCAAGAGATAATGAGGGTCTGATTTAGGTCAATGTCAGTCTGGCTGACAAAGGGGTTGGAAAGAGTGAAGAGGTGGAAGGGGCAGGGCCTGCAGACCTATCAGATGGGGGGAGGGGAGGCAGAAGCTGGGAAAGGCTGTGCTGGAGTGGACCTAGAAGATATTTCTGTGGAGGTGCCTTGTGCAGAGTATGACCACAGACAGAGGGGAAGGTTAAAGGCTCTGACAGTGACCAGGAGAGGTGGGCTCTGTCACCAGGGACACTGTGGGGGAGCTGGACTTCTTGCAGTCCTGCAGGCTGTTCTCTCAGAGCTGATGGGTGCCAGAAGGATTAGAGCAGACCAAGCTCCAAACACGCCATCCTCACAACACAAAGCTAAACATCCTAAGAGCCAATACCAGAAAGGAAGGAGTGTGACCCCAGGCAGTCAGACCCCCCCCGCCGTACCCCCCCGCTACCCCAACTGCCTCCCTCCCCTTCCCTCTGTTTCTCAGTTCTAGACTCACTTTCAGGTCCCATCACTCTGTACCTGCTCTGCTTCCGGGAGTATGTACAGTGGGTCCTCCAATAATATTGTTTCATTCAACATTGTTTTGCCATAATGTTGATGAGATGCTATAGGAACTTAACTCTTGTTTATATCAATCAGCCTATGGTGAAATTGGTTTCACTATATATCATTTTGCTTAAAGTCACAGAACCTATTGATGACTATTAAGTGAAGACTTACTGTACATATAATTCCCTCTGCATGAAATTCCTACTGCCTCCATCACACTCCAATTGGCTAATTCTTCCTTTAGGGCATGGCCTTGAACTCCTCCAAAATTTCTCATTTCCCAGATGATTTATTAATTTATTTTATTTTTAATATATTTTTATTGATTTTTAGAGAGGAAGGGACAGGGGTACAGCAATAGAAACATCAATGAGAAAGGAACATCATTGATTGGCTGTCTTCTGCATGCACCCTGGGACATGTGCCCTGACCAGGAATGGAACCAGCGACCTCTTCTTTCCTGGGTTGATGCTCAACCACTGTACTACACTGGCTGGGCCTCCCAGGTGATTTGGAATCCCTCTGTGTTCTACCAAGCCCTTGACATAGTTTTAATCACAACAAAGTGATAGCCTTTCTTCTTATTTACTACCATTTAAGGATATAAGTGCCTTTGAGGTTGGAATTGGGTTTTAGCCATTTCTTAATTTTCAGGGTCAACATGAGGCCTGAAAAGATGGATAGGCAGATGGAGGCATGGATGAACTGAGGGATGGATTGATGGAGAGATGGAGAAATGGATGAAGGAATCAATGGATGAAAAGATGGATGGATGGATGGATGGATGGATGGATGGATGGATGGATGAATGTATGAATGGATGGATGGATAAAAAGATGTACAAATAAGTGAGTGTATGGATTATTGAAGAGATTAATAAATTGGTGAATGATTGGAGTAAGACAAAGAACAAATAATGAGCAAATAAATAAATAGTCATAAGTGAATGAGTAAATGAGTGGATAAATGAGAAAATAAGTAACTAGGAGAATGAATGAATAAGTAATTAAGTAAACTCCTTGCATGAACAAAATTAAGAACAAATAGATAAGTGAATGAGAGAATGCCATGGGTAATCTGGGCCACCCAAGCAATCATAGCTATGTTTATCTGGTGCATAGTTGGTACTCAATAAACAACTGTTGAATAAATGAATAACCAAATGAATGTTGGTAGACCAGTTGACTCAGTGCTTGGCAAACATCAGAGCTGACATTAAGAGACTTGGATCCAAATCCCAGCCTTTTACCTTTCAATGCTGTCACTTGGAGTTTAACTTTCCCCCGCTCTGTTTCCCCATCTATAAAGTGGGATGACTGTCTTTATTTGTCAAGGCTCTTGTAAAGATGCAGTAGAGCTACGTGGCTATAACAGGGGCTCAACAAATGCTAGCTCACTCTAGTTCTCCCACTCCTTTTGTACTACCTGAAATACCTTCTGGGTATGTATTTTTTAATATCACAGAGCTCCCACTATGTGTCCCCTCTCCCAGAAGTACAGTTGGCCATGTATACATCTAAGCAGCTGAATCCCACCCAGGGATTCTGCTCTGTACTCACGAAATGCTCTTCCACTAGGACAGTGGTTCTCAACCTTGGCTGCACGTTAGAATCACCTGGGAATCTTTTTTTTTTAAAAATTAATAAATCTTTATTGTTCAGATTATTACAGATGTTCCTCTTTTTTCCCCCCATAGCTCCCCTCCACCTGGTTCCCACCCCACCCTATGCCCTTACCCCCTGCCACTGTCCTCATCCATAGGTGTAAGATTTTTGTCCAGTCTCTTCCCGCACCCCCCACACCTCCTTCCCCCCAATAATTGTCAGTCTATTCCCTTTATATACCCCTGCTTCTATTATATTCACCAGTTTATTCTGACTAAATTTTTAGGTTCACCTGTTGATAGATATTTATTTGTTGTCACTTTGTTGTTCGTAATTTTTATTTTTACCTTTTTCTTCTTCTTCCTCTTCTTAAAGAATACCCTTCAGCATTTCCTATAATCCTGGTTTGGTGGTGATGAACTCCTTTAGCTTTTTCTTGTCTGTGAAGCTCTTTATCTGACCTTCAATTCTACATGATAGCTTTGCTGGGTAGAGTAATCTTGGCTGTAGGTTCTTGGTATTCATCACTTTGAATATTTCTTGCCACTCCCTTCTGGCCTGTGTGGTGTCTGTTGAGAAATCAGCTGACAGTCATATGGGTACTCCCTTGTAGGTAACTAACTGTTTTTCTCTTGTTGCTTTTAAGATTCTCTCTTTGTCTTTAGCCCTTAGCATTTTAATTATGATGTGTCTTGGTGTGGTCCTCTTTGGATTCCTCTTATTTGGGGTTCTCTTTGCTTCCTGGACTTGTAAGTCTATTTCTTTCATCAGGTAGGGGAAGTTTTCTGTCATGATTTCTTCTAATAGGCTTTCAGTATCTTGCTCTCTCTCTTCTTCTGGCACCCCGATAATTCGGATGTTGGTACATTTGAAGTTGTCCCAGAGGCTCCTTACACTATCTTCATATTTTTGGATTCTTTTTTCGTTTTGCTTTTCTGGATGGGTGTTTTTTGCTTCTTCGTATTTCAAAGCTTTGACTTGATTCTTGGGATCCTCTAGTCTGCTGTTGGATCTCTGTATATTATTTTTAATTTCAGTCAGTGTATGTTTAATTTCTGACTGGTCTTTTTCCATTTTTTTGGCATTCTCATTAAGATCCTCAAAGGTCTCACTAAGTTCCTCGGAGGTTTGTAGAAGATTCTTGAGTAACCTTATAACTGTGGTTTTGAACTCTGTGTCCTCCATTAGTTTGCTTTCCTCCATTTCTTTCATTTGTGACATGTTTCTTTGTCTCCGTATTTTTGGATGACTGCAAGGACCCACTGTGTCTACAGTGGAAGAACTGCTGTGCTGGAGACACCCTTATGAGGTAGGACTTGCTTCAGTGAGGCTTTGGTGCTCACTGAGTCTGCTTCTTAAGTGTGCCCCTTATGGAAGTGAGGAGTTGAAATCTGGTATCTGACCAGGGGTACCCTGGCACCTGGATCTCCAAGTCAACCACTGTGTGAGTCCACCCAGCAAGAGCTACAGTGATATCAGCAGATTTCTCCTCTTTGTTTGGGGTTTGGAAGTTTTTGGAGCTCTCTGACCCAGCTGCAGTTTGTTAGGTTAGGCTGCACAGGTGATTCCTTTGTGCCACTGCACACAGCTTGGGTGGGGATGTAAATGAGTGGGGCGGGGTCTCAGAGAATCACCAGGGCGGAGCAAACAGCAATGGCTGTCGTCAGCTGTCTCCACGTCTCTGCGTCCCCAAGTCCCGCGCCCCCACAGCAACAATGATCCCTGTGAGCAGCTCTGGGAGAAAGCTACCCTTGCTTTCCAACCCACTGCAAGACAGTCCAGTTTCTCCCCGTAGGAGTCTGGGACCACAGAGTCTCACTGTAAATGAGTTCAGTGCATTCGAGAGCTTGTATCCCCTTCCGATTGAAAAAAACCACGCACCCAGGTGCAGCTGCCTCGCACGTGCCTTTGTTCCTCTGTTCTTGGCGCCTCTGCACCTCCTACCAGGTCTCAATGTGTTTTTTTTTCTTTCCTTCTAGTTGTAGAACTTCCACTCGGCCGGCTTTCCTGTGGTTCTGGGTGATAGCTGTTTTGTCTTATAGTTGTAGTTTTAATGTTGTTGTGGAGGGCAGCACATACAAGTTTATACCTTATGCCGCCATCTTGGTTCTCTGGGAATCTTTTTAAAATCCTGATTTCTGGGCCTCATCTTCCAGAAATTCTGTTTCTTTGTTATGGGGTGGGGCCACAACATTAGTAACAAAGAAACAATTTCCAAAGGATGAGGCCCAGAAATCAGGATTTTAAAAAGATTCCCAGGTGATTCTAATGTGCAGCCAAGGTTGAGAACCACTGCACTAAGGCATTTCCATCTTAGTTGAGAGCCCTCAGCATTTATAGTTTGTTATTATTGCTTTTTATCATTATCATTTAAAATTTCTCCCAGAGCTTCTGGCAAGGCTAGGTGACAAAATAAGTTGGGCCTGCTTTCATCCGTATTTTAAATTTTGAATGGGTGGAGAAAGAAACATGCTTTGTTTTCTAGTGAGGCTTAAATTTCTGAAAGCCAATTGCCCAAGCTCCCTCTCCACCGGTGTAGATGAGAGAGAGCTAGGGCAGGCCTTATTTCCTTTTCTTTGTGGTGGGGAAATTGCTTAATCATTTGCAGCCAAAGCGAAAAGACAGCACTGAAGATTGGCCTGCTTTCATAGGAAGTACCGAGAAGACTTCTCATTGTAATGCTAGCAACTGTCCATTTATATTAAATAGGTGCCTGAGCTCCTGCCTGAAATCCGTATTTTCTTTTTGTCTCCGAGAGTTTGAACCACAAGACCACCTGAATGGTGGATAAACCTCCCTCAACATGTATTGCTCGGTCTCGCCACGAGGGGGAGCTCCCAGATCAGACACAGGTAACTACCAGCCACCTGCCCCGTTGCTGCCACCTCCTGTGGATGCAGACCTACCCAGAAGAGTTGGACCAGGGGGCCCCTGCCCTCTGAAGATCTCCATGAAGACCAGGTGCAGCCCTGAAGGCTGGAGCAAGGTCCCTACAGAGGAAGAGGATGTTTTGGAGACTTCTCTGGATCACCACAGAAGAGACTGGGCCTGTGGGGAGGCAATGGGAACTAACTTGAGGGCCTACTATGTGTCAGGGCTTTACGTAACTCAAGCCCTTCATCCCACAAACACTGAGGGCCTTTGGTGATGGTTACCCAGTATGGGAGGAAACAGGTGCAAACAGGAAACTTGACCCTCAGATGAGTTTGACTGGTGGCCAATAGCGTTTTACACATGTTGCTAAGCAAGAAGTGGTCTCAGCTTGGACTAGCTTCAGCCTGATCCCAGGTGAGCCTTGGAGTGTGAATGGCACCCACAGGAGGTGAAGCCTGGTATTTTGCACCCTCAGGCCTGGGTTGAGGGAGGGTAGACTCGCGGGGAAGAGACAGTGGCGATGAGCACCTAGACCAGGGGTGGGCAAACTTTTTGACTCGAGGGCCACAATGGGTTCTTAAACTGGACCGGAGGGCCGGAACAAAAGCATGGATGGAGTGTTTGTGTGAACTAATATAAATTCAAAGTAAACATCATTACATAAAAGGGTACGGTCTTTTTTTTTTTTTTTTAGTTTTATTCATTTCAAACGGGCCGGATCCGGCCCGCGGGCCGTAGTTTGCCCACGGCTGACCTAGACTCAGAGCAGCAGGGGTCTGGGTGAGGCTCCACAGCACTAGCTACAGACATCTGTGATGAATGTTTCCGATTATTATCATGTCCTGGACGTGTCCCTTCCAATGCACAGAGAGCAGGGATGGCTCAGGGAGACGCCCCCTCTCCCTGAACTCCTCTGAAGGCCTCAGTGCCAGCCCTGACTCTTTCACGAGTGTCTCCCAGGACCTCTTCCTCTCTCCAAAGGGAAGTCTCCATCGTGTGACCCGGGAGGTTGAGATGATGGGATGTGGCCGTGGGGATCTACCCAGCGGCTCCTGCAGCCACATGGGCGCGCTGAGCACACACACCTGTGCCCAACCTGCAGGCAGTTCATTCTCAACGCCTTTTCTCTTGTCCCAACCCATCCAGGCAGGTGTCATGTCCTGCCAATCCCCCACTCTGCAAGGCTGGCATCACTGTATGGCCAAGGCACAAGCAAGGACTTTGGGGTCACCCCAAAAATCCCAACTTCACTCTTCTTTTTTTATGAGGATGCTGCCATGTTTTATATATTTTTATTGATTTCAGAGAGGAAGGGAGAGGGAGAGAGAAATAGGAATATTAATGATGACAATCACTGATCAACTGCCTCCTGCACGCCCCCTACTGGGGATCGAGCCCACAACCTGGGCATGTGCCCTTGACAGGAATCGAACCCCGGACCCCTCAGTCAGCAAGCCAATGCTCTATCCACTGAGCCAAACTAGCTAGGGTCCAACTTAACTCGTGAGTGAGCTTGGGAATGTCAGTGTCAGGGAGATTTTTTGTATTCAGAAAAAATTTCTCGTCAGTGCTTTTTATTTAATTAGTATTCGATGTGTTACAGTTGCTTTTTAAAATAACCTAGTCATTCCTAAGCCTGTAAGTTCAGTTCACAAAACATTCTTCTATACAGTCACTTCTAAGGGGCTTTTGATTAATGGCCAATCCACTCACACAGTCAAACGATCCATCCCATTTACAAAACTTGGTTAATTAAATTATCTTCAGCATTTTACACAGGGCTTACTAATTTAACACATTCAATTTCCATTCTTAAATACTTCCATTGCCTGACCCAGCAAGCAAAACTTTCCAAAGTACTTAAACCGCTTTGGAAAATCTAATTTGAAAACTTGCACATACAGTGAGTCTCAAGATCTCTCATACATTCTGGTATCATTTAGAAATTTAGTATAAGAAGGTTCATATGCTTCTTGACAGAAGGCTCATAAGCCTAAAATCAATTACACATTTTAAATTGGAGTCACAAGGCTAATTTGTTCATACTCTAATATGCCAAAAAAAGTCTCTTCAATGTGATAAATACTTTAAATACCAAATACACAATGATATGGGCTTGACTTCTAAATCTTTTCAGGGTTACTGTCATTTGCCTAATAAGGGGACATTTCTATGTCCTTACTGGATCGGGATGACTTCCTTTGGTACATTGTACCATCTCAGGGGCAAAGGTTTCATATTTTGACTGAAACCACTGGGTCCCATGCTCCCCTTCCTTCTTAGAACTAGGACCTCAGATTCCGAGTCAGCATTTGGCCACCTGGAATAAAGACAGTAGTATTTCCCAGCCTCCCTTGCAGCTAGGTATGGTGATGTGACTAAGATCTGTCCAGTGAGATATAAGCAGAAATGTTTTGTGGCGGTGACCAGAAACCTGTCTGGAAATACCATTAGTGTGTGTGCCTTCTCCCCAGCCCCCGCTTTTTTTTTTTTTTTTTGCCACCTGGACCATGGGTATGATGGTCGGCTTTGGCTACTCCCTTGAACCCGTGAGGAAGGGCCCTACTCTAGGGATGGTGGCGTGGTGAGCCAAGAGGGTCCTGAGATTCTGGCGACTTCATGAAGCAAAGCAGCTACTTCAGCCTGTGATTGGTTGTTTGGAAAGATCCCTTCCATCCCAGTGCCTCTTGGCAATGTGACTCTGCCCTCTTCCTGGCAAGAGATGAAGTCTGTTTCCCTCCCTGAATCTGGACTGGTCCTGCGACTTGCTTTGGTCAGTCATATGCGACAGACTCCGGCCTTGGTGACTTCTGAGGCGAGGCCATCAGGGGCCACCCAGCTTCCATATTTGTGTCCTCTTGGAGTCCTGAGCTGAGACCCCACGTGAGGAAGTCATTATAGCCTCACACAGGATGGGGTCCCCGCCAGCAGCACCAGTTGCTAGGCCCGAGAATGCTGCCGCATGGGACCTCCCAGGCCAGGCAACCCTCCCGCTGCCTGCAGCTGCTTGAGGGAAATCCACAGGGGAGGCCTCGCTCTCTCATCACACAGAATAAGAAGAAATAAACCATCACCATTTTCAGCCGCTAAATTTTAGGGCAGTTTGTTTATGCAGCAACGTTAAATAAGACACAGCCCTAGGCTGACCACCGCTGGCTTTTTCATGAGAATGAAACTGATCTGGTTTAAGCCATCATCATTGTGGGTTTTGGGTGAACCGAATCCTGATGCACCTGTGGACCAGGGAGTCTTGCTGGGATGCGAGAGCTCAGCGTCCAGGGTGATTGGCTCTTGTGCGGATGACCATCTGAGCCCTTTTAAAATTGGTTGCCATGACAACAAGGGACTCCAGTTCCTCTAACAAGGTTGGTCTCATAGCAATTAGATTCTGGCTATACCCATTACCTAATTCTTCTGTCGGATCTGAAACTATAACCCACCCACCCACCCACGCCGCCCCCCCCCCCCCCCACACACACACTCACTGCCCTGAGGTCAAGGCCGACTTCCTTTGCTAATGTCCTTACCATATAATTGAATTCCGAAGCTGTTTCTTACCCTTTCCATCTGCCCACGCCGCAACTCAGATAAATAATAGGAGGCTTCCTTTGGATTCTACACCTCCCTCTCCATGCTCGGTGCGGCGCAGCAACACCCCTGAGGTTGAGTTAGACACAGACCGAGCGCTTTCTCCTGCTCCAAGCCTGGTTTCTGATCTGCAAGTGGAGACTGTATCCCCACCTCATGGGGTTGCTGGGAGATCCCTGAGATAATGTCTGCCACACCGGGTGGTTCTCAGCCCTTAACTCCCTGCCTAAGGCCCCAAATGACTTCCCAGAGCACTGGCACTGACAGGTGCTCACTGTGGCCTGGGGGCCTGCCTCGCTCTCCCGCCCCCCCTCACACCAGCCACACTGGCCCCCTGCCACTCCCCCTCCCAGTGCTCCCACCTCAGGGCCTTTGCCGTGAATCCCCCTCCCTCTGTTTGGATGCTCTTACTCAGCTCTCCCAGGGCCCCTGCTCTACCCTTTAGGTCTTATTTAGAAAGTCACCTTCCCTAAGGGTGTTGTCAATAGAACCAAACTGCCTCATCTTACCCCCGCCCATCGAAAGTAATAAAGAGAACTTTAGCTAAGCATGAAATTATAACTTTAATATAAAGGAAAGCTCTTGGTTGAAAACTCACACCCACACAAAGACCTGCACAAGGATGTTTACTGCAGTCAGAGTCACAATGGCCAAAACTTTGTCCTCCAGGAGATGAATGGATACATAAATCGAGGTACATCCAGATAATGGAATATTATTTAGTGCTAAGAAGACATGAGCTATCAAGCCATGCAAAGGCCTGGAGGAAACTTAAATGCATATTACCAAGTGAAAGAAGCCAATCTGAAAAGGCTGCACACTGTATGATTCCAACTATATAACATTCTGGAAATGACTTAACTGTGGAGACAGTAGATCAGTGGGTGTCAAAGGTTAGGGGAGGAAAGCGGGAGGGTGAATAGATGGAGCAAAGGGGACTTTTAAGTGAGTGAAGCTATTATTCTATATGATACTGTAATGATGAATACATGTCCTTATACATTTGTGGAAACCCATAGAATATACAGCACAAAGAGTGAACCCAAATAATAACGCATCAATACTGGCTGCATTATAACAAACGCAGGATGTTAAATAACAGAGGGAACTGGATGTACTGGGGAAGGTGATGGGGTACATGGAACTGTCTGTACTTTTCTTCAATTTTTCTTTAAACCTAAAATTAAAAAGTGGTCTATTAATTTTTTAAAATTAAAGCTCTTACAGCATTTCACTTATATAAAGTTAAAATGGGGTTTTATTTATCACTGTTTTATCCTCTAGATCAGCGGTTCTCAACCTGTGGGTCGCGACCCCTTTGGGGGGTTGAACGACCCTTTCACAGGGGTCGCCTAAGACCATCGGAAAACACATATATAACTACATATCGTTTTTGTGATTAATCACTATGCTTTAATTATGTTCAATTTGTAACAATGAAATTGGGGGTCACCACAACATGAGGAACTGTATTAAAGGGTCGCAGCATTTAGGAAGGTTGAGAACCACTGCTCTAGACCATGAACACCAGGAGAACAGGAAGCTAATCTGTAAGCCCCCAAAACGAACGGATGGATGAATGAATAATGAATGAGTGAGTGACTCCGTGAGAGTCGGTTGGCAGCTCAGGGCTTGGCACAGAGCAGCATTCATTATATGAAAATGGGCTATAACCACACCACTCTCACGCTTAAAACCCTTGGAGTGAATTCTGAACTTATTTCCATGTACAAAGCCATGATCTGAAGCTACCTTAGCCCCCAGTGATGACCCTGGGCTCAGCCTCGCTTCAGGAGCCCCAAAGGGAGAAATGCTCTTTGAAACCTGATTCCACTAAAGAGAAAAGCTCCCTTGGATGCTGGAGTCTTAACATCCCTGTTATGGGCCAACACTTTCTTTCTCCTGCCTCCAGCAGGACTCAGCCCAGAGCTGGTCCCTCATGGTACTGTTCCTTGGATTCATTATACGACTGAGGAGTTATACTGCTGCCTCTCCACTCGTGGTAGTAACAGAAAGTTTCCTTCTTTAATCGACTCATTCTCAGAAGGTTCTAAGAAGTTTTTTAAAAGTAAGTTCAGTTTAAAATAATGTTAGGACAGGATAGTGTTGGCAGTGTGTGGCTGTGGCGGACGGCACGTGGACGTCGGAAGTTTGACAAACACCACAAGGTGAATTCTGCGGGTCCGTTCAGCAAGAACTGGTGTGACTTTATGGTTTATTCAGGCCGATTGACAGAAATATATTCATCACAGGGTTACTTACAACAGCAGTAACAATACTATTCGCAATAATGTAAGCCACTCACATGTTTACCCTGTAGGAAGGGTGACTCGATAATTTTTCATCCAGGACTCTGAAGAGTGAGAGAGGGGCTATCAACCATGACATCAGAGCTAAGGCACAAACTTGGCAATATTCCAGGCAAACGGGATGTTCTGTCTCTGCCCATCAGGAAATGCTTGAGTAAGTGTTGGTCTATTCAATTTGTGAGCTATGATGATTATGTAGATTTATAAATGACATCTATAAAGAATGTGTAAAAAGTGCTTAAGACATAGAATGTTACGTGAGGAAAGCATACAATCCAGTGTTCAGAGACAAGCAGGGAACTGCCCTGGGAGGAGCTATGCTGAAATATTCATCACAGCTATCTCTAAGAGATGGAATCAAACATTTGTTTGCTTTGTTGGAGGCTTATATGTAAACTAGAGGCCTGGTGCATGACATTCATGCACTGGGGGGTGGGGGGACGGGGGGAGGAAGGTCCTTCAGCCTGGCCTGTGCCCTTTTGCTGTCCGGGAGTCCGAGATGACTAACAGTCAGACATCCTTAGTGCTGCCGTGGAGGCAGGCCGCTGCACTTGCCAGCCATCAGCCCGGCTTGTGGCTGAGCGGCACTCCCCCAGTGGGAGCACACTGACCACCAGGGGCAGCTCCTGTGTTGAGCATCTGCCCCCTGGTGGTGAGTGTGCATCATAGCGACCGGTCGTTCCACCATTGGTCAATTTGCATATTACCCTTTTATTATATAGGAATATTTATGCCTCACCCTGTTCTAGAAAACTCTGGTTCAGCACACCTGATCATGTCACTTCTCTGCTTGAAATCCTCCACTTACTTCCCTGGTTCTTGAAATAAAGCTCCCTCCCCCAATCACAACGCAGCCTACAGGTCTTGTGAGATCAAGATTCCTCTCCATGTCCCTGCTCAGCCACCCTGGCTCTTCTCTAGACTCTTATGCACACAATATTCCTTCCACCTCTGACCTCTGCCCATGCTGGTCCTTGGACCCGCCTCCCCTCTCCTCTCACCGCCCCACACTCACACCCAGCTAACTCCTGCTCCTCCAGCTCTCAGCTTCAAGTCGCATCTGGAAGCCTCCCCAGCACCTCCAAAAGGCCAGGCCCCTGTTCTCCACACCACAACTCCCTTAGCTGAACACCCCTCCTCAGAGAAACTCTTCCTTCATTTTCCATAGCGATTTGTTCTATGAGGTCTTCCCTGCTGAACGGTAAAGTCCTTGAGGGCAAAGGTTATGCATGTTTGGATCCCCACTGTGCCTTGGCCAGAGTAAGGGCTCAGTAAACCTATGGTGTCTACACCCTGACTGTTGGTTCATTTCACATGAGCCTGCTTGATGCTTTTCCGAGATTTCCAATGTTCCTTAATGGGCAAGAGACACTGTTGCAATCCGTAAAATCAATAAGGTAATTGAATAGCAATATTCCCCAGTGCATTTAAATACAATTTGATTTGCAAAAATTTCATTTATGCACTTTCCAATGGCGCATCTTTTATGGAAAGCAAGCCCCCAATTCAGGGAATTTTTCTCCCCAAAAGCTCCAAGCTCACACCACCAAGGCTGCATTTTTCAAGGCTTAGTGTGGCGGGGGCAGGAGTGGGTGCTGACGGTTGGCTTCTGCAGACTGATTCAGGGCAGCTCACCAGCACCACAGGCGGCGTCCCGAGCACCGGCCTCTGCCTGACCGTGGCCTGAGCCCACTGCTGCCTGTTAGGAGAGCATATTGTGCCTAGGGCGTCGTCCAGGTGCCCTGCATCTTTGGTGGGTGCCCTTTGCCCTGGTGCCCCCTGCAACTGCTCTCCACACAGCAGCCAGCCTGGCCCATCCAAATCCATGTCAGATCATATCCCTCCTATCCCACTACCCCGCAATGCTCCCTTCCCACCCAGAGCAAAAGTCAAGGTCCTTTCCACGGCCCATACGTTAGGCAACAATATGGCATAGAGTCCAAACCGGGGTACTTTGAGAGTGAAGGGGGCCCTACTCGCCCCACGGGTAACAGCGGAAACCAGGACAGTGCTGAGTCCCTGAAGGGCCTGTGCCATCGGGTCCCCGGCTGCTTCTGTGACCTGTTCCCTACCCTCTGTCCCCGCTCATCCCCTCAGCATCCTTACTCTTCCTTATACAACCTGAGCCCTCCTCTGAGCCCTTGCACTCGCTGTTCTCCGGCCTGGAATGCTGCCACCTCCAGGTAGACACCCACAGTGCCCTCACCTCCTGCACATCTCTGCTCATGCCCCCCTTCGGAGAGGTTTTCGTGACCTCTGTGACGGGCACCTCCCACCTGCCCTCACTCATGCCGCCCCCTTTTATGTTCCTTCACCGCACTCGGCCACCTGAAACACGGACCCACGTGTTCATTTATAAACTGTGAGTCTCTCTCCCCCTCCCCAAAGGGTGAAGTAGGGGCTCTACTTAACCAGCCACTGCTGAACCCCCTGTCCCCGCCCCCAATGCAGGGTACACAACAGAGGGAGGGGGCACCCAGCTGAACCTGAACCCCACTGTGACACTTTCAACAACCAGCCCTTCTGCTCTGAGAACTTCCTCTCACTGCCATGGAGGCCTGGGGCTTCCAGGACCCCAGTGCCCACTGACAGGCCTATGCCCAGGAGCCCAAGGCTTCTGCTGGGGCTCGCTGTGCACTCACGCCTGCAGAGGCCTCCCTGGGTGGGGCCTTCTCACCCCGAACCAGCCAGCCCCACTCCCAGGGGCCTGCGGAGAAGCCTGGACCCACGGAGCCTTCTCCGGCCTTCCTCCTCGCCAGCCAGGCCGTCTAGCTCCCCTGCAGTCTCTCCGGCGGTCCCATTCCTCCTCCCTGTCACTGCCGTGACCTGCTTCCCAGGTCCCCATCCAGACTCCTCAGTGTGTCACACTTGTCTCATCCAGTGCTTCCCACCTCCACTTGGTTGGGCCCACGAGTCCATGTGCCAGGCCTGCACCCTCCCAGCTCCCTGCCCACACGGCACCTTCCCCGCGAGCCCCTCTGCGTGGCACGTGTCCTCCCCTGCCTCCCGGTCACAGCCCTGTGGTCAGTGACACAGCGTGACCTTCCTGTGCTGCCCCCTCTCCCCGTCCGCCCTGCCTGCCTGCCTCCGCCCCGGACTCGTGCATGGCAGGCGCCAAGCGAAGACTGGCCAGGGAGCACTGCAGGGGGCAGCCCTCCTGCCCGTGACCTCCTGCAGCTGGTGCTGAGGGCCTGGGCACCCGGGAGGGAAGAGGGGAGAAGCAGGCACCTAAGTGGTTGTGCTGCAGCAGCCCGGGCTGCGGGTGTCAAGGTGACTGCCCTCCAGCCAAGCCCCTGAGCGTCCCTGCAAGCCACCCCTCCCGTGTGCACACTGTGCCCGCTCTTCCTGGGGGTGCTCATCCTCCCTCCCTCCACCTACTCAGCTCTCCTCTGAGCCGGGCCACAGTGGGGCTGGAGAAAGGACCAGGGGCGCTGTGCGGCGCTCAGAACTCAGTCTCCCCGGCTGTAGAATGGGGCCAGCCACCGGCTCTGCTGCCCCCTGCCTGCTGTCCCCCCAAGACTGTCGAAAGGCTGTGAGGGGAAAGGTGCTGGGAGGTGGTGTCACCGCTTCCCCACCACCCACATCACCACGGCCCTTCCGCTGAGCCCCTACTGCCCTCGCCTGCGTTTTGGTGTTCATTAAACACAGCCTCGTTGCATAAAGAATGAAATAAGTTCTTTTAAAAAGCGCTTGGATGAATGTGGGTGGAGGGCATGAGCACTGATTATGCAACAGCTTTGGGGTCTGTGTCATCTCACGTGACCCCCACTACCCGCCAGGGTGGAATTCATCAGCCCACTTCCAGGCGAGGAGACTGAGGGTCTCCTGCTTCTTCACGTATTGACTCAGCACCTGATGCTGAGCAGGTACCATGCACCGGCTCAGAAAGGATATTATCTGCACCATTTTACAGAAACCGTGTCCTGAAGAACTCAACGCCCACCTCCCACTGTGGGAAACTAATATAGGGTTAAGCCTCGGACTGACCTACTGGCAAAGTCACAAACAAGTCCTAGCTTAGAGGGCACAATCCTCTTAGCTTAATTAGGCTTGACCTTATAATACTCCCTAGATCTTATCTGGGAATCTAATGGGCTGAGGAAGTGCAGGAAGTATAACCATGGTGTAAACAAGTGAAACTCACAAGAAAAGTGTAACTTTGGTAACCACTGCCTTGTTTACTGCTCACTATAAAAAGCTTGGTGAGGCCTGAGCACAGTGGAAGTCCTTCCTCTTGAGTTGGACTTGCCCGCCTGGTCCCCCAATATTCCCAAATTATTCTCGTGTCTTTTCTATTTCATTTGTTGTGCGGCTCCTCTTCCAGACCCGAACCCTGAACCACGCAGGACGTGGAGGGGAACACTTACGACATCCCACAGCAGAGACAGGACCACACTCAGGTCCCCAGGTCCCTGACTCTCTGTCTAGTGCTCCTTCTCCAAGTCTGAGCTTCACAGGGATCGGCCCTGTGATGGGAAAGCACTCCCAGCACCAGGACAGGTCCCTTAGGAGCCGCTGGTGTGATGGGGGCGGGGGAGGGGTGGTGGTTTATGAGTGAGCCAGGTGGGCATTTTCAGATGGCAAGCTTCACGTCAAAGGAGATTAAGGATGAGGGGAGCCCTGGGGACAAGAGTAATGGGGCTTGGACTGAGTTAGACAGAGACAAGCCAAACAGGGTGGGAGTACAACTCATGGGCGCATTTGCATATTAGAAGAGTAATTACAAACCTTTGTGATAAATCTCCACAGCTACAATGAGAGGAGACATGAATCAAGAATGCTGAAATGACATCTATTAGGGCCCCATTGTTCCTGACACTGTTGTGGGGATTTTCGAGGTCTTCGCTGTGGGGCCTTTAATTAACAGACAAGCCCCGTCGCTGGGCTGGTTTGTGTGAAGGGCTCGGAGCTGGGGGTGGGAGAGGGCTGATGCGAATCTGAGGGAATCATTATGAGTGTCATGATCATGATGACAAGGCTTTCCTCCCTGGCAGTGGCGTACGGCGTTGTCGTGGAAACGGAGTGCTTAGAAGGAACACGCTTTTTTAAGGTTGCCGGGACGCTGGCATCCCTTAACCAGTGCCTGCTGCATGATCGCTGCACCGTGGCCTTGGAGACACGGACAAAGAACCGGTATCCCGCAAGGTCGGTGATGTTTTTATTCCAATTTTTCCTCGGGCTTGCTCTCCATCTCCACAAACAGCTCATACAAAAAATAATCTCCCCTCTGGGGTGCTGCAAATGTTCTATATGGTGACTGGGTAGTGGTCACAGGGGCATAAACATATATAAGAATCCATTGAGCCATGCACTTACGATTAAGTGTACTTGATAGCACGTGAGTTATAGTCAATAAAAAACATATAATTTCATCCTTTTCTTATCACCTGGAGAATTTTGTCTGTTCAACCTCACTCAGGTGACATCTGGACGGGGCAGCAACTTGTGTCATACACCCCTTGAATGTCAGTGGGTCATAGACCTGAGAACTCAGTGTTTTTCTCCCCATTGGACAGATTAGAAACTGAGGCTCAGTGAGTGCAGTGGCTTGCCCAGTCCGCATGGAAGGGGGATCTGAGCCCAGGTCTCTGTGACCCCGAGCCATGCTCTGTCCACCTTGTATGGGCATGCCTCCTTGACCAAGAGAAATGCATCCAGAAAAGGAATTCTAGAAGAGTGGCATTCTGGAATCCATCCCATATGGGGAAATTAAAAATAAAAAGCAAAAGGAGTGCTTCTCCTTTAAAAAAGAGGTCACAAAAGGGTAGTGAGAGAGTGATGTGTCTCATCCCAAACATGTTGTTTGTCCTGCTCAATAGTTAAAAAAAAAAAAAAATTACTTGCCTACATTGGGAAAAAAAAGCAAAGCCAGATTTCTGCAGTCTCTTAGCAATCAGAGCTGGCTACTCTGGGCCCATATTCCCATGTATACACTCTCCAGCTTGCCCTGCCCTCCACCAGCCACCTTCACTCACTAGGCAGGTGACCAGCTACTGTTGGATGGTCTGGCATTCACTCGTTCTCCTATGGGAACCATGCTCCCGTCCTCCTCTTGAGAACCACCCCCTTTCCTACTCCTAGTCCAGCTACTTTGAGTTGGAGTGAATCCATCCCTGGTTCTAATTATCCATGTAGTTCAGTACCGACAGATCCTAGCATCGTGTTAAATCTAGCCACAATGATTGGCATTCGTGCAGAATTGGAAATATGACCCCATCAGAGCCAATGAAGGTGCAGAGAGGCCAACTGACTTACCCAAGGCCACACAGATCTCAAACTTAGGGCTACGGCACTCTAACATTTGTGCTCTTTCTATTCCCTTACATTTAGTTTTCTAACATAAAAATGTGTGTCTGTGTGTGTGTGTGTGTATTTTTCATTTCCCAGCTCTCTTTTCTGCAAATGGTATTTTCACTCTCTAGGGACTTCAGGCATACATACACACAGCCCCCAAGTCATCAGCAATTTTATTTATTTATTGTACTTAGGGAGTGGGAAATAACACAGGCCCACTAAGGATTAAGCAAATTCCAAGTAAGTTGCATAAATGGGATTTTTAAAAAGCACACAAAATAACCCTAAAACAATCAGTACATGTCAGAACATCATGAGAGAGCTGGGAGTTGCGCATGAAGAGGTGTGCTCAGTAGGGTCTCATACAAATTAACCGAACTCAAGTCCATTCCCTCTCCTATCCAGTCCAGCCCCCTGGACCCACAAACCAAACCACAGTGCCTGGGGACAAGTGAGCAGGAGAGACAGACAGAGAGAGAAAACTCTGGTTGAAATCGAGGCATCGGGAGATCTCTGCCTCTGATTCTGGGATGTGTGAATCAAGGGAACTCATTCGGCATTAAGCACTTAATCATTTCCTTCCTCTTTCTGGTTTCCTTTGACACGAAGAGGAAAGAGTCATCCTGGGGGTTGAGGAGGGCCTTTCTCTTTCTCACTGTTGCTCCTGGATCCCCCCGCTCCGTGCCCACTGCATATGTCTGGCCAGATGGCCTGGACGCTTGGCGGCAGATTCAGCTGCTCAAGAACATGGTTGTGCTTAACCTCATCAACTCGACGCAGCTTCAGTTCGTCCTGGGGTGGGAGTGTGATACCCATCAGTTTAATTAGTTTAATGAGGGCTGAGGGAGCTGGTCCACATTTTGAGTTGGTTGCACAGAACAAATTGGTTTGCCTCGCTCCCTCCTGGATCATCTCAGCATTCAGAGGGAGAACTGCTCTCCCCAACCATTTCCGGAAGGGGCTGTCCCTCCCTTCTCCTGGGAGAAGGTGGGCGCTGTCCAGGGTACCAACGTGGACTGAAGTTCGGGAACTCAGTTCTTCCAGCTGTGTGTTTCTAAACAACGACAACTCAGAGTGCCACCACACCGGCTGAACATCCAACCCGCTAGAAACGGAACCCTCTGGTGTAGAAACCCCTGCTCCAATAAAAGGCAGTGCCTGAGCATTTTGCCTAAAGCATAGTCTTCAAAGTGGGATGCACAGGAGGTCCTTTGAGGTTTGGGAATAAAACATGAGGATATCTATTTGTTTATTTCTCTTGCTTTACATTTCTATCTTTGCTGTGCTTTATGATAAATGAGAATATCTGCATGGAGGTGTGCTCATGTTTCTTCTGAGAGGGGCATATGACCAGCAAAGCTTGGGAACAACAGATCTAGAGGCATGAAGCCGTCAGCCTGGGTTTCTGGACCTGGGGAGTCCCATGAGTGGGGTGGAGGGACTGACATGAACAGTGGTGGTTTTAGAAGTCTAGGGTTGAGCCAAGCACAAGCCTCCTGAAGAGGGGAACCGCCCTCCTTCCCCCTCGCTGACCCAGACAAACACTGCGCTCCAGGCAGAAGAGAGGCAGGCTGGGTAGGATGCTTTGTGGACAATGCTGAATGGAGCGTGGGGATGGGGAATGGAGGGAGGAAGAATGAGTGCACTCCTCTGGGGGAAGCTCCTGACTCACCTCCACAATGGGGCGGTGTTTAAGCATCAAAGAGCTCTCTGGAGTAGGCATCGGGGGCCTCCTCGGACCGAGTTACCACCTTGAACTGGCGCCGGAGAAACCCACCATAGCGCTTCTGGTTGTCCCACTTGAGCTTGGGACGGATGCGCCGCAAGAAGCCCCCGTAGCGTTTGTACAGGTCCTCGTGGCCCACACTATCCCCCTCCCCAGCCACCTCGGAGCTCCTCTTGGGGTATTTGCGCAAGAAGCCCCCATAGCGTTTGACCTGCTCCTTGGGGTCCTCCTCATCAGAATCCAGGCCTCCAGCTTCCACGGCGCCATCATTCAGCTGAGCGTCCCCCATCAGCTCCGGCTCTGACCCCTCCTCCCACCTGCCGGAGAGACCCCCGAGCCTGGCAGCCAGGCCCCTGCTCAGAGCAGCCTCCTCTGCCGGAGTGCTGGCCGCAAATCTGCTTTTCTCCAGCTCCTTCAGGAAGGGTGCCCCGCGCTTGGCCAGCTCACCATACGCCTCCTCCAAAGCTGCCTTGCTCTCCGAGTCTTCCTCACTGTTGAGCCCCAGGGGGAAGGCAGTGAAAAAGGACAGGAGGTCCTGGCACCTCTCCCACTCCTCAGTGGGCAGCAGGACAGCCTGGCATTCCAGGGAGCAAGTCTGCAAAAGACCCCAAAAGACCACAGTGGTAATGTCACCCCCACCGAACTGTCCTCGGCCCCAGGTCTGAGAAAATCAACATGAGCTGTGATCACTAAGCCCAGGCTGCCCACGCAAATGCGTCCAGCGGTGCGTAAAGGCAGGTGACGCTGTGCCTACGTAGAAGGTGAGGAGACAGATGTGGACAAATGAAACAGCCTTCCCCGGGCACATGGCTACAGGTGGCGGGGACAACACTAGAAGCAAGATCTTCCCACAGTGCTCTGCTGAGCTCACCTGTCTCTTCCACTTCTGACTCCAGGGAGAGTGGTGTGTTCTCCCAGCCTCTCCTGGGTGTGGAGGAGCTGCAGACACTTTATAGAGCAGGACAAAAGCCACGCAGAATGGTGGAAAGAACACGCGAGGGGACGCTTGAGGGTTCATCAAATCTGGGGGACAACAGTATCTACTTCATAGGAGTGCTGGGAGAATTCAAACATGATGATGACAGTACTGGACAACTCTGGAACTGGGACCCCAGTCAGTCTAATGTCACAAGTCCTCATGCTTAACCGCTGTTCCCTGCTGGGATCTGTGCGCATTTCAATAAAGAGTGGCTAGGATTGTAAATTTAAAACTTTGCATCATCATCATTTAATGGAATCACTCCCATTTTGCAGATGAGGAAACTAAGGTTCAGAGAGAAGTTTCCAAGGTCATGGAACTAGAAAGTAGCAGAACCAAACCTGCATTTTGTCCACCACACCGTTGGTACCTCTACTCCAGACTTCTGTCACAGGAGAGGAACGTGAGGAAGCTCGACTCAAAGCAAAGCCAGTAAGGTTGGGTCAAGGGATGCTAAGACCCAAGAGAGGGGTCAAGACTTGGATCCCATTAACCAGATCCTGGTATTTAGGGGTGGTGGAAAGAGCTCCCTCCACGGGAGTGACTAGAATTGGAGGTGCCCATCAGCCTGGCGGTAAGAAGCCCTGAAAAGTTACTCTAAGGATGCGGACTCCCTAAGTCAGCACACCTCATGAACGACACTGCTTGTTGCCAGGCATCAGGCTCCCTGGAAACCTGAGTCAGCCTCAGCCCTGAGTCAGCCATACTGTTGAGGTCTGGAAGGAGAATGGGAGCTGGAAAGCAGCAGTCCCAGGCTCCCAGGCTGACCACAGAGCAGGGCATGCCCTGCACAGATGGGCCGAGTCTACAGGACTGGCACACCACCGCCCAGGCCTGCCTTCTTCCCTCTCTGGGCTCAATCCACAGATGGGCCCTTCCACTGCCCGGCAGCCAGGAGCCTTGCCTGAAACCTACCAGGGGGTTGATGGGTTTGGGCCCATCCTGGGTCTTCACGGCACACAAGGAGCAGTGGGACAGGCAGTCCGCGGAGGCGGAGGGGAGCACGAGGAGGCAAGCTGCCAGCACCAGCCCCTGCCACTCCATTCTGTCTTGGTTCTTCCTGCTGGCAGGGGAGAA
The DNA here is from genome assembly GCF_964212035.1 of Myotis nattereri. Lineage (NCBI taxonomy): Eukaryota > Metazoa > Chordata > Mammalia > Chiroptera > Vespertilionidae > Myotis > Myotis nattereri. The sequence goes on along the minus strand of NC_138083.1, from coordinate 31,834,904 downwards.
AGAGGAGACAATGAGATCTGTGGCCGCCTGTCCTGTGGGCTGTATCCCGAGCCTGCAGTGAACTCACCCGTTCCTGCTGGCAGGCTACAAGGCAAGCATTCTCGTTCCCCCTCTACAGATGACAACACAGGGGTCCAGAGAGGCACAGTGGGGGCCCACGGCCAAGGGTCAAGGGTCCGGGAAGGTAATAAACATACAGTGAGTGCCTGTGCTATGTTCTAGGAGCTTTCCTACACAGCTCACACTTAATTGGCACAACTGCTCTGAAGGTAGTCGGGCTGTGCCATTGGACAGGCGGGGACGTTGAGGCTCAGACAGGGGGAGTGATTGCCCACACAACTGGGCAGTGCGTAAGCCAGGACTTGACCCGAGTTAGTCATCCTTCAAACCCCGCTTTGATTACATACCAAGACAGAAGACACTGGGCCATCTGCTTTTCTGAGTTCTCTGAGGCTTCCCTCACCTGTCTGTCCCCGCTGCTCAGGCTGTCCCCAGGCCAGGCCTCTGCTGGGGAAGGTCTCTGGAATTTGCCTTCTCCACCCCTGCACTCTACTCACCCTGGTCAGCTTCACCTTCACCTCCACGCTGGCCTCCCTGCCTCCGGTTCCTTCTCTGATCCCTCCTGCTTACCCTGCTCAGCTATATCCATTCTGTGATCAGACCCGCTGGGGTGGGCCACGTGTGGCCTTCTCCTAATGTCAGGGACAGCCTCAATCCCACTCCTACACCCCAATGCTTCTGCTCTGGGTTCCAACCACATCCAGCTACTTAATTGCCATATGGCTCCATCAGGCCCTGCCCCACCTGTGGGCCTTTGCACATCCTGTTCCTTCTGCCTGGAAATCCTTCCTCTCTTCTTCTGGTGCCTGTCCTGTGGGTCCTCGATTAGATATCCCCTCATCCAGGCAGCCCTCCCTGATTCCCTAGGCTCTGTGGGAAGCTCCTCCTTCGCATTATCCCAGTAACTTGTGCCTCCTCCATGAAAACATTCCACTATCTGGTAATTAGCTGTGTGAGGCTTCAGACTTTGGCTCCATGAAGGCAGGAGCGTGTCTTGTCTGTGTCTCTGTAATACTCTCTCTGTGCTCCTTGAACACGCCATGCTGGCGCTTACCTCAGGGCCTTGGCACTTCCTGTTCCCCTGGCTGCAGTGCTCTGACCTGATTTTCCCATCGGTCGCTCCTTCTTGTAACCAAGTGAATTAAATATCCCACCGCCAGGGAGGCGTTTGCTGACCCCTGTATTTAACATTTCCCATTTCCCGGGCCTCTCTCACATCACCTGCTGTGTTGACATCACCACCTCATGCTGTCCTGTTATTATTCCCCCACTGAAACATTAGCTCCTTTAGAGCACAGATGGTATTGGTCATAGTCCCTGTGGTATCAGCACGGACAAGTCTGACCAACACACAGTAGGCCCTCAGTAAACACTAAGCAGATGGATGAATGCCTCACAATAGCCTGTTAACGTTGTTTCTTTCATAAACCAAATATCAAGACCCAAAGCTATTCAAATGGGGGCACAAGGCAATTCTCCCAACTGGCAATGGGGAGTTCCCTCAAGACACCCACCCGGGCGGGGCAGGGCTCCATGCCCCTCCCTGCCTGGTCCTTGTAGCCCGACCCTTCTAATGCCGCTGTCAGGGATGGCTGTCCTTCCCTCTTCCAAGGGCCCCAATCCTGCAAATTGTCCTGTTTGCTCATGTCTTTAGGGATTCGGAAGATTCCACCGCGGGCCTCAGAGCCCCACGCTGCAGCCCAGGGCAGCTCTCCCTCCATTTATCCCTCCCAGTGAGGGGGCCCTTCCAGTGCGATGCATTGCCCATTCCCCCCCCCCCCCAGCCGTGAGTGGAAGCTGGGATGCAAAGTCATCCTGTTTGACTCACCACACGTGTGCCCTTAATGACCACAGTTTCTAGAACAGCCGACTCATTAACAGCTGAACCCTCCATGAGGCCCAGAGGGCCCCATGCACAGGCCTTTGACTTGTATGTTGTTCTCAATCCACCCGCCAACTCTGAGAGGTGGGCCTCACTATCCCCACTTTACAGATCAGGAAACTGGAGCTCAGAGAGGCGTGGGGAATGCCCTGAGGTTGCAGAGCAACTAAAGGTGAGGACTCAGGTCCGTCTGCCTCTCTGGCTGGGCAAGAGGCTCCCCTGAGTGGGGAGGCTCAGAGAAGAGAACTGAGGGAGGTGTCCTGTGCCCCTCCCATGTCCTGGCCTGCCCTCGAGTTTCTCTCACACTCTACCAGCTGCTGAGGGGATTGGGTTCCAGGTGGGCGAGTGGTGCCTCTTATATGCAGACACAGAGCAGGCAGCTCATGTTTTCTTTGATACCAGCGAGGGCTGGGCTGGGCTGGGCTGTTACAAGCTGAGCAGTGAATTAACCGGCTGGGGAAGGAAGCCGACACTGCCCTCTCTCTGCTGGCCGGAGGCTCCCCACACAGCGAGGCTGCTGCAGTAGGAGCCTGATTTGAGATCTCCTTGTCCCAGGCAAACACAGTGTCAGCATCCTTTCCTTTCATCCGTTAACTTTGTATTTAACAGCAATCATTCTAGCTGGTCTAATGGTTGTTGAGCACTTCCGAAGCTCTGAGCAATTCTGAGGATGAACTCGTTTATACTCACAGCAACCGCATGCTGTGAGCACCGGTGTCATGCTGCTCTACAGAGGAGGAAACTGAGTTAAGACGCCTGCCAAAGCTAGTAGGTGGCCAAGCTGGGATGTGCACCCAGGTGGTCTGGCTCCCGAGCTCACCTTGGTAACCACGCTTACTGACCCAGCCCCTTAATTCCACCCCTCCCAGCCTCCTGCTTCTCCCTCCAGGGGTCCATAGCAGCCTCCTCCTGGCCCCAGAGCAGCCTCATGTTGCCTCTAAGGCAGTGGTTCTCAACCTTCTGGCCCTTTAAATACAGTTCCTCATGTTGTGACCCAACCATAAAATTATTTTCGTTGCTACTTCATAACTGTAATGTTGCTACTGTTATGAATCGTAATGTAAATATCTGATATGCAGCATGGTCTTAGGCGACCCCTGTGAAAGGGGTATAGCAGGACCAAAGGGGTCGTGACCCACAGGTTGAGAACCACTGCTCTAAGGGCTTTCCTGCTGAGAAGGGCTGACATTGATCCGGGAGCACTGAGTCCCATACGCATCTTAACGTAAGGGGTCTTTATAACAACCCATAAGGCTGGGACAGATATTCTCCCCATTCTACAGGTGAGGAAATGGAGGTACAGAGAGAGTATGCCATCTGTCCAAGGTACCCCAGCAAATGCACAGCACCCACACTGGGTGCAGGCTCTGTTGGACCTGGGCCTGGCCACACCACCTGCAGTTCTAAAGCAAGCACCCCCCTTCTTCCAAGCTTTTGCACACATAGTTCCCTCTGCCTGGAAGCCCTTTCCTACCCACTCCCATTGCCCTCTGACCCAACTCTTACTTGTTCATCAAACCTTAGCCTCAGTTGCCTCCGCCCGAAGTCTGTCTGGATTAGGCCCCTCCTCTGGGTCCGCACAGTCACCTGTGCTGGCTCTGTCACCTAAGTGCCCTTTCCTCAAGGACAAGGATGCAGAAATTAGGGGTCCAGAAGGGTCAGGCGGGGCGGAGGCCTCTGGTTTCCTCAAACCAGCCTAACACAGTGTCCACAGGTGCACACTGGCCACCTGCAGGACAAACTCAGCAAATGGGCATAGGGTGTGCTGATGTGCACAGGGATTTTAAAAACATTTATACCATTATTTTAAAATTGGGAGATTTTTACATTTTAAAAGTCTCCATTTCCAACTTGTCTTAAAAAATCAAAAGCCTTAGCCCAGCCGGCATGGCTCAGTGGTTGAGCACCGATCTATGAATCAGGAGGTCATGGTTCGATTCTTGGTCAGGGCACATGTCCAGATTGCAGGCTCGATCACCAGTGTGGGGCGTGCAGGAGGCAGCTAATCAGGGATTCTCTCTCATCATTGATGTTTCTATCTCTCTCTCTCTCTCCCTCCCCCTTGCTCTCTGCACCCAGAGACATGGAGACATCGGGTCTGCATTCTAATCTGGCAACAGTCACAGAGAGGCCCCATTCAGCATGGTCCCCACTGTCCTTACCCTGTGGCTCCCCTCATGTCTGTCCCTGTTGAGCACCTGGCAGACGATGGAGTTTGCAGCCCCTGGATTGCCTCACAGCTCTAACAACTTGGAGGCGCACACAGGGCAGTAGGGGCACAGCTGGTGAGAAAGGAGAGGTGAGACCTCTGGTTCCTTCCTGACCCAGCAGCAAGGTCACCAAGAGGCCAGTAACGTGGACCCACCACTCACTGCCCGCTTGGAGAAATTACCCCTCTCTGCTGTGCCTCGATTTGCTCTCCTATAAAAGGCAGCTAATAATAACACTTCAGAGGATCGGTGTAGGAATTTAAAAAAAAGATCATGTATAGAGTGTTTAGCACATAGTAGGTGATTTGAAGAGTAAAGTAGGAAGGCTCCATTCCAATATTACTTGGGCTACAGGAGGGGGGAAAAGAAGAAGGCAAAAAGGGGTGCTAATTTAGAGTCTGGGACACTAGAAACAAACAGACAAAAGTTGTTGAGTGAATTGACTGTCAGATATGGAAGACCTACTGGGTGCCAGGCAGAGCTGAGTGCTCCTTATTCATAGTCACATCCATCCAAAACAGCCACCCCTTCTCACGAGCCTACGAGATGCCAGGCTGCGTGTTACCACTTTACACACATTATTCTAATCCTCAGACAACCCAGAGGTAAGTGTCTTTATACCCAATATACAGCGGACAAGACTGAGGCTAAGAGAGAAGTTCACTCGGCTTGGAAATGGGAGTGCTGGGCTTTCGGACTGGATGTCTCTGGGTTAAAAGGTGACTAATAAAGATGCATCAGCTCTGAGATTTTCCTAAGATATCCTGTTTCCTTCCTTTGGTGGAATAAACCAATTACTGAGCAACGTCAGATGGGTCTCGGGGGAGTATTTTCTCTTCTGCCAGCGATGGGGATTTGCTCGAAAGTCATACATCAGAGGTAGCCCTGCCTGCTTGTCGCCTCTGATTTGGTATGAGCTAAAGAGAAAAGGAACTTAGCCATTCACTGGTATGAGAGGTAGAGAGCAAACGCCTTGGTGGCGGCAGGCACACAGGCCCCGCTGGAGGGCTTGCATGGCCCACCGTGACCGAGGAGCCCCTTTCATGGGCCTGGCAGGCCAGAGGGCCTCCTAATAGCCTCCCAAGAAAAACCCTCCACACTTCCAGGTTTCTTCTGGAAGCATTTCCTTAGCCACTGCCTCACGGTGCTTTGTGACAGCCCAGCAAGGGAAGCAGGGGCAGGGGGCGGGGGTGGGGGTGGGGGGTGGGGGGAGGGAGGACATTTTGGACCCACCAGCCTCCTTACCACATGATTCAATTCCTGACAATAAATCTCTTTCACATTCTCTCGTTTCTATATCTCATTCCGTTTGTTGCCGTAGTGTCCATGGCTGCCTCCATGCTCAAAAGCACGGTTGCATATTGAAACAGGGACCGAAAGACCCAGAATGCCAAAAATACTGAACTGTCTGGCCCTTTGCTGATCCCTGCCTTCATTAATTTTATAACCATTCTATAATTTTAATTGTTCTAATAGTTTTAAAGCTGATTTTCTTGGGAAGATCAGAGGGGAATCAAGTCCCTCTCCAAACCTCAGTATTCTCATCTGTAAATGGGGTACCACCTTCCTGCCATGTCTCCATAAGGACTGACTAAGACACCATCATTCATAGGGCCAGCACATAGTAGGCCCTTTTTATGTTTTGGGTTTGTTTGTTTTTTAGAAAAAGTGAGTTTTTAAATTCATTTTTGTTGTGGTTGTTGTTAATCCTCACCCGAGAATATCCCCCCTCCCTTTTTTTAGAGAGAGTGGAAGGGAGGTTGGGAAAGAGAGAAACATTGATGTGAGAGAGACACATCGATTGGTTGCCTCCTCCACGTGCCCAATTGGGAATCAAGCCTGCAACCCAGGGATCTACCCTTGACCAGGAATCGAACCCAAGACCCTTCAGTACGTGGGACAGTGCTCTGACAACTGAGCAACACCAGCCAGGGCTGAATGATTTTTTAGAGAGAAACATCAATGTGAGAGAGAAACATCGATCGGTTGCCATGCGCCCGACCGGGAATGGAACCCGCAATCTGGGCCTGTGCTCTGAAGGGAAATAAACACCAGGATCCTTCAGGGCACAGGTCGACCCTCCAACCAACTGAGCCACTCCGACCAGGGCAGGCCCCTCTACACCGAGGGCCCAGAGTTCCTTGAAAAGGAAAAGACTGCGTGCCCTGTTACCTCCTCTTGATGGTATTTCTATATTGTATTCAGAGGCTTGGAGGAACAGCGAGCGTTTTTGTTTAAAAAGCCAGCGTGGAATAATAATGGCTTGATTTAACATCGCAATTATCTCCCCAAGCACTTTATCGCATATGATTATCCCTATTTGATAGAAGAGGAAATGGGAAAAGGTAGAAATGAAATCACTTGTTTAAGGTCACATCACGAATCAGGAGGGAAATGGAGCCGGAGCTGGGGCCTCCCACACCGGGCGTGACTCGCAGGGAGGGGATGGCGTCCTCTCAGTGACCCTCAGCAGCACGCATCACCACAGCCCACGAGCTCTGCGCCCTGCTCTGTGCCCCGCCCTGTGCCGCCGCCGCCCATGGAGCCCACATGGCAGGGGCTATGATGAGTCTCAGGTTCCAGGGGGAAGAGTGAGAGCCAAGTGACAAAGTGCCTCCAAGGTCCCGGGCACCGCGGGCAGGGCAGAGTTGACCTTCACTGTTTAAGACACAGCTATGGGGCCAAGCTCATTGCTGTTTGTTTTATTTCAATTACTGCATTTTAACCCTCGGGAGAATCCAGTAGCCTGGGCACTGTGAGTCCCCTTTCCTAGATGGGGAAACAGAGGCTCCGAAAAGTGAAATGGCTGAGTCAAGGCCAACAGGCAAGGCAGAGCAGAAACTGGCTTACAGTCAGTCTGTGACTCCACTCCCCACACCATCCCTCAGGTGCCGGTACGCATTGAATGCCCATCAAATCCCCCCACCAAACTATCATATTCTTGAAGGTGAGGCTATTTCAGGAGTTTTATTTCACTCAGAAATATATAAAGTTCACCCTGGCCGGCATGCTCAGTGGTTAGAGCATTGTCCTGTGCTCTGAAGGGTCATGGGTTTGATTCCCAGTCAAGGGCATATACTTGGGTTATAGGTTCCATCCCAGGCACACACAGGAGACAACCGATTCTCTCTCTCTCTTCCCCCCACCCTCCTTTTCACTCTTTCTAAAAAATCAATCTTTTCTCTTAAAAAAGGAAAGAAAATACATAAAGTTCATCTCTGTGAGTCTCTAGTGGGCTGGCAAAGGGACACCCCAAAACTAGAGCACAGCGCTTTTGTTAGGCCTGCAGAGTCATTAACAAAGAATGGATGATCATTTTAGGGAGATGGGGAGCTCAGATCTGAATGGGAAGTGAGCCATTATTTAGTTCTGCAAGAATTAAAACACAGACATAGGATGAGGGCCCACGCCGAAGGCTGGCCAACCTCTCAGGCCACTCGTCGTCCAGAAACAAGAGTGAAAGAGGCTTGCCGATGATGGTCGCCCCGGGACCGTTAACTGCACTTTTCAAAGAACGTATTCCGGAAGCAGGACCCCCATGGAACGCCCACCCTTTGTTACGTGATGCAATTAAGGGAATGGGGAGGAAGGAAGGAACAGGAGGGGGGACCAGAGAGAGAGGGCAGCGAAGAGACACCCACAGAGAGGGAGAGAGACAAAAAAGAGCAGCAGAGACGCAGCCCGCACACAGAATTGACGCCTAGAAAATCAGAGTGAGATGGGACAGACTGACAGGTCTCAGAGGGGAGGGCGGGTGAGGAGCCGGAAGAGATTAACCACATAACTTATATGCATATATGCGTAGCCCATGGGCACAGACAATAGTGTGGTGAGGGCCTGGGTGGAGCAGGGCCTGGGAGGGGAGGGGCAAAGGGGGGAAATGCGGGACATCCTGAACTGTCCAGGAATAGGTCAAGGAGCCAAGTGATGGTGGACAAATTGCCCCCTGGCGAATAAGCCTGCAGCCAACCGCTCTGGCCAGCAGGAGGGCTGGATGGGCTCAGAGAGAAGCCCCCAAGCCAAGAGATGTGTCTCGTGGACCTGGGCCATTTACCCTCCTTCTGCCAAGAGCATCATCTGGACCCAGAGTGGGAGGCGTTAATGAGGTCCGCCTTAAAGGACTCAGGGACACCACCCCCGGGCTGACCCTGGCTAACCGGTGTCTCCCCTGAGGTTTACTGCCACCACGATGGCCAGCTCTGTCTTCGTGAAATCGTTTTAGACCTTTGTCAAACCCAGTGAGATTGCCCATCATTTATGGGCTGAGATGAGCGAAAATGATGAGAGAAATCAGCTAGCTGGACATACTTGCTCAGACACGCATTGAAATCAAACCACCAGCTATTGATCCCGCTCAGACTGATGGAAGGCATCTAATAAATACAACAATTGTGTGAGAATGGCCCGAGGAGGTTGGCAGTGGGCCGGGGAGTCAGGGAAGATCGATCCAATGAAGAAATAAAGTCTTCTGTTGTGTGGAGAGAAGGGGGTGGGGAGGGGAGAGCAGTGCCCACCCGCCCCACAAACAGAAAAAATAGACTTTAGATGCTACTTTGTGGCTATGACACACAACATAATGAGTGAAGTGATCAAGGATTAGAGCAGATTGTGGGGGAGGGAGAGGGAGGGGCCCAACTCTGCCACTTGGAACAGGGAAAACCTGAGCAGTCCTACTAGCATTTATTGAGCACCTAGTACATGCCAGGCATAGCGTTACAATATCCCATAGGGGTCTCACCACAGCCCCAGCAGGTGAGTGCTATTCTTATCCTTACTGTGCCGGTGAAGAATTCATGCTCAGAAAGGGATGGCTACTATCCCCAAATCACACAGCAAATGAGTGGAGGGATTTGGACCAGCACGGTCTCGGGTGTTGTGAGACAGACATTTAGATGCTACATGGAGTTACCTCAAGACCCGAATCCCTTTCCCTGTGTTTTAAGGAGATTGCAAATTTCTCTAACAGCCCCAGGGCTGGTCTGTTTGCCTGCTCCTCTGAAATGTACTGGGTTCCTCAGGAACCACTGGGACACTCGCTCCCAGCCGCCCGCTGGCAGATCACAGGACTTACCTGCCACCCCCCACACCTCTAGCTCACCTGGGGCAAAGCGGTGGGCTTGAGATCCCTTCAACTAATGCAAACCTCCCCCAGGCAGTGTAACTCACCTGCTTGGGCTGCTGCAACAGCTCCCCTGGCAGATCTCAAAGCCTGGAGGTAAATGACCTGCAAAAATAGAACAAAAGGCAACAAGAGGTGGGGCTGGGGTGGCAGGTTCAATGGGGGCGGGGAGCAGGAGGGAGGAAATGAAGATAAAAGGATTCACATTCTGAAACTGCACTGGATCTCAGCTAGAATGCCTGTCAAATGAGAAACACAAGCCCTGTCTGTTTCACCAGCTCTCCTAAGAAAGGTGGTAAGGAAGGCTTCGATCTGTGGGAGGGGAATTGAAATCAGATCCAGCAATGGGAAGAGCCCGTTCCCCCTCCAAGCTTAGAGGCATCATGAAGGGATGCTTGTAAAGATTCCACATAAAAGATGCCCCGAAAAAGTAGCAGGTCTCAGAATTCACTCCTCAGCCTCAGAGTCCTGGGCAGGCTCCTGCCGTCCCCCTCCCGCTCCCCCCCCCCCCCCCCCCCAAAACTCAGTAGCTGTTTTGCTACAGTCAAACTTTGAGGCCCTGTAACACTTTCCTTGAGTGTGGATATCTTTACCAGGGAGCAAAGGGCTTCTTTCCCGCCTGACTAGACTGCAATTTACATGAAAGCAACAAGTCCTTTCAAAGTAAAATGGACAAGCAAAGCCCTCCGAGGCTGCTTCTGCTGGCCGGTGTCATTCTCTTGCCCACTCCCTCCCAACAAGGCAGCCCCACACTTCATTTCTGCGTGGAATTAGTCAAAGAGAGCCACTCAAGCCAGGACTCTGTCAGCAATTAAACGCGATCCAAAAAGGATGAAGAGGCTGAACTCAGTTGTACGCTGATGTACACGATTCGCAGTAAATGCCAGAGCCCGGGACCTCATTAATGTCCCCAAACCCTTGTTCTCAAAGTCCAGTGAGAATCACTGACCTTTGAAACCACTCTGATGAGCTAGAACTCTCCCTTCCTTTACCCAGGGGTTGGTCCCACCCTCCCATGGGAACTGCTGGGAGGTGGATTATAGGACCAAGAAGACCCTGGAGCTAAAACGGAGGGTGGTCCTCCCGGGAGGGAGAAACCCACCTGTTTCAGCCGGGGCTGTGGGGAGAGAGAAATTCCGAAGAGCGGTCCGTCTCCCCCTGGTCTGTCTTTTGTAAACTAGCCTCCTAACTAACTATGTCTTCCAGGTCATTAGACCCAAACCCCAAATCCCCCAGCGGGAGCACCCCACCACCCCCAGGTTCAGAGGACCAGCAAAACCAGTTCACACAAAATCCCAGCACCCCTCTGGCTCTTACCGGTGCTCTCCCTGCTTTGTCCTGGGCTGCTTCTGCCCGGGCAGGTCGGAGGGTGGTGGCAGGTGGCAGCAGGTGGTCGGTCCAAGACTCAAGGGCCACCCTGACCCCGGCTGGGAAGGAGGTGCCAAAGAGGCGGCTGTGAGCGCCACCAAAGCCCCTTCGAATGGCAGTTCTGGTGCCTCACCCCCTTTTATGGACGAGAGCCTCCCCCTGTGGCTCAGCCCTTGCTGAGCGCAAGCTGCTCGGAGCCAATGGGGAGGTAGCGCTGAGCAGTCAGAGGCGCAGAGCCCAGGGCCCTTCAACTTGAACTCCCTGGGCCCCACACAATAGGCTTCGTGACAGGGGATGCGGAGGAGGAACGGTGCGACGGGAGGGGGTGGATTCGGGGTGGAGTGCTGTTTGTCACTTGAAATCCGGCCACTTCAGTCTTTGATGCATTTCCCAGAGAGTTTCACAGAGAGAGAGAGAGAAAAAAAAGGGAGAGGTAGGGGAGGACAGAGACAGAAAGAGTCAGAGAAAGACAGACACCGAAAGGGAGTCAGAGAGGGACAGACAGACAGACATAGTCAGATGGGTACAGGGTTTGGGTGCTGGGGGGAGAAGGGGAGTGAGAGAAAGAGAGAGACAGATGGAGAGAGACTCAGTCAGATGGATATAGAGACAGATGGAGACAGACAGAGAGAGTCAGACAGACAGAGAGCAAAACAGAAAGCTTCAGAGAGAATCAGAAACAGAGAGACACGAGTGTCCAGAGGGTCAGAGGTGAGGATTCCCAAAGAGACAGGGAGAATCAGAGTCCAAGGAAGAGAGGTAAGGAAACCAAGAAAGAAGAGGGGCTCAGAACCCTCACAGACGGAGAGACAAACATGTTGGGACAGCGGCAGAGGGTCCGGAACACAGGCAGAGACGGGCTCGCAGCACCTGGGCGGTGCGCCCTGGCAACTCCGCGTGTGGCTGGTGCACGTGTGTGCTGGGCTGTGCGTGTGCACACATTTGTCTGCAAACGACAGTTGATGCTGAAACAAGCCTGCGCCGGTGCCAGGCACAAGCAGCCCTGGCAGGAGGACAGCCCTTCCCGGCAGCCAGGAGCGGCAGTTGACTTTTCTCTGGCGGCAACTCAAAGCGAGTACCATGAAATCCCCCTCAAAATATGGGCTGCGATGTGTCCCTGCCTGCGCGCCGGGCGGGGGGCACACCCGCCTCGCGTCCCCTCGCCGGGCCAGCAGCAGCTTGCGGGCTGCACTCCCCGTGGCTGCAAACACCCTCCAGACGGCAGGGGTCTCCGCGTTTGGAAGAGAACCCGGGAGTTTCTCCTCAGGCAACGGCAGACACTGTCTGGTGGGAGGCGTGACTGTTTAGAAGTCTGCCAGGGGCTGCCCATTTTGTGGGCGCTTATCTGCACCAGGCAGTTAGTCGAAGCCCTCGGGTTTAATCCTCAGACCTGGCCAGGTCGTGACTATTATGCCCACCTTGAAGATGAGGAAGAAGAGGCTTGATTGCAGAGGCACTTGCCTAAAGACATGCAAATAAGTCATGGAGCTAGAATCCAAACCCAGGTTTATCTGCCCCCAAGTCCCTGCCCACTCCCTCCCCCCTCCTTGGGCAGGAAGCCTGAATCTGCCCACCATGGGGGAGGCTGGGAGCTTCCTTCTCTGGGACTCAGTCTCTCCACCTGCACAATGTAAGAGAGGTCTCTGCCACTCGCCAGTGGAGAGACCTTAAAGAAGTTTCCAGCTTCAGCCTCAGTTTGCTCCTCTGTGAAATGGGGGTAATGCTATCCAGGACATCGGGCTCTTGTGAGGGTGAAACAAGAGGATGTGCACAACAGCACTTAACGCAGCGACACTTACTGAGGGCTCCACCCCCAGTGGTTAATCACATCATCCGCTCTCTGACACATCCGCTTCTCTGGGGCCTCGTCCTCTCCCTGTTCATTCTGAGGAGGAAAGTGGAAGGGGCCGTTTGCTGAGCGCCTGCTATGTTTGAGACACCTCCCATGTTTCACTGGACCCTCACAGCAGGCAAACATGTGGCATGGGTATCACAATGCATCCTCAAAACGATAAGGCAGCTGAAGTCCTGGGAGGTCCTAGCCACACAGGGAGGGAGGGGGAGTGGACCCCAGCCCCAAAACTCAGCCCCTGCACACCCTCCTCCAGCCTCAAAATGAGGTCTCCCTCCTCCCTCCGGGGGGACGGGGAGGGGGGACTCCTCAGGACCCTGTCTTCCTTCTCCTTCTGTTCCCTACTCCCAAGCACCTCATTGGGTCTGATAGGCAGATAGAAATGACTTGCAGGGGCCTCTGTGGAAGCCCCAGCCCCCGTGACCGATGGCCATGGCCAAGGTTTAGCTTTCAGCCTCGCAGCCCCAGGACTTGGGTGGAGTCTGTTTACTGATTCCCTGGGAATAGGAGAGCCTGGGCTGAGCTTCTTCTCCCCTCCACCAAGTGCAAATCCTCAGGCAGTTGCTCTCTATCCTCCTTATTTTTCACCTCCTCCTCCTCCTCTTCCTGAGCTCTGCCTCTATGAGCTCTTCGTAATAACGTTGGAATAAACAACGTCTCCAAGAGCTGGGATAAATGGCTTCCATTCCTGGGCCCCAGCAGGCACTGGACCAGAGGAGTGGGGGCCTCTCTGGGCTATTGTTCATCATAAAGAGAAGCAAGGACGGGGCGGTAGCGATGCTGCGGATGAGCCTGCTGTGAGCCATTACTGTTGAGCATCCTTCGCCCCCAGAGCCTATTGTCTGCCTCCCAGCAAACGGTTCACTCACTTGCTTTTCCTCTCCTTCTACAATGTCCTTTACACACGCACCGCAGGACAAGGCAGGGAATAGCTTGCTCCCCTAGCCCCAGAGAGGCCTGTCAGACAGCTCACCCTGTCCCAGGCTCGGTGATGCCACCCGTCCATCTCAGCCTCATGGGCAGCAGCCCGTGGGATGGGAAACCATGGGAGCGGCCCAGGCTCCCTGGGGCTCGAATCCTGATGTCCTGCTTACTCACTAGGGGGCAGCTCATGGATCCCTGGCTCTCTGAGCTCCTGAGTCATCTGAAGAGGGAGGACCATCCCAGCTCCATGCAGGTGTCAGGACCAGCTCCAAGGCCCCAGCACGCTGCCTGCATGCCCGCAGTGCACGGCGGTCTCCGGTTCACCGGGCTACAGACCAGGCAGCAGTTGGAACAACCAGCCCTGAGACATTCTGTTGGGTAGGAACAAGGAAGAACTTGGCAGAAGGCAGAAAAGTAAAAACAAGGCCCCAAACCAGCATTTCTTAAGGGCTTTTTAGCTGCCAGGCCCTGCTGTAAGCCATTTACTAGTATACACTTGATTTTCCCAACGACCTGCAATGAGACATGACTGCCACCCCTACTTTGCAGATAAGGAATGGAGGCCGGGAGAAGGGGAGTCACTGGCACCAACTCCTGGGGCTAGAAAATGGCAGAGAACAGCTTGAAAGCAGCTGCTGAGCCCAGGCTTATGCGCCAGCCACGAGTTGTATTGTTTCCCAGCTTCTCTCCGCCCGGGTTCTGTCTCGCCCACAAAGCTCTGTGCATTTTCTCTATTCACTTGTTACACGGGGAAGGTAGCAGCAGGGAGGTTTTCAGTGGAATTTAGTCCCCACTCTCCCATCAGCTTCCAGCTTCCTGCAGCGCTCTTTCTGCAGCAATGTGCCCGTCATGAATCTCAGAGGACCTGCGGGGCCATGTCTGTGTGTGGCTGCCACAGGAACAGAGACGGGAGTCAGAGGCTGTGCTGAAGGTGTATCAATGCTCAGTCTCTCTCTCTCTCTCTCTCTCTCTCTCTCTCTCTCTCTCTCTCTCTCTCCCGGTCATATTTTCATATTGAAGACTCATAATATGGCATTCTGTGCTTGGCCCTGGGAGTGACCTGTGCCATACACAATTTCGCCCTCCCTGTGCCCTTGGTCCAGGTTGGGAGACAGATGTATGAGCAGACAATGCCCAGCCATTGTCTAGCTGGGCTAGGAGGAGACCTGGTAGGGGGTGGGGGGAGGGGAGCTGGGAAGGTTTCTGGTAGAAAGTGAGAGATAAGTGAGAACTGGTGCACAAGCAGGCGTTCCCCAGGCGAAGGGAAGGAGTGGTCTTCCAGGTAGAGGAACAGCATAGGTAAAGGCCTAGAGGCAAGAAGAACTGAGCAGGATGACGGAGCAATCATCCTTGACTTCTCTCTTTCTCTCTGGCGCTAGTGACTGAGAGTCAAATCCAATGTGGTTCCTACCCTCAGTAAGTTCAAAGTCCAGTGGGAGACACGAAGGCATAACAAATGTATGGGGTACAGTAGGTGCAAGAGCAAAGCAAGGCAAGATGCAGACATGGCAGTGATGAACCTTGCCTAGAAATGTAAGGAATATTTAGAAAGGGCTCTGTGAATAGATAACATTTGAAATGGGCTTTGAAGGATGAGTAAGAGTTTGCCAAGCTAACCAGGAAGGGCCTCCCAAGGGACCTCAAAGAACCAAGGACATGGAGAAATAGGAATCCTCATGCATTGTTGTTGTTTTTTTTAATCTTTATTGTGGAAAGTATTACATGTGTCCCCTTCCCGCCCCCCATTGACCCCCTCCAGCCCACCCCTTCTCCCTGCCCCAGGCCCTCACCACCCCACTGTCTGCATCCATGGGTTATGTATACAAGGTCTTTGGTTGATTACCTCCCACCCCCACCCCCCCCACCCACCCTCTGAGGAATCCTCGTGCATTGTGGTATGAATATAAAACGGAGCACCCATGGTGGGGGGGAAATGTGGTGGTTCCTCAAAGTGTTAAAATAGAATAACCATGTGACCCAGTGATTTCACTCCAGGGGATACACCCAAAGAACCCAAAGCAGGGACTCAGACAGATACTTGTGTATCAGTGTTCACGATAACCAAATGGTGAAAACAAACCAGAGCCTACCCACAGATCAATGGAAACAAAATGTAGACTATAAACCAATGAATATTATTCAACCATAAAAAGGAATGAAGTTCTGAGATATGCTATAGCTTTGGCAACCCCTGAATCATTATGCTAAGTGAAATAAGCCAGACATAAGAGGACACATATTGTATGATTCCATTCCTATGAGATCCTTAGACTTGGCAAGTGCGTGGAGACAGAAAGTAGAATAGAGGTTCCCCGGGAGGGGCTGGGCGCAGGGGAGGAGGGCATGGAGCGTTATTGCTTAAATGGTACAGAGTTTCTGTTTGGGATGATGAAAAAGTTCTGGTAATAGAGGAGCTGGTTGCCCAACAGCAGGAATGTTCTTAACGCCACTGAATTGTACACTGGAAAATGGCTAAAATGAGGAGGGCTGGAAAGACCTAGGGAAGGTTTCCATTTTCCTAGCGGCAGCGAGCTCTCCGGCAGCAATGCCGGGGAAGCAGCTGGGCTCTTCTCCCAGCCAAGAGGCGCCGACAGAGGCCCATCATCGAGTTGATGAACTGACGGGGAGAGAATTTCTCATTCCCAACGGGCACAACTTCCGTCTCTCCTATTTTGCCTCAGCTGGTAACTGAACTTTATTACTCTGGCGAATAGTCGTTGCCCATCGATGACGCCCGCCTTCACGTCACCGCTGAGTCCTCTCCAAGTGTCACCTCATTTAGTTCGCAAGCAAACCTCGGAGGGGCATGGTTTCCTGTGTCAGAGGAAGAACCTGAGCTCAGAGAGGCAGTGACTCGGCTGGGGTCACACAGCTCATACGAGGCATGGAGCCCGAGTTCTCTGCCCCCAAAGCCGGGCTGTGAGCCACTTCCTCACAGAGCCAGGCTGCTGGCCAAGAGCAGGAAATGCATCCGTGTTCCTCCTCACTGCGAGCCACCCTGTGCCGGCTGCGATGCCAGGACAGGGGTGGGTTATCTGTATGGAGTGAGCCCTCGGTGGCCCGAGAGGGAGGCACGGTAGAGCCACTTGGCAGATGCAGAAACGGAGGCCCAGGGAGATGAAGCGACTCCCCAGGTAAGTGGTGGAGCCAGGACTTGCACCCAGGTCTGCCTCGCTATGAAGGCCGAGCCCTTTCCTGCTGTCATATCTACCCACGATGCCCCTCCCTCGTTCCCAGCCACCTGGGAGCAGGTCCCGGGCAAGATCCAAACAGCACTTAGCTAAAAAGGACGCCTGCTCCCATTGGCAACTATTCTGTTCTGGGTCCTGAACTACAGGCTTCGCATTCATGACCACATGTCTGGGGCCCGCTCTTACCTCTGCCACCAGGCGTGAAAGAGGGCAGTGGTGGGCGGTGCTTTTGTCCAAATGAAGAAGAGAAAAATCTTACACTCAATTCCTGCCCAAAGCATAGCCAGCATGTGTCAAAGAACCAAAGAACCAAAGCACCCTGCCAGGTGCTAGGTGCTTCTCCTAAACCACCGCATTTGCCCCTCGCAACAGCCTTAGGGTGGAGAGATGACTAACTCCACCTCGCATGAGCTCGAAGCAGTGTCCTCACATAGCCCATAAGTGGTGGTTCCAGACCATCAGCCTCAAAAGCTAGGGTTCTGTTTGCTTCTCCTGCTGGAATTCCTTAGGAGCAGCCCCAGGGCATCAGCAGGGGGCCAGACCCACTGAGGGATCCCGAATATTTGATCTGAAATGAGATGCTTGATCTGAGCGGTACTCCTCACCATCCCGGGAGCTCCCTAAGGTACATTGCTCCTAATAATAGCTCCTAATAAGAAGTAAGTTTCTTTTTGCCAAAGGGGGAGATTAAATTGCTTTTTTCTCAGTCCAGGAATCTTACAGTTTCTCCTTAATCCTATTGAACTGACAAGTTGCTCCCTTTTCTGCGTTCATTCCACAGAATGCTCCCAGAGCACCTGCCCTCACAGGTCAGGGTCTCCGCTAAAGGCTCAGATGCATGGCGGAGAAGACCGGGTCCCTGTCCTCGGGGATCACGGTCTGGTGGGATGATAGAAAGTAAACAGTTAATTTCAGCACCATGTGGGAAAGTCTGAGATAAAGCCAGCTGCGGAGTCCCAGAGGAGAGCTACCCAGGCCAGTCTGGCTGATGAGGGAAGGGGACCTGGAGCTGGAGACAGGCTGGGTTTTGAAGGATGAGTAAGAGTGCATCATAGTGATCAATCAGTCAGGGCTCAGTACAGAAGAAAGAAACCATCCAGGCTTTTAAAAGCAAAAGAGTTTAATGTAAGGAAGTAGGAAATTTGTGGAGGGTGGGGGAGTGCTGCCAGAGGCTAGACTGAGCCTCTAGGAATGACTCTCAGAACACTGCAGGGTCGCCAGCTGCACAATCAACAGTGGGCTAACAGGCCGCCATCCCTGCAAATAGTAGGTTCAAGAACTTACCATGTCATGATCCAGGGATGTGGAATCTGGGGCCAGGGAACACCAAGCTGCTATCACAACAGCCTCGCTGCGCTCATGAAGGCGCTCATGAAGGCGATGACCAGTGTTCGAGATGCTACTACAGAGGAACCTCACTCCTCCAGCTGCTCTTGCTGGAGCAGACGGCCGACACAGCCGAAGGACCCCCTCCATCCGTTTCCTTCCTGCTGTTTAAACCTCACACAGGTTTCGCTGATTGGCAGGATTGAATTTGCATGCAGAACCCTAGCTACAAGGGAGTCTGGAAAAATCGCTTTTCTCTCTGTAGTCCAGGAAGGCACAGGAGAGAGAAGCGGAAGGAGGTGGAAATGGGTGCTGAGGGCCCAGCAGGCACAGCCTGGCTCGCACAGGAAGGAAAGAGAAGGGTACCCTCCGCTGGGTGGACATGCCGTGAGCTTCCTCTTCTCTCCCCACACGGAGCCTCTTTCCAGGCCAACACGCTCCAGGTGTGTGGGGGAGCCCACAAAGCCCCCTGCCCAATGGCCACACAGTCAGAATGGAAGGAGCTGCCAGGTCCAGAGAGGAGGTGCTGCTGTCTCCAGGCCACACAACCACTAAGCCAGCTGGACCTAGAGCTTTATTGTTCCCATGTTATCACTCTGTTCAGTCTGCCACCCAGACCCCCTCTTCTTCACAGCCTGGGGCTCACCCACCAGGTCTGGGGCTGGGCTGGGTCTGGGGGTGGTGGCTGGTGCAAGTGAAGGATAGCATCTGGAGTGGTGGGCAAGTTCAGCCTCTGAAGTCAGGCAGACCTGCGTTCTTCTCCTGCCTCCACTCCTCCTAGCTGTGTGACCTTGACCAAGCTACTTAACCTCTCTGAACCCCAGTTGCCTCCTCTATGAAATGGACATAATGATAGCACAGAATAGTGATGAGAGCATAGCTCATCATGGATGTGAAAGGGTATACAGTAGGTGCTCTCTACATGGAGGCAGTAACAATTTGTTCTTCAATACTCCTGCTCATTTACAAACTGCTCTTATTGTTAAAAGTAGCTAATTTTCGCAGGTTCCAGATGGAAACATTTATAGGTTTTATAGTGCTGTAGGCTGTTTCTTTTCTTCTATACCACAGCAGCATCAAAAGACCTTCCCTGTAACTGCTTCTATTGCCCTACGTACACTTACTGGCTTTTAACTAAACATTTTGGATTCCTCCCCTCATAGAGGTCCTCTCAAGCCCACACACAGATTCACACCAAACACACACTGATACACATACATACACATGGATATGGACACACACACACAGACACACACACTCAAATACACAGATCTTCAACAGTGCTCCTGACTCACACACAAATTCACAGAAACACACACACAGCAACCACAGCGGCACAGATGCAAACATACCCTCCGATGTGCACACCTCACACACCCCTGTTCTGTGACACATTCGGGAATATTAATAGTTACAGGGGATGGAAGCTGACCTCCCTTTGAATAGCTGGTCAGTGACAACTTAGGGCTCCTTGGAGCCCTCACTGAAGGGCCCTTATCAGTCTAATTCTGAGTCTCCAGCCTGGGTCCCATCTCTGATAAAATAATTAATTTTCCAGGATAACATCTCGCTCTCTGAGTCATCCCTACAAGTCCCTGGAATAATGAAACATAAGGAGGGAGCTTTCTGAACACCCCAAGTCCCCACAGAAAGCTGCAGCTTCCTTAGTGAAGCATTGACATGCTGGGGAGGGTGCATGAGCGCCATGGCTCCCACATTTGAGAAAAGTAAGTGGGAGGAAATATCAGACAACTGCAGAGCACAGGTCACCATTTAAGGAAAGCCCCCACGGGGCACCTTGGCACCTCTATGGCCATGTCACAGGGCAGCCTCCTTTCCTCTGCTTTACGGCGAGAATGGCAGTGTGGGGCAGGGGGAATATCCTGAGGCTTGATTCTGCGTCTGAGTCTGAAGCATCATTTCTGGACTCTGCACAACGGGGCGAGTGGCTTACCTCTCTGAGTAATCGCTGTTTTATCAACAGAGTCAGTGACTAAGAACAAGAGCTCCAGACCAGGCTGCCTGGCTCGGCCCCTGACTAGCTGTGGGGTCTTCGGCAAGTAAGTTAATCCCTCTGGGCCTCAATTTTCTTATCTGTAAAATAGAAATAGCAATGGCACTGACGTCATAGGTTTATTGCAAGTATGAAATGAATACACGCAAAATGCTTAGGACTGTGCCTACTGCACACTCAGTGCTCGATGAGTGCTAGCTGGGTCATTCTCAGGCCTTCGTCAACGTTGTTGGGAGGATGAAGAGATACTAAGAATGAGGCTGTGTCATGGAAGTGGCAGCGACTTGAAGTGCTACCATTATCAAAGTTGGCTCTGCCTATTCAAGGGATTGGTTATTTTATTATTATTATTTTTTAAAATATATTTTATTGATTTTTTACAGAGAGGAAGGGAGAGAGATAGAGAGTTAGAAACATCGATGAGAGAGAAACATCGATCAGCAGCCTTCTGCACACCTCCCACTGGGGATGCGCCCGCAACCCAGGTACATGCCCTTGACCGGAATCGAACCTGGGACCTTTCAGTCCGCAGGCCAACGCTCTATCCACTGAGCCAAACCAGTTTCGGCATTTTTTTTTTTAGAGTCCAACATGAACTTTATGCTTGAGATGCAAGAAAAACTTAAGGCTGCAAATGGCTTTGGGGTCAGACAAACTTGGGACTAAGTCATAGTTCATCTCCTGAAACACTTTGTGACCCTGGGCAAGTCACTCAGCTTTTCCAAGCGTCGGTTTCTCACTTGTGAAACGAACAAACGTTACTCTGCCAACATCTCGAACGTGCTGAGGGTCCTGCAGCAACAAGGCAGGGTGCATAAAATCCCTTTGCGATCAGTGAGGGAGTGACTCTTTTCATTGTCTGGCCGGGTTTTGTGCAGGGACCTGCAAGTCCCCTCACAGGGACAATAAGGAGATGGAGCTGATGTGAAGACTATATGACACTCTTAGCTAAGATGCCTGATGTGGGTTCTTTGCCCTGTGCTGTCTGGCAGAAAGTAGCCTATGCTGCTTTATGGTGGGGACTGCGCCTTGGTGACGAGGGATTCTAAAGCAGCTGTTTCTGCGACATCTCCGATTCCAGACCACTGTTGTTCCTATCACTCAAGAAGAGAGCAGGGAAGAGTGAAAGGGAAGTGGTTTTGCCTCATCTTCTGCTGCTGTTTGGAGCGTTTTTGCCTTTAGACATTCTGATATCAGCCAGGGACTCATTTCTTCTTTTCTTCAGCTTCTAGACATTAGACTTGCATTAGACAATGGTCTATAAGTGCATAGACAAAAAAGTTGGCTGAATAAATAGTACATTGCTAGCTCCCACTGGCCTCCATCTATTATAGCTTTAGACAGGATGAGACTCATGCAGGCAGAAGTCCTAATTATCTTTGTATCCCTGGTGGCATCCAGCGTGTTGTGGTTTATTCATGGCAGGTGCAACAGTAACTGTCATTTTGTGTTGCTCCAGTTCTGAGCATTTTGCTTTGTCCTCCTCAAAACACATGATCTGATCTCTGTGTATCTATCTAACCTTTTCTAATGTCCCTTTGATAAATCTGCTCCACTCACACCGGTCTCTTTGCTCTTCCTTGGACATGCCATCTTGTTTCCACCTTAAGACTTTTGCTTTTATTGTTTCCTCTTCCTGGAACACGGCCCTTCCCCAATATTTACATGTCTTATTTTTTTTTTCATTAATTCACATCTATGCTCAAAGGTCACCTCCTCAAAAAGGACTTCCATGATTATCTTATCTAAAAGAACACTCCCTATCATTATCTATCCTCTTGTTTGGAATTATACTACACATTCATTTGTATATTTGTTTATTATTTGTCTCTTCTACTGGAAAGTAAGTTCCAGGAAGCAAGGGACATTGTATTTTTTTGTACTTGACTGTATCTGGGGCTCCTAAACAGTGCCAGGCCATGGTAGACACTCAATAAATATTTATAGAATGAACAAATGAACAAACATGATGGCATCGAATACTGGTCAAAATAAATCATCCTGCAGTTGTGACATCACTCAGCTCCAGACTGTTAATCTCATGTCCTACCTCTCTCTCTGTTTGTCCACAGCCAGTTCTGACTCAGAGCTGCCCACATACTTGGGTGACAGACATGAATGAAATCAGCAGGGGGTGTGGAAGGGGGGGGGGCATCTATGAGTGTTTCATTTTCCTTGCCCAGAAAGAGGTTAAAAAGGGTCCACCAACTTTAAAGAATAATTTCCAATAGGACTTCATAGGGCTATGGGTTCCCACTGTAGATATTATGAAGCTGTGTGGTTATTAAGAAAACCTATCTGCCCAGTGTTTCCAGCCAGAAAAAAAAAAAAAAGCCAAATGGAGACAGCTGGGAAAGGAGGTATCAGCTTTAGATTCCAAGATACGGCAAAATGAAGATGTCACTAATAGCAAGTGAAAAGTTGGCTCATCCTCCCCCCGTCTCTCCTCTTCCCCTGGGCTCCATTTTCTGCCTCAGCACCTGCGCTGTCTCATGCCGCGTAGCGGAATTTGCTTTTCAGCACCACGGACAGCAAACCGGCTGGCAGCCGGAAAGACAGAGGGAGCCAGAATTTGGGCAGTTCTCACAGTCAAATATTTACTGAGCACTTCCTGGGGCTAGGCACAGTGGAGAATACAAAGACTTATGTGATCCAGAGCTTCAAATCACTTAATCTCTACAAGACATCTACATTCCTAGACTGATACAGCTGGAGCAATACCCCAAGTCTCCCGATATTTGGAAAGTGGGGGAGAATCAAAGGGAACATGTTTTCCTTTGCACAGTTGTTGAATTTCTGTTCTGTGTCTGCATATGTCTTCTAATTTTCTCACTAGGATTTCACCGGGTCCAGCAATATCCTGTGCCTTGTTAAATTCCAAGTACCTGGCACACTGCCTGGCACAAGGCAGATCATCATTTTTGAATGGGTGTGTGGATGAAGGAATGCTTACGAACCCCTGTTTTACTTTTTCTTTTTACCCTCATTTTACAGATGAGTACTCTGAGGCTCGGAGAACTACCTTCTCATGACAGCTATTAAGTGGAAGAGCTTGGATTCAAATCCAGGGCCTTCTGTTTTCATGCTAGCTACATGAGCCACTTTAGGTGCTGCGAACTCCTGGGTCCTAGAAAAAAAATGCTAGCCACAGAGAATCGTTCTAAACTTAACACAGTCTTAGCACATCATGACCCTGAGTAAATCATGTTTTTTCTTTTTGGCTTGTTTCCTCACGTGTAAAATGAGAGGAAAAGGATTGTATGGCTCAGGTCTCCCTTCCCCAAGCACCTGGCTTGTAAGGGCACAACCTCCCCCATCCCCCGCTCCAGCCTCCAACCCCACAGCCCCGCCCCCACAATCTGGATCAAGCATCTGCTGCAGTTGAGCAAGGGGGACCAGCAGGAGGCGCCAAAATGAACTTAAAACATCTTCCCCTGCCTCTGCAGGGCGTCAAATGAGAAGTGTATTGATATCCCAGCAGACCTCTGGCTCCTTTTTCATCTTCCTCTGTAACCAGAGCATGTGCGCAAGCAGTGCAGACTCTCTTCTTTTCAGAGTGCAACAAATGAACTTCAACCCCTCACAAGAAGTGAGTAAAGAGGCCGCCCCGGGACACAGAGACAATGAAATGAGGTTGTGGTGACTTATCGTCTAGGAGCCCACTGGTTGAGTAACTTTGGACAAAGCCCCAAGCAAAGCTAACTGTTTAAATGGCTGCGGCAGCGGAAAAATCAGTTTGGTTGATTGATGTTCTGGGTTTCTAGTTAGTGGGTGGCTTCCAGCCATAGCTCTGCCTTAGCTCCCAGAATTACTCCAATAAATGATTTGCTCATCCCTAACTCTTCCCAGGAGGCAGGAGAGGGGGGCTGAATCAGTTCTCTCCAAGCCTGATTGGGATTTAATGGGGGCCGGTGGGTATTTGTGCACTGGGGGCAGAGTGAGGAGAGGAGAAGCAGATCTGTCAGGCTTGGCAGAAGTGTCTGGCTTCTGCCTGGAGGTGTGGAAGGGAAAATAAAATCAGGAAAGAACTGATTGCAGAGTGAATATCTTTCAATTATTTGAAAAATGTGAATAAAATGTTTCATAAAGGTGTTTAACTAAATCAGCCATTAAAATTTAGGCTGGCCAAAGAGGGTGTCCAGATTGAAACAGAATTGGGGGGAGGTGTTCTTGGGAGGTTTTGTCCAAGGAGCTGGACTCAGCAGCTGGCACCTCGGATAATTGGAAGAGAACAAGCTTGCTGTTAGCCCGACCTTGGTTCAGACCTTGGCTCTGCCATTGACTACCTATGGGACCTGGGTCAAGTTGCCTAATCTTTCTGGAAGTCAGTTTGTCCATCTGTAAAATGGAATAATAATACTTCCTCTTCCAGCTGTTTCTGCAAAACATCTATTCCACATTAATACTTCGTGGCATAACAAAACAACCATTTTATTATGCTCAGAGATTCTTAGGTCAGGAATTCAGCAGGACATAATAGGTGTGGCTTGTCTCTGCCCCATGAAGACTGTGGAGTGGAATAACCTGGAGGTATTGACACAGCCCTCATCTGGGGTGACTCAAAGGCTGGGTTCATTTGTAACAGTGATTGGAGTACTTGCCTGTGGCCTCTCTAGCATCAAAGCCTCAGTGTGGTGACTCAGGACTCTAAGAGCAAGTTTTCTAGTGAACAGGCTCAAGTTTCATGACCTTTTGTGACCTAGACATGGAAGTCACATAATGGCATTTCCTTTGTACTCCATTGATCAAAGCCATCGCTAACCACCCAGATTATGGGAGGGGAAGAGAGCCTACCTCTACATGAGAAGAGTGCCCATCTGCAGCCAAGTTTTAAAACCACTCCACCTGCCATGCATGGATATTATGACAAATGCGTACCAGGTACTTGACACCAGCTACTCCTGCTTGCTCAGAGAATTGAATGGTGCACTGTGAGAGCTTTCCATTAGTCTTAGATAAAAATCTATAAATCTACAGGACCTGCAGGGTCTGGACCTGACTTCCTCTCCAGCCCCATTTTGCCCATCTCTCCTCTCAAATACCTTGCCAGCTGCCTTCCTTCAGCAGCTAGAGGCACTGTGCCCCCTCCCACCTTCTAAGCCCAGTTGCTCTGCTGCTTCCTCTGCCTGGAACACCCTTTGCTCACTACGTTGCTTTGCAAAATACCGTAGGTCACTGCTTCAGGGAAACACTCCCTGATTCTTGAGACCTACATCAGGTCCCCTCATTAAATGCTGTCAGAGCACCCAATACTTCCCTTCGTAACACTACTCACCAGGTAATGATTTCATTAATAGCCATCCCTTTCACCAGGCTCAACCTGACCACAATCATGTTAACTAATGGACAGGGACCCTGTCTGTCTTGTGCCCTCAGCATCTAGTACAGGGACTGGCATAGAGGATGCTCAATAAATATTTGCTGAATAAATGAGTAAATGGATGATTAGATCTTCAAGGTGTTAGATTTAGGCTTGAATCTCATTTACTAATGGTTTTCAGCTCATGCTCATCAGGAAATCTGATTGGCTTTGATATCATCACGGGGCTTACTGGGGCATTTGGGGATAAGAAGTTTCTGGTATTGAAAATGTTAATTCCTACCCTGCCATCATGGCTCAGTGGTTGAGCGTCTACCTATGAACCTGGATCCCCAGTTCTATTCCTGGCCAGAGCACATGTCCTGGTTGTGGACTCAATCCCCAGTATGAGGTGTGCAGGAGGCAGCCAATCAATGATTCTTCCTCATCATTGATGTTTCTATTTCTCTCTCCCGCTCCCTTCTTCTCTGAAATCAATAAAAATATTTTAAAAATTATTTTATAAAAGAATAGGAGAAAGAAGAAAGATAAAGTATATAAACAATAAAATAGCAGTAAATACATAGCTATCAAAAATTGAATCCAGCCCTGACCTGTTTGGCTCAGTGGATAGTTTGGTTGATTGGCTTCCAGCCATAGCTCTGCCTTAGCTCCCAGAGCGTCGGCCTGCGGACGGAAGGGTCCTGGGTTCGATTCTGGTCAAGGGCATGTACCTTGGTTGCGGGCACATCCCCGGTGGTGGGTGTGCAGGAGGCAGCTGATCGATGTTCCTCTCTCATTGATGTTTCTAACTCTCTATCCTTCTCCCTTCCTCTCTGTAAAAAATCAATAAAATATATTTTAAAAAAATTGAATCCAAAAAAAACAAACAAGTAGAACAGAAACAGACTCACAGACACGGAGAACATTTAGATGGTGGCCAGATGGGAAGGGGATAGGGGGTTGGGTGAAAAAGGTTAAGGAATTAAGAAGTACAAATTGGTTATTACAGAACAGTCATGGAGATGTACAGCATTGCATAAGGAATATAGTCAATAATATTCTAATAACTATGCCTGGTGTCATATGGGTACAAGATTTATCGGTATGATCACTTAGTAATTTATATAATGTCTAATCACTGGGATGCACATCGGAAACTAATGTAATATTGTATGTCAAGTATAATTGAAAAATAAAAAATGATTTTAAAAATATAATAAAATAATATGAACCTAGCCTTTGAGTCACCCCAGATAGGGATTGAGTGAATAACCTCCAGGTTATTCCACTCCTCAGACTTCATGCTAAGACTAAATTACATCAATAATTACATTAAATGAAAATAGTCTAAACTAGATTTGGATTTTTAAAGAAGACTCAACTATAAGCTATCTACAGGAATCTCATTATATTTTATTATTTTTTAAATATATTTTTATTGATTTCAGAGAGGAAGGGAGAGGGAGAGAAAGATAGAAATATCAATGATAAGAGAATCATCAATTGGCTGCTTCCTGCATACCCCCTACTGGCGATGGAGCCCACAACTCAGGCTGTGCCCTGAGCAGGAATTGAATCGTGACCTCCTGGTTCATAGGTCAATGCTCAACCGCTGATCCACACCGGCCAGGCGACAAGAATCTCAGTTTAAATTAATGAACATAGGTAGGTTCAAAGTAAAAGGATGAAAATAATGCACCATGCAAATGTTAATAAAAAGAAAACTGGGTTGGCTCTATTAATATCAGACAAAGTACACTTCAGAAAAAAGAAAATTACTAGACATAAAAAGAGCATTCAACATTGTACTGTAAGTTCCCGCCACTGCAAAAAGACAAGTAAAAGAAATAAAAGATGTACATATTAGAAAGAAAGAAATAAAACTGTCCCTACCATAGACAATATGATGGTCTATATAGGAAATTCCAAGGAATATATGAAGAGAAAAAGCTTCTAGAACTAATTGGTGAGTTTGGTAAGGTCACATGATATAAGATCAGCATGTAAAAATTAATCATATTTCTATGTACTATTAATAAATAATTAGAAATTGAAAATTTATAAATAGTACCATGTGTAAGTCTGAAAAAGATAAAATATTTGGGTATAAGCCTAACAAAACATGTATGGGCTCTGCATGCTGAAAACTCCAAATGCCTGATAAAAGAAGACCTAATTAAAATGGAAAGACATGGCATCTTCACTGACTGAAAGACAACAGAGTTATCCCCAAACTAATGCAGTCCTAGTAGAAATCGCAGCAGGAATTTTCTGCAGATATAGGCAAGGTGACTCTAATATTTATATAAATAAACAAAAGAACTGGAATAGCCAAAACTATTTTGATAAAGAAAACAATATTGGAGGACTCACACTACCCAATTTTAACATTTGCTATAAAGCTACCGTAATAAAGACAGTGAGGTATTAGCAAAGGACAGACGTGTAGATCAATGGAACAGCATTAGAGGACACAGAAATAGACTCATAAATACGGTCAATTGCCTTTCAACATGGTTGCAAAAGCAATTCAATGGAGAAAGGATAGTTTTTTCAACAAGTGGTATTGGTACATTT
The DNA here is from genome assembly GCF_964212035.1 of Myotis nattereri. Classification (NCBI taxonomy): domain Eukaryota; kingdom Metazoa; phylum Chordata; class Mammalia; order Chiroptera; family Vespertilionidae; genus Myotis; species Myotis nattereri. The sequence continues at coordinate 31,807,079 of NC_138083.1, read as the reverse complement.
GGGTATCCATATACATAAATAAAACAATATAACTTACTCCTTATACAAAAATTAAAATGATCACAGAATATAAAACAAAACTTTTCAAAGAAAACATAGGAGAAATCTGCATGACCTTTAGTTAGAGAGTTTACAGATATGGCACCAAATGCATGATCCATTAAAAATTACTGGTAAATTGGACTTCATCAAAATTTAAAATGTTTGCTCTGCTAAGTGAATAAAAAAATAAACTCCATGTGAGGAGAAAATATTTGCAAATTACATATTTTGCAGAGGACTTGTATTTGGAATACATAAAGACTGCCCAAAATTCACAATCCTATATAATAAAAGCCTAATATGCTAAGTGTCCGGTCGTCAGGTTGGCTGTTCAACCAATCAAAGCATAATATGCTAATGATATGCTAAGACCTATCAACCACTCGCTATGATGTGCACTGACCACCAGGGAGCAGACGCTCTGACCGGTAGGTTAGCTTGCTGCTGGGGTCCAGCTGATAGGGACTGAGTGAGATGGGCTGGACACGCCCTGGAGCCCTCCCACAATCCCTCCCTGGCTGGCTAACTTCCCGCATCCCTCCCCGGCTGCCCCAATCATGCACTAGTGGGGTCCCTCGGCCTGGCCTGTGCCCTCTTGCAATCCGGGACTCCTCGGGGGATGTCCGAGAGCCAGTTTTGGCCCAATCCTGCAGGCCAGGCTGAGGGGCCCCACTGGTGCACAAATTCATGCACCGGGCCTCTAGTAAGATATAGAATAGGCCACAAATGTGAACCTCCACTAGAGAGTTCTCATACTCAGTGAGCTCGCATACATTGCTGGTGGAAGGAAAATGGTTGAGCCACTCTGTCCCTCAATAACTGATAAGCAAATTGTGGATCATCAGTATAACACTACTGAGTAATAAAAATAATGAATGTTTATACACACAACAATGTGGATGTATTTCAGAGGCATTATCCTGAGTGAAAGAAGTCAGTAACAAAAGGTTACATGATGTATAATTCGTTCCATTTATATGACATCTATATGGCAGAATTATAGAAACAAAGACTAGATCAGTGGTTGCCAGGGCTTAATGGTTAAGGCAGTTTATCTATAAAGGGGCAGCATGGGGAAATTTTGAGGAATGATGGAATTGTTTTTTATTCTGATTCTGGTTGTGGTTACGTGAATGTTATATGTATTCAACGTCATAAAACTATCTACCCAAAAAAGTTAATTACATTGTATGTAAAAATATTTTAACCCTTTGTGACAGAAAATGGTAGAGCAATGTCTACAGAGTCCTTTCTGAACACACAGAAACTCACTGAGTTTTTATAAGATTATCTGAAATAATGCACATAAAACCTTTGGTATCATGATTGGTCCGTTGCATATAACCAAGCCTTCATTTGTAAAAATGTGATGGCAACACACAGACATTTTCAAGTGGTCAGGAACTCAGAAAACACAGGAGCGATGAGACATTCAGGTAAAAAGTACTTATATATGAAATTCAGCCAGTAAAGAGAAAAATCAAAATAAAGAATTCAGGAAACAAAAGGAGTAGTGGTGAGCACTGAATTATTTCAATACATAATTAAGTTTCAACAGCTCCAGTAATAATTATGGTTGCCAAAAGAAGTCAATGTTGTAAATCTTGACACTATGAAAATAATTAACAAAAATTGGCAAGTTAGGAAAGAGAAAATGAAAAGAATTTTAAGAGTGCTAATGCCATCATGTTTCATAACAGGGAGTGATTCCATACTCTCTAGAACAAAAACATAATTAAAAACCACTCTAATCTCTTGTATTTTATAAAGTTTTTAACCTTAAAGTGATTTTAAAGAACATGTCATTTTGAATTATTTTTAGAATTACAGAACAGTTAAAAAAGTAATACAGAAAATTTGGTGTGCTATTCATCAGTGTCTCTTAATGTTAACATTTTATATAACCACAGTATAATTACCAAACAAGGAAAGCAACATTGATATAACACTATTAACAAAACTACAGACCTTATTAAAATATTGTAAATTTCCCACTGTCGTCCTTTTTCCGGTCCAGAATCCTATCCAGGATCTCACAGGGCATTTAGTTGTCATATCGCCTTAATAACTCCCCCAGAGTGACCTGTTAAGAAACAATAGCCCCTGGGTGAAGAAAAATTATTTGAAAATCAGCAATTGCTTTTTAATCTCACTTCCATTATTATTTTCTTTAAATTCAGGTAAATTTAATTTTAATACTTTTATTTAAAATAGGTACAGTCCCTAGGCCTGGCCTGCTATCAGGGCCATCTTCCCAGGCTGCTGGCAGCTGGCCCCACACCACCCCTCCCCCCAACTCCCAGTTCCCCATCAGGTGATTAGAGCCTGCTGGCCGCAGGTGCAGGGAGGAACCAAGAGGTTGGCCAGCAGACCCTGATCAGGTAATAGGGGCCTGTGGGCTGGAGGCAGCTCCTGTGGTGAACATCTGCCCCCTGGTGGTCAGTGTGCATCATAGCAGCCAGTCGTTCTGCTGTTCGGTCAATTTGCATATTAGCCTTTTATTATATAGGATTATTATAATATTCATCAGAAAAGAAAAAAAACACCTCATTAAGGTGCTGAGATGCTCTCTGAAAACCCTTATTTAGCCAGAAAATAACACTATGTCTAGGGACTGTTGTAGTTTTCAGCCCTGGAGTAATCAGATCTGTATATTTCAAAACATAGGCTAGCCCTGGAGGAGGCAAGCTGTAAGGCTGTTATAATAACAAACCAGGTAGAACATTCAGCTCGAAGTAACAGAAAACCCAAATAATGGTGAGTTACACTCTTTCGCCAAAGATCCAGGCCTTTTTTTTTTTTTTTATCTTTCTACTCCATCATATTTGCTTTCATCCTATGGTTGTCACTTCATGGTTCCAAGATAATTGCCACAGCTCCAGACATCACAGCCACATTCAAAGACAGAAAAATGTAGGACAGGTAGAATGCTCTACATTTATTCCAGGAGACTTTTGCTTCCATCTCCTTGGTCAAAACTGACACACCTAAGTGCAAAAGAGGCTGGGAAAGTTACTACTTACCTGAGACTATGCACATTACAGGCACCAACAAAACCATGATGCTTTTAGTATGGAAGAAGGAGGGAATGTATATTTGGGGTAAGCAATTAACAATGTCTGTCAGGTATGAGACCAAGAGCCCCAATCTATGTCAGTGAATGGGGACTGGAGATGGGTAGATACAGTTCAGATATTTAGAAGATAGGAAGGATGGAACTTGATGACTGGCTGTCAGGTATGAGGAAGAGAGGAATGCAGGATGCTTCTCAGATCTCTGCATTGGGAGGCGAGGTGAATGGGGATTCTGTGACTGAAGGGGAAAATGATGTTTCCTTGGAGCTCCCAGTATATTGAGCAATATTAGGAAAGTGTTCTTTGATTAATATTTAAAGTAATAATCAAAACAGTCACCATCTAAGCATAACCAATGGACACAGACAGTAGGGGGGTGAGGGCATGTGCTCGGGGGTGGGAGTGGCCAGGAAGAGGTAAATGGGGGGAAAAAGAGACTCATGTAATACTTTAAACAATAAAGAATTTAAATACAAACAAACAAAAAAACCAGCCACCATCTAATAAGTATATGCAATGGACCAACCATGGTACCAAATGTTTTACATGCATTATTTCATATAATCATTTTTTTTTAAATATATTTTATTGATTTTTTACAGAGAGGAAGGGAGAGAGATAGAGAGTCAGAAACATCGATGAGAGAGAAACATCGATCAGCTGCCTCCTGCACATCTCCCACTGGGGATATGCCCGCAACCCAGGTACATGCCCCTGACCGGAATCGAACCCGGGACCCTTCAGTCCGCAGGCCGACGCTCTATCCACTGAGCCAAACCGGTTTCGGCTTCATATAATCTTATAACAACTCAGTGAGTTTAGTCTGTTTGGGTCATTGAAATATTATCAATCTCCAGAAAAGTACCTGATATATATAGTAGGTGCTCCATCAATATTTTAAAAAAGGAAGGGGAAAAAGCAGGATTATCATTATTTTATAGGTGTCTTTGAATGCGGCTGTGATGTCTGGAGCTGTGGCAGCCATCTTGGAACCATGAAGTGACAACCATGAGGATGAAAGCAAATATGATGGAGTAGAGAGACAAAAGACAAACAAACAAAAAAGCCTGGATCTTTGACGAAAGAGCTGACAGCACCAGTGTAAGTAAGTCACCATTATTTGGGTTTTCTGTTACTTCAAGCTGGATGTTCTACCTGTTTTATTATTATAACAGCCTTCCAACATGCCTCCTCCAGGCTTAGCCTTCTAATTCATCCTCTGCATAGCTGCCAAAAGTTAACTAGCTGGCCTACCTAAGGTCATATATCTGTAGTATGGTAGAGCTCAGAGTTTAGCTGAGCCCTGTGCTTCTCCACCATGATGTGCCATCTTTCTGCTAAACAAAGCTATGAAACTCCCACTTCTTTAAATGGAACTTCTTCAAATGGAAAATGGAACCACAGCAAAACCAGACACCAAATCCTTTCGTGACCTCTGAAGCCCTCCCAATCTGGTCTTTTATCACTCTCCCCTTCTTACCTGCTCAAGTTACCTTGCTCCTTACTCTGTGACAAGACACAAAGGTCTTCTCAACCGCAAAGCTGTCTTCAGGCTCTTCTCTCTGCTTATAAAGACCTGCTCGGCTCCCAAATGAATGGATGGCTCTTTCTCATCCATCAACTCTCAGCAGTTTCCCTGACCCCAAGACTAGCTCAAGTCCTCCAGGTATAGAATCTCACCTGCATCTTCTCTATAACGCTTCTCAGAGCCTATAACTAAAAAGTTATTGGCATGATTACCTGTTTATTATCTGAACTCATGCTAGAACATAAGGCTCTATGAAGGCAAGATATCTGACTTGTTCACTATATCCCCTGTGTTCAGTACAGTGTCTGGCACCAAGTAGATGCTCAGTACGTGTTTTGTGCCTGAAGGGGTAGATAAATGAATGTGATAGATGGGTGTATACTAGTATAATGGATGGATGGATGTAATTAATGGCTGAATGAATAAATGGGTGGATGGATGCTATATATTATTAGACAGATGCTATGTATCAATAGAAGGATAGATGGGTGGATGGATGGATGGATGAAAGGCTTTTTCTAGACCACCTATCCCAGAGGATTCTCCAGCTCATACGCCCAATTTTCTGGCAGGGTGCCTCCTGCTGCAGCTTTGGTTACTCCTTCTCCCTTTGCTGACAACGAATGCCAACTTAACTGGGCCTACACTGCTGGGAAAGTAGCCAAGAGACTCCAGACCTGACTTGGGTGTGGAGCAGCAAGAGATTGTGGGCTGACTTGAAAATACCCTCTCCCGGGAAAGAAGGTGGGACCATGGCAATTATGTAGTAGAAAGGGCCCTTGAAGTAAATCTGTCTTGTACAAACAGGTTAGAGTTAAATTTGACCTGAGCCATGAATCATGCTGTCAGTTCCCATCCAACCACATCTCTAAGCCAGCAACCTTTGTGAGTGCTACTATTTATGTCGACACAAATATATGTATTTATACAGACAGAAGTAAGTGCGCAAGCATTCTGATTAATTGTATCCTTGGGGAGCAAGGCTTTTTTTCATCGCTCCTCCTTTTGTGTTCAGTAAAAGCTGATTCAAGGAAGTAGAGAAGGCCTTTGAGGGACCGGAAGTGCCAGGAGTGGGGCGCGGCGGGGAGATCAAGGATTCATTCAGCAAACATTTCCGGATGCCTCCTCTGGATGAGCACTTGGGAGTGGGAGTGGGGTGGTGAAGGGTTTGAAAATTAATAAGACAAGCTTTTTGCCCCCATGTTATTCAAAGTCTGGTAGGGCTGACAGGAGGAAGGATGGGGGTGGTTAAGGATTTAGACTTTGAAATCAAATAAATAGAGATTCAAATTCCAGTCTCAGCATGTACTTGCTGCATGCCCTTGGCAAGCTATTTAAAGTCTCTGAGCCCCAGTTCTCACCTCTGTGGGGTGTGACTTGCCCAAGGTCACACCCCTAATAACTGGTGGAGCCAGGCCTTGAACTCAGAATATAAGCCCAGATCTAAGGGTCACAAATCCACCCCAGGATTTCTTTAGCACCCTCCCGGCACCCTTGTCTTAAGTGTGATGGTTCCCTGGTTAGCCTTGATGACCAGGGGAAATTGCTGCTTTGATCATTCATGTTTGTTAGGTGCCAGGTATTTTGTAAATAGGGGAAGCAGTCACGTGTAGTATTTATGGTTCGGAGTCCATCCTCTTTTCTCACGTGAAAGAAAAGAGTCATAGAGTGTTAGTTAATCAGATGAAGGCACTGCACAGAGGAAGGCTTTGACTGAAATCAGGTCCTGCTGTCGCTCACCCACTAAACGATGTTGAGCAAGTCAATTCCCCTCCAATGCCATTACCAGGTCACCAAGGTCACTCCGGATTCAATGGGAGAGGACCTAGACCCCATCTTCTGCTGGCAGAGGGACCAAAGAATTTGTGGACATTTTATTTTTTATTTTTATTTTTTTGTGGACATGTTTTAAAATGACTACAATGTTCTACCAAAAAAGACAGTCAGCAATAACACAGCCAGCTTACCAAGAGAACATCGCAATCAATGCTTTGGTGTCTACATCTATGGATATTGTTGTTATTGATATGTATAAAAATGGGTTTGTTTTAGTCAAGCCTCTAATGCAAGTGATAAAAGAAATGTAGGAGCGCCTAGAGTTGAAAACCCCAGGGCTCTGTCGGACTTCAGGAGCAGGTGGCCCCAGGGGCTCGAGGAAGGTCCTCAGGATCTGCCTTGCTGCACCTGTTGCTTCTACTTTCCCTTGTTTGGTTTCATCTCAGGCAAGCATCTCACATTACAGCAAAAGGGCCCCTACAGCTCTTGGAACGCATGGTCCGCAGTCCTTATGCCTGTAGCAAGAGAGCTGCTGCTCTCCTCAGAGGTTTAGCATCCTCCTGGGGATGGCCCTCATTGGTTCAGCTGGTGTCATGAGCCCAGGGGGTCCTTTAATGTCACAGTCTGCCCAAGAATGCCCTCGGGAGATGAAACGCTCTTTCCATTACTGAGATCACAGCACACACGCAGCTCTGATCCCTGCTTTTCTCGGATTCACTTTATAACCATGTCCATGAATATGCTTCCGACATCATTTAGAATGGCTGCTGCGTAGCCCTAGGAACGGCTGCACCATTTATTTATTTAATTAGGTCCCGGTTGTTGAATATTTAGCTCTTTCCAATTTTTCACTGCACTAATCAGCACAGTGTGCCTTCTAACTGCATCTTTGCAAGCATCTACCATGTATTATTTCCAGACATGGAATTGCTAAGTCAAAAGATATGCGTGTTTTTAATTCTCCTGATGCTTTCTTGTCAAACTGTCTTCAGGAAAAGTTGTAACAATGTGTACGCCCACCTACGTGACTTAAGATGGCTGATTTTCCCTTGCCCATACCCATGCTAGCTCATGACACCTTAAAAAAAATCTTCAGAGACAAAATGTTATTTTGTGGGTTTAATTTGCATACTGTATTTTTTATTGCTAGTGAGGCCCAATAAATTTCAGCTCGTCTTATACAAACTGCATTTTCCTGGGAGAGAAGCAAAAGGCCTGAACTAGTGACTGCCTGGGGCCCACAGTCCCCAATCCCTGAGGGGCTGGGGAAGGTAACAGGAGAACTAATTGAAATGATAATTTAAGTGACAGTAGCTACTGTTATCATGCCTTCATTATAATTAAGCCTTGTGCCCAAGACTCCCCATTGACCATCGTGTTTTATCTCCTCAGACGTCACACATAATGGCCCCTGCGTTAGCGCCCTCCCCCTTACAGATCTAGAGCTTTCTTTGCTCAGACCCCAGTCTCATGGCTATACAGTCCTCCCTTCTGGTTCCTGCAAAGGGTCTTTCTTAACTGTGCCCTCTCTTTCATCCCCTATCTACGCAGCCCCTTCACTTATTGTTGGGGAACTCGACTCACACAGAGCATTTGTGTGTTATCAACTTGACCAAGGACTTGGGCGCCGCAGGAAGTAGGCAAGAGACTTACTGCGCACTGTCTGTGCAGCCAATGTCAGCATTTCTTGCTTTTTTCTCTCCCTCTCAGGAGCAAAACGCATTCCACTCCCTGTCTGTTCAGTAGCACAGAAATTGCCTTCAGTGGTTCCAACATGCCATGGGCTTATTGAAGTACTCATTTCTATCCAAATAACAGGGGAAAATGGAAAATAAAATGTTCTCTCGGGCTTTTAACATCTATAAGGTAGGGGGCTTAATGGACTGCCCCACTTTATACATGAGAAAACCTAGGATAAAAGAAATAAAATAATTTGTCTGCGGTCCTACACTTACACAGCCTAAGAAACTCTCAGGGCTGCTGCCCTGGCAACAAGAACTAGTACTTGACCCTGAGCTTACAGCTCATCTTCTTGCCTCCATGCCTTCCCTCCCGCTGTTTCCTGAGCTTCTCACCGCCTATTCCACATTCTCCCATGTTCTCAACAGCTGCAGGGCAAATAGACCAGATCTCATCCTTCGACCTGCAAAACCGAGCCCAGTCTGTCATCGCGGGAGAGTGGGCCACAGGCCCATGTCAGCATGAAAGTTAAGATGGTAGTGACCTGAGACTGCTCCCTCCAGCACCCTCAGCCCTGAGGACGAGGAGACCTGGAGCAACTCTCTCTTTTTTTTTTAAATATATATTTTATTGATTTTTTACAGAGAGGAAGGGAAAGGGATAGAGAGTTAGAAACATCGATGAGAGAGAAACATCGACCAGCTTCCTCCTGCACACCTCCCACTGGGGGTATACCCGCAACCAAGGTACATGCCCTTGACCGGAATCAAACCCGAGACCCTTCAGTCGGCAGGCCGACGCTCCATCCACTGAGCCAAACCGGTCAGGGCATGGAGCAACTCTTGAGTGGGGCACGGCTCCCGGGACCTGGATCGAGATCAGTCTGTACCAAGGCTGTCGACTGACTCATTCACTCAGAGACCTTCCCATTTCCTCAGCTCAGGCAGTTCCTGATGCGAAGCTGAGATTTCTCCTCCGCCTCATTGTGTGCCTGCTCCTGGGGGCGGCGGCTTCAGGTAGATTTCTGAAAAGCAATTATGCTTATTACGGGTTAGGATTTCAGACACCTTCTCTGTTTGCTGAGTGCATTCCTCCTCAGCCCTTTCCATCACTCATTCTCCCTGACAGCCCCATTTTGCAGGTGGCAACATGTGCAGGTGGGGAGCAAGGGAGAGAGGCTGTAACAACAAGAAAAGCAAAGGTAGAAAGAGAGGTTCCTGGCAGCATCCTTGGTGTCCATGGAGCTCCCCAGGCTTGACCCTGGACGTCTCAGTCATGGGAGCCAGTAAGTTCCCTCCTTCCCTTAAACCACTATGAGGGGGTTTCCTCTCACTCTCAGTGAGAAGGCTTCTGGTCATTGTTTCTTATATGTGGTGACTTCAAAAAAATACATTTTAAGTATCTGTGTGTGTGTGTGTCTAGCACATATATATATATATATATTACAACAAGCTAAATGTTAATATATATTAACATTTAGGGGTTTTTTTCTTCTCTCTCTCTCTCTCTCTCTCTCTCTCTCTTTTTCTTTATTCCCAGCTCTACCCAGGTCCCATTCTCCCCACCTCCCTGGCCTTTACTACACTGTTGTCTGTGTCCAGGGACTCTGCATATATGTTCTTTGGCTAATCTCCTCACCTAGTTTGTTTCATAATATAATAATATATATTAATATTTAGTTTGTTTTTCAAAATCAGGGCTCATTTAAAAAAAAATTGAAACCATAAAATAAACTGTTATGAGATACTAGAGGCCTGGTGCACGAATTCATGCACAGGTGGGGTCCCTCTGGGTGGCCTGCAGGGATTGGGCAGAAACTGGCAGTCCAATGCTGCCTACAGCACCTACCTGCTGCTCCCGCTCATTCCGGCCCCACTGTGCCTGCCGCGGGCTCACACCTAATCAGTCCCGATTGGGAGAGGCTTGCACTGCTGCAGCAGCACTCGCCAGCCATGAGCCCTGGGTCTGGCACCCTCCCAAGGGGAGTGGCCTGCGGGATCTGGCTGAAACCGGCTCTCTGACATCTCCTGAGGGGTCCTGGATTGCGAGAGGGCCCAGGCCAGGCTGAGGGACCCCACCAGTGCACGATCGGGCTGGGGAGGGACCATGGGAGGGCTTGTGCGGCCCATTTCACTCAGTCCCAATTGGCCAGACCCAGCAGCAAGCTAACCTACCTGTCAGAGCATCTGCCCCCTGGTGGTCAGTGCACATCATAGCGACTGGTCAACCAGTTGACTATCTGCCCCGTGATGGTCAGTGCACGTCATAGTGAGCAGTTGAGCAGCCTTAGCATATCATTAGCATATTACACTTTGATTGTTCGGTTGTTCTGCCGTTCAGTCTATTTGCATATTACCCTTTTATTATATAGGATAGATTTGGGCTTAACGATAACCGATGGAGCACATGGGCTTACCTCTTCGCCCTTCCCAGTTCCCACTACAAGTAAAGAGGTGAAAGAAGGGATCCACAGTGTGGAGAGGACAAGCAGCCCTAAAACATGGGAGTCATGTAGCCAATGGACACATGGTGACTGCAGACTAAGAAAGCTAAAACCTGTGCTCAGTGGAGAAGCAGAAAAACCATCTAATTTATGCTGTGAATTACCCCCAAAGGCTCAGGAATTGGAGGTGTCATGTGCCTCTTAAAATAGAGTACATGTAGAGCAGGAAACCGCAGGTTTGTTGAAAGCCTATAAAAGAAACCGTTATAATAGCTTCTGCACCCCGCCTACTTTTAGAGGGTGTCTTTCTGCCTTGAAACAAGAGGCTCTGGCCTTGGGGGTTTCCATCTGGAAATCAGGAAGGAGCTGAGTTCAGTGAGAGGTAGAATCTGAGGCTGAGGCCTCATTGTCTCCGCTCTAAGTCAGGCGTCACTGCAGCAGGCAAGCAAGGGGAAGATTCCACTCTGGAAACATGAGCAGCCCAAGAGCAAAGGCCCACAGGAACTCATGGCTGCGGCTTCCTGCAAATCACAGCCAGCCAGTCAGTCCTCAGCCAACCAGCACCTTTCTCCCGTGCATTTATTTACATGCATAATCACTTACAAAGGAGGGAAGGTTGTAACTACCCACATGTTCTTTTTTTTAATGTTTTTATTGAATTTTTACAGAGAGGAAGGGAGAGGGATAGAGAGTTAGAAATACCAATCAGCTGCCTCCTGCACACCTCCTACTGGGGATGTGCCCACAACCAAGGTACATGCCCTTAACCAGAATCGAACCTGGGACCCTTTAATCCGCAGGCCAATGCTCTATCCACTGAGCCAAACTGGTCAGGGCCACATGTTCTTTTTAAAATTAACAATTTATATATATAAATAATAAAGCCTATATGTGCAGCAGACCTATATGTAGGAAGAAGGGGTATTCACGCAGTCTCCGGGTATTACACCAGGGGTTACTCACTTACAGAGGGAGGAGGGTTCCTCTCTAATGACAAATCTGATGAACACTGCTTTAAGCTAAGGACCACATGGGGCATCCCTGATGAGGGACACATTTGATATCACATGCCCTCTTATGTGATGCATAGACAGGGACACAGCAGTGCTATTAAGGCCTTCCCACCCAAAATGCACATCCTGAATCTAACCGGGAGCAAAGAGACAAATCCAGAATGTGACTAAAAAACGTCAATGTTATGGGAGAGGAAGAAAAAGGTGGGAACTGTTCTAGATTGAAGGAACTAAAGCGATATGAAAACTAAATGTAGTGGAATCCTAGAATGAAAGGAAACTAGCTAAAAAGGGGCATTTTGAGGACAATTAGAGAAATTTTAATATAGAATTATAGCCCTGACCGGTTTGGCTCAGTTGGTTGGAGCGTTGTTCTGTCACTGAAAGATTGCTGGCTCTATTCCTGGTCAAGGCACATACCTAGGTTTTGGGTTCGATCTCCATACAGGACGCAACTGATTGATATTCCTTTCATACATCACTGTTTCTCTCTCTCTTTCTTTCTCCCCCCCCCCAAAAAAAAATCAGTAAGACATATCTTGGATGAGGATTAAATATATGTATATTGGGTGTTCCCCAAAAATGTATACACACACTTTGAATAATTATAAAGGCAATGTTTATTAAAATACATTTTATTTTCAAAATTGAGCTATCAGCTGTTAAAGTGTATATGCATTTTTGAGAACACCCTGTGTATGTAACATAAATTTAAGTATAGAATACATAGAATACATTAATGTTAAATTCCTTAAATGTGGTGTAAATATGGCAACATGTCCATGATGATAAAATATGTAAAGGCTATATGGGTGTTCATTATACTATTCTTGCAAGTCTTCAGTTGGCTTGAAAAGTTTCCAAATGAAAAACTGGGGGATAAGGGAGTGGGCCTCTGGAGTCTGATCTGCATGGCCCATTTGGGTAGGTGACTCAGCTTCTCCCAGTGCCTTGTCTGTCAAAGGATGATAACAGTGGAGCCTGTAGAATTGAGCGAGATAGTGCCTGCCAGGTGTGTATCAGAGCCTTGACACAGTAAAAGTTAACTGTCATTACCATCTGCCTCGTTCCCTTTAATGGATGCATAATTCCATTGTCTTGAGTTTCTCTTGATTTGGCAGGAAGTCATCACCCCGCTAACGAGCTCAGCTATTTTCTTGTCAATGCCAGGTGAGGTGGTCACAGTTTGAATCTGCAGAAGGAGGTCTTGCTCTGATTGTTGAATTTGGATGCCTGACTGGTAGACGCCTGTGGTTTAGAGCCCTTTCCCTACCTCCTTCAGGTCATAGAACCAGCGCTGCTTTCAGAGGGGAAAGCCATTCCATGTGGCTTGAGTTTGGTTAATTGTGCTTCCTCTACTGCCGCTGGGGTAGCCACCCACCCAGGCCTGGATAAAGCTCTTTCCTCCAAGCCAGAGAGGTTGCGTTGAGGATCAGCATGACCTCAGGTAGGGTCCTCCCTAAGTTATCTCTCCCACCAGGATCTAGAATACCTAAAATGAACCAGAAATACAGAAGTGGATAAAGCCCAGCCCTGGCCCCAGGCAACACTTGGATCTAGAAGCGAGATAAAATTCAGATCCAACTCTCTATTATCCCAAATCTCAAATAAATGGATAGTTTTCTCTTTTCTGTCATTTCTCCAAATGAGGCACCAAAATTGAACTTCTCAAAAACCTCTTTATCTACAAGGTAGAGATTTAAAGTTGCCTCTAAAAGACCTGCAAGGAGCAATTTCCTCCCAATTACTACTAGTTTCTCATCAACATCATTCTCTTGGGAGATATGAATAGAAGGGAGATGGTACTGGGTGATAATGCCAGGGAACCCGCACAATTTAATAACTTCTGAAAGTCCCCCGGGCTTAATGGCAATGCTTTCCCTTTGAGCTCCTAACTTCTTTGTAACACTCTCTCCAGCTATTTCATTGTATTGTGTTCAGACCATCCTTTGACGCAAGTGGGACAAATATAGTCATATCCGTCCCTCTGATAGCAGAGGGGGTGGTGCAGTGTGGCAGGGAAGTTCACCGGCTCTGGCGTCAGACTGGCTGCATTCACTCTTGTCTCTACCAATTAGCAGCTTTGTAATCTTGGGCCAGTGACTCCTCTCCTTTGAGCCTCACTCCCCTCATTTGTGAAATGGGGGTTTAAAAGCACCTATTTCGTGGCACTGTGGTAAAGCTCAAATGAAATAATGAATTCAGTGGCAAAACCTGGTGCATAGGACGTGTTCAGTAAATATTACCTATTATTCTTATTCTTGTTCTTTTTCTTTCTTGTTCTATTCTTATTCTTAATCTTATTCTTATTATTGCAGACAGTCCAGGGGTGACAAAGATAGACAAGCAATCATGGAGAACTGCCAGGCAGAAGCATGGTGTCAGACTTGGAGGCAGATACAAAGGGCCAAAAAAATTGTCCTTGCTCTTAAGGATCCCACAGCTAGGTTGGGGAAAGGGGACAAAATACACAGGGAAGAAAAAAAAATAACGCAAACAATTAAAAGGAGTTGCCTATGAAAGATGTTTCACCGATGTTCAGACACGCAACCTGAGGACATTGTTTCAGACAGATGTGGTGTGAGAAGTGTCTTGCCAAATTCTCACAATGAAGCAATCTTAGGGGTCATGAAGTTGGCCCGGTCTAGAATTTAGGTCTGTTTGATGCCAAAGCTTCTGATCTTTTTGACATCTCGCTGCCCTCATTGATTTCTCTCTACATCGTCAAGTTCTGAAGCATAGTAGACGCTTGTTTCCTATTGGAGGAGAGGATGAAGGATGGGTAGGTTATGCACGGTGGGTGGAGTGTGGAGAGATGGATGGAGGGTGCATAATGAATGGCTGGTGAGTGGCTAGATACATGTATAGTGGATGGGTGGGTGCGTGGTGGCTGGAAGAATAGTAGATGGATGAATAGTTAAATAGTTGAAAGACAAATGGATGGATGGTGGATATATGGACAGAGGCATAGAATTGCTTTATATCTAAAAGCTCATGAGATATCACCTTTAGATTAGGCACTAACCCAGGGCAAAGTGGGAATGAAGAAGCAACCGAGTATAGTCAGGTACTGAAGTGCCCTGTTACTCCTTGTTAAAATATCAGCTACGCAATGGTAGTTAATAAGTACTATAATGTAGTACTTACCACATGCCAGAGCCTGTGCAAAACCCTTTACAGAGATCATCTCTCGAAAGTCCTAAGGCCACTATTATCACACCCATAAAAACACCCTGGAGCACAGAGAGGCATGAATCCACGTTGCACAGTGAGTAGTTGGCAGACTGAGGACTCAGACTCAGGCTGCTGAAAACTCCAAGCTTCTGTCCTTCTATTTAAAAAATGTATACATATTTTTTATTGATTTGAGAGAGGAAGGGAGTGGAAGAGAGAGATAGAAACCTCAATGAGGAGAGAGAATCATTGATTGGCTGCCTTTTTAACCCCTGTGGTCAAGTTCTGTGATTGACCTTTATCTTCACAGAAGCTCATAACACCAACTAGGAGTCCAAAAATATTTCCTGGGCAAGGGGCTACCTAAGCTGAGTCTTAAAGGCCGGGAGAAGAAAGGGCTGTCAAGGCAGGAAGAACAGACAGCCTAGCACCAAGGAGCCATAACAAGTCCTTCCTGTATGTGAGAGCGAAGCAGAAAAAAGGCAAGACTGGAGACCAGGTTCAGGGGTGGGGGACTGCCAAATACAGAATAACCAATAGTAATATTATTAGCAATGAACTTTTGCTTGTATTATCTCATCTAATTATCTGAGATTAATTGCCACTTGTTAGCCCAATTTGCAGCTGAGCATGTTAAAGATTCAGTAACTTAATAAACATCACACAGTAATAAGTGGCAAAGCCAAGCTTGGGTCCACGTCTCTCTTAACCACCATGCTGTGCTGCCCTGTGCGAGCTTGAACTTGATCCACTTCACAAGGCTTTAGACTTCATCCTGTCCAATGGGAAGGTCCAATTGAAAGCTTTTATTTTTTTAAAGTATATTTTTATTGATTTCAAAGGGGAAGGGAGAGGGAGAGGTGGAAACATCAATGATGAGAGAGCATCATTGATCAGCTGCCTCCAGCATGCCCCACAACTGGGGATCAAGCCCACAACTTAGGCATGTGCCCTGCCCCAAAATCGAACCGTGACCTCAACCACTGAGGTCATAAGTTGACACTCAACCACTGAGCCATGTCGGCCAGGCGGCATTGAAGCTTTTAATAGAAATACCCCCTCTGATGACTATGCAAGTTGGGCAGAAGACAAAACTGGTCTCTTCTGGAAGCCCACCTTTGACTGGCCTCTTCTGCCTGCCTACCTTTGCCCAGACAACCTGCATCTCACTTCCTAGGTTCCTGAGCCCATGCATTGGATGGTGGATCAAGAAAACGGATTCATTGTGTGCCCTTAAGCAGAATCTGACCCTCATTGGGCCTTCGCTTCATTACAGGACACAAAGGGGCTGGCTCACAGATCCTTGGGGTTCCAGCTCTGACTTTATGCTTCCCTCTGATGTTCTTTGGGCCTGTGCAGCTGAATGTGCCACTTTTAGCCACTTACAACAGCCTCAGGAAAGTTGGCATCTGCATTTTTTCCCAACTATCATGAAATTTCATTGGCTCTTCCTCCCAATAGAAAAGAGTTATTTTTGGCCACTGTTCAATATGAAGCTTCTGTTCTCTGGACCAGGCCCTCAGGTGTCATCTCCAGCTTGTCTCTACAGAATCTTCTTCAAGACACCCTTCCCTTTCAGAGTCACTGACTCCAAGGAGAAGCTATTTATAAGCCTCTGACGGGGCATAATTGCTGATTGCGGCTAGATGAGGAGTTGTCAACGGTAGCTTTATGTGGGAGATTGGCTCACAAAATGCCAGCAAAGGTGTTAACTGTCACTTGCTTGAGAACTGACGAGGTTTGCATTTATTTCCGTGTAGCCCAGGATCTACATTGGAGGAGGGAGGTAGTTGTAAACCAAATGGTGAACATGGCCTCTGGTCCCTGGCCTGTGTATTCAGGTGGGAGCAGTCCCTCGGTCTTGGTGAAAGGGCGAGTACTGATGAGAGGGTGTGGGCTTTACAGCCAGACTGCCTGGGTTCGAAGCCCAGCTCCAGTTCTTATGGGTGATACAACCTTAAGCAAGTTACCTAACCTCTCTGTGCCTCAGTTTCCCCATGTGGGAAATGGGAATGTTGTGGGCTTGAGTCACCATATGTGAAGTCATCAGAACAGTATCAAGCACATGGTAACTGCTCAACAGCATGTTGGATGTTGTTTTATTAGGATTCTAGGGGCAGTGAGAGGCCCCAGTGAAAAAACATACCATAAGGCAGTGGTCCTCAAAGTGTGAGCCAAAGCTTTACCAGGCAACTTGTTAAAATGCAAATTTTCAGGCCCACTGAATTGGGGGGCTGGGGTGGGGTCATAAATCCAGGTTTTAACAAGCCTTCTGGGTGATGTTGAGGCAGGATGAGTCTGAGACCCACTGCCTTAGGCATCCCTCACTCCTCCTAAAACACTCCCAATGAGTCCCTCCCGTCAGAGGGATAGAAAAGGGGTGGCAGCTGTGTGACTGAGGACAGGCCTTTTCCTTAGCGGAGCCTCCCTTTTCTCCACTGTGACATGGATGACATGGGTTGCTGCGAGAAGCCAAGGAAGCGAGGTCTATGACAGGCCTGAAGGGCCCATCCTGCTTCTGTTTCCTCTTCCCGGAAAACCTGAGGAAGAGGTCCTGCGACAAAAGGCAGGGCCCAGTTCTCTGGCGTTGGAAACATACAGACCTTCACAGTGAAGAGAAACCAGCAGAGAGACGAGTGCCTGGGCGCCGGTCAGCAGGTGGCCCCCTCCTCTCCGGCTCCAGGCCCTCCCAGCCATTTGCAATCATGGGAGCAGAGGGCCTTCAGGCCAGGTGCTGGGGGAAGAACAGCTTCAGAGTGCCCGGCACTCAGATCTTGGCTCCAGCTGAGTGACATGGGCAATTACTGCACCTCTCTGAGCCTTTCTATGCAATGAAAAAAATCATCCTTGCATTCAAGGTTGTTGAGGCCAGTAAACGAGACCTCTCGCCCAAGCGGTCTTTATTAAGCACCTACTGCATGCAGTCTCTGTTCTGGCCCTGCAGGTGCAGCAATGGACATTGCTCATGGAGCTGATGTTCTAACGAGGGAGACAGATATTCAGCATCTGGCTACAAAGTGAATGATCTTATTACGTTGTGATAACACATGGTGACGAAGAGGGACCCACCCTGATGTGTGGGGTTAAGGACAGGTGAAGAAGTAATGTTCGGTCTGAGAGCAGGAACGCAGTGGGCAAAACTGCAGACTCTTTAAGGCCACCTTGACTTTTTTGAGCAATAAGAAGCAATAGAGGATTTTCAGCAGGGAAATGAAATGATCACATTTTTAAGAGAAGCTTCTTATTAAAAAAAAAATCGTACTAAGCGCTGGTGAGGATGTGGAGCAACTAGAACTCTCACACATTGCTAGTGAAACATGAAATGATACAACCACTTTGAAAAACAGTTCGGTAGTTTCATATGAAGTTAAAAAACACACTTGTTCTCCAGCCCAGCAATGCTGCGTGTAGGTATTTACCCAGGTGAAATGAAGCATATGTTCACACACACGATACATGTTCTCTGAAGATGAATGTTTACAGCAACTTTATACAAAATCACCCCAAACTGGAAACAACCCAGATGCCTATTGACTAGTCAGGGGATAAACAAACTGGTGCCTCCCTTCGATGGAGCACTCCTCAGAAGCAAAAAGAAGCAAATGGCTGCTCATGCAACAACAGGATGCATCTCATAAAAATTAGGCTGTGTGAAAGGAGACAGACCCAAAAGAGTACCTACTACATTATTCTATTTGGATAACATTTTAGAAAATCCAAAACTGCCCTAGATGGTTTGGCTCAGTGGATAGAGCATCGGCCTGTGGACGGAAGGGTCCCAGGTTCGATTCTGGTCAAGGGAACATATCTCAGTTGCAGGCTCTTCCCCAGCCTAGGCCCTGGTTGGGGTGCATGCAAGAGGCAACCAATCAATGTGTTTCTCTCACATCAATATTTCTCTCTGTCCTTCCCTCTCTCCCTCCACTCTCTCTGAAAATCAATGGAAAAATATCCTCAGGTGAGGACTCAGAGAGAAGGAAGGAAGGAAGGAAGGAAGGAAGGAAGGAAGGAAGGAAGGAAGGAAGGAAAGAAGTAAGGCCAAAACTACATGGATAGAAAACAGATCTGTGGTTGCCAGGGGCAGGGGAGGACATGGGTTGACTGCAAAAGGGCACAGGGGAACTTCTGGGTGACAGAACTGTTCTATATCTTGATTATGTTGGTGGCTGTTGACTCTATGTGTTTATCAAAATTCACAGAACTGAACACTACAAAGAGTGAATTTTACTGTATGTGAATTATGCCTTTAAGAGAACATGTTTACTATAGAAAGGAAGACAGATAGAGTCGGAGGACAATTAGAAGGCCTTTACATGTGAGAGATAAGAGATGATGGTGTCTGTGCTAGGGGTGTGGCAGTGTGGCAGTGAGGCAGGCTCAGGAGCGAGGCAGGAGGTGCGTGCTGCACAAAATGCCACACAGCGTAGGCTGGCGCCTTGCAGGCTCACTCTCAGTTGCTCTGTCTGTGCCATTTCTTTGAGCCATATGTATACATAAACAACCTTCAAATTTCTATCCATAACTCCGGCCATTTAGAGCATGCTATGGCCTCGCAGTTTCATAAGGGGGAGGACACAGGGGCAGTTGTCAGCTGAGTGGGCAGAGGTCACTGGGGACCCAGGAGAACAGAAATTCGCAGGAGGACAGCAAGGCAGGCTGGGAATCGAGACACGCCTAAGATCTGCTCAGGGTCCTGAGTGACGGCTGTAGAGGGACAACTAGTCCCCCTCCCTCACCCCCAGCAAGAATAAGGATGACGATGGAAGAGTGACAAGTGATCCTGGCAGGTCTGTTGTGAGCTGCCATGACCTCTCCCTGTACCTGCTTATATTTCCCTTCCCATCTGAGTCTTTGAGCCTCAGAGAACCATGAATCACAGTCTAAACCTCGGGTCTAATTATTTCTTTGGATGACATTAACCTGCCTTTCAGATCTTGGGCACAAAACGAATCCTATGCAATGAGACCTGGAGTGGGAGGCATAAGACCTGAATCATCATCCCAGTTCTAACTCTGTGACTTCGGGTGACTTCCTTTCACTCCCTGGGCTTTGACTTCTATATTTGAAAAATGAGCTGGTTGATTTCATCCAGCTTTAAAAATAATTTTGTTTCACTGAAAAGGTTTTTATTTTATCCATCTTAATCCCCAAATGTATGTTTTAAAAGTTCACCGAAAGGAATAGAGCAGGATAAAGCAAATTGATTAGGAAATTCAGATGAAGGAGGCCAGAGGTGAGAACACAGGCCTGTACTTTGCTAGAGAGTGACCTTATCCTTGACCTTGAAGATTGAATTTATCTCCAAGATTTCTAGCAGCCAAAGCAAAGAGGCAATCAAGATTCATTAGACCAGAACTGTTTGATAGATATTTCTGTGATGATGCTAATAATCTGTACCATTCACGTGAACACTTGAAGTGTGGCCAGTGTGACTGAGGACTAGAATTTAAATTTTAACTTGATTTTAAAAAAATTATTGGCAAGAGAGAGAGAGGGGAGGGGAGATTTGTGGTTCCACTTATTTATGCACTCATTGGTTTATTCTCATGCGTGCCCTGACTAGGAATCAAACCCACAGCCTTGGCATATCAGGACGATGCGCTAATCAACTGAGCTACCCGACAGGGACACATTTTTACTTTATTTTAATTATTATAAATTGGAATAGCTACACGTGACAAGTGGCTGCTGTATTAGACGGTGCCGCATTAGATAACCCACAATGTCTTCCCAGTGTGCCAATTACAAATTCACTGCCACTCACTTCCACATTCACCTCCCATTGCCTGGTCTGCAGTAATGAAGTTGGGCCTTGTGATCACTTCTCCTTGGCCAGCTGGCTCGCTGTTAGGTTTTGAAGTAGAGGCAAAGGAGGGACACTGAAGGAGGAAGCAGTTTCTCTTCCGGCTTCCAGTCCACTCCTCCCTGCCGGCTTCTACCGCTCTGCCTGGTGTACACAGCGCCAGGCTCTGGCAGCGCGTGCGGCTCCTGCAGGCCCCAGCTCCAGCGCACATGGTTTCTCCAGTGCCCGCTCCGTGAGCAGCTTCTCCAACGCTCAGCTCTGTGCGGCAGCCAGCAGTGCCCCGAGGCAGGCAGCTTCCCCAGAACCTCTTCAGGTGACTTCAGAGGGAAATGCTGCCGATGAAGCACCTCCCGTGAACAGCCTTCCTTAGCACCTCTTGGGCAGTTTTGGACAAATTCTAAGGCACGGCATCTCCAATGAGGGGTGGCTCCCCCATTGGAACCCTAGAGGGCAGATTTCCAGCAAACCCTGCTGGTGCAGCACCTCAGAGACTCCTCCACTATCCAATGAGCCACAACCATGCCCTCTTCAGCAAGGTCTGCATCACACCCTGGTGCCTGGGCCCTTCCTCGGGCACGCTCTGTCAGTCCTAAGGGTAAGACTACCCTTAGAACCTTATATCCATGATTCTCGGGTTCTTTGCAGTTCTTTGCTTTTCACTAGCCAATCCCTTGTTGCTCCAATCCTCTCTTGTACTTCATAATTTTTATGTTAGACTTTCTCTGTTCAAATTACTATGTGTTTTTTTTTTTAATCTTCTGACTACATTCTATCTGATATAGGAGCAATCTCAAGAGATAGACCTATAAATATGGGATTTGAGCATTGGTTTGGCCATTCCTTTGGGCTTGGGTGCTGTGATGAGCTCCTTACCAATGGCAAATGGGGTGCTAGCAATCCACTGCATGCAATAGCCATTAAATAAGCTATCATCTGTGGTTGATTGTGATGAAGAGCCGACTGAAACAAGTGTCTCGGGAGCCCAATTAGCTGTTTCACTTGACTGTTATGGCCGTAATAATGACGATAATGATTGTGGTTCGGGATAGATTCTTTTGAGTGGACTTGAATGCTTACAGTGAGAAAATGCCAAGCTTAGTTCAAATCACGGTCTGAGAAGTTACAAGAATAGAATTTAAAAGAATATTTTATTTCTTAAAGACACAAGGTTGATATTGCTGAAAATATAACATAAAATTTAATTGTTGGAATGGCTGAGCTACAATAGCAATTGAATTCACACCTCATCAAGTTGTTCATGTGGAACTTGATTGGGAAAGAATGGGGTCATAAAACTTGAAATGAGGATATTGCACCAGATCCAGATGAAACTGACAATCTTGAACTTCCGAGTCATTTTGAGCTTCCTTTATCAGCGGCAAGCTCGTGGATCTATGAACAAAGATGCCTTGGTGGCAGTAATGGAGGCTATGCATGGGACCAACAATACGATCAACAACCTTAATATCTCCCTGGCTGAAGCTATTGTTGAGTGCCTCATGGGTCAAGAGAAGAAATCAACCCTGATTCCCTGGGGGGCTGGCTACTCCACCTGGTAGCAGGATGGCTACATTGGATTTCTTCCATCGTGGAGGGGTCAGAGACCCATCTTCACTGGAAAAGACACATTTCTGGATGTGGATGTGTCTTCCCTGCACATAATGCATCTACAGAACCATCACCCGTGGACTCAAAGAACACCTTACCTATCATCCTGGTATTCCCCATAATGTAGAGAGCGCCTGGGAAGGCACATGAGCATTTCTTTGATTATTGTCAGCTGAGTCTAGTGGCATTGGCAGAGCCACGTCCTGGAAACATACCGTGCCAGAGGCAGGTATGTTGTCAGCCTGACCCTTAGTTCAGGTGCCAGGAGGTGGGTTTCATTATTTAAGTTCAGCCAAAAGCAAGAAATGGACACAATTATCTGGGCGAAGCCAGGAGTGACGATTACAAAGAAGCCACAAGAATAAAGAATTACAGCTTGATCTTTAACCATAATTTCACATAATTTCCTTTGTTTTAGACTCTAGTAAAACTTCCTGGAATCTGCTGAAACCGGTTTGGCTCAGTGGATAGAGCATCGGCCTGCGGACTGAAAGGTCCCAGGTTCGATTCCGGTCAAGGGCATGTACCTGGGTTGCGGGCATATCCCCAGTAGGAGATGTGCAGGAGGCAGCTGATCGATGTTTCTCTCTCATCGATGTTTCTAACTCTCTATCTCTCTCCCTTCCTCTCTGTAAAAAATCAATAAAATATATTTAAAAAAAAAAAAAACTTCCTGGAATCATACTGTATAAAATAAATGCACTGCACCGGCTCTGGGTCACTGTCTCTCCATCAGAGGGTCAGCTGTCCCACCTGGTCCCAGATTTCCCTGCTGTCTCTGTGTCTGTCTCTTTCATTTTCTCAATCCCCCGTCGCCCCTACTCAGGACTCCTGTCCACTCTCTCGCCACACTGGATGCGGTCAAGAGAGAAATACTTATACCATAGCATTAATTCTGATCAAGGAACTCATTTCACAACCAAGAAAGTGCAGAAATACAATCATGTGCATGCCACACCATCATCCGGAAGTGGCTGGATTAGTGGAAAGATGGAAGAGCTTGCTGACGACTCAGTTATTGCACGTTCGGAGGCAACATCCTGAAAGGACAGGGGTCTGTCTTACAGGGAACAGTGTGTGCCTCAAATCAGAAGCCACTGACTCTGGCTATGAGGAACCGCAGCCAGACTAAGCCCGTGCGCCCAGGAATAAAGGGGTAGAAATGAAAGTGTCTCCGCTCCCTGTTATACCCAGTAACCTACTCAGAATTTTTGCTTCACATTTCAGGAATCCTGACCTCGGCTGGTTTGGAGGTCTTAGTCTTCAAGATGGAAATACTTTAACCAGAGGGCACAAGAATGACTCCATTTAATTGGAAGGTGGGATGCTCACCTGGCCACTTGGGGCTCCTTATGCCATGGAACCAATAAGCAGAAAAAGGAGTTATTTATAGGATGGAATGTTTAATCTTAGTTGCCAAGAGGAAATTAATTGGATTGCTGCTAGAAAATGGGGACAAGAAGAACTACGTGTGGAACACAGTGCCTTTTCTGGGTCATTTCTTAGTGTGTCCAGGCCCAATAGTAAATGTTAAGGTAAAACTACAACAAGTAAACACTCACACACACGCAAATAGAATAATTGAGGACTCAGACCCTTTGAAAAGGATAGTTTGGGTCACTCACTCCATCAAATAAAGAATCCTAATTACTGAGGTTCTGTCTGGGAGCAAGAGAAATACAGAACAGGTAATGGAAGAAGGAAGCCATAGATATCAACTCTGACCTCATGACCAATAGAACCAAGGACTGTGATAGCTTTGCATATGTTCTTTTTGTTTGTTATATGTTGTACTTATTTTATATGATGCTAGAGGCCCACCACACGAATCCGTGCATGAGTAGCTCGCTGCCGCTTGCCTCCACTCGCCGCCCTGCCCACCACCGTTCATTGCTCGCCCCACCCGCTGCCCCTCAAAACCAGGGTGGGGGAGGGACTGAGAGGTGGTCAATGCACCTCATGGCGACTGGTCGAGCGGTCGTTCTGGTTGTTACGCTTATGGTCCCTGGCCTTTTATTATATGGGATTTTATTTTTCTCTTTATTTGTGTTTTATATACAAATTTTTGAAGCTTGATTTTCACAATTTGGTTTTGAGATAACAGACTATTTAGTGGAATTGTGACAGAATTAAGAAATAATTACTATAGCTAGAAATGAAGACAATGACCCTTGGGACGGTGCTTCTCCCCATTTGGGGAAGAGGGTGAGAACTACCTCACTTGTCAGGAGGATAGCTTTATCTGATTGGATGGAACACTCAATCCATGGGGATTTCTGGGAGACAAGGTAGAACCCATGGCCTCAGGGTTGTCACCAAGGGGTCAAGGGAAAGAGGGTGTTTCTGCACAAACTCCCATCAGTCCGTGGTTGAAAGCTGCCGGGAAGGGTGTGGTCATTGCTCCAGCGCTTCCAGGATGCCAGGCCAACAGCAACAGGAAGTCCTTGGGCAAGGAAAGGCAGGTGCCGCTGTTGGAAGTCACTCAGGTGGTAAGGGCAGGAGGACATGGGTGAGGCCCCAAAAGTGGCTGCTCCACCGCAGTTTCCTTCTCTCTAGAAGGAGGAAGACAATCCCTGCCTCACAGGGCTGCGGCCGTGCTCCTGAGCTGCAAACTCCAAGGGTTATTCTTCATGACGCGGAGGCACTGAATTGTTGGGAAAACTAAAGAAGATCGTATAGAGAGAGCATGTGGCTTATAGTCAATTCTCAATATGAGCCCATTCTCTTTCCCTTTCATTTGAATAATTGCTTCAACATATTGAGGACTTACTCTGTCCCAGGCACTGTACTCGGTGTGACTCACACTGTGACACAGGTATTACAGAAAAGGAACAAAGGCTCAGGGGGTGCCTGTCTCTTTCTCGCTGTGCACATAAGAACCAGGACTGTCTGACTCCAGAGCCCTTGCTCTTAACCTCTGCATTGCACGGAGCTGCCGGGGCCTGATTCCTAACATGCTGCCCAATTGTGCTTATTTCAGACCTCAGGTTCCAGACACCTCAATCAGCATTTGCCCTTGTCAGACGTGGCCCAGATTAGCTTCTGGAGAAGCTGCAGCCAGGAACTGGCATGCCTTCTGCTGTGTCTCTTCTTAATTGGTGTCCCACCAGGATCAGCTCAGGTGGGTGAAAGTTTCTTTCTACCTGCCTTGGGCTTTGGACTCTTCTGCCCACGTACACCCCAGAGGCATAATATAGCTTCACCTTTTGAGGGCCTCCTCAGGGGAATTAATTTTGGGCCCAGGCATCTAGGCTTGCAGAGACGAGCGACATGGCTCGGCTCTTTGTTCTGTCAAACTGGCTCATCTGAGCACAGACAAAATGGACATTCTGTCCACATTCCATCTTTCTGCTTGGAAGGCCCAAGCTGTGTCTGCTGACCTTCCCTCAATGGGTTCTTCATCTAATGGGAGCAGATTGAGCATGTGCTAGCAGAGCAGAGCACCCAAAAATGACAGCGATTAAATGCAAAGCAATGTAATAAACAGGAAGTGTGGTTCCTGCATTCTGGGTTTGTTTCTGACATTATGGGTTGGCTCCATTCCACTCCTTTGTGCGTGTTTTATAGACTGCATGCCAGAGGCTGGCAAACCCAAGTCTACAGATTGGGTCCTTGGGTCACCTCTCTTCCCAAAATGCAAGCACTGTTTGGAAGCTGGAAGTGAAGTGGAGAATGTATTTCCACCCTGTACTGGCAATAATTCTTTATTTCTTGCAGCAATGATAGCAGAAGTCCAGGGACTGCTGCCTAGCTTTGTTTTTGCGGAGGGGACGGTTATGGGACATCTGTTTCGTTGTCATCAATCAAGGCAGCTGCAGTGTGGCCTTGGAACCAACAGTGGGAGCGCAGTTTCCCGGTCCGTGCATCTCAGCTGAGGCAGCCTGGTCCTGGAGCCAGCAATTGGGGCAGCAACTTCCCCAGTCTTCATCTTCCGGGTCACAGCAGGTTTAGACGCTCCTTGGTTGGCCAATCTTGGTGATACATCTGAGAGACATTCCTGGAAGTTCTACCTAGAACCTGCTCCTCCCTCATGCTCAGCAATCTTGCAAACATCTCATGCCCTGTATTAAATCGCTCTCAGCTTTACCTGGTCTGGGTGGTGTCTGTTACCTGCAACAGAACCTGAGGATACAGGTTGCTTACATTGACCAGGACCCGTGCTACATTTTTTTTTTTTTACATTTAATCCTCACAATGGCCTTCTGAGTTCAGTCTTGTCAAGAACTTGGTGGCATGCAACAGAACTGACCTTGACTAATTTAAGCAGAAAATGAACTTAATGGGAAGATAGTAGTTAACCCAATGAATTGCTGGGAGGGGGAAGCCTGGAGAACTAGGCTTGGAAACGCTGCAACCAAAATCATAGCCTAAACTGGGCCACAGAACTAGTCTGATGAGAACACTGCTTCCATGGGGTGCTGGACCCTGTGGCTTACACCACTGTCCCAACAGAACTGGTCCCAGGACACTATTGCGGGCTTGGCACACAATACTGCTCCCCAGAAACAGAGAACTACTGAAGTCCACCCCCCTCAACCCCCCCCCCCACCCATAATAAGTTCTCCACCCCCTCAGCCCCCATCATCCTTGTGTTACTAGCCCCCAATCTGAAGTGTAGGATATGTCTTATTGGCTGAGCCGGGTCACATGTTCTGGCCTAGCTGCCAGCATGCCTGAGACAGGGACACTACCCTTATCACCTTTCTTTTTTTTTTTTTATTAGATCAAAAGCTGGGCCTTATCACCTTTCATCAAGAGAAGCGGACTCTGCATCCTGCAAGAGAAGCCCTGTCCCCCTCCACTCTCTTCCACTCAACAATACCTCTTCCACCTCATGCAACAAAGCCTGTTGGTCCCCATCTGGGTTAGGCGTTGACCTTGCCCACTGGCTCTTTAGAAATGAAACTATGTTAGGTTTCCTGTTGGCGATTCGGCACCATTCTCACCCTTCTATGCCTCCAGCAGCCTGGAGGACATATTCCCCGGGATCCCTTGCCAACAGGTTTCTAGGTTGGATCTGCATAAGATCTGGGAGATGGAAGAGAGGCAGAAGGCACAACTTTCTCCTCTTCGCTGGTGGACAGGCACATGGGTTTGACCAGAGGGCCACAAAGGGTTCTGTTGCAAATGTTAGACATTTTCACACAAACCACCTACCTTGGCGCGACAGGCAATTTTGGAGCTACAGGCAGTGGGTTCTACACCAACAGGGGCTCTGGGAAACACAAGCATTGCCTCACTTAACCCCCACAGCAACCCTATGAGAAGAGGCTATTCATAATCCCATTTTACAGGTAAGTAAGTAGGGTTCATAGAGGTTAAATAATTGCCTAGGTCCATGGTCAGCAAACCACGGCTGGCTCACAAGCCACATGCGGCTCTTTGGCCCCTTGAATGTGGCTCTTCCACAAAATACCACATGCGGGCGCGCACGTACGGTGCGATTGAAACTTCATGGCCCATGCGCAGAAGTCGGTATTTTGTGGAAGAGCCACACTCAAGGGGCCAAAGAGCCGCATGTGGCTCGCGAGCCGTGGTTTGCCGAGCCGCAATTTGCCGACCACTGGCCTAGGTCACAAGTCCGTGTGACCTTAGAGCTCATGCCCAATTTCTCTTAACCCTGACCTCCTGCCCTGTTCGCCTCCATCCTCTGTTGGCAAAGCACACAAGACAGGGTTGCAGGGGAGGGGAGAGACTGCAGGAAGAGTGGAGAGTTGCCTGGAGCCAGGAGGTGCTCAAGCCCAAACTATCCTTGGAATGCTGGAATGCTTTATGGAAAGTCCTTCTGACCCTGCAGCACATTCTTCTAACGAACCTTCTTGATTGGAAAAGTCCTGTGCTTTGAGGATGACATTGAATGTGTGGGATCAGCCAAAGGTCACTGGGTGCCACAGCTGCAGGGTACGGAAGACCAAGCTAACGGACGCCATCAGAGATGGCGGGCCAGACACAGCTCTCACAGAGACTGGCCCAAAAGGACAGCGACACTGTCAGGGTCATGGCAGCTTTCGTGGAGGATCCCAGAGGAGAAGTGGCCCAAAGCCACTCACGGGCTGTGCAGCCTTGGCAAGTCGCTCCACCTCTCTGAGGCTCAGTCTTCCCAGCAAGCCTCTGGCCGAGAGGCAGGAAACGGTAGTGGTTAGGACGGTCAGCTTTCAAATCAGGCAACCGAGTCCCTGGGCCTGCACGTCCTGCATAGTTTTGGGTAAAGTCTCCAATTTCTTTGTGTGTTTCCACACCTCCAAAATGAAGGGAAGAGTTCCTACGAAACAGGGTTATTGGGACAATTACTAGTAAATGAACTGGCAAAGGGAAAGGATTTTGAACGTCGCTAAGCATATAGCAAGCACTCAGTAAACGTTAGCTGTTGATTTTCTTACCTGAGCGGGAAGGATGAGAATTAAAGGAGACAGTATGTATGAAAGGTGTCACATTTAATTTGGCTTAGAGGATCAGCTGAGAAAATGCTGTTATTCTGGCTATCTAATACTGAATAACAAAGCATTCCAAAACGCAGTGGCGTTAAATAACAACAATCAATTACTTCGCTCACAAATCTGCAATTTAGGGCTTAGCGGGGTTTGCTCATCTCTGTGCTGCGCAGCATCAGCGTGGGAGGTTAGAGGGGCTGGAGGATTCACTTCCAAGAAGGCTCACTACCCTGGGTAGCAAGTTGGTGCGAGCTAACGGCCAAGAGTTCAGCTGGGGCTCCAGGCCAGTGGCCTCCATTATCCCTATGCCCCCACCGAGAAGTAGATCTTCAAAGCGGGAAAGAGGAACCCCTCCAAACTGGACACATCCTCCTTATTGTCTGGGTCAAGTGCCTACTCCACATCCCCAGCTCCCACCTTCGGAGCTGGGCAGGGAGCCCAGAGTTGTATCCAGGGGCCGTAAGTCAGATGGTGAAGCACACAGGCTAAGTTCCCTCATCTAGAGAATGGGCATGATAAGCCCTACATCATGAAGTCATTCTGAGGATTAACTGAGGTCACACGTAAGTACAGTGGAAGCAAATTAACAAGCAATCAGGTTCCCTTTTTAAAAAAATATTTTTATTGATTTTTATAGAGAGAGGAAGGGGGAGGGAGAGAGAGAGAGAGAAATTATTTTTCTCTTTATTTTATTTTTTTTACAATATACTAAAAAGTCTATTATCAGATTGTAGATACAAAATAATTAGTCGTTTCCATGTAATAAACATTAATATTTCAAGAAAAATTATTTTAAATATAACATTACATGCAATAAGCATTAATATTTCAAGGAAAACTATGTTAAATATAATAATGTTACATGCAATAAACATAAATATTTCAAGAAAAATGATTTTAAATATAATATTACGTGTAATAAACATTAATATTTCAAGAAAAAGGATTTTAAATATAATAATATTACCTAAACTCTACTAACATAGTATAATATCACAGAAGTTGTGGGAGATATTAAAAATCTGCAAATAACAGGACTATACTTCTATTATATTCTGGTCAGGGCACATGCTCAGGATGTGAAAATATTTTTCTCTGGCTCTATTTTTGTTCATTATATTCCACAAATGAGTGAAATCATGTGATATTTGTCTTTCTCTGACTGGCTTATTTAGCTTAGCATAATGTTCCCCACTTCCATCCATGCTGTTGCAAATGGTAAGAATTCCTTCTTTTTTACAGCAGCGTAGTATTCCATTGTGTAGATGTACCACAGTTTTTTAATCCACTCATCTGCTGATGGGCACTTAGGCTGATTCCAAATCTTAGCTATTGTAGATTGTGCTGCTATGAACATAGGGGTGCATATATCCTTTCTGACTGGTGTTTCTGATTTCTTGGGATATATTCCTAGAAGTGGGATCACTGGGTCAAATGGGAGTTCCATTTTTAGTTTTTTGAGGAAATTCCATACTGTTCTCCACAGTGGCTGCACGAGTCTGCATTCCCACCAGCAGTGCACGAGGGTTCCTTTTTCTCTGCATCCTTGCCAGCACTTTGTTGATTTGTTGATGATAGCCATTCTGACAGGTGTGAGATGGTACCTCATGGTCATTTTGATTTGCATCTCTCAGGTGATCAGTAACCTTGAGCATGTTCTCCTGTGGAAAGAGAGAAATATTGACCCGCTGCCTCCTGCATGCCCCCTACCAGGGATTGAGCCCACATCCTGGGCATGTGCCCTGACCAGGAATTGAACTGGTAACCTTTTGGTGCATGGGACGGCATCCAACCAATTGAGCCACACTGGCCAGGGCAGGTTCCCTTTTTTCAATGTGGCATCTTCTGTGATCTCTTTTTCCCCAGTTTCCCACCCTACAAAGTTGTGGGAATGGGCAGGGGTGAGGAGGCTTTAAATAACCAATGTAGAGTATGCCTATCTAAAATGGAAATATATATATATATATATATATATATATATATATATATATATATATATATTCATATTCGAGACTAGAAGGAAATATGCCAAAATTATTTTAACAGTTAACAGTGGTTGACCCTAAAGGATGGGATTATAGGTGTTTTTTCCTACTGCATCTTTATCACTTTTTAAATCTGATCGGTTTCTGTGTGACCTCTATAATAAAGACATACATGTATAATGAATAAGTATATGATAGCACCCTTCCCACCCACCCCCACACATACTCCCACGTCCGTCTCTCTATAGCACAGGCTTTCTACAAGGTGATGCTGTCAAGGGTTGGCCCAGACAATTCTTCCTGGAGCTGACGTAAAGCACTCATTACAGGACATTTAGCTTCCCTGCCCCTCGCCCACGTAAGTGCCAGCAGCACTCCCAGGGTCAACCAGGAACGCCTCCACATTATGCAGGAAAAAGCTCTTATTTTTCAGAGATGCATTTGGGGTGAAATGTCAGGATGTCTGTAATTTACTTTAAACTACTTCTGAAAAAAATAGATGAAACAATTATGCTCAAAGGAGAAAACATTAACAACTGAGAGATCTAGGTGGTGGATATATGTGTTCAATTATTCTTCTTACTTTTCTGTTTGAAAATTTTCATAATAAAAAAGTGGGAGGAAATGCCCCATTATTTCCAAATGCCCCCTATTAGACTCTTATCCTTCATTGAGAAACGACATCTTCATTTTGTATCAGCTTTATTTTCATAAATGTTGTGTCTGATTATCAATTTAAAACCCCTACAGGGACTGCTTTTTTCTTTCTTTTTTTTTTTAAATATTTGCTCCTTGGCATCCTCCTTCAGAAGATGATCTCTGGCTGTAGGGGAATGTCCTTGTGGCAGGGGGAAGAGGTGGCCGTCCCACTTTGGGTCCTTGCTGGTGTCACAAGGTGTTCCTTGCCCTGCCTGGTCAGTGGCATCTATATGGCATGAGTTCCTAAAGTCTCGCCGGCACTGACTCAGTGCCAACACCTCTCTCCTGGCACCCGAGCCCCTCGGAATCTCAGCTGCATCCTCCATCCAGCCTGTTCAGGTGGGTGCCTACTGCTCCGCAGGCTCACTGTCTCGCATACATCCCAGCAGTCTCCCCGATTCCTGGCTGGGTGCGCATAGGGACTTCTGGATCCTTCCCAGTCTGAGATGCATCATAACACAGGTGACAAAACAGGGATGGGATAAGATGCCCAAGCATCCACCATACCTTACAAGGATACGGCACTTTACAGATTCCAGGCGCACTCTCCTTTCAATAACAAACCCTTCCCGAGTGCCTCCTCCGGCCCAGGCACTATGCTCAGGGCCTGGTCCCGCCAGCCCACCACACACGCCACGCACTGGTATGTGAGAGGGTGAACAAATCACAACACAAGGAATATCAAGCAGTGTCAAAAAAGTAAAATGAATCAATAAGTTCTGATAAGGAAAGATATCCAAGATATGTTGTTAAATAAAAAGGCAAGTTTCAATATAATAGGTGGGATAGAGTATGGTCCCTTTTCTATGGAAAAAAAAAAAAGAATTGAAAGCAACGCACTCTTCTATCTGCATTAAATAATACTGGCGCCAAGTAATTATTTACCTGCTTGCTCTGGGGAATGCCTGCTGTTAAGATAAGATGGAACCAGTGACACACTTTACTTATTAAAACAGAAAACTTGCTCATCTAGACTCACTTCAAGGCGCTTACCCTTCTGGACCCACCAATCCAAAGCTCTTATGTCATAAGTTCTGCCCAATCCCAGCCAGTTACCTGCCTTATATGACCCACCTTAGAACAGCGCAGCCTTTAAAACCCCATATCCTTTCTCAATGAAGTGTCTTCACTTGGAAATACTACTCAGACTTTTCCGGGTGCCTTCTCCCTTTCTGAAATAAGCTTAGCTTTGCTCAATCGGTATGTTTCCTGCTTGCTTTTTAGGGCAGGGGTCGGGAACATCTGACCCCTGGGCAGTATAAGGCCTGTGAAATCATGTGGTCTGGCCCTGCCAAAGCATTACGGGTGAGTTAATTAAATGAATGACCAAATATAGCAGGCTAATTTTTAGGTTGATAATTTTGTATGGCCCTCAAATTATGTTATAAATACCCAAATGGCCCTTGGCAAAAAAAAAAAAAAAAAAAAAAAGTTTCCCCACCTCTATTTTAGGAAATCAATGATCAATAACAATAATAATTTAATACCTGCTGGGCACTGAGCTGATTGCTTTATACCCCGATCCTACTCTCTGAGAGGTTTCTTTTCCCTCTGAGAGTTTTAATATCATTGTTCCCATTTTACAGATGAAGAAACTGAGGATTAGAATGTGAACAACTCGCCAAATATTACACAGGGAATAAGACATTCAATCCCAAGAAGTCTGACGCCTGAGCTTGAGGGTTTAACTCCCTAATACTGCCTCTGTTCTGCTTATTATGGCTATATAACAAGTTTTTCAAAATCCCAGTGGCTTTAATAAAATAAAATAAAAACAGTTATTTTGCTCATGAATCTTCGATTCAGGCAGGGCTTCATGAGGATACTAGTAATTGTCTACTCCAGCGGAGGTCACTCGGATGCTGGAAGCTGGAATCATCTGGAAGCTCATTTTTTTCGCTTACCTGGCAGTTAACACTGTCAGCTGGGACCTCAGCTGGGCAATCAGCCGGAGCACTTGCACGCGGCCTCTTCATGTGACCTGGGTTTCCTCATAACGTGAGCATCCCAAGAAAGAGAGATTTCTGGGCAGAGCCATATTGCCTTTGATGACCTAGTTTTGAAGTCATGCAGCATCACTTTGCCACATTCTTCCTGTCCAAGCAATCACAAAGCCCTCCCCAGGTTCAAGGGGAGGAAAAATAGACTCACCTTGTGATGGGGCATGGCAATGTCAAGAAGACCATGAGAGACCAGAAATATTGCTGTGGTCATTTTTGGAATTGCAGTCTTCTACAGGCCCATATTCAGCGTGCTTGTATATACGGTAAAATCGGAAATATTTCAGAACAGGTAGTTAGCTATGGGTATTTCTGGGGCTAACAGGGGGCCTTTTATTTTCTACTAGAGGCCGGTGCACAAAAATTTGTGCACTCGGGAGGGAGAGGGGGTCCCTCAGCCCGGCCTGTGCCCTCTCGCAGTCTGGGACCCCTCGGGAGATAACGACCTGCTGGCTTAGGCCTGCTCCCGGGTGGCAGAGGGCAGGCCCAATCCCTAGGTGCGGCCCCTGGTCGGGCCCAGAGCAGGGCCGATTGGGGAGTTGGGGCGCCGCCCCCTGTCATGCACAGAGCAGGGCGGATCGGGAGGTTGCGATGCCACCCCCTGTCACACACAGAGCAGGGCCAATCAGGGGGTTGGTGCGCTGGCCCTTATCACGCACAGAGCAGGGCCCATCAGGAGGGTTGGGGCTCCTTACCCTGTCACACACAGAGCAGGGCCAATCAGGGGGTTGAGGAGCTCCCCCCTGTCATGCACAGAGCAGGGCCAATAGGGGAGTTGGGGCACCGCCCCCTGTCACACACAGAGCAGGGCGGATCAGGGGGTTGGGGTGCCGCCACTGTCACACTCAGAGCCGCAGGGCGATCGGGGGTTGGGGAGCTCCCCCCTGTCACACACAGAGCAGGGCCGATCAGGGGGTTGGGGCACTGCACCCTGTCACACACGGAGCTGCAGGGCGATCAAGGGGTTGGGGAGCTCCCCCCTGTCATGCACAGAGCAGGGCGGATAGGGAGGTTGTGGCCCTGCCCCCTGTCACACACAGAGCCGCAGGGCGATCAGGGGGTTTGGTCGCTGCACCCTGTCACGCTGATCCTGGTGCTGGGAGGCATATTACCCTTTTACTATATAGGATAGAAGCCTGGTGCACAGGTGGGGGCTGACTGGTTTGCCCTGAAGGGTGTCCTGGATCAGGGTGGGGGTCATGCTTGGGTGCCTGGCCAGCCTGGGTGAGGGGATGATGGCTGTTTGCATCTGGTCACACCCCCTTTAAGGTGGGGGTCCCCACTGGGGTGCCTGGCCAGCCTGGGTGAGGGGCTGAGGGCCGTTTTCAGGCTGGCGGGTGACTGAAGCTCCCAACCTGTCCTTTTTTCCTTTTTTTGTTTTTATTCTGGGCCAGCTTTAGCTCTGAGGCTGGGCTCCAGCTATGAGACCTCCACTGCTGAAAGCAGGTTTCTGGCCTTTGTTTACCTTGTATTTGAAACAATGTTGCGGTCCTGCTGGCTGAAGCCTGGGGTTTTGTTTAGCATCTATATTTGTTACAATGTTGCTTAGAGTGCAGCTGAGAGGCCGGCAAGGCAGGCGGGGAAGCTTGGCTTCCTCCGTCACTGAAGCAAGCAAGCCTCCCTGTTTACGTCAGCTGCCTGGCTGCTGGCCGCCATCTTGGCTGGCAGTTAATTTGCATATCGCCCTGATTAGTCAATGGGAAGGGTAGCAGTCGTACGCTAATTACCATGTTTCTCTTTTATTAGATAGGATGATGTTTGCATTTTTGTAATGAATGTTTAAAACACTATGGCAACATTATTTTTTAAAGATTTAGCATCCATTCTGAAGAAGCTTATGCTGAAGGTGTTATGCTGTCCGTTACCTATTTCTTCTCCTTCATTCATTTCTGCTTCTTGCTGCTCTACTTTGTTCCTCTGGAAGCTGAACTCTACAAACTGTATCACCTGGACTCCTTTGCCCTCTGACTTCTGGTTGGGTTGATCCAATGAGAGCTGAAGGAAATCAGAGAGTGAGAAGAAGCAGGGTGGGGTGTTTATTCTCCCTTCCCCACCTGCCCATGGGTCTCCCTGGGTCCCAGTAACACTTCCTTCATCTCTACGCTTCAGACTCAAGAGTGGTATCAATGCCTCTGTGGTTATTCCCTGGGGTGCCTCATCATCCCCCTATGGGTTCCCTTAATCCTGTCTATTCCTCTGTTATTGTCTCTTCATTACACTTTCTTTAATTAAGCCCTTTAAGTGTGCCCTCTGTTCCCTACCAAGTCCCTGAATGATCCAGGAAGGCACTGATGCAGACAGACATGCAAACAATGACATTACAGTGTGCTGATTGCTTTAAGAGGCATGTATAGGAAAAGAATAGTTAGGTTTTATGTGTGTGTTTTATAAAAATATATAATTTTTCTATTGACTTCAGAGAGGAAGGGAGGGGAAGAGAGAACTAGAAACATCAATGAGGAGAGAGAATCATTGATCAGCTGCCTCCTGCACACTCACATTAGGGACTGAGCCCACACCGAGGCATGTGCCCTGACTGTGGCCTCCTGATTCACAGGTCAACGCTCAATTGAGCCATGCCGGCCGGGCACTAGGTTTTTTTGAAAGAGTCAGGAAAGCCTTCCCAAAGAAAGTGACACTTAAATTGGACAAGAAAGATGAGTCAATATGTAATACTCTTTCTAATACTTTAAGCAATAAAACAATTAAAATAAAATAAAAAAAGATGAGTCAGCGTTCCCCCTGTTTGTGAAAAAGAGAACAAGTTTCTAACCCTGTGAGTTTTCCATAGATAAGGAAATAGGCCCAAAGAGGTTAGGTGACTTACCCATGGCCACACAGGGAGTAGCATAGATTCAAGCCTTCTGCTTACTCCATCACACTACAAGGAAAGTTTGTCAGTTCAGATGCTTTTGGCTGCAAGTAACCAGAAAAAAAAATTGTTTAAGCAGTAAGGAAAATGTATTACATAATGATTGTATGTAATGTTGTAATTTAATATCAAGACTATGGTCAGGCAACTCCAGGGTTGATTAAATTAAATCAGATATTCAACAAAGTCATCAAGAAGAAGATCTAAATAAATGGAGAACTAAACTATGAATTGAAAGACTCAGTATTGTTGTCAATCCTCCTCAAATTGACTTATAGATTTAATGCAATTGCAATCAACTTCTTACAAGGTTTATGTGTGGGAATTATCTAGCTAATTCTAAAATGTACATGGAAATACAAAATCTTAGAGCAGCCTAGACAATCTTGGAGAAGAACACACACTACCAGATACCAGTGTTTAATGTAAAGCTATAATAATTAAGCCAAAGTACTATTGACACAAGACAAAGACCAATGGAACAGAGTAGAGTCCAGAAATTGACCCAAACATGTATGTTCATCTGATTTACAAAAAGGGTGCTACTGCAATTCAGTTGTGCTGGAGAAACTGGATATCCATACAGAGGATAATCTGTATGGGGAAAGATGAATTTTTACTTCATATTACATTAATAAAAATTAATGTAATATGAATTATAGACCTGATGCAAAAGTTAAAAAGAATCTGTCTACTAAAAATCATAGAAAAGTATCTTCATGATCAATATCTCAAATTGAGTGCAAAAAACACTACACTGAAAGAATTGATAATTTGGACTTTCTTAAATATAAGAACTTAGGCTCCTCAGAAGACATTACTAAGCAAATGAAGAAGCAATCTACAGACTGGGAGAAGATATTTGCATTTCATATATCTGACAATGGACTTATATCCAGAACATAAAGGAACTCCTACAAGTGAATAAGTAAAAGACAAAACAATCCATGTTTAAAAAGGGAAAAAGACTTGAACAGGCACCTGTTAGAACAGGAAATGACCAAAAATCACTTGAAAAGGTTATCTGAAGAAAGCAAACTAAAACTACAATAAGATACCACTACTTCTGGGAATCTATCCAAAGAAGCCCCAAACACTAATTCAAAAGAATATATGTCCCCTATGTTCATTGCGGTGCTATTTACAACTAGTGGCCTGATGCATGGATCCGTGCACATTGAAAGGAAATTAATTAGAAGAAAAATTTTAATATCGCTATTCACCCTTTCTCTCTAATAGAAGTGTCAGAGATAAAAGAAAATTAGTAAAATGTATATGAAAATAATATATAAATTGACTAATAAATAAATAATAACAACAGGATACAATAACAACAAAGACATGATATGAAAACAATAAAAACATGATGTAAAAACAACAAAAACATGATACAAAAACAACATTGATAAAAACAATGACTGATAAATTGATTAAACTTATTCTAATATCTCCCTGTATAACACATTAAGAGTAAAGACACTTTCAGAGTGCTTGACTAATTTCCCTTGTGATAAAGTATTTACAGCTTTAACTTTAACATCACACGCTCTTTGAACTCGAGAGAAAGCAACATATAACTGACCATGTCTGAAATGGGTTCAGGTAGGAATATTCCTACTCTGTCTAGAGTTTGTCCTTGTGATTTATTAATAGTTATCGCAAATGCTGGCATCACTGGAAACTGTCTTCGAATTAATTTAAATGGGAGGCCAATGTCAGACAGGGACAAATCAATTCCTGGAATCAGAACAACTTCTCCTTCCGCAGATCCTGTTAATACTTCAGCTTCAATTATGTTAGGTTGCAATCTTGTGATAATAAATCTAGTACCATTGCAAACACCCCATTTACTATTACGATTTCTCAGTAGCATGATGATTGCACCTACTTTCAATTTTAATTTATGACATAGCATTCCCAAAGGAGTAATACTCTTAAGAAACTCAATGGGAAAATTTCCCTTTTAGGCATCAACTGTTGAATCGATGGAATCATCACTCAAATAGGTGTGAAAATTGCTGCTTTCTTTCAGCTTAAGAATGTCAACAAAGCCAAAACCGGTTTGGCTCAGTGGATAGAGCGTCGGCCTGCGGACTGAAGGGTCCCAGGTTCGATTCCGGTCAAGGGCATGTACCTGGGTTGCGGGCACATCCCCAATGGGGGATGTGCAGGAGGCGGCTGATCGATGTTTCTCTCTCATCGATGTTTCTGACTCTCTATCTCTCTCCCTTCCTCTCTGTGAAAAATCAATAAAATATATTTAAAAAAAAAAAAAAAAAAGAATGTCAACAAAAACAACCAAATTCACACTCGACAATGACAGATTGAAACACATGCATACGATCGGCGCCAGCGAGAGCTTTATATGTGCTGTGCATGCTCGAATGAATGTTTATTTTTAAATTGCCAGTGCACGTCATATGTACTGGCCGGCCGACTGGTCAGATGGTCAGATGGATGGTCAGAGGTACATACGGTTGGTCACTTAGCCTTTTACATGTGCCAGTGAGATCTTTATATGTATCGTACCTGTGGGAGTCAACGTTTATTTTTAAATTGCCAGTGCGCATCATATGTACCGGCCGGCCGTTCGGTTAGATGGTTGGACAGATGTATGGTCAGTCACTTAGCCTTTTATTACATATAAATAGACAATTTTTGGAAATAGCCCAAGTGTTCATCAGTACATGAGTGGATAGATAAGCTGTGGTACATTTGCACAATGGAATACCACTAGGCTGTAAAAAAAGAGGGAAATCTTACCTTTTGTGACAGCATGGATGGACCTAGATAGTATTGTGCTAAGTGAAATAAGCCAGTCAGAGAAAGACAAATACCATATGATTTCACTTACATGTGGAATCTAATGACCAAAATAAACTAACAAACAAAATAGAAGCAGACTCATAGATACAGAGAACAGACTGACAGTTGTCAGAGGGGAGGGGGTTGTAGGGCTGGGTGAAAACATAAAGGGATTAAGCCAAAAAAAGGGGGTGGGGGCAAGGAAAGGAAAGAAGAGAAGGGAAGGGAAGGGAAAGGAAAGGAAGGGAGGGGAGGGGAGGGGAGGGGAGGGGAGGGGAGGGGAGGGGAGGGGAGGGAAGAGAAGAGAAGAGAAGTACAACTCACATGACCCAACTCCTGCTATGTGCAAGGAGGGGAAATCTGATGAGATTCTGGTACAGTTTCCCTCCAAGAGGAACATGCTTAAGGCCTTTCGGCCTCCTTACAGGACAGCAGCATGTGTGTTTATCACGTGCTTTTCAACTTAGTGGGGTTTGTGTGTGTGTGTTGTTTTGTTTTTCACTTCTATCGCAATCATACATTTATGGCTGGTTTGCTCCCAGCCCTCCATATGGTTGCTGAGGGAGATCATCTGTAGGGGGAGGACTCGGAACTGATGAGGCAGCTGAGGGGCTCCAGCTGGGAACCTAAAATGTACCTACACTTCACAGACTGGGAGTGCTGGGGGGCAGAAGGAGGAGACACTAGAAAAGGGAAGGAGGGATCCAGGGGCTGTGCCCAATGTGGTCAGGGTCGAGTTGGGGTGGGGGGGCGGGCTGCAAGGATCGCAGGTGGACGGATCCTGGGCTCTGGGGGAGGGAAAGGGTGGAATTGCACCTGGAGACCAGTGGAGATAGGGATTGGTCTTAGGGCAGTAGGATCCCCTCCCAGACCTGGCATATTCCACTTAATATCACTAAGTGGGCCCTAAAATTTTCATTAAGAAGTTCTTAACAAAAATGCCAAAAGGAAGCCTATTTCCATTATATTAAATAGGGACTATTATATACACATTAGCTCAAAACCCTAAACCAATTTCCTGAATTTTTACTAAAACTCGGTAAACTGTGTGTATGTGTATGTTTTTTTAAAACTATCATGTTGCGATGTAAGATGCTTAGCATTACTTCCACATCATCGGCAGTTAAATTGGTTGTTAAATGCTTGCTTACTGGCCTCTCTTGCTGCTGGCAACAGTGAGGTGCACAACCTTTTGTTAGCACAGTTGACTTTTTGTTGTATCTTTTTATTTGTTTCATCCAGTTATATTGATTAATATGTGGAATATTTTTATCATTTGCTTTTAAGAAGGGAAAATGAAAACAACAGCTGTATCAGGAGAGTGTTTGGAAGCATATGGCAGAAGACATGAGAAAAGAGATGTAAACCATGAAAGGCTTGTATGTCTCGTGTAACAAGGCATCCTGGGCACGCCTCCTCTTGCCTCCTTAACTCTCTGCCAGAGAGCAGAGACTCTCATCTCCGGCTTCTGCAGCCTCATAGTTGCATGGTGTTTGCTGCGCCTCCAGGCAACACATCAATATTCCAGGCAGGAAGGGGCAGAAAAGGCCAAAGGAGGCAAGAAAATGGGCTCTGTTCCTTCTGTAAAAGCTTTCCTGGATGTGTCACCCGTGACTTCCACCGCATTCATCAGCCCGACTGGCTGGTACTAGATGGTCTGGGTCACGCGACTGATTTTTCCACACTTCTACACGTACCTCTGACCTACCAACTTTATTTGGGATCTAATGTGAAACTTTGTTCCCCAAGTAATTTTGTTTGAACTGTCCTATTGAATTTTAGGCGTATAGATATAATTTAATATAAACAGTTGCCCCCAAAGCATTGTTGTTGAGAGACACATATACTGTACACTGTCAGGTTTGGGTATGATCATCTGACAGTCACTCTACTGGGAAACAGGCCCTGCCTGGATACTGTGGAGGTTTTTCCTTACATACAACTCTACCTCGTCTCTGGCAACACAGTAAATAAGCCCTTCCGTGTGCCATACTTAATGGAAACTGTCCTATATCGTTGGACAGTTAAAATGCTTCCAGTTTTTCACAATTATAAACAAAGCTGCATCGAACATCTCTGTACAAACAGCCTTACCCACTTGTCCAATTACTTCTTTGAGAGGAATTAAATCCGTGAAATGAAATCTTGGGGCTGATGGCTCTGCAAATATAAAATTTTGACACCTACTGCCACGTTGCCCTCCAAAAGGTTGTAGCAGCTCCACTACTTCTCCGTGGCTGGAGCAGTGAACATGCATCACAGGGCCACGCTGGCCCACCTCGATGGAGGGAGGATGGATGGCTCTGTGAGTGCAGCCTTTGGAAGCAGGGCTTCGTAATTCAGGTGCCAATTACATTTGGAAATGAGATTAGCACATGGAATCTTCCCATCCATCTCTGAGAGCTCCAAGGTTCCTGGGCAGAATGAAACAATAAAACAAAACCAGTGAAACGAAGTCAATGTGGACGCAGGACATTTACCCTGATCAATGTGCCCATTCAGAACGGATTTTCTGGGCAGCTTGCATGGCTCTGACTTGAATGAACATCAACACCGCACTCAGCCCCAGTTTTTCCCCATCAGGGGCCCTCCCTAAACATGCCTGTTGATTCCACCAGCCTCTTTCTTAAAAGTACGTCATGGTGCCCCATCCCATGCATGTCCTTGAGAATCATGCCCGATGTCCTAATAGAACAATTACTGTTGTTCACTACATAATAATAATAATGACAGCATCAACAATCAGTAATATAAACGTTAGCATGTACATAACGGGGGTTTATTGTTTAATGGGTACGGAGTTTCAGTTTGGGGTGATGAGAAAGTTCTGAAGATGGATGGGGGTGATGGTTGCACAACAATGTGAATGTACTTAATGTCTGAATTGAACACTCAGGAATGCTTAAAATGATAAATCTATGTTACGTATATTTTACAGTAGTATAGTTCAACTTGGAAGTTGTCACTCTGTCCTAACAAGTAAGAAGCTGAGTCAACTGAAAAATCAACAACTCTTCTTAGATCTGTAGGAGTGAGGCCATGGGGCAAACTGCTGCCTCCAAAATCAGAGAGACTGACAGGTGGACATAGAGATTCACAAAGGACTGCAGCGGAGACCCCCACCGGAACCAGTGCCAGGGTAGGAAAGCCTGCGTTGTAACTGTTGAGTTCCTGGAGGCTCTCTGCAAGTAAGACCAAGAGATAGACACTCTAGGGCAGCCGTGGGCAAACTATGGCCCGCCAGCCGGATCCGCCCGTTTGAAATGAGTAAAACTAAAAAAAAAAAAAAGACCGTACCCTTTTACGTAATGATGTTTACTTTGAATTTATATTAGTTCACACAAACACTCCATCCATGCTTTTGCTCCGGCCCTCCGGTCCAGTTTAAGAACCCATTGTGGCCCTTGAGTCAAAAAGTTTGCCCATGGGGACACTGGAAGCCCTTGTACTTTTGTGAGTTTTACCTCCAGGAGTTTAACTAGGTTCTCACAATAAATGTTGGAATTTCATTGAAAATGGGAAAAAAATCTTTTCATGCTTCTGGTAGGGGGAGAGGAAATACACTCTACATTGAAATAACACCAAAGCACTGTGTCCTGCCCTCAGGAGGAACTATTTACCTAATGGGGCTGTATCA
This sequence comes from Myotis nattereri, assembly GCF_964212035.1. Classification (NCBI taxonomy): domain Eukaryota; kingdom Metazoa; phylum Chordata; class Mammalia; order Chiroptera; family Vespertilionidae; genus Myotis; species Myotis nattereri. The sequence continues at coordinate 31,764,509 of NC_138083.1, read as the reverse complement.
GAGCCCAGCTGCGGGGGGGGGGGGGGGGGGAATACACCCACCTCCCGCCCTGGATAGCCACCCTGTCCCTCCAAGGGAGGGAAAAATGGGAGGTGCTGTGACGTTCACGGCCCAGAGGACACAGGGTCCCTGAAAGACAGACTTAGTCAGAGGACAGAACGCTTCCCCTCCCCCTACACCTTACCATTGCAGCACTACCGTCCCATTTACCAGAGTTCCTTTTCTTTTTTTTTTAATTTCAGAGAGAGAAAGGGAGAGAGAGAGATAGAAACATCAACGATGAGAGAGAATCATCAATAGACTGCCCTCTGCATGCTCCCTACTGGGGATCGAGCCCGAAACCCGGGCATGTGCCCTGAATGGGAATCGAACTGTGATCTCCTGGTTTATGGACTGACACTCAACCACTGAGCCACACTGGCCGGGGCGGAGTTCCTTTTATGCAGTATGGTTTTCAACAAAAAATTACAAGGCATACTAAAAGGCCAACACAGCTTGAAGAGACAGAGAAAATATCAGAACCACGCTCTGATATAGCAGGGATGTTGGAATTATCGGATTGAAAATTTAAAATAACTATGATTAATATGCTAAGAGCTCTGATGGGAAAAGTAAACAATATGCATAAACAGAGAGGTAATATAAGAAGAAAGATGGAAATCCTAAGAATTTCTTTTTAAATGTTAGAGCTTACAACCCGTTAACAGAAATGAAGTAGTCTTTTCCTCTCATGAAGACTCACAAAATGAAGAATTCTCCAAAGAAAGCAAAGGGGTTCCTCAAATAATAATGTGTATTCCACTTAGCATGTAGACTAGGGCTGAACTGACTGACACACCTGACACACTTCTCCTGACAGGTGCCAGCATCTGGTGCTGAATCAAAGAGTCAGGATGTTGCCTTGACCTCCAATTCCCTTGACCAAGTTCAAGTTCAAGTGCATAGTATTCCGAAGGGCCTCCATCAATAAGCTCAGCCCTACTGGGTAACCTAAAAACAGAGCCAAAAAGAGTTTTAGTAATTGCCCTGTATTCCCCCTTTTTCTTTTTTCAGACAGCTCGCTCTGCCTTCTGCTGAGCTTTGAAGTATAATTCAAAGGCCTAAGCTGATTTACTCCCAACTACCTACCAGCCCAGCTCTCAGCCCCATTAACAAGCACTTTATCCCGAGACTGGGCAAGCAGGTGCTGCCACAAATGATCACCGGGCTCTCCAGCCAGGCTGTTGGGAGGAGAGGGGCTTTTGCATACGGAGGCAGCAGACACATCCCTCTGAAGGAGATGAGGGAGGTGTGCACAGGTCTGGGGAGGTGCCAAGGAGTCACCCAACCCAAATGGAGGTTGGTGGGTCAGGAGTTTTCTGGAAAACCTTTTCTTTCGGACGAGCCTGGAAAGTAGATTAGGAATGAACTCCACCGGTACAAGCTGACTGTGAGCTTTGCCAGCGGGAATGGGATTGACGAGGGTTTCACTGTACTGCACCTGACTTCACACGAAGCCCCACATGTCATGACTGCAGGCCTTTTCTCTGGGGCTATTGGGTTTCTTCATGAAACGAAGCTCCAGTCCACTGCTGGGGGTGGGGAGAATGCTGCTTAATGAGCCTACGTGTAGATATTCTGGATTCTGCTAGGAATAGCCTGGGGTGTCATCATTTAGGGGGCAGCTTTTTAGTGTCTAGTTCAGCCCCCACCACACCCCCACCTCCCCCCTGTGCTGGGACTGTGATTGCTAAATCTGGAGGCTCTCTGGTTCAAATTCTCCAGAGATTAAGCACTTGGTGTCCTCTGAGGAGAGAAGTGCCTGACTACATGGCGAAATTCGCCATGACAAGGACCTCAGTCAATCCTACTGTTCGGGAGCCTGCTTTACCGCCACCTCCTGCAATGCCGGTTCTGCCCATTCCTCAGCCTTCTGGGATTCTGGGGTGACTCAGCTGTTCCTCAATATATGCGCCTCCTTAGTCAGGAGAGTCGGCCCTCCTCCACGCTGCCCAATTGTTTGTCATTCCCGGCCCAGTTCCTGTCTTCATTTATTGCTTCAGGGTCAGAGCTGTCCTCCTGGTTTCACCGAAGATGGAGAGGGTATTGCATATTCTCCTTATTGTTTGGAGTGGATTTAATGGAGAGAGAACAGGATAGAAACAAACTCAGCCACCCTTGAGTACCCTTACCACCACGAAACCATACACTTAAAAGTGGTTAAGAAGGTCAATTCCATGGTATGTGTTCTTTTACTGCAATTAAAAACAAAACGAAACCCAGCCATCTTAAAACCAGAAGTCTTCCCATTGGGGTTTTCTGTGAATTTTGAAACACAAACACAATAAGCCCTTTCCTTGAGAATCTATGACATGTGGAAAGTGAATATCTTGACTTCCATAAGGTCTATTGAGACAGTTATTGGAAATAGGGAGAGCAGTGAGTGGTTCTCAGTGTGGTCTGCAGACCAAACGCGTCAGCATCCCCCTGGAAATTGGTTAAACACACATTCTGGGTCTTAAACCAGACCCACTAAATCAAAAGTTCTGCAATCTGTATTTCAAGGAGCCCTCCACAACTAAATATTGAGTATCTGGAAATTTGTGGTGGTTGATACATCAAGAACCACTCATCTAGAGCAGTGGTTCTCAACCTTCCTGATGCCGCGACCGTTTAATACAGTTCCTCATCTTGTGGTGACCCCCAATTTCATTGTTACAAATTGAACATAATTAAAGCATAGTGATTAATCACAAAAACGATATGTAATTATATATGTGTTTTCCGATGGTCTTAGGCGACCCCTGTGAAAGGGTCGTTCAACCCCCAAAGGGGTCGCGACCCACAGGTTGAGAACCGCTGATCTAGAGCGATATGGGGGAAAAGAATGAAATCAAATAATGGCTGAACATCGAAGGGTGGGTCCTCATAACATGGAGAAAAGGTCAAGGAAACCATGAGAGGGGAGAGAAGGTCATTCTTTGAGTGCCTACCATGTGTCAGCTACCATGCCTGCCAGTTTGCATAGTTTTCTCAAAAAGAAAGAATTATTTCCCCCATTTTACAGATTGGAAAACTGAGGCTTTAAAAAGGTAAGTAACTGAGCTATTTAAGAAGAATTTCAACCAAGGTCTGCCTGAGTCCTAGGTCCTTCTCTTTATCTTCCACACTTCCCTCTTTCAAAATGAACCTCCTCACTGAGAATATCACCGGCCATGGAAGACTGAGACAAGTAAACAAGGTTTCTCCTCTGCTTGGTAAAATTCTGATCATTCTCCAAAGCAGAACGCAAACGTCACCTCCTCTGGGAAGTCTTCTAGGACTGCCTTTCTCAAAGTCAACCTTCCCACGGCACTTCGCACACACCTATCTTGGAGTGCCCCTCATACACCTCATTGGAGTTTTCAAATCTTTGGTTCCAGGATCCCTTAGAAATTACTGGCATTCACAGGCAAATGAACCTTGATCTAAACTTCACGAACTATACAAAAAGTTAATTCAAAATGGAGTAAGGATTATATGTAAAAATGTAGCACTATAAGGCTTTTAGGGGGAAAAAATAATAGGAGCAATTCTTCAGATCCTGGGGCTGTGGGAAGACACCAAACGCAGAATCCATAAAAGAAAGAAAAAAGAGACAAGTTGAATCATTCAAAATGAAAACCTTTTGCTCTAAAAGACCCTGTGAAGAGGACAAAAACACTGGGAGAAAATATTTGCCAACTACTTCTAACAAAGGACATTCTAGAATACATTAAAGAACTCCCAAAACTCAAGAGTGAAAACAAACAGTCCAATTACAAAATGGCCAAAAGACATGAACAGACATTGCACTGAACAGCACATAAAGCTGGCAAATCGGTGTATGGAAATATTTTCAACATCATTAGCCATCCGAAAAGGCAAGTTAAAATCACAGTGAGATATCACTACGATTATTTGAATGTCTAAAAATTAAAAAAAAAAAATAGTGATAACACCAAATGCTGGTGAGGATGCAGAGATACCAGACCCCTCGTACATTGGTGGTAGGAAAGTAAAATGGTACAGCCACTCAGGGAAAAGGTGCGGCAACTTCTTCCAAAATTAAACACGTGCTTAGCATACTACCCAGCAATTGGACTTGCAGCATTTGACCCAGAGAAGTGAAAACATACATTGACACAGAAACCTGTACATTAATGTTTATAGCAACTTTACTCATAATAGCCAGAAATCAGAAATGAGATGAAGCAAAATGTGAGGCGTCTATACCGCGGAACAGTGCTCAGCCATAGCATGACTGTTACATGCACCAAATGTGGCTGGATCTCAAGGGAATGATGCTGAATGAAAAAAGCCCATCTCAAAAGGTTACATAATCGACTATTCCATTTAATGTGACGTTCTTGAAATGACAAAATTATTGAGGGGAAAACGGGTTCAGGAGGGGAGAGAGGAGGAGGTGGCTGTGGCTACAAAAGGGTAGCATGAGAGTCCCTGTGATGAAACTGTTCTGTATTTTGACCTTGGTGGTAGTCACACAAATCTACATAAGTGATAAAGTTCCATAGAATTACACACACGCGTGCGCGCACACGCACACACACGCACGCACACGCGCACAAGTGCACGTAAAATTGGTGAAATCTGGACAAGAAGGGTGAATTGTATCACTGGCAATTTCCTGGTTGTGATATTATACTACAGTTGTGCAAGATGTCACCACTGGGGAAAACTGGATGAAGGGTATCCAGGGTTTCTCTGTATGATTTCTTACAACTGCATGTGAACCTACAAGGGTCTCAAAATGAAAAGTTAAAAGAAAGTATTGAGGACTGCAAAGAGATTTTGTTTGTGTTTAATATCAATCAGTATTTACTATGTTAGAAATTAAAATGGAGACAGTTCTAAAGTATTTATTAACTTATTTTTAAAATGATAATCAACCCATAAACAAAACATTTTACAAAAAATAATAAGTGCATTTTCAAAAAAAAAAAGTGAGAAGAGGGACAGAGTTTTACAAATTTACAAATCTCTTTAATGTCGGGCTTCATAGACAACTGGATGTCAGATCTGCTCCTACATTATAGAATGTTGTGCTATCACACATCATGCTGCCTCTGGAAAATTCCACGGTACACACATGAAAAATCGGGAGAAAAAGGCAAGCACTGTCTTAGTATTAGTCTGAAAATAATACAAAGGGTCTCAGAGATCCCCCAGGCAGCCTGAGACCACACTCCGGAAACTCCTGTGTGATCGCCATCATTCAGCCACACCTCTGGTCGTGCACTTAGCGAATGAGGTCGGGGCAGCACTGGTTTCATCTCCGTTCCAAGAGCATGTGCAATGCCTGGCATAAAGCTGATGCCCAGTAAATGTTTGATGAACCAATGGAATATTGATGACTTGTTAGCTGAAAGAGAGAGGTGTGGGGGGGGGGGGGGAGAAAGAGAGAGAAAGAGAGAGAGAGAGAGAGAGAGAGAGAGAGAGAAATCTGGTTGACAGTATATTGCTTTAGACTTTTAGTTCTGAGTCCGAATAAAGGTCAGAGTGTTCTGGTATAGCTTGATCCCACGGAACAAACATCGTTCTAAAAAACCGGAAGGCTCCTGGGGCATGAAACAGGAATGACTGAGTAGCCTTTTGAGAAAGGTCTCGCTGTGTCACAATTCCTCGCAAGTTTTTTCTTTTTCTTTTTGACTTCAGAGAGGAAGGGAAAGGGAGAAACAGCAATGATGAGAATCATTGATGGCTGCCTCCTGCACGCCCCCTACTGGGGATTGAGCCTATAACCCAGGCATGTGCCCCAACCAGGAATCACACCATGACCTCCTGGTGCATAGGTTGATGCCCAATCACTGAGCCACACCGGCTGGGCCCTCACAAATTTTGACTTTGAGGCCTCTCCACACCATCCAGACCAAGCATGGGGAGGAAGGGGCTCCGTGGACTGTGCAGTGACCTACTGAATTCTCTCCTGATTTATTACCCTGTGCTCCGAACTCCCGAGGTGGTCGCCAAAGCAGCCATTAGTGGCCAGTCTCAGCCCACGGCGTCCACTGTGGCTCTGGGAGGAGGAACGCAGTCTCTAGCCACCTTCCAGGTTACAAATTGGTTCTCAGTTCTCATCTGAGGTATTCATCACAGCACAGTTTAGCAGGGAGCATAGGAAAATGCACAGGCTCACCTAAAATCACCACTGAAAAATGTGGGTATCGACTCTGCGTCAGACCCTGAGCCAGACCTGTGGAACATTCTGAAGTGACAAAGCTCAGTCCCTGCCCCACGGAGCTCCCGCGCTAAGTGGGGAGATGATTCCACGCGGGCGCAACAAGGACTCTGAGTGAAATGAGCACTGGGTGAGAGAAATCACCTCTCCTTGGATCAGGGAGAGGAGGTGCATTCGATTACGGCCCTGGGAGCAGGAGAAGGCCATTGCCAGGCAGGCAGAGGCCCAGCACGCCAGAGGTTATTGTGCTAGGAGAGAGAGAGGCAATTGTACTCACACAGCAACAAGCAACAGTGGGCAACATAAAACGGAAGTGTATTTCTTTCTCTTATCATGGTCTAAGCTTAAATGGTCTAAGCTCCTACCGTGGCCCAGACCCCTTCCCTCCTCCTGCCCTCATCTGTTTACATGGTCCGAAACCATCACGTCTGCACCCCAGCCAGTGGATGTGGGCAAGCAGAAGACTGGGCATGCTGCTTCCTTCAAAGGCCCAGCTCAGGAGCTGCACGCCTTACTCTGCTCACATCCCACTGTCCAGAACGTGGCTGCAAAGGAGGCTGGGAAATGCAGCTGAAATATTTGAGTTTCTATTGCTCTATAAGAAGTTGGGAGACAACTCTAAGTTCCTGCCCTGAGCACAGAGGTGAAAACGCAGAGGGAGGTTAGAGAAGAAGCCAGAAGCTAGGTGTGTCTAGAAGTTGTGAGCGGGGAAGGAAAAAGATAGGGAAGGTGGGCTGGGGCCACCGGGTGGAAGGGCCACTTTGTTCTGTAAATCGATGGTTCTCAGGTTTGGGCACATGGCATCATCTGAGGGTTTGTTGAACCCCAATTACTGAGCTCCGCCTCCAGGGTATCTGACTCAGTGGGTCTGCGGAGAGGCCCGGAAATGTGCATTTTCAACCAGTTCCCAGGTGATCCTGGAGCCACAGAAAGGCTTTCTGTTTTTTTTTGTTTTATTGGATTTTACATTTTCTCTTTCTAATAAAAAGGCACCTATAAAACAGGTCAATACACAGAAAGCTTTTTTAAAATTTATTTTAATTCTTTATTGTTTAAAGTATTAGATATAGTATTACATAGGTCTCCTTCCCCCCACTCCCACTTTACCTCTCCCCAGCCACCCCCACCCCCAGCACATGCTCTCCTCCCCCCCTCCCCGCCCCAGTGTCTGTGACCATTGGTTATGCTTATATGCATGCATACAAGTCCTTTGGTTGGTCTCTTACTCCCCCTCCTCCCCTCGCCTTCCCTCTGAGGTTCGATGCTTCTCTTACACAGAAAGTTGTAAAGAAAGAGTGAGATGACAGGCCTGGGTTTCAGAAAGCCGATTCTGTTGAGTAATAGGGAACCGTTGTCCTGAAGCTTCCCCGTGCACTGGAGTTTCTCACCCTCTTGACCCTTAATGCTCCTGAGAAATTCCAGTCAAGGAAAACAGGGCTGACAGAGAGTCTGCAAGGCAGGGTCCACGCTGACGGCGTCCGTCTCAGTCTGGACCCACCAGCTCTTGGTTTTGTGTGCAGAAGCCTGGACAGGGGTGGTGGTGGTGGGCAAATGCCCTTCCTCCCTGTGCCAGAATTTCTCCATCAGTGATACAGACGGGGACCATTTGTCTACCTGGGAGCCAAGGACTTTCAGAAGGCACAGATCAAAAAGTTGGGCAATGTCCCAAGGCTGTGGGGATTCATGACTCACCTACACCATGGGTTGGAGAGCAAATTGGCACAACCCCTTGGAAGGCAGTTTGACAAACCAGAAAGGTAAATGCCCATACCCTTTGACCCAATGGTTCCATATCCAGGAAGTGAGCCTACAGATATATTCATGTTTATGTGTAATAGATAGGGTATTCAGTGCCCACTGTTTGTACTAGCAAGAGATGGGAAACAACATAAATATCACCCACAGGGGGCTGGTTGCATCCCAGAGATGGAATAATGAGAAGTCCTTAAAATAACAAGTTAGCCCTAGCTGGGTTTGGCTCACTTGAAAGAACATTGGCCTGTGAACTGCAGGGTCCCAGGTTCGACTCCAGTCATGAGCATGTATCTCAGGTGCAGGCTTGATCCCCCAGCCCTGGTCGGGGCATGTGCGAAGGCAACCAATCGACGTGTCTCTCTCAGGTCGATGTTCCTCTCTGTCTCTCTCCCTTCCACTCTCTTTAAAAATCAATGGAAAAATATCCTCAAGTAAGGATTAACAACAACAGAGCCAGTTTAGAATAATGATAGATGGATAGATAGAATGAGATAGATATAGATCAACATGTGTATGTACCTCTCTAATATATACATATGAAAGGGTGGACACTTGTTGTGATATGCTGCTATTAATACACATACATGTGCATGCATGTACACATGCTTATCTCTGCAGAGCACATCTCCAGGAGGTTCAGAGGGACAGGCTGCCCTTCAGGACAGGAATTAGAATGGAGGTCCAGGCTGAGAAGGAAACTTACATTTCACTGTAACCGTTTTTGTTGTATTTTTTCAACCCTGCATATGCATGCTTTATTTAAACAAAAAACATGGAAGCATTGCCATGTGCTTTACATGCTCTATCTCACTAAATCTTCAGAATCACCTGACTATTCTGACTATTCACACAGCACAGGGAGGTGAAGTCCTTTGGGGGAAGGAGGGGGGGGCAGGGGGAATGGAAGGAGCCTTGACTTGCAGGGTTTGCCGATTTCCAATGTTCCGATATTCCCACCATGGCCGGTTTCAAGCTGTAGAGTGAAGTCACTGAGCAGAGCCGGGAAGAGATGCTCACGATGAGCTCTCCTGAGCCGCAGGAAGCAGGGCAGCACAGCCCGGAAGGGGCCTTGCACTCCCGAGGAAGGCACCTGACTCTTTCCCCTTCATACGTGAGAGGCTTGCTTCCCACGAATAAAGCAAATGTAAGCAGATACACCACTTAAGGACCTTCCGGGCATCCTTATAGATAGACACCGGGTCTAGTTATGGTGTAAACAACCTGCCTGTTTTTCCATGGATTTGCAACAAAAACCAGAAATTAAAATTAAGCATCTTGGTTTTATTTGTGCAAATTGCTTTGCCATTCTCTTTATGAAATATTGCGCATGGCTATACATGTATACGGTAATAGAAGAAGAATATATTAGCGTGAGCATTCTGACAACCCAGTCCTGCGTGCTAACCAGGGCCAGCAAGCTAAGTTAGGAGAGTGGTTTAGAAACTTTGCCGGTGATTTAATGAGAACCGTGGGGGGGAGAGGGTCAGACCACCGCCTTGGATGCGAGCTGTATTCCAGACTGTCACCTGCTAGACGCCTCTAGCAGTCACTCCTCATTCTGAGTCTCAGCTGTCTCGTGTGTGAAGTGAGGGTGCTGCCCACCTCACAGATTACAGGCAGGCCTGCCATGCCTAATAGGTGAGGCTAACATGTGGTCTACATCTGGACACAAGGCAGGGTGTTTTTCCCCCAAAAGGTATCCCTAAGAAGAAAAAGAGGGTTGCCTTATTTTTAAGTTCTCAGGAAAGCTCACAGCATCTCTCATATTCCCTAGACTCTCTCAATTATTTTAAACAACAAAGTACTGTTTGTGGAAGACCAACTAATAGAATTGATGATTTAAAAAAAAAAAAAAAAGCAAACGATAGAATTGATGTTTTTTTTTAAAAAAAGGAGCAAACAATTTTTGACACAGATGTAGTCATAATTCCGAGGGGTTGGCCTCATGCTTCTTATAACGAGGACTTTTAAATGCAACACATTAAAATGTTAAGGTGTTGTGATCACAAATATAAATCAATAGGACAAAAAGAAAAACAATAGTGTCCTAAGCTTGAGTGAACTGGGACTTTGAGGATAAAATATTTCAGTGACAGCATTGTATAAAGGCTCAGAAAGTGATGGCTCACAAACAAGTTAGAATCGAAATCTATGTGATCTAGAAGGTGAGCGGGGTGATTCAGAAACCATCCCCAGTGATAATAAAAATACTGAGATCAAAGGTACACAACAAGAAGAGAGAGGAGCCGAAACCGGTTTGGCTCAGTGGATAGAGCGTCGGCCTGCGGACTGAAGGGTTCCGGGTTCGATTCCGGTCAAGGGCATGTGCCTGGGTTGCGGGCACATCCCCAGTGGGAGATGTGCAGGAGGCAGCTGACCGATGTTTCTCTCTCATCGATGTTTCTAACTCTCTATCTCTCTCCCTTCCTCTCTGTCAAAAATCAATAAAATATATTTAAAAAAAAAAAAAAAAAAAAAAAAAAAAAAGAAGAGAGAGGATAAAATTGTTTTGTTAAATACAAGCCTGGGAGGGGGAACAGTATTTCTAAAGTAATGTATTATTAACACATAATATCTTTGTAAAATATATTTTTAAATAATGTATTAATAATCTTGAGAGTATGTGCATACCTAACATAATAAATTAAATATTCTACATAGACATTTGATTATTTCATCTCCAGCCTTAAGAATGTATATATTCAAGTCGGTTCCCCAAACATTTTCTGTTTGGTAAGTTTCTCATTGTGAAAAAAAGAGAGGGTCATTTTATATCTGGGACCACCTAATACAGAGACAAGTCTGTGCAAGCACTTAAAACTCCCAAAGCCCGTGCGATTGCAACTGGTGCTGTCACGGTTGCTAATATAGTGTTTATTATGATTGTTCTACCACAAGCTGGTCTCTTCAGCTGTGCTCTTCCAACAACCTAACCTGGGTTGAAATTCCCCGATCTTCTGCTTCCTGGCTGCGTGATCTTGGGCAAGTTGCCTAACCTCCTTGTGCCCCAGTGTCCTCATCTGTAAAAGAGAGAATACAGTAATAGCATATCACAGGGGTAAGAATCCAATAAATTAGTATATATCAGAAGTGTATGAACCAGTCCTTGGTAAGTGCCTTTTAAATGTTATTTTTTTTCTCCGACAGGGAACTGTAACTACTTAGAAACATGGCAGGTTTCCTCACAATACCAGGTTTTGCCAGCAGGGAACTTGTCTTAGTCATCTCCGTATCCCCAGCTCACACAAAGGGCCTCACGCCCAGTAAATGTTGGTTGCAGCAATACGTTTTATAGAGAAAGCAAGGCAGTGTATACTGCTCAGGGCCCAGCACACCACCTGGCTCCCATTAGCTGAAAGAGGCAACACTTACAGTATTGACATCTATGGTGCAGCCTCATTTTTCACTGGCCGACCACAATCTAAAGGAAAATCACCGTGCAGTAGAGTCAGGAAGGACTGGGGAGTGGGTACTGCTTTCTTGGTGTTCTCACTGGACTGTGAGTCCCTCCTGGCATGCACTGGGTTTTATTTATCTCAGCCTCCACGCTGGCAAACAGTAGGAACTTAGCACTCACTGAGCAAATGAGTGATAGGATACAGTCTGCATTATGGTATGTTATTTTTTTAATTGAATTTAATTCTTTTTCATATCTGCAAAAAAGTATTTAAAATTAACACCAAAAACATAAAGACCAGTCAGTGTGGCTCAGTGGTTGAGCATTGACCTATGAAACAGGAGGTCACGGCTCGATTCCTGGTCAAGGGCATTTTCAGGCTCAATCCCCAGTAGGGGGCATGTAGGAGGCAGCCGATCAATGATTCTCTCTCATCCCTGATGTTTCTCTCTTCTCCCTTTCTCTCTGAAATCAATAAAACTATTTTTTAAAAGAGATACATAAAAAGGTCAAAGCATATGAAACGTTGAAAGAACCACCTAAAGAGAAGTTTTCTTGCCATCTAGAGTATTATTTATCCAAATGTTCCCTTTATGTCTGCACAACGACACACAAGTGCATAAGCAGAGTGGCTGTATTGTGTGATGGTTTAAGATCACAAGCTTTGGAATTGGATATGTGTGGGGCGCGGCTACAGTGTTTTGGCCAGGTCCAAGCCTTGGACTAATGAAAGGACAGGGTCCTCTCATTGCCACGTGCAAGTTCCAGCTGGAGGGCAGGGCCCTCCCAGCTCAATCATAGCCAACAGCTATGGTTGTAAGCTTGAACCTATGGTCCGAACTCGTGGCCCCACGTGCCTTGTGCTAGAGTTCAGGTGCATGTAGTTGAGTGGGGATGAAACTCACGAGAATGCTGTAAACAACGTGATCATGCCCCTACTTTGCCTCGTGGCATCTGCTATAAAATAAAGACACGGCTTGTGGATGCTGGCGCAGTCTCCTCATCAGGGAGGCAGCGTCCCACCGAGACCCAGCTTTCATTCTCTTGTCTGTCTTTTCTCAATCCTTTCACCCCCCCCCCCCCTCAGGATCACCTTTGGCCGTAACAAGTGGCGCCCGAGCAGGCCCTTTGGCCGTAATAGATATGCCTGGGTTTGAATCCAAGCTCCACCTTCTAAGTGGCATGGCCTTGAGAAAGTCACAGAACCTGTCTGTGCCTCAATTTCTACAAAAAAAAAAAAAAAAATGGAGATAATCATAAGACCTACACTATAGGCTTATTGAAATAATAAATTTAGTCTTTATAGAGCACTTAGGACAGCTCCAAATACAGAGACACAACTCAAGTAAGGTTAGCAATTATGTATACACTAGTGGCCTGGTGCACGAAATTTGTGCACACTAAACGGGGATTAACTAGAGGAAATATTTTAACTGCTATTTGCCCTTTCTCTATAACAGAAGTGTCAGAGATGAAAGAAAATTAGTAAAATGTATATGAAAATCTTCCTCCTGTCAGAGTCTGGGGCGCACCACAGGACCCAGAGTCAAGTCCCTGCCTGCCCACATGTGTCTCAAAATTGCACGAGATCCAGACCTGGCTGCCCCCCCCCCCCCACTATTGGGCTAGATCCAGACCTTGCCAGTCTCACCCTTGTCAAGCCCTGCTGGGTTGGGGGGTTGGGGGGGGGGCAGCCTCAGGTCCCCTGGCCCGGCATCAGGATGCGGGGCACGGCCTGAGGTCCCCCAGCCTAGACCAGGGTGGGGGGCGTGCCTTGAGGTCCCCCGTCAAGCCCCACCGGGCAGAGAGTGCAGCCTCAGGTCCCCCGGCCTGGTGCTAAGAGGGGGGCGCAGCCTCAGGCCCCCTGTCAAGCCCCACTGGGGCACGGCCTGAGGTCCCCCAGCCTGGGGCGAGGGGAGCAGCCTGAGGTCTCCCCGCCCAGCACTGGGGCAGGGGGGTGCACCTTGAGGTCCCCCGTCAAGCCCTGCCAGGTGGAGGTGCGCAGCCTCAGGACCCCTGGCCTGGCACCAGGATGCGGGGCACGGCCTGAGGTCCCCCAGCCTGGGCCAGGGCAGGGGGCACGCCTTGAGGTCCCCTGTCAAGCCCCGCTGGGTGGAGGATGCGGCCTGAGACCCTCTGGCAAGCCCCACCGGGCAGGGAGTGCAGCCTCAGGTCCCCCGGCCCGGTGCTAGGAGGGGGGAGTAGCCTCAGGTCCCCTGTCAAGCCCCACTGGGGGGGGCACGGCATGAGGTACCCCGGCCTGGGGCGAGGGGAGCAGCCTGAGGTCCCCAGGCCTGGTGTCGGGGTGGGGGGCGCAGCTTGAGGTCCCCTGGCCTGGTGCCGGGACAGGGGGAGCCGCCTGAGGTCCCCACACTCCCACACATACTCCCAGCCCAGCACCGGGGTGAGGGGAGCACCTTGAGGTCCCCCATCAAGCCCTGTGGTCAGGGGGCACAGACTCAGGTCCCCCGTCAAGCCCTACCAGGTGGGGGACATGGCCCGAGGTCCCCCGTCAAGCCCTACCAGGTGGAGGGCACAGCCTGAGGTCCCCTGGCCTGGCACCAAGGTGGGGGGGGCATGGCCTGAGGTCCCCTGTTAAGCCCCATGGGGGTAGGAGATGGGGGGGGGGGGTGGCCCAGCCTCAGGTCCCTGCTGATTGCTCGTTAAGACTCGTTATGGAAACTCGGCCTCCACTGTGGGTGCAGCCATCTTTGTGGAGGAGTGACAGTTGATTTGCATATTCCCTCTTTATTATATAGGATATTTAAACATGAGGTCACACTATAGATCAGGGGTGGGCAAACTTTTTGACTCGAGGGCCACAATGGGTTCTTAAACTGGACCGGAGGGCCGGAACCAAAGCATGGATGGAGTGTTTGTGTGAACTAATATAAATTCAAAGTAAACATCATTACATAAAAGGGTAGGGTCTTTTTTTTTTTTTTTTTTAGTTTTATTCATTTCAAACGAGCCGGATGCCCGCGGGTCGTAGTTTGCCCACGGCTGCTATAGATCCTAGTTTACATTTGCTTTTTTATGTACAAATATATAGCGAATATTTGTTCTTTGGAAGTACATACAGAGCTAATGCCTGCTTTCCTACATTATATTCAAATGTGTGGTGGTACGTAACTAATCCCCTGCCTCTGGTACTTGAGTATTCCTAATATTTTACTATTACAAATGACCACCCAAATCCTTGCTGCACATATATTGTTCCACACTTGGGTAAGTATTCTATAGGATAAACCCTAGGAATAAAATTGCTGGGCCAAAGTCCATTAATTTTAAAATATATTAATAAACAATGAATGATCAAATTGCCTTCCTAAAAGGCTGTTATTGCTTTACACTTTGATCAATGAGTGTACTTTGTTGCCTTATGGTTGTGTACATTTCAACCAGATTCCATGATCATTTATTCTGAATATCCTAATATCACAGAATTAAAGACTTTGCCCCGCTAGCTCTGTAATGTATTCCTTTATCTTTCCAAAAGCCATAAACAGCGGCTAGGAACTTAGCAACCAATTTTCTGCTGCAAATATAGCCTGACAGAGAATTTTTATGCAATTTCCAGATGAGAGAGGAGAAGTGTTGGGATTGCTGAGCCCTTTCAGGGGAAGCACCTTTGAAATGTGAAGCAGGGTGGCTGTATTTGCTTCCATCGTTGGTTCTGCAACTCGGACCCTTGTTTAGTAGACAAGAGGACCTCTCTGTTGCGTCCTGCTGGAATCAGCATCTCTAGTGCAGTGTTTCCAGGGTGTGATTCGGGCGCTGGCTGCTTGTAACCCTCCAGATGCTTTTAGGTGATGCAGGACAACAGGTGAACGTCATGGCCAGAAGCTGAACAGCGCCACCAAGCTGACAGGCTGGCTCAGTGGTGGCTAAAGCCCACGCCCACTTTTCATTTTAACCCTAGTAACAAACATACGTAATGTTTAAGATTAGTTTCTCTTCAAGTTAAATATTACTACAAGGCTGATAACAAAAATCCTATCCCACCCCCAAGTCTCATCCCATGAAGCAATACCTAAATCTGTGATTGCCTCTTCAATCCTGATTACAGGTGTCACCTCAAGATATTCTAATTATACACCTTTCCATTAACTACAGCTATAGAAAAAAAGAATTGTTTTCCTTCCTTTATTCTCTACACACACACACACTCCAAGTTTCCACAAATAATTATACCATAATTTTTGGTTAAAACAGCGTGTTGATTTTACATTGTAATGACAATATATTATTTCCAGCTGAGCATTATAGTTTATGATGATTGTTTTTCTTATAATTTTTATTGTGTTGCCTTTAATTATCACCTCGTGTCTTATTTGCTCAGTTTTCTATGTAATAGCTCCACTTCCTCCCTAAATTCTCTACAGTCACCTCAGCTTTGTGCTCCCTCTAAGGACAGTGTAGTGTAGTGTAATGTAATATTGTCAAAGTGTGGTCCCTGGGCCAGCAACATCCCATCAGCACCACCTGGGACCTTGTTAGAACTGGATTACCAAGCTCTACCCGTGCCTCACTGATGATCCTCACTGATGAGCCGCTCTGAGGGTGGGGCCCAGCAATCTGGGCTTTAACCAGCCTTTCACGTGATGCTGATGGGCTCTCAAGCTTGCGAACATCTGTATAATGGTTAAGAGCTTGGATACAAAACCCTAAGGCTGCCAGGATTCAAGTCCCAGCCATTCCACTCACTTGTGATGTAAGTTTCTGTGGCTCAATCTTGCCATTCATAAAATGGGGACAAGCCATCTCTCCCACATAGTTGCAAGCTGCATGGTGCTAGGCAGCATGACAAGCTCCAGTTTTTCTTGGAGATGGCCCTCCAGGCAGCCAGCTCAAGCTTCCGTCCTTCAGTACCTCCAAGGCCCTCCGAAGGCCCCCTCTAAGACCCCTGTGTCAGCTCCTCTTCCCTTAACCCCCTCTCGCCCTTGCCTCCCTGTTATAACTGCCATAACCCCATGCCACCTCCAGCCCCCAGCCCTGCCTCATTTCCTGCTAACCTTTCACTGCCCATTAGAGCAGTCTCAGCCCCCTCCCAGATTCCATCCTCCCACAATCCTCCCTTCCACCCAACCCTCCCTTCCCAGTCCAGAGCCCCCTGCTTTCCCATGGAACCACCCCCAAGGCTGGTTCTCACCCCCTCAAGTACTTGGGGGACAGTCCTTAGCATGACGTCCTACCTGAGTGTCAGCTCTCTCCAGCTACCCCGCTGACGGTGTGCTTGAAATACAGAGAATGCTTGACAAATCCAGTCTTCACCATGGCCCTCCAGTCTCTGCCCCATGACAGCCTCCACTCCCCTCTCATTTCCCACAGCTCCTCCCAGCGCCCATCCTAGGGCCTCTGCACTCCTTCCTCTGACGCCGAATGCTCTTCTAGTAAATCTGCCTCTGGCTGATGCCTTTACTTCAGGCAGGTCTCTGCCCAAAGGTCACCTCCTCACCCCTGACCGGTCTGGCTCAGTGGATAGAGCATCGGCCTGCAGACCAAAGGGTCCCAGGTTGGATTCAGGTCAGAGGCATGTACCTTGGTTGCGGGCACATCTCCAGTGGGAGGTTTGCAGGAGGCAGCTGATCGATGTTTCTCATCGATGTTTCTAACTCTCTATCCCTCTCCCTTCCTCTCTGTAAAAAATCAATAACATATATTAAAAAAAAAAAAAAAGGTCACCTCCTCAGAGAGGTTTCCCAAACCATCCATTCGAAAGCAGCGCCCACCCTGCTTTATTGTCCTCTGTAAACTAAGGTGGTTTGGAGTCACATAATCCCATGATGTCTTATTTTCTGTCAGTCCCGCGAGGCAGGGAGGGGCCCACTGAAAGGGCCTAACACCTCACTGTTGCCCTTCCCTTTCTCCTCCATTTCTTCTGTCACTAAATATTGAGCTCCAGCCATGTGTCTGACACATCTGAGGCTCCAGGGATATGGAGGTAGGCATGTTGGTTGAAAATGCTGAGCAGAGAGAGCTGAGCAGGGTCAGGTGGTGTGAAAAGGCGGGGTCTCAGCTCCAATCCAGCTCTGTGACCTCCTCCCTCAGTCTCTTCATCTGTAACATGGAGCTAATGATAGTAACTACATCACAGGATGGGCATGAGAATTCTTGGTTCATTTCTGTGCCTGACAGATAGAAAACTTTAGTAAAAGTTGGCTATTAGCCATACCAAGAATAGATTCCTGCTGCAACTCAAGAAAAATAAAGAAAAAAAGCTCAAGCCAGCAACAATTTTGCAAGTAGCTGGTCCTTCTCACAGCATACAAAAGTGGATATCCTAGACCAGGGGTCCTCAAACTACCGCCCGCGGGCCACATGCAAATACAAATATTGTATTTGTTCCCGTTTTGTTTTTTTACTTCAAAATAAGATATGTGCAATGTGCACAGGAATTTGTTCATAGTTTTTTTTTAAACTATAGTCCGGCCTTCCAACGGTCTGAGGGACAGTGAACTGGCCCCCTGTTTAAAAAGTTTGAGGACCCCTGTCCAAGACCTTCAGACCCCGTCTCTTAAAACTCAGGTCAGGAAACTAAGCAGAAGAGAGACTCCACGGGCCCTGCTCAGCCTCTAGGGCCAGTGACTGCAGGAATGGCCAGCCCTGCTGAGTACCAGGCAGCCTTTGGCCCTTAGAAGCTCTAAGTAAAGATATGGGTGTTCTGGTGGCAGGATTCTGTTTTTTCACCTTTTACATCAACTTTATTGCAGTATAATATGCATACAATAAAATGCTCCCACCCAGAAAATTGCCTTGTGTCCCTTAGTTCTCAATTCTCACCCCAAAGATAACCACTGGTATAATTCCTGCCACCATGGTTCAGTGTTGCTTGACTTTATAATGGAATCATATATACTTTTTCCTCCATTTTTTATAGCTTTATTGAGGTGAAGCTGTAAAATTAATGTACATAAACAGCACCTATTGAAAGTATTGAAGTGTTTTAGCACATGTCCCTTGAAACTATTCGCACACGAGAATTTCGAGATAACAAATCCATCACCCTGAAAAGTTTCCTACACCTCTGAATTCCATCCCTGCCTTCCCACCCCAACTACTGATGTGCTTTATGCCACTACAAACTAGTTTTGCATGTTCAAGAATTGTTTATTAGAATAATCCAGTATGTTCACTTTTGTGCCTGGCTTCTTTTACTCAGTGTAATTATTTTGATTCATTCATGCTATTGTATCAATACTTCATTCCTTTTTTTCCCCAAGCAGCATTTCACTGGGTATTTTTCCATTGATTTTTAGAGAGGGTGGAAGGGAGGGGGGAGCCAGACAGAGAGAAACATTGGTGTGAGAGAGACACATCCATTGGTTGCCTCCCGCATGCGCCCTGACTAGGACCATCAAGTCTGCAACCTAGGTACGTGCCCTTGACAAGAATTGAACCCAGGAACCTTCAGTCCACAGGCTGACACTATCCACATTGAGCCAAACCGGCTAGGGCTCCATTCATTTCTTGATAAACATCGGAGTTCAATTTGGGACTCTAATGGGAAAAGCCACTGTAAACATTCTTATGCAAATGTATTTGTGAACATAAGTTTTCATTTCTCTTGGATAAATACCAAAGCATAGAATCGCTGGGCCATAGGTAGATGAATAAAAAACTGCCAGATTATTTTCCCCAAAGTGATTGTACAATTTTACACTCTCACCAATTGGCTGAAGTTTAACATCAATTTTGTTCCTGTGTCATGGCTTCTGTACTTGTTCCCTCTTCCTTAAATGCCTTTCCACTAGTTTTAGCATGGCTGGCTTCAGGTCTCAGCTCGATGTCATATCTCACGGAGACTGTCATAGATTGAATTGTGTCTCATGCCCAACTTCAACACTACCCAAATTTGCCTGCTGAATTCACAAGCCCCCAGTACCTTAGCATGTAACATATTTGGAGATAAAGTTAAAGGGTCCATTGGGCTCCTAATCCGATCTAATTTGTGTCCTTGAGGAAAAGATATCCCAGGAAAGGTTTTGTGACGACACAGTCAGAAGGCAGGCCATCTGTAAACCAAGTAGAGGTCTCAGGAGGAACAAAACCTACCAACACTTTGATCTTGAACTGCTAGCCCCCAGAACTGTGAGAAAACAAATTTCTGTTCAGCCACCAGTCTGTGGAATTTTATTATGGGCAGACCTAACAGACCAATACAGAGGCCTTTCAATCACCATTTTGCAACAACAACAACAATAATTGATCCATGTAAGAATCATCAATGAATGCTGAAAGTCTGATGAAGTATAGGATAGTCTCAAAATATCTTCCCATAAGATGCTTAATAGCTACAAAGGGAAAAAGAGTTAACTTTTCTGTGGAGTATCGTGGCGGACACCACCTTAATCAAATGATCAAACATCACCAGCATTGGAACAAATCAACATCATGTGCCTCCCATTGTGATTCATTGAGAAGCCAACTTTCTGTGGTATTCCTGACAAAATGCATAACCTGAATCTAATCATGAGAAAACTTCAGACAAATCCAAATTTAGGGACATCTACAAAATAACTCTCCAACACTCTTAAAAAAGCCAAGGGCATGAAAGATGAAGGGCTAAGTAATCGTCCTTCCAGAGTAAAGGAAGGTAAAGAGACATGACAACTAAATGCAACAAGTGATCCTCAACTGGATCCTTGCGAATACCGTAGAGGACATTATTGGGACAATTAGCAAAATTTAAATATGGAAGGTATATTAAGTAAAAGAATCATATTATTAAAATAGCTGATTTTGATAACTGTACTGAGATTATGCATGAGAACATCCTTGTTCTCAGGAAATACACACAGAGCATATGGTGATAAAGGGACATGATGTCTGAAACTTATTGTAAAATGATTTAGGGAAAAAACCAAAATTCATGTTTTACACTCATATATACACAAGAGAAACGTGATAGTGAGAATGCAGCAAAATATAACAATTTGTTATTCTGGTTGAAAAGCATGAGAATTCTTTACTATTCTTGCAATTTATACATAACTTTGAAATTTTACATATAAAAGAGTCTTCAAGTGATCACACTATCACAATGGCCTGTCCCCAACCCCCAGGAACTCTTTAGCTCATTCTTTTTCTCCACTACACTTCTTGTAAAAAGCTATATCGTGTCTTTAATAATAATACCTATTTTTCTGTATGCAAGGCCCTGTCCTGTTCTAAGTGCTTTAATAGTACAAGCTCAGTGAATCCTACAATTATTGTTATCTTACAGATGAGGAATGGAGACACAAGAAAGTTGATTAACTTGCCCAAGGTGACCTACTTGATTTGTCTCACCTGGCACAGAACCTCAGTTAAGATAGAAACTGTTGTTCGCTGCTCTTTAGCGACTTAAAAAGAGAGCCTAGCACATTACAGGAATTTAATAAGTACCTGTAGATTCAGTTAACAAACATTGGGCATTTACTAGGCACTGGGGTACAAAGCAGTGAACAAAATATTTAAAAATCCTTGCAACCCTGGAGGTAAGGCTCAGTCTTATTTTGCAAAAAGGAAAATGAAGCTCCAATCTGAGAAATGATTTACCGAAGATAAAGGGATTAATTGGAGGCGGGGTGTTGATTCCAACCTAGCCCGGCGGTTCCCAGGAAGAAGCTATTCTAAATCCACCAAACCGACCAATCCTGTCAACCAATTCGTATTTATTACGCGCCTACTGCGTGCCGATCATCCTCGCTCATACAGGCGGAGAGGAGGCTGCGGTGCGTGCGCGGCGGCGGAGATCCGGGGCCGCGGCGGATCGCGGGAATTTGGCGCCTACGTTTGGAGTCGGGCTGTTCTCGCCTGTGATTGGGCCCCGTCTGCGGCTGCTCCGTCGACCTCGGCAGAAAGCGTTCGGCTCGGGGCTCGGCTGGCCTCCGGGGCATGGGCCACCAGGAGCCCCCGCTGGCCCGAGCGCCCGCCGAAGGCGCGCCTTATGTAAAGCGGTTATGTAAAGGGCTCAGCTGGCGCGAGCGCGTGCAGAGCCGCGGGAGCCCGGACGCCGGGTTCTGCCCCGCGCGCGCCGCGGCAATCTCCGGGGCCGCACCAGGTTCCGGCGCACGCCCGGCGCGGGCCATCGGCTCCCGCGCGGCTCGGTACCTACGGCAGCCCCGGCCGGGAGCGCACCATCCCCAGCCCGAGACTCCTGGGGGGAAACCCGCCGTCCGGAAGTGGAGGGGCTCCGGCCAGGTAAGGGCGCGGTCGGCGGAGGAAAAGTAAGTGCTCGGGCTGGAGCTCTCCCCACCGCCTGGGGCCCCGAGGAAGGGCCCCGGGCCCCGGACCGGGCGCATGCAGGGCCGCCGAAAGTTTAAGCCGACGCTCTCCACCCGCCGCCCTGGAGACGTGGGTCGGTCTGCTCGGCTCCACTCGGACTTAATTCAATGGACGGTTTACATGCTGGAGAACACTAGGCGGGAAGCGGGGAGGGGGGACCCCACAGGGAGGCGGGCAGGAAACAAGATTTCCACAGTCTGAGTGGCTTCTTAAGGCGATTGTAATAACTCGTAAAGTCTGCGAGAACTTGTTTTTCCTACTCCTAGACGATCAGTTAACTGGGAAGGTGGTGGGGGTGTTGCTGTTCTCTCCAGTTCCCCTCCGAGCCACGGCCTGTGGTTTCGTCTTTCCCGCTTTCCCCTCCCCTCCCAGGTTCCAGCAGCCGCGGTGGCTTCCGTCTTAAAGGGGCCGCGGCGGCCGGAGGAGGAGGAGGTGGGGCGCCCTCTGGTCTGCGCTCCCTGCCTCCGCGCCTCGGCCTGGTCGTTTAACCGATTCTTTCACCCGCAGGTCACAACCCAAGCACCCGCTCCTCTGCGTCCCGGGGCCGGACGGAGGGATGAGGCAGGGGGGGGCCGGGCAGCGCCGTTGCTGCTCCCCCCGCCGCCCGCAGCCATGGAAACGGGGGAGGCGGACGGCGCCCGCCGAGGTACACAAAGCCCCGAGAGGAAAAGGCGAAGCCCAGTGCCGCGGGCGCCCAGCGCGAAGCTGAGGCCAGTGGCTGCGGCCCAGGCCATGGATCCGGTGGCGGCCGAAGCCCCCGGCGAGGCCTACCTGGCTCGGCGGCGGCCCGAGGGTGGCGGCGGGTCCGCGCAGCCGCGCTACAGCCTGGTGGCCGAGATCGGGCGCGGCAGCTACGGCGTGGTTTACGAGGCCGTGGCCGGGCGCAGCGGGGCCCGGGTGGCGGTCAAGAAGATCCGCTGCGACGCCCCGGAAAACGTGGAGCTGGCGCTGGCGGAGTTCTGGGCCCTGACCAGCCTCAAGCGGCGCCACCAGAACGTGGTGCAGTTTGAGGAGTGTGTCCTGCAGCGCAACGGCCTAGCCCAGCGCATGAGCCATGGCAACAAGAACTCGCAGCTTTACCTGCGCCTGGTGGAGACCTCGCTCAAAGGTAGGAGCCCGGCGGACCGGGACCGGCCCGCCCGCCCGCCCGCGCGGGGCCGGGACCCGCTGCTGGGGGCGGCTCGGCCAGAGTGACCTCGGGACCACTGGGTCCTGTCACCCTGGGCCCAGACACACCCTCCTCTCCCTCCGGGCCCTGGCGTTGGGGCCCGCGTCGCAGCCTGGGACCTAGAACGGTCCCTGGGACGGACGTTAACTGGTATTTTCATAACAAGCGCTCGCTGAGTTCTAATCATTGTCTCAGTAAGTGCTCAGTGCGTGCGAGCCATTAAGGAACGACTAGTACTTTTAAGATCGGGAGGGGAGGGGAGGGGTGGGGTTCAGAGTTGGTGGAAGAACTGCATAAGCCCCCTCCTTCTCCAGGGCCTCTCCTCTTTCCCCTTCCTGCCTGGTTCCAGACATCCTCACGGCCCCCTCCCCCAGCTCCACCCCCAAACTCCTGCTTCCTACTCTTCCTTCTCCTCCCGCCGGCCCGGCGTCCCAGGGCAGTCCGCAAGCTGCCGGCTTTCTGGCCGAGTCCTCTGGGCCCCCGGAATAGTTAACCCCCCAGGTGGGCCCAGAGCTCTCACATCACATCACAATACCTAACGTCTTTTTCGCCCACTTTACATTCTTGAACGGTTTCTTAATCCTCAGAGGCTGGCATGGAAGTGGTTTTATTTGCCGGAAAGACAGGCTCAGTGAGGCAGGGGGCTTCGCCTGCCTTGGGAAGGCAGCCCTAGCTTCCGAGCTTTCATTGCAGTTGGGAGTGAGTCCATCCTGGGTTCTCAGCACTCACATCTTGCTCGTGTTCAGAGAGGAGAGGGCCATGGGCTACGAGGGTCTGAGGTTATTCATCTGAGTCCCAACTAGGTCCTACTGGTCTTCCAGAAGTGACTTCAGGTAATAATTTTAGAAGTCCTTCCTCTTTCCATAAATGGTGAAATTGATGATTAGACATGAACAATGATGAAGGTTAATCAGTTTGTAAGGGAAGTCACGTTGCATTGCTGCTTTCTTTACAAACTTTTTTATAAATCAAGTGCTGTGAATCCAGATTTGTCTTGCTTCAAGGCCTAGATCCTTTCAAATTGGTAATGGTGCCCTCCCTACCCCAGGATGAACCTTTTAGAATGGAGAGGATTTGGGGTGGGTTTGGATAAGGCATTTTGTTTGGAACTTTTGTCTGACTTTAAGATCTTACAAACTCATCCCAAGAGAATTCCCTGTCCCATTTCAAGTCTTTGTTTGACCGTGGGTTGAGGGACATGATGACTATCACCTGGGATCCTTTTTCAAACTAGGCTTTCGCTTTATATGCCCATCCCTGCCCCATCCATCCCGAAAAGCACACGCTCCCCCCAGGGCGAATATACGTATTTGTTTTGAAAAGATTTTCCAGTAGATTCTTTTAGCTCACCTGTATCTTATAAGCTCTTCACTTGACTCTCTGAAGAGAGACTCGACCCCTTTCTCTGAAATGAGTGGTCTGGGCATTAGCCTCCTGTTGACCAGAAGCCTTACTGATGTATTTTATACACTGTACTAGAGGCTGCTGCCCCACCCCCTGGTCAAACGCCCAGACAGGGGACAATTTGCATACTATATCTTTATTGTATAGAGTGCTTACACTAGAGTAAACTAGAAAAAAAAAAGAAAATGTTATTAAGAAAATCATAAGAAAAAATAAATTTATAGTATTTATTGAAAAAATCAGCATATACAGTTCAAGTCCTTGTTCAAGAGTCAACTGTACACTATTAAAACTTCCCCCACCTGGAGAATTTGTCACAACTCCACAGTAAACAGTGGTTGATACCATGGGCTTTGGAGTTAAACTCACTTTTATCATGGCTTGTCGGAACCGATTGCATGGGACTGGGGACAAGTTGTTTCAAGGCTGTGGGGAGCATTCCTTTATCCCTAAGATGACATCGGGTTGCCGTGCAGCCTGGGCGTGTCAGTCAGTGCCCAGATAAGGAGGATCTCATGGCCTCGGTAAGTTTAGGCTGTATTTTGAATCTTCTGCCATCATCCCCTTTGAGATGGGCAGTGTTCTTGTTAAGTCTCCCAAACTTGTTTGACCATGGAACACATCCCATTTCCTAGGAACACCTAGTTGACAGGAACATTGGTATTTTCTTCCTTTGTGAACTAAAACAGCTATAGAAATGAAGTATGTTGCTTTAGGTCACTTAATATGTTCCTTTCAGTAGTTTGGAGTGTTAATATATGAGCTTCTATTATGGGCCAGGTAATGTTCTTGACTCAGAGATGGAGCACTGAAGTGACATTGCCTCCACTTATGAAACTCACATTGAAATTTACACGTCAAGTGTTAATTTAGAAAGCAGTAAATAGGCATCCAGGGTTTTTTGTTTATTTGTCCTTTGCTATTAATATTAAAGTGGAGAACACTTTTTTGCTATAAATATTTAAAGTGGAGAACACATACCCAAATTATTCCATTTTCCCGGCTTCAGCTTCCAAAGTTTAGCAGTCTTACTCTGCGGTGTGGTGCTGACTTTACAACATACTGATATTCAGGAATGTTAGAGCTGGAAGGTATCTTAGAGATAATCTGGCTCAGCTGTCATTTAAGGAGAAAATCCTTTGTAGCCACCTTTTCCGGTCTTCAGCAGTTTAGGGTAATTTTGAAACAGAACAAAAGGGTTCATCTGCCATAAGGTCTCAGTTGAACCAACTCTACGTACAGGCACACCTCCTCCAGTAGGTGTGGTCCACATCATCACAATGGAGCCAGTCGGAATCTTTTTGCTGGTGGAGGGTCTTCAGTTGGTTTAAAAAATAAAAAAGGGAAGCACAATAAACGAGGTATGCCTGTACTCTATACTTTTACTGAGTCCCTGTAGTGTTATTTAGTTCACTGTATTTTACAGGCTCTTCATTCTCAGACTGTCTCCTCCTTCACTATGGTTAATGAATGGTCTGGACTTGTCCTAAAAGAACTTAATTTGGAAAGTTTGAGGACCTGTAGAAGACTTAAATTCTAATCGGGTCACAGGAGGAAAAAGCAGGTTGGCTCATTAACAAGGGCTTCCTACAGAATATTGTAAAGAATTAACAGGAATGAGAATCAGAAGTGGGCAGAGAAGGTGGGCCTGAAAGAAGGGAGCCTAGGACATGTGGGTAGGTAGTGAAGAGAGAAGGTGGAATCATTTATTTCACAGTTGGGCCAAATGGAAAATAGTGTTTTCCCAACATTAGTATCAGCTCTCTAGTGAACACTCAGAGGCATTTCTATAGTCTTAACAAATTATTTTGACACATAAATAATCCAATATCTAAAAGAAGAGGGCAGCTTTTAAATTCAGTTCTTGGTCTTCTCTAACCTTGTTTAATAGACTTCTGTGTCTGTCCTTTTCTCTCTGAACATACATGGAACAAGTCCTACCCAGATCATGATGTAGATAACAGAAGCTGCAGAGTCCATAGCGGTCTTAGGTGTCGATCTGGCTTTCTGTTTCACAGGGAAGGAAACTGAAGCCCAGAAAAGCACAGGACTTGCCCCAAAGGAGTTAGTGGTGGCATTCAGGAGAGCCTCCAGGCGTTTAAACACCAGATTAGCAATCCTGTAAATTATTTGGTTAATGAATTAGTGTCTTTATTTAACTTTTAAATGCTAAGGCATCAACAGTTCTTTTTTTTTTTTAATATATGTTATTGATTTTTTACAGAGAGGAAGGGAGAGGGATAGAGAGTTAGAAACATCGATGAGAAACATCAATCAGCTGCCTCCTGCACGCCCCCTACTGGGGATGTGCCCGCAGCCAAGGTACATCACCTGACCGGAATCGAACCTGGGACCCTTGAGTCCACAGGCCGACGCTCTATCCACTGAACCAAACCGGTTAGGGCAACAGTTCATTTTTATCTCCTTGTTTCCTTTGCTAAAGCACCTAAAACTAAATTCATGATTACTACCACTTAGAAGACAGCAGGCAAGCCTTGAGGTCAGTGTAAAACTCAGAAATTCTGGTGCTTTCTCTTAAAGTGCACATTGATCCTAAGGACAAAACAAAACAAACCAAAAAAACCAGGACAAACTCTCCAGGCTCATAAAACCAAATTAGAAAGCTAGGAACCTAGCTTGTCCAAACTTGGTAAACAGTAGCTCTGCTTTACCAGTTATTTGATGCTCTTGGGGTACCTTTAGGGGCTTGACATGGGTGGGAGTCTCAGCCCTTGGGAGGCAGTGGTGTCTGTGCACCGATGCCCAGTGATGACTGTGAGCCAGGCACTGTATTACAAGAGGCAACACAAAGTTTCCTCATTTGGGCAGAAGACATATGCCCAAATGATCCCAGCGGAAGGTCAGGAGTGATGGGTATCCCAGAAAACAGTAGAGGTTCCCTGAGGGAGTATAGAGGGAAGGAAGTAGACTTTAGTAAGCTGGGGGGTGGGGGATGAGGGGGAGTATAGTGAGGGGAGGGAGACCAGGGTCTTAGCAGTGGATTGGTTGTCAGCCTGAAAACTCCCCCCAGCGTGTTGATTGCCTCAGGAAACCTTGGGCTCAGTACCAGGTCATCAGTGCCAGGCCTCTAGAACAGCAGTTGCCAACCTTTCGGACATCAAGGACCACCAGTGGTCTGCGGACCACCGGTTGGTGACCGCTGCTCTAGAAAGCAACTCTGAGTTCTCTGCTGTTCTTGGGGTCTCAGAGTTTAGGGAGTCCCCTAGTGAAGGCAGAGAGCTGAGTGGTGGTCTTTGGCTTTCATGACAGTGACATAGGTAAAAGGCAGCATTAGGGGCCTTGGAAATTAATGGGATACAGTAGAACACTGGTATTGACTTGGAGTCCGGAGGTGTTGGTTCCAGTTTCACACTATTAATAAGAGCTAAAACTTACAGATTGCAGTGTGCCAGGTTCTGAAGGTTTTACACCTGTTAACTGATTCAGTCCCCACAACCACCCTTGGAAGTCAATACTATAATTATCCCTATTCTACAGGTGAGACAACTGAGGCACTAACAGCTGTGCTGCACTCTTGGGACAGGTGGCTTAAGTTCTGAGTGGTTCTGTTCTTCTGGATTGTTAAGCGGGCAGAAGCATATTTCACACAGAAACCAATGGCTATTATTTAATTTTAATTATATATTGCCTTGGGAAACCTTTTTTAGTAGCCATTGGTTTCTGTGTGAAACCATTTTTAAGATCTGTAATCACCCCCAACATCTTACAGTAACAGCCCAAGGTCATTGAGACTTGGACTAGAGCAGCCGTGGGCAAACTATGGCCCACAGGCCGAATCCGACCCGTTTGAAATGAATAAAACTAAAAAAAAAAAAGACCGTACCCGTTTATGTAATGATGTTTACTTTGAATTTATATTAGTTCACACAAACACTCCATCCATGCTTTTGTTCCGGCCCTCGGGTCCAGTTTAAGAACCCATTGTGGCCCTCGAGTCAAAAAGTTTGCCCACCCCTGGACTAGAGGTTTGTCTATGGGGTTAGAATCACCTGGGAATCTTTTTAAAATCCTGATTTCTGGGCCCCATCCTCTGGAAATTCTGTTTGTTATGGGGTGGGGCCACAACATTAGTAATGAATCTTTTTAAAATCCTGATTTCTGGGCCTCATCCTCCGGAAATTCTGTTTGTTACTAATGTTGTGGCCCCACCCCATAACAAAGAAACAGAATTTCCAGAGGATGAGGCCCAGAAATCAGGATTTTAAAAAGATTCCCAGGTGATTCTAACGTGCAGCCAAGGTTGAGAACCACTGGTCTGTATGCTCAGTATTTGTGGCACTGCTGATTTCTGTCGGTGCTTCTCTAAATGTCTCAGCTGCCAGGCACCCTTTACCTCCTTTCTGTTCTGTTCTTGAATGTCTTGGGACAACCAGGCAGACTTCTCTCTTGCTCCATCCAACTGCCTTCCTTCTGTGTGCACTGGGGATTTTAGACCCCAGCCCCAGGAGATAGAAACAACCCTTCCTTGAGAGCTTTGGTTAATTGGGCTTGTGTTGGGTAGGGCTTTTTATAGTATGTAAAAATTCTAGGCGAGCTTAGCTTCCTAATAGAACATCTGTTTATTTTTACCTCCAATATGGCCTTTGGGGTCCTTATGGCCAGAAGCCCTATTTAGTGACTCAAATTCTGGATGTCTTTAATTTACATGGCTGCATGCCCTATTCATAGCCTCTTAGACATTTGCCCAGGGTCACATGGCCATGGAGGTGCAAGAGTGGGGATGATGTTGACCGCAGACCTGGCTGTCTCCTTGTCCTTTCTTCTAGGCCAGGGGTGGGCAAACTTTTTGACTGGAGGGCCACATTGGGTTCTTAAACTGGACCGGAGGGCCGGAACAAAAGCATGGATGGAGTGTTTGTGTGAACTAATATAAATTCAAAGTAAACATCATTACATAAAAGGGTACAGTCTTTTTTTTTTTTTTAGTTTTATTCATTTCAAACGGGCCGGATCTGGCCCGCAGGCCGTAGTTTGCCCACGGCTGCTCTAGGCCTATGGGTTCATAATTGGCCTCTTGGCTTCTGTGAAACACTGTGTTTCTCTGGCAGCCACCCTAAGGGGTCCATTCTCTAGCGCACAGTGACATTGACTAATCTTAAGAAGTACTTTGAACACACCCTGCTGTGTTGACACTGGACCTCCCTACCCCCAACATCTTACAGCAGTGATGGCGAACCTTTTGAGCTCTGCGTGTCAGCATTTTGAAAAACCCTAATTTAATTCTGGTGCCGTGTCACATATAGAAATTTTTTGATATTTGCAACCATAATGAAACAAAGATTTATATTTTTGATATTTATTTTATATATGTAAATGCCATTTAACAAAGAAAAATCAACCAAAAGAATGAGTGTCATAGGTTCGCCATCACTGTTTTACAGTAACAGCCCAAGGTCATTGAGACTGGGACAAGAGGTTGGTTTATATCAGTGGTTCTCAACTTTCTGGCCCTTTAAATACAGTTCCTCATGTTGTGACCCAACCATAACATTATTTCCGTTGCTACTTCATAACTGTAATGTTGCTACTGTTATGAATCCTAATGTAAATATCTGATATGCAGGATGGTCTTAGGCGACCCCTGTGAAAGGTTGAGAACCCCTGGTCTATATGCTCCTCTTTTCCTTGGGAAGACATGCTAAGCTGGGTCCTTGTCTTTAGCAGCTTCTCAGAACTGAGATCTTCAGCTGTGCCACTTCTTTAAAATATGTTAATGTATAATTCTTAACTAATCAAGAACAGGGATGGCAGTAGTCAACAAATTTCAAACTTCATTTTTCTAGTTTCCTTTCTAATCCTTTTTCTCCAATATTACAATTTTATATTTTTTTTTAACTTGTCATTAAACTTGCTTATGACATGTTTTTTTATTTAAGTAAATTTTGTTGAAGCATAACTGGCCTTTAAACTAAGTGGTAATCATAAATTAACTGTCAACTACTCTTGGATAGTTGTCTCCAACGCTTCCCTTTTACTGTGCTGTATGGAATACCAGTTCCGGTTGTTTTTGGTGTTGGTGTATCTTTTTTGTTGCTAGTGGTGGTAGGGGATTTGTTTTTGTTTTTTGTCTTTTTGGTACTCTTCACTTAGAATAAATTGCTTGAATGGGATTATTATGTCAAATGGATTGAGCATTTTTAAGATCTGTGACACATATGCTGATCTAGCATCTCAGCATATTTAAGTCCAAATCATAATTAGTTCTATATTGAAAAATGAACCTGAATCAGACTGGATGAACATTAAACTCCTTGGCAACATCCTATACATAAGAGTCTACTTAACAAGGAGCTTGGGTCGAAGTGGAAATAAAACATGTAGGTGTTAAATTCTGCTGCTGGCACTAAGAGGCAATAGTGGAGCTCACAATTAGAATCCAAGCTCACTGGCTTTGAGACCGTAGGCAAGTTATTTAATCTTTTGAGGCTTAATTTCCTCACCTGTGACAGGGGATATAATTATCATCTAAGTAGGTAGGGGTTTGGAGTAAGAAGAGAATTGGCTAGAGTCCTCTCTGAATTCTTCCTGTCCATCTCGTAACATGTGATAAGTCACTAAGTTCTATTGATTCTAAACCTCCAAGACCTCTTTCTCCCATCCTCTTTTCACCCCTCCCTTGCCAGCCATCACTTCTTGGGCTTTCAAAACCTCCTGATGAGTATTCCATCTCTAACTCCTTATGCTTCCAGAGGGAACTGTTTCATCAATTCTCAGACATGCTCTTTCACATGTTAACATCTCTGAAGTCAGAACTCGGCTTAGTCAATAGCCTAGCATGGTGTTGTCAGCAGCCTGTCGATCTTACTTAAATGGTATGTCTTAAAATCAATGATTTCTTAGATTCAATAAGCAGTATCTTTTCTAAAATAGATCAAGAACTTTTAGTTATTTCCCATGTCTTCCAGTTGAACTTCAAATCCTTTTGTCTGCCAGATACCATTTCTCATGACCCGACTCCAGCTCCATCTCCAGCCTCATTTGTGACTATCTCCTACTGCAGCTCTCTTCTGATTACCCCAGATTACTGGGGTCCTTCGCTGCAAACTCGCACCCCACTGTGCTCTGCTCCTCCCTTCATCCTAGGAGACACAGCTCAAGGACCCTGCTTGCAATGATTCTCAGCCTGCCTCTCTCCTCTCCACCTTTCCCTGCTCCTCAGGCAGAATGACACCCTATTTCTTGTTCTCAGGTTTACCACCTCTAAAACAGTGTCCAGTGAGATGAGACAGCTTACATAATGAGCCTTTAAAATTGTGCCTGGAACCCAGTGGACTCTCCCAGGTTAATTTACCTCAAATCCTTACAACCTCCAAATAACAGTCTTGCTATTTTCTTCCCTTCTGGGAAGCTAAATTTTTAACTCTCATTAATCTTATAGAAACTGTCCGATTATACCAAAATAGGGAATTATAAACTTAAGTAAAGTTCATTTTTTTTCTATCTGTTAAAAATAAAACCTATAAATTTCGTTTGGGGATTCTGCTAGTTGCTGCATGAGTCTATTCCAGTTATACATTCTGAAACTGGGGAAGTCATCACAGGCTGGCTCGGGGACCCACCTGGACCACTGTGAGATGGACCTGTGCTAAAGCTCCATGGATCACCTGACCTCTGTAAGCCCCTACTCCGACTGGCGAACCCCAGTGACATTTTGGGGCCCAGGAATTAGTGTCGTTTCAGGACACGTGTTTGGTAATTCCACAGAAGTTTGACCAGTTTCCCTTCTCCAATTCAGTCACGTTGGTAAATTATAAGACTAGGGCCTTGGCTGCTCAGAAGAGGCAAGTTCACTGGGGGATCAGGCAAGTGTTAGTAGGTTGGCATTCAAGCTGGTTCCATAGGGTACACACAGATTGAGGGAGAGGATGCTTTTTAGATAGAGGTCACCTAAAAAAAATGTGGTCTGGTCTAGCTATGGGTTTTGGCTAACGGCCTGTGAAATGTGATATGGAATCATGGACTTTCATTTTCTGATCTGTTTCATCTCTTGCCTAACAACACATGGCCTGCAGCACCAGGATTGTTGAAATCAGTGACTTCCTAGGACTAGGCTGAGATCTGGTAGGAATAGTGATGTTAGTGGTAGGCAGGATGTGATGCTCCAAAGTATCTGACACTTGGTAAAATGTATTTTGTGCCTGTGACTTAACTCACAGTAATCTGTGGAGTAGGTGTCGTTCCCATTTGGTAGATTACAAGGCTGAGGCTCAGAGAGGTTCAGGGTCTTGCCCAGAGTTCTAGTCATCATGCCTCAGTCTCTCCATGTTTTCCTTTGAACGAAGAAACCACTGGTAAACCCGTGGGACTCCTTGCCTTCTGGTCGGTGCTCTCCTGTTACTTCAGTTCGGCCTGCTTCTTGAGAGAAATGCATGGAGCGCCACCTCCCCTCCCTCCACCTTGCTGTGAGGTAGCTGAGAGGCCCAGGTAGGCAGTCTGCCTGAAGGAAAGGACTGGGAGTCTGACCAGCCTCTTTGTGGTTTTTTTTGTGTGTTTTTTTGTTTTTTTGTTTTAGTGGGCTCGTGGGGACTCCACGTGAAAACATGCGTCAGCTTCTGGTGAAATGAGCCTGTGCAAAGAAGTACCTTTTGTCGCTAGGACAAGTAGCTGCTTTCCCCAGTTTTCCATTCTGTCACGCTCATGGATGCTGTGTCTGATTCTAAGAATGTTTCCTCTCCAGTGCTTTCCTCTCAATAAACAGCTCCCTACCCCCACCCCCGAACCATCTCCTAAGCTTCGCTCACTTCCCAGGCTCTTCAGTCCTGGGTCCCATCTGCCCCACCCACTCACTCACTTAGGGTATTTTTTTCTTTCCCTGGATTCTCATAACCTGGACTTACATAGTAGTCTGTTTTGCAGACTTGTTTTCTTTTTACTTTAGTTGCCATAGTTCCCAACTTTGTATATAAAATAATCACCACTCCCCACCCTTTCTTTCCCCACTGTTTCATTGAAAAAGTTGCCCTGTTTTCTGATGTGGCCTTTGCAGAAGGGATTTGATGTTTTTTTAATCTTTTCCTTTCTGGCTCTACCGCCAGCAGACATGTCTTGCTCCTGTTTATGAGTTTTTATTCTAGAGTCTAGATTGATTCAGGATTCAGATCACCACTTCATTTTATAGTGTTTTTAGATAAAGAACCTCAGCCCACTAGAGCCGATGACCTAGAAAGAGGATTATGAGATGGGAAACAATTGATTTTAAAAGAAAGAAAGAAACCCATCTGCCCTAAACTGGTTCTTCCTGTATTACTTTGATTGTGAGTGATTAAACAAACAAATTATATAATTACAAGGGAAATAAGGCCTGTCAGATCATGGTTAGAAACCTAAGGGTTTTGCCTTGTCAATTTTATTGCTTTAACCTAGAACTCCTAAACCACTGGCTTTGGTAGACTGTGCTCTGGTAATTTGGGGGCCATTTGGGTTGGAAAGGGGCGGGATATCCTGGATCACTATTTCTCTTTATAATGAAGTAGAGTAAATAACTAGTAAAAAGAAACCTTCCAGGAGAGGCTGTATATAGCCCTCCTTTTTAGTAGAATGGAGACACCATACTGGGGATCATAGGACTTGTCTTTAGGCCCTGGCATAGTCATGAATGATCCATGTGACAATCTTGGGCAGGCCCAGCCTCATCAGCTAGTTAAGACATCTGTCTACTTTAGGCTTAGCTTCTGGGGCACTGGTCGTTATCAAATAACTTCACATAAGGGCACCGTGGTGGAGGTGGAAGATGGCATAGAGAGGGTAAATGGTGGTGGAAAAAATAAAATAATAATAACTAAAAAAAAAAGAATATTGGGATTTGTGTGGAGATGCCAGTCACCAGCTTTTCTGGAGCTTCTATGGTTCAAAAGGAAAGACAGAAAGATAAGAGCTAGAGTTTCAAGCCAATACAATGTGATTCCACCTATACATCTACTTCAGACTCCACTGTTCCCACCAGACTTCTATTTATACCTCTAGTCCATTTGTTCTTTGTTCTGTTAATCCATTCCATCTCTCAGCCTAGAATTCCCTTCTTTCTTCTCCCTGCTGATGTACAGCCTGTCCTTTAGGGGTAACTTAAGTCTTGTCCCTTCTCATTTCTTTAGATCTGGCAACTCCTACCTACCTTTGAAATAGTGGTAACCTCCTTTAATTCAAGCTTCATTAGAGATGGGGGTGTTGTGTACTCACTGTGATAGGCATATGGTGGGCTAGCAGAAAACGGATGAATTGGAGTGTGCCTCTGGAATAAACAAAATTGTAGTTCAGTTGTAGATGTATTGACAAGAATCAATATACAAGTTACAAAGAAGGGAGGGAAGGTCATTTGCTTGGCCTGGAATAACAAACATTTAACAGTCTTCTCACATGCTTTGCCTTGTCTCATCAGCAGCCCTGGGAGGTATGGGTGATATGATGCTGCCTCTTTGGAAACAGTATAAAGAAATGCAATGGTTGCCCTGACCAGTTTGGCTCAGTGGATAGAGCGTCAGCCTGCGGACTCAAGGGTCCCAGGTTCGACTCCGGCCAAGGGCATGTACCTTGGTTGTGGGCACATCCCCAGTTGGTGGTGTGCAGGAGGCAGCTGATCAATGTTTCTCTCTGATCAATGTTTCTAGCTCTCTATCCCTCTCCCTTCCTCTCTGTAAAAAATCAATAAAATATATTTAAAAAAAAGAAAAGAAATGCAGTGGTTTCGCAGTCAAATGGATTTGAGTCTGTGAATTCTGAGTCTCTATGAGCCACAGGTTCTTCATTTTATAAGATGGAGCTGTCTCCTTCTACCTCCTTAGGTAGTGGTAAACATTAAGTTGAATGTCAAATGCCAGTGCAGGCCTCTGTAAGTGGTTACATGTGGCCATTTACAGGTGAAGAAGCAGGAGTAGAAACTTGGAAAGGTAAACTGCATTGCCTCCTGGCTGTTCACCCAGTCAGCAGTAAACCAGAGTTACAGCCCAGGCACCCTTAACTCCAAATCCAGGTGCTTGATGCCAGTCCCTGCAGCCTGTGTCATACCATGTTTTGTCCCTTCACTCATCCTGTGTGAGTAGAGATGGGCTGGCTGTGTAGAGTTGGCTCATGCCAATTTTACTGGTCCTCCTGGATTGGAGCAGTTGTCACCACTGTCACTTTTAACTTTAATAGACTGCATTCCTATAGCCTCAAGGTGGTGTGAATGTGCCCATCTCACTCAAGCTCTTTCCGGTCTTCCTTTGATTTAGGAGAAAGGATCCTGGGTTATGCTGAGGAGCCCTGTTATCTCTGGTTTGTCATGGAGTTCTGTGAAGGTGGAGACCTGAATCAGTACGTCCTGTCCCGGAGGCCGGACCCAGCCACCAACAAAAGCTTCATGCTACAGCTCACAAGCGCCATTGCCTTCCTGCACAAAAACCACATCGTGCACAGGGACCTAAAGCCAGACAACATCCTTATCACGGAGAGGTCTGGCACCCCCATCCTCAAGGTGGCAGACTTTGGACTAAGCAAGGTCTGTGCTGGGCTAGCCCCCCGAGGCAAAGAGGGTAATCAGAACAACAAAAATGTGAATGTGAATAAGTACTGGCTGTCCTCAGCCTGCGGCTCAGACTTCTACATGGCCCCTGAAGTCTGGGAGGGACACTACACAGCCAAGGCTGACATCTTTGCCCTGGGCATTATCATCTGGGCAATGATAGAAAGAATCACTTTCATTGACTCTGAGACCAAGAAGGAGCTCCTGGGGACCTATATCAAACAGGGGACCGAGATCGTCCCTGTTGGTGAGGCGCTGCTAGAAAATCCAAAGATGGAGTTGCACATCCCCCAGAAACGCAGGACTTCCATGTCTGAGGGGATCAAGCAGCTCTTGAAAGATATGTTAGCTGCTAACCCACAGGACCGGCCTGATGCCTTTGAACTTGAAACCAGAATGGACCAGGTCACATGTGCTGCTTAAAATTCAGGGCAAAGCATCTTGGTTGTTTTTAAACTAGGTGAGTGTACTCTTTTTGTTGTGCATGCAGTCTTCCTGGACTGGATTGGTCACCCTGGGCTCTGGGGCGGGCCCTTAGGGAATTGGGAAACGCAGGATTGAAGAGATCTACTAGTAAGTGCTTGTTATCAAAGATCCCCCAAGTCTTGATGAGGAGATATATGGGATTATTTGAGTATGAGTTGGAATGTCTAGAAGTTTTCTGAGTGGAGTTGCATTGGAGTTGAGTTCTTACATTTCCATGTTTTCTCATTAATTAATAAAGGCTTACTGTAGAAAATGTACAAAAGGGTACGGGCAGTTTTTTTTCAGAGGATAAATGCCATCCCTGATTGTA
Organism: Myotis nattereri; assembly: GCF_964212035.1. NCBI lineage: Eukaryota > Metazoa > Chordata > Mammalia > Chiroptera > Vespertilionidae > Myotis > Myotis nattereri. The sequence goes on along the minus strand of NC_138083.1, from coordinate 31,728,006 downwards.
TCCCTTGTACTTGCACATCCAGTTCTACACAGTTCAGATCATGCTGTGGTGAGTTACAGCTTTGTTTCCTGCTCTTTCACTCCATGCTAATCTGAGCATTTCCCCATGTCATACTTTGAAAGTATGGCTTTCATTATATGTACCATAATATAGCCATTTTCCTACTCTAGATACCAGAGGGTTTCTCCATTCTTATACACTATAAAGCCTGTGAGTGAGGATTCTTACCTGGAAGGCTTTGCTTATGTACATTATTGCCCACATTTATTATGAGCTCTCCCTTGTCAAGTACTGTGCTAGGCTCTGGGGCAACAGTGGTAAGCAACACCAGAAATTTACCCCATCCTCATGAAATTTGCAGCCTAGTTGGGGAGACAAACATTACTCAATATTTATTAGAGTCTCTTTGCAACAAATGAGAAGAGTTAAGGAAAACTGACCTTTTGGGGGATGGTGGCCAGAGGCAAGAGTAGGAAATTGGAGGCAAGGAGGAGCATTCCAGGTAGACGATCTAGCCTCTGCAAAGGACCTGAGGCCAGAGGGACCTTAGCACATTTGAGAGACTCCACCAATTTGGGTGAGTGGAGACCATTGGGTCAGCTTTATTCACACTAGTAAGGAATGTTGTTGAACCTGCATTTGCGTGGCACTGTGGATAAAGGAGTGCCTTGATCTTCAGGGCAGAGAATTAGCTAGACAACTGGCCAGATGTGGAAGCAGAAGAAAGTACTAGATGTGGGAGATTAACGGCAGAATATACAAATGCTAGCTAGTGTTCTGGTCAGATTTGAATTCTTTTCCTTAACAGAAATCTCTTTGTGGGAAGGGAATAAAAGAACACTGACCCATATTTGCTAGGTATTTTCACATGTACCATTTTGTTTCTCCTTTGCAACTCTATATCCCTCTAAATTAAAGGCAGTATATCTTACTCATGCCACTCCTTTCTTTCGCCCTTTTTCTTAATATTAATATGGCAAGCTGGAAGTAAGCTACTCTTACATTTTGCTGAAGCCTTGAGATGAGGTGATGGAGATGGGGCTGAACCTGGTGGTTGGTCAGAAGGAGGGGGGGGGCCTTAGCACATGAGACACAGAGCTTTCCATCATCTGGGTGGGTTTTTAGTCACCCTCCTTTCTTTTCCTCACCCTCAGATTTCTAGTTGGACTTGGTGAATACTGTGTTGAGCTGATTGCATCTGTAGTGCTCTCACTAAATTTATTTCTAGAGTGAGTCACTTGCTTTAATTGTTCCATTCCATGAACATTTATGAGTACCTTCCAGATGCCAGGCCAGTCCTGCCCAATGAGGAAGAGAAGCATGTTCCCTAAAGCTAGATTTGGCCTAATACCACGTTAAAACCCCCAAAAGGGTTGGCTAGAGAGTGTTTTAATTGTATTTCATGCTGTCACTTCCCATTTCCATCTCATCTTTTTCCACTTTAAAAAACCCCTTAGAATTCAAGTTTGCCCTGGAATAGGAAGAAAGTTGTCATTGGAAGAGGGACCTGAATTTGGGTTAGGATTATGGGGTTGTCACAACTAATTGAGATCATGACTTCCATTTGGACATCCACACTTGAGATCTGTGCTGTTTCACAGGGCAAAGTGTAGCTAAATAGGAGTGATGCCTGCAAGTAAGAGAAATAGGTGACCTTGAGAGGAGAAAAAGTTAGGTACATGGTGTCCCAGGCTGACAGCTAATAAAGACAGCACAGTACTTGATCTTTTGGTTCCTGTTTGAGTGTAGCCTATCCTGCCCTAGCTGGGCACTTAGAATTATGGGCCTGGGCCCACGTCTGTGTGACCAGGTGCTGAGCCTTGTGTTAAAAGTTTCAGGTCAGTTATGCCCTGGCCGGTTTGGCTCAGTGGTTAGAACGTTGGCCCACAGAATGAAGGGTGGTCTGGGTTTGATTCCCAGTCAAGGGCATGTACCTGGTTGCAGGCCTGATATTGACCTGGATCGGGGAGGGGGTGTGTGTGCAAGAGGAAACCCATCAATGTGTCTCTTGCATTGATGTTTCTCTTTCTTACCCGCTCTCCCTTCCAATCTCGAAAAATCAGTGGGGGGAAAATATCCTCAGGTGAGGATTAACCAAAAGGTTCAAATCAATTATGACTTGAGCTCTATCTGTCTGGCTAAAATTGGGAAGGTCTATTGAGTCCAAATACCTTTTTCTCCCACTAGGCTTTATAGATGGAGAAGCTGATTCCATATATTGACTTATTGGGAAACTATTTGGCAGGGATGATTTTAGGCACAGAAGATACATTAGTGAACAAAACAAATTCTTGCAATTGTGGAGACATTCTCGTAGGGAGACAGATAACATAGGTGATCTGTTAGAAAGTACTAAGTGCTGCGGGGGAGGGGTGTAGACAGGATAAGGGAGATCAGAATGCTGGGAGGACAGGTGGGGCTGGAGGTGTGTTTTGAAGTAGAGGAGATGGGGTGGGTCTCCTTGAGACGGTGACATTTGAGCATTAAAGGCTAGGAGTTTAGGGAGTGAGTCATGAGGATTTCTGGCAAAAGAGCATTCCAGAGGAAACAGCCAGCATAAAGGCTTAAGGGTGATACAGTAAACCGAGAGGAGTGTAAGAAGAAAGCCTAGAGAGGCAACTAGGAGTCAATTAGAATAGGCCTTATAATGATGGATTATATCTTTCTTTTATTTGTCGTTTTTTGACATTGCTTAATAGTCAGTTAGTAAGGATTTTGGCTCTTATTCTTGGATAAGATAGAAACACATTGGTGTGTATTCAGGTACCTGCTATGTAATCTTTTAAAAGGGTCACTACGACTTCTGTGCTATAAGTAAGCTATAGGGTTGAGCAAGTGAGGGGATGAGATGGGAGGCTACTGGAATAACCCAGGTGAAAGGGAGCGGGGGAGGTGGTGATTGGATTTGAGTTTTTGAAGTCAGCCAACAGGATTTCCTGCTGGATTGAATATAAGAAAGGAATTAAGGATGACTTCAAGGTTTTGGCCTTGGAAGCCATTGGAAGGATAAAGTTACCATCAGATGAAATTGGGAAGACATTAGGAGGAACAGGTCTGGCTGGAGAGTTAGGTTTTAGTCACCTGAAAGTTTGGAATTCCTATTTTGAAGCCAACTACAGAGGTAGAATGGACAGTTGGATGAATGTGGAGTTCAGAGAGGAGGTCTGGTCTAGAGATAAAATTTAGAGATGGCCAAGGTACTACAGTGAATATAGAGAAGATTCAACTGAGTCTGGGCCATCCAACGTTGAGATTGGGGAGAAAAGAAACCACGGATTGGAGACCTGGATATGGTCTCTTGGAAGCCAGGTGAGGAAAATACCTCAGGAGGAAGAAGTAATCAGCCATGGCATACATGCTGGTCGATTGAGTGAGATGAGGACTGCGGATGGACCATTGGACTTAACACCTGGGAAGGCCGTAGTGTTCATGAACAATTTTGGTGGCACATAATGGGGAAAACCATTAACTAGAATAGGTTTGAGAGGGAATGAAAGAATAATTGGAGACAGTGAGAGAATAGAGCAATGTCTCTGAGTTTTTGGTCTGTTACACTTGATACCGAGGACGCCAGAGAGCTTTTGTTTTAGGTTTTATCTATGGATATTTGTGATATTAGAAATTAAAACAGATGTTTTAAATGTTCCTTTCAAGTGAATATAAATACTAGCTAGATTGACTACATGTTAACATAAGTACTATAATTTTTGAAAAAAACTATTTTCAGTGAAACAGTAGAATGGCACTGTTTTATAGTTTTGCAAATCTCTTTAGTATCTGCCTTAATAGTCAGCTGGATTCTCATATATGCTTCTGTATTATACCTGGTGCCATGTCTCTCATCATGAAACTTCTAGAAAACTCCACTATCCACTTAGGAGAGAATGAAAGGGAAAAGGGAAATAAAGTCTGAATGTTATGAAAAAGTTTATTAGTTTCATGGATTCCCAAACTGCACACCACACTTTGAGAACCAATGGTGGTATTCCTCAGTCGTTCCTGAGGAATTTTACTGGAAGGGGAGCTGAGAAGTAGGGGGCAGCTGGAGACCAATGAAGGCACGGAGTTTGTGTCTGGATTCCTGGCCTGTTTTTCTATTAGACCTGTTGTTGTGGCTCTGACTCTACTGCATATAGGACACATACTTATCCCCAGTACCCGCACCAATCTAGGATTGTAGATTTCAGAGTAATATTTAAATCAGGGTTACATGATTTTAGTGTTTTGCAACAATGAATGGAAATGTACTTTGAGTTGGAAACAAAGGTTTCCTCTGAAAGGTATGTTGCCTAGTGGGTTATCTAGGATTGAGTCCCATTTCTGTGGTTTACTGGCTATGTGACCTGAGGCAAGTTATTTTATCTCTCTGGGTTTTATTATCCATAAAATAGAGTGGATCATATTTATCTTATTGAGGTTGTTGGGAATCACAAGAAGTTGTGAAAGTGCCTTATAAAAACTGCCTAAATGAAATGTTAAATGGTAGAATTTTAGATATGTACACTTCAACTTGAGGTAGAAGTGTTCTTTTTTTTATTTTTATTTTATTTTATTTTATTTTTTTAAGGCAGTGGTCTTGAGTGGTTGCCTTGCCTCTGATGATTACCAAATAGATTTTTTTCCTAAACAAAGCTGTTCTCAGCAACTGTTCAATGACTTGTTTCAGAAAAATTACCTATTTTTAAAGATTGCTTAATGATGGATTATATCTTTCTTTTATTTGTCATTTTTTGACAATGCTTAATAATTCCTAATGGTTCCTACCAGCCAGCCACAAGCCTTATCCAAAGTGAGAGCCAGCCAAATTCATGTTCGAGGTGCCACCACCCACTTGTTACCAGGGAAGTTATGGATGAGGGAATCTGCATTCATGGCCAAGTTTGCTGTCTAATATACAAATCTTGGTTACTAGGGCCTTTCAAAGCCAGGGCCTTTGAATGCTGTTTATTTGGAGCAGGCAGCTCAAGCCTGCTGAAGGAAATCAGATGTTGGTGTGACCTGAGGGATCATAGAAAATATTCTTTGCTGCATGTGATTTTGGTAGCTGCTATCACTTCAGCAAGAAATTGGGCCTGATTTCTTTCTCTGATGTTAAGCAGCTACCATCAGAGAAAGAAATCAGGCCCAATTTCTTTTTTTTTTTTTTTAATATATTTTATTGATTTTTTACAGAGAGGAAGGGAGAGAGACAGAGAGTTAGAAACATCGATGAGAGAGAAACATCGATCAGCTGCCTCCTGCACATCTCCCACTGAGGATATGCCCGCAACCCAGGCACATGCCCTTGACCGGAATCGAACCTGGGACCCTTCAGTCCGCAGGCCGACGCTCTATCCACTGAGCCAAACCGGTTTCGGCCCAATTTCTTATTGAAGTGATAAGTGATATATTAATCCTTGGCCTGGGCTCAAAGATATGGTTCTGGGGCTAACAAGCTGGTGACCTAGGTTGGCCCCTTGACCTGGCTTCACATTTTGCCCCTGTATTACAAGAGTTGAGGTGCTTTTAACGTGAGGTCCCCAAACCTCTACTTGGGCCCCTAATGGTCTTTCTGGGGCATTCCCAACCTTTTCAGCTCATCTGAGAACAGGCAAAGCAAGTTTGCTCACATTGAAGCTGTGGAAGCCAGTCAGATCTACTTCCTTTTGTCTGGAATTATACCCCAAACCGTGTCACGTTATAGGTATCAAGTTAATCAGAAGTGACACTAAAAACGGACAAGAAATGCTTAACTGATGTGGTTTCTGCGGGGTTTTTTTTTTTAGGGTTTCTAATCATTCTGTAACAACTGATGTATTTTGTTTTAAACAGCATAGTCTTCAAAACAGAATCGCTGGGGGATAAATTTTAAAAGGGAGTTTTAGGTGAGAAATTGGGAACCCAGGACTAGATAGGCCTCCAGGTCCCTTCTGTGTTGACTGTGACTTCCTGGCCCAGCCATCAGGACAGCCATGAACTAACCCAGGAGCACCTAAGACATGCCCACTTCCCTCAGGACTGCCCTCCCTGGGGAGGTGGCGGCTGAGGGGTCAGGCCCCCAGGGAAGGAGTGAGTGTGGAGGGTTGAGGGGTTAGGCTCCGAAGGAGAAGGCGACAGTGCTGAAGATGACCAGAGATGATGGTAATTATTGGTCATCCCTGGGCTAAGTGCTTTATGCCCATTATTTCATTAACTTCCCGAAGGTCACAGAGCTAATAAGGAGTAAAGCCATGGGTGACTTTACCCAATATGGTATGTTACCTCATTGAACCATCTTTAAAACTCATGTTTTTATAACCGACTTCAACTAACAACTGAGCACCAAGTGCCCGCTCATTCTGAGATGAGTAAAGCCCTCCTAGCACCTGCTCATTTTAAGAGGACTAAAGTGGGTGGGAGGTGTCTGGCACTGAGTAGGTTTCCAGTTGGGAGGTCATCTCTTCTCTGAAGAAGCTCAGTTGTGCTGGTGAACAACGAGGTAGGTAGACCAAAGGAGAATGTAAGCCAGGACGGCTTTATGGGAAAGGCGAAACTGCCCAAGGGGCCAAAATTAGAGGTTTGATTCTTATACTCCAGAGGCTCGCCCACTTAGTCGCTGGTGGAGCCTTGAACAAAGGGAGGGTAAGAGGAGGGAAACGCCACCCTCACCCTAGAATGGGTGATTAGGTCATTAAACAATGGGGGTTTTAGTTAAAGTAGAGAGCACATTGGGGTGGGGGGTGTATTTAACCAGTGATTACAAATTCTTTTATCCAAGCAGACCTGAAACCTCTGACCTTCTTGAGCCCCCGTCTGTTAAGTGGAAGTCCCAGCCCTGCCTTTCTCACTAGACTTCATGATGCTGTGCATGAGTGGAGGGGTTGTGAGTGAAGATCCAGAGGGTTTGAAAGCTGAACCTTCACTGTGAAGACCTGACATTCCTAGGAACTAGTATCCGAGACATCTGGGGCCTGGTCTGTCTACTGGTGTTTTCTGAGTGTTCCCCCACATGGGGAAGGCTGGTGTTTGCAAGGTCAGTCAGCTCCCCTGAGCAGCTTTTGTGCCTGCTGTTGCCATCCCTTGCCTGCTCCTGCCTATGAACAGGAGGAAGCTGAGCTGTTGGTTATGTAATGTGGCTGGTGGCCCCCAGGGATAATCTGTCCCTTGAAGCTCAGCAGGACATCAGAGAATCTGTGAAAGGGACAGCCCTGCCCAGGCTGTTGCTGCTCACATTCTCCTCCTCCCTGGCATCCTTGGCTCCTCCTAGACAGCGTCCCTCTGGGCAAATCAGAATTGCTCTTATAATCATCCATCTGTGAGTAAAGCTGCCTTGATCATTGGGGTCCTTCCAACTCCCATTTTCTCTTACCCCAGGGACACACAGAAACTCTACAAACAATAACAGCTCTGGGTATAAAAACCTGCTTTGAGGGGCCACCTGACTTTACTGCCCTTTTATGTCTGACCCTCAATTAAGTACTTTACATGTATTATCATACAGCATCTACATAAGTGTTCTGTTTTCTGCCATCTTTCTGCTGATGAGCAGGCTGAGAATCACTGTCCTATGGTTTTGGGAGTCAGGATTTGAAACAAGGTACCTGACTGGAAATTCCACTGTTTTATTCTGTCTCTTACAGCCTCTTTAAAAGTAGCTTTTGATGGGTTTATATTTTGAGGCAGAGTACGATTTCCCCTTTAAACAGCATCACAGGGGTCCTTTAGGTGTTAGTGGGCAGTGCCGCCTCGTGCATCCTTCAGAGTCTGACAAGTATCTGAGCACACTGCAACAGGGCCACCATCTCATCCTTCAGGCGAGGTCACCTGTGTGTGGGTTCCTCTTATGTCACACTGATACAGCCTCAAACATGGTTAGGTGAGGATGGCTGGGATAACCAAGGGTCCGGCAACAGTAGGCAGAAGTCACGTAAGAAAGGAGACATCAAAATTACCAAAAAGATTGGGAAGTGGGAGACCCAAAGCACACCCACGCGATGGCAGCCACACTGAGGGAGAGCACACACTGAGGGAGCGCTGGCAGGACAGTGTGGCGTTTGTACAAGGACCCGTTGTCTCTGTTCCCTAGTGCCCTCGCCAAAGTCCTTTCCGAGTGAACTTAGCCTGGGCATTGGAGGTTGATGAGGACTCAAAGCAAAATGGCAGGGTTGCTGGGTTCTCCTGACACACTTAGCTCATTGAATCTTGACTAAAGCAAGGGATTTTGTCATGTGTGCCTGTCATTGGTGTTGCTGCCTGCAGCCCTGTGTTGAAAGATTGTGGCCAAGGAAGATTTAATGAGCAAGAGCCCTCCTGGCTCTGACAGGCACTTGCCCAGTGGAGGTGTTGACCGCAGTGTTGCCCTCTTGGAGCTCGGGTTAGCAGTGGGGATACCATATGGACACTTGTTTGTAGTAGGCGTGACTTGGGAAACCTACAGGAAGCTTGGAGAGAGTGGAGGGAAAGCTTTCGGGAGGAGGTGGTGCCCTGGGCTGGTTCTGGAAGGTAGGTTTAGGGGCACCTTGTCAGCCAGATGATAGGAGAAGAGGTCACATCTCAGGGTTTGTCAGAAACTCTCCTTGGCATAGTGAGGCTTTGCTGGGTGCAGGACTGAGCTGGCAGGGGGAAAGGGTACTGTTCTAGTGAAAGTCCTAACCAGAGATGCATTCTAGACCCAGAACCTGGGGAGACTCCCCAAGGTTCTGTCTTGATAAATGAGGGCAGCAGTCGATAAGCTCCCAGCCCCTCGTTTCATTTCCCCTAGTGAGTCCTCGGTGGTATTACAGAATCAGAGGAAATGGAGACCTCCTGCAGCATTTCTAGGATTCAGGCCTTGAAACTGCCAGCCAAGTTTCAAATAAATCAATACCATAAAGTACTGCAATGAATTTCCCAATGTAAAGGGATTTCACTTTCTGTTAGAGGTGCCAGGGGGAAGCTATAACTCAGCCTGCATTGTACACAGGTCAGAATTCAGTATTTTGTTTCTTTGTAAAAGAAAGTGATATCTAGGGACTCAGGAGGAATGGATTAGAGCCACCTAAACACATCATAGTGCATTGTGAGGAAGCTGAAAATGCCTCTGTGTCCCCTGGCTGCACAGAGGCGCTAATGTGGGCCTGGGCAGGTAATGTAAATGGTGATCTTGATTTTTCATAATTACGAGGCATGCGCTGTAGCAGGAATGGAAGGCAGGCTGGCTTGGGTGTATCATATTGGGTTTCAGTATTGATCATCTGTTCCAGTGGGAAAGTCACATGATGTGAGCCAGTGGATTCATTCTGTATTTACATCCATCCCTTTGGAAAAAGGAACCCCGGAAATGTCACATACAGCACCCTCTTATTTTTTCCTTTCTGCTTGTTTAGACATGCCTAAGACATGTCTTCCCAGAAAGCTCCAGTGTGGGGCAAATCTAAGGCAGGGACTGGGAAGTAGTGCTGGCAGATCTTGGCAGAGTGCACGGGCCTTTTGAGCACCGCCCAGCCTTGTACCAGACATGGGAGAGCTGGAAGTCACAGTAAAAACTCATTTGTTGTTAGTAACCAGATTTGCCGGCTTGGGTTTGATGAATGTTTGGAAGGAACTGCATAGAGCAGCAGAAATGGGTGTGACTATACCACACCCCAGACAAACAACAGGGTGACTTTTACCTTTAAAAAAAATTATTTGGGAGTTTAGGCCAGTTGCCTAAACTGAAATCCAGATGTCGTCACTGACACTATCCGGAGATCTTCCTCCCTCGCCTGCCTTGAACACCTCAGGGCCTGGGCATCAGGCAGGTATAGCACTGAGAGCAGTCCCTCCAGCCAGTGTTTTGGGAGTCCTATGGCAGGGGCACCGCTGTCCCTAGCACTCCAGTTTCCCACCTACTCTTAGGATTTTATTGAGTTGGGCATAACATAGTGATGCCATAGGCAGACCCAGAGGTGACTCTTCAGGATCTGCAGCCTAATTACATGGGCTTAACCATGGTTAGAAAGACTGTTGCCCTTTTATCAGTGGAAGGAACTGAGGGTGTTATGGGTAAGAGGTGTTCTACTTAATAGATCGAGATTCTATCCTGTGAACTTGAAGATACCGACAAGCTATTGCCACACTCCCCGCTTTCTCCGACCCCTCAACACACAGTGCCAGTGACAAACCTTAGCACAGTGGTTCTCAAATGGTGGTCCCGGACTGGCAGCATGCCAGGGGAACTTGTTAGAAAGGCTTATTTCCCGCCTCACCTCAGACCTGCAGACTCCAGGATTGCTGCTGCACACTTGGTCTGAAACTGGCAGAGAAGGTAAAGCCATCATCCACCATCTTATCTGTTAAACACGGAGCCAACTGCCTGCCTCTTACCCCTTTGCCCTCAAAAAGCTTGGATCTAGGCCTAAGAGCTGGGAGGGCCTGCCAGGGTCTAACCCTGGCTCTGTCTTCTCTAATTACCTTGCACTGGGACTTTGGGCAAGTCACTCCTAATGGCCGTAGCTTCCTCATCCAGGAAACCAGACTACCCAAAGGACCACTCTTGGCCCTCTTCCCTACTCCCTTAGCCCTGGCACAATCACAGTTCCACAGTGGATGTGGTTCTAGGACCACGGACTCTGGGCTCTTACCTAGTTTCTTCCTTAGTGAGGATGAGGTGAGGCCCTGCGGCCGCCAGCTCCTGAAAAAAGGAGGAGGAAAACCATTGAACTTCTCCTGGACTTCCCTGGTCCTGGGGCAGTGGACTTCTGAGCCATAGTAACGGCGAGCAACTTGGTGTGCTCTCAGGCGAATGCCATCGGAAATAACAGGTCCCTGTGAGGTCTTTACAGTAGGACAGGAGATCACCCGTAGAGAAATGGAAGTTTGTGAGATGCAGAGAGGACTTAGATCTCCACGCGGAGACTTAGACATGGCTTTGAGCCAGACTAGAGAACTTCACTTGTTCGTTCCAATGGCATGTATTGAACACCCGCTGTGTGCCTGGCATAGGCCATGAGATGAGATTATGACCTCACTCCATTTAAACCTTAGGCATCTCTCTGCGCCTTGGAGTCCTCATTTCTCAGATGGGTTGCTGACACTTACCAATAGGATTTTCATGAAGGTTCAGTGGAGAATGAATGTAAAGCTAGCTAGGGCATGCAGTAGGCTCTCCACAGCTGTTGAGTCCACTGTCCTTTTATACCAGGTCTTGGCCATGCTGTTAACAGAGCTAGAAGGAGCACCTCAGAGTGGGCGCAGGTTCATGTGCTTCCTACCCCAGCCCCCACCGATAAAAAGAAAACACCCCCCCTAGAGGGGCCTGTAAGTTACTGATTGACTGTGTGTGTTACAGGCCCTGTGGTAGGTGCGAAGCAGTGCTTCGGTGACACAGCAGGCATGGTCCCTGTCCTTGAGGCATTTGTACCTTTGTTCACATCATAGAGGGACACTACAGGGACAGTTGCAGGTGTGTATATGGATGAAGGAAATAGGAAGTAGGGACCTGCCCAAGACAGAGTAAGTCTTTCTGAGGAGGTGACCTAGAAGCTAAGACCTGAAGGATGAGGCCTCTGCCAGGTAGAGGGACTAGGAACTGGCAGGAGCACAGGAGCCGACAGTGCCAAGCTTTGTAGATTATGGGAAGTCATTGAACGGTGGCTTTCTCCATCTGCTCTCCATGTTTACAAGATCACTCCAGCTCTGTGGCCAGCAGGATTAGAGAGGCAAGCATGGAAGCTGGGGCCCAGTTAGCAAGCTGCAGTTTTCCAGGTTGGGTGACGGGTACAGCTTATGGAGAAGGGCAAGGAGAATTCAGGGTATGTTTTGGAGGTTTCTAAAGGGCTCACAAGTAGATTGTATTAAGGTTAAGGAAGGGGTAAATCCATTATCCGTGGGTCACCAAGTAGGGGGCAGAGCCATTTAAGAGACCGTGAACGCTGCAGGAGAGGGTCTTGAAGGGGGTAAGGGATACACAAATGTCTTGGATCTATGGATATCAACTCATCTGCTCTCCTCCAGTGGGTAGTTGGTGAGTTGTGAGTTGGTGAGCTGTGTTTGTCTGTGTCTTCTTGGAAGGCTGTTGAGTCTGAGATTTGTTGCCAAACGTAGGGTATCTTCACGGGCACAGGGTGACCTTGAGACCCAGGGCTGCCTTCACAGCCTTCATTTGATGCTGAATCTTTCTGTTCTGTGCTTCCCCTTGTAATCAGCTTCTCATTAGGTGACTCTGATGTGTCTAGCTCCTCTGTGTCTTCATTTGCATGTGCTATAATTACGTCCAAGAACATAGCATTTTGTTGTTTGGGTATTTACTCTTGCTTTTTAGAGCTGAAAGTCTGCAGTGTCCAACACGTGGATAGGCTGGAGTTCTGCCACAGAGCAGCTTTCTAGCACCCGCATCTCACTGTTGTTGTTTTTTAATAGTTCTGTAACAGAACCATAATTGCTGATTATAATATTAATTTTGAGAGCCACTTTAACTTGTAAATTGAGAAATACTTTCTATTTTGGATTAAGGAAAGGGGGTGAGGGAGCAGACCTGGTTTCATTTACCTTCAGATTTCTAAGTGCAAGTACCAAGGGTGGCCCTATAGCCATAGCTTGACATCCAGCTAGTTGAGTAGGGATTTCAAAGTCAGTCCTTCAGCTAACCCTGCACCCTTAGGTTGCATTATATGTGGGGAATAGGGTGGAGGCTGGCATCCCTGACTGTTCACCACATCTTCCCTGGACCCAGGAGAGTCCAGGTCTTTTTGCCCTGGGGTAGCAGATGCTTACTGCGAGTTTCTGTGGCTTGCTGGTAGTCCTGTATTCATTCTGTTTGCTTCAGGACAGGAATAAGCTTGTGCAGCCTGGAGTTTTATCATAAGGCATGTTGGGTGGGGAGGGACGGACACCTCTCTCTCACCTGAAGTTACTGAGTTCATGCTGTTTTTCAGACTTCATACTCTCCCGTGTTTATTGTGAAATCCTCACGTGTGTCCTGGGTACGGTGTCCTCCCCACCCCAGAGAGGAAGTGGTTTGCCCCACTGGTCACGTGGCTGGAGCTCTCTGGCGCCGTGGCCTTTTCCATGAGCTTCTGAGGCTAGGTCACAGTAGCAAGTCTGTGGTGCCACAGGACTGTCTCAGCGCTCTGGGAGCTCAGAGGAGGGAGTGCAGGCTTTTTGTTGAAGAAATAAGTGGTGGAAGCATGTAGGATGTGTGGTTTGCGATGGCCCTGAAGAAAGGAGGGCAAATGAGGAGAATCTCAGCAGGGGACACAGTGTGAGCAAAGGCAGACACTGGGAATTTGTGGAAAGAGCCCATCTTTGGGTTGGTTCGAAAGAGGGAGTGCGACATAGCAAGGTTGCCAAGAACCTAAGGGGGAGAACTTCATTCTGTAAAAAAGGTGGGGGTGGTGTGTAAAGCCGGAGTTTTGGCAGATGAGTCAGTCACTGTGAGGGGAGAACTGTCAGCCCGCTGGGCGGCTGAGATGCTGCACCTGACAGTACCAGCCTTTAGTAGGTGTGAGGCCGCAGAGCCGCCTTTCCGAGCACGTGAGGGAGAAAGGGCAACGACTGACCAGGGCAGTGAGAAGCCCTATGCTTCCATACGGTGCTTTTGAGCCTCATTTGCTGGTAAACCTAGGTTTAAATCACAGCTCTCCCACTTACTAGCTGGTAACTTTGGACAAGTCCCCTGACTTCTGGGGCCCCATTTCCTTGTCCGTTAAATGATACTCATTTAATGCTGGTGCTCGCTGTACCTGTTGTAAAAGACGGAGTATACAAGAAATGCAAAGCTCCACTGCAGTTCCTCCAGACAGCGAGTTCAGTGGTGGCGGCTCTGTGTGCGGCCCTCATGCTGTTTGTCTGCCAAATCCTCGTAGGCTAATCATCGTTTTCACTTCAGTTCTCATGAACAAAGTGCTGTGCCCTTGTTTTCTCTAAGAGAGCTCCAAACCCCTTAGCAAGTGCCCCCAGTGAGTTCCCCGTGGCACAGGGGGCTTGGGCTGGTGTTGTCACCAGAAGTCCATATGGTCTCCTTTCACCCAGACCACTCTGGGCATGACCTTGTTTGAGTTTTTCCTTTTGTAACCACAAATTGTCCTGCCCCATATGGAAGTGACCGCTCTCCTTTAGCTGTTACTGCACCTTAGACATTTTGCTCCTGGCAAAGGGCGCACAGGAGAACTCTCTCAGCAGCCCAGCCTCTCTCCCTTGAGCCCTTTCTCTGCTAATCACAGCAGCCACAGCTGAACCTCAACCTCTTTGGGGACCAATTGAGGCAGTTTTTAGCTTTCATTTCATCCCCACACTTAATAAGTTGAGGAAGGGAATTAGGTAAGGTATCCCCGTAACCTACTGCTAATTACTAGTGCTGTTTCTGGAGACAAAAAGTTCCCCCTTAGTTTGTTTTGAGTGAGTTCCACCCAGGACCTGTTTACCAGCCTAGGTGCTAGGGGAGCTCACCAACCCCAGGGCCCTAAGGGCTTCCATGTGTGACTTCCCAGATTTAAACTGTCTCTGATAAGTATGAGGACTCCGTGTGCATCCTGCTTATTGCTGGTCACCAGAGAGACCTGCAGATCTCAGAGTCTTAGGTCTTGCCCAGTGATTCTTATTTTTGTGCGTTTGGCAAACTTTTAAATACTAGCATTTGGGCAGCAGCACACTCCAAGGAATCAAAAAGTTGAAAACAATATTAAGCAAGTCAACAGTGGTGACAACATGATCACTGCCCTAACATGACCAAGTCTCCGTGTCTAAGCTTCCACAGTAACTGCTTGCTACAGTTCAAGCAGAACCATTCACTGCCCTGGCCGAACTTTCTGGCACACTTGAGATAAAGCTGACATCTGTTTGCGTGGCTTTGAGCTCTGCTCATTCCCTTTCTCTCAGTAAGCTAGTCATTGCTGTCCACTGGGCCTGCCAGTTGTTTCTACAAGAGTGTGTGTCCTCATTGTGGTAAGTGGATCAAGCTCAGCTGACACACGGCACAGAGCCATCTCCTCTCAGTGGCATTTGTCTGCTGTAAGGGAGCCTCAGGGAGAGGAATGTCACCCTCCCGCTGTTAGGAAGGGCTCTGGTGCAATGAGCTGAAGTCCGCCTCCCCTCCCCACAGCACTCCCCTCGCACCCTGGCCCGGCACACAGGTAGCACCACCGCCTTTGCTGTGGGAAGCCCATGTTGCCTTCCTGTGCTGTTTCTGGTTGGAGTTCTTGCCTTAGATAAGGAGCCGACAAAGATCCTTAGTTCTTAGTATTCCTTATGTCATGAACCCTTCTCAGAATCTGAATGTTGGGGATATTCTCTCAGCAAAATGCACGTGACATACACTCTGGTACTTCATGTGCCTTTAGGGGGTTTGCAGACCTGTGCATCCTTGAAGTCAGTAGGACCCCAGGTTGAGAACCTCTGCCCTGGTCCTAAGCCTCTTATTGGCACATGGAGAAATGATGTCCCATAGAGAAGTTCAGACGATGAGACCAGAAGCCTGGTTTCCCACTCCTGCTGTTACCACCAGGCAAGATCCTTTATCATTTACCTGCATTTTACTTCAGTGTCTCCTGTAGGTTGACACCGAGGAGAACATTTCTACCCCTGTATTTGTTCTATCACACCCTGGGTGACAGTCCACCTTTCTGAGAACCCACAGGGCTGCTTCCTCTGCATACACCTAAGTAGGTGAAGAGGGTGTGGAAGGTGGGAGGGGTGGCTTCTTAGGCAAAGGGTGGACCTCTGGCTGCATAGGCCTGCCCTGCCCCCAGTGCCTATTTCCACAACCTTTGTGTTTTGAATATGGAGTAGGGGAGTCCGCCATACCTGACAGCACCCCAGCCAGGTCTCCACCCCAGCCTGCTGAGCTAAGGAGAGTCATTGGGAGGTGGTTGGGCCTGGCAGGCCACCATGGTGGGTCTTTTTTTTTTTAATATATTTTTATTGATTTCAGAGAGGAAAGAAGGAGGAGAGAGAGAGAAACATCAATGATGAGAGAGAATCATTGATTGGCCGCCTCCTGCACACCCCATACTAGGGATTGAGCCCGAAACCCTGGTATGTGCCCCTGACTGGAATCGAACCCGGAACCCTTCAGTCCGCAAGCCGATGCTCTATCCACTGAGCCAAACCAGCTAGGGCAACCATGGTGGGTCTTTAAGATCTGGGCAAGTCCACAGGGTTGAGGCCAAACCCATGTCTTCCAGTCCTAACTGCCCTTTCCTTGAACCTCTTACCCTGACTGACAGACTCAGGGTCATACTCTGAAGCCAGGCCAGCTTCAACTAGCCACACCAGTATTTCAGGCTCCGTCTCTAGATTAGGCAGACAGCTCTGCGAGGAAAGGAGTAGCGGAGAGAGCCGGAATGGAGACAGGAGCTTCCTGGTTCTCTAACTGGTGGGCTTTGTCACCCTTGTGTGCCTCATTTCTCCCACCCAGCTCTGAAGGTGTTGGAGGGGAGTGGCATGCTGTTGGGCAGGAGAAGAGTAGCACAGGCAAAATTCCAGCTCCTCCCTCCCAGCTGCTGAGCCTGAGAAAGGCCCAGCCCTCTCTGCCCCAGCTGGTTGGGAAGTTCCTTGGGAACTCGAGCAAAAGCAGGGATTTTCGTCACCATAGTTTTATATTAAAATCCTGTCACGCTTAATGAATGATTCTGTATAGTCTGTAAATTAATTTTTTATTGCCGTGTACGCGCACACAGTTTCTATCGATTACCCAGTATTTAGGCTCCTGTGCTTTGCAACCTGGAGCCTGAGAGAAGCAGGAGACTGTCCCTGTGCTTAAGGAGGCTTGTAGTTAGGCTGGTAAGAGTGGCACCCACAGCATGGTTGGGTGGGGTGGGGGTGGGGTCTGTGGTCATTCTGTGCCTGCTCACTGGAGACTGGCTCCTCTGGGACTGCTTCCTGGGAGGAGGTGTGAGGGTGTCTCAAAGGGTGGGTGCCACCTGAGTGGATATGAAGGGACAGGTTTAGGGCCTGGGACGCTTGGGGTGTGCAACCAGACCAGCAGGGACAGTCTCTTGCTTCTCTCAGGAGGCTTCAGGTTGCCAAGCACAGGAACTCAAATACTGGATGATGGACAGGAACTGGGTGTGGGTACCTGGCAATAAAAAATTAATTTACAGACTGCACAGAATCATTCATTCAGCCTGAGGCCAAAAGCAGAAAGGTTGTCACCTCGAGAGAAGACCGACTTGGGCTGAGTCGTCTTGTCTGGAATTTTTGCGTGAGCCGGTGACGACTGTGAGGTTTTGTTTTGGTGTTTTTGGGTGTGATTTTGTGCTGCCATCACAACTATTAAGTACCTTCTGGGTGCCTATTACAAATGCTGTCACTGGACTTCACACCCTGCAAAGTCAACATTTCCATATTTGTAGTTGAGAAAATAGACTTGGGGGGGCCTTGACTTGGTAAAGGTCCACGCTAGTGATTGGTGGGGCTGAGATAGGAATTTTAGGTCTTCCTACTCCAAAGTTCATGCGCTTGGCAGAGCACCAATCATTCTTTGCCATTTTAACATGCTCTCTGAAAGATGCTCTCCCTTTGGGACCTGCTCCTAGATTTCTACCTGGTTTTGGTCTCTTGGTCAGGGCTCAGAGACCATGAAGCTCCTGGTGGGTATGCTTTGATAATCTCTAAGCTTTTGTTCCCTATTCCCTTCTGTAGACCTGAAGACAGAAAACACTGTTACCACTTTTGTCATCTCACCCCCATTTTTCTTACCCTGACAACAGGACCCCCATGTACTGTGCCAGGGGCTGCCCACGGCACAGGCATCTCTGTTTTTTGCCCTACTTCTAGCACCACTGTTGCTAGCCAAGCCTTAGGGTAATGATGCATCGGAAAGCTTGGCTTTAACAGGTTAGAATTGACAGTGGTGTCTGGGGCCACTGAACCCCCAAGGGCTGGCATGAAACTGAGTATGAAAGCCAGCTGCTTTGTTTGGTGTATTAAATAGGTGAAGAATGACTCATTTTGAAGCTAATCCTATTTAGAAGGAGAGGCCTGCCCTCTGTGACCCAGAGATTACCTTGCCTCTGTGCCTCCACAGCATGATGTGCTGAAAATTAACACCCGAGCCTCAGTTTGCTCATCTGTGAAATGGGAGAATTCCTACGTGGGCCTTTGTTTGGACAAAGGAAGCATTGCATCTTAATCTTGCATGGTATCTAGCATATCAAACGTGTCATTAGCTACAGTGATATCACCACACAGGACTACAGGGAGAACTTAGGTAAGAGTGAGTTCTTGGCCACCACCCAGTAGCACCGCAATTTGAGTTTATACTGTGCTGTGGTCTATGAGCACGCCAACCAGATGGCTTTCTTTTCGGTGTGTGAGCCCATTCCATCCCTAGTCCCAGCCCCATCATCGCTTGCTCCCACTGCAGCTCTCCCAACTTGTGAAAGTCTCCACACTACCAGTGGCCTTGTGGGAACAGTTTGGTTCTCTGGTGTCCTTGCAGAGACCAGTGCTTGGCTGGCGGAGGCACTTGCCGGAAGCTTCTCACTGCCTGGTTGGCATCACATCCCCGTTTGTGCTCTGGACATCAGACCTGTGCAGAGATACCTAAGCCAAGCCTTCCATGCTCCTTTTTCTGCCTGAATCTGTTTCCAAATGAAAGGCTTAAATGGGTTTGAAACTCTGCTTAAGCTCTTAAGCCCGTCTCTGTAGGCGGGGACTTGACATCATAAATTTCTAGGCTAAAAGTAGGAGCATATCTCTCTGAGTTCCCGTTTCCTCATCTCTAAACCTGGAGTGACCACAGCTCCTACCTTGGTTGTGGAGTGCAGTGAGGCAGGCGGTAGGTGTAAAACACTTGAGGACTGTCATAGTGGAGAGACTGGGCGGGGAAGGGGCTGCAAAATTGGGATTGAGTGCTGGTTCTACTGCTCAGCAGCCCTGTGATAGGGGCCAACGTGCTCCATCTCTCTGGGCCTACCCCTTTCTTAAAATGGGCCAATCCATCCTCACAAGATGGGGACAGTGAAAGCCGGAGTGTGCAGCAGGTGTCATCTACTGGTTTATCACACCATGTTTGCTCAGTGGGTGTGGCTTTGCCCTCTAGGGAGGGCTCTGATCAGAGGTAGGGGTTCCACTGAAAGGGACAAGGCGCGCTCTGATTGAAGCTGGTAACTGAGCAGTTAAGCCCAGCCTGGGTAGTCGGGGAGCTGAGGCCTGGCGCCTCTGGATGAAGTGCCTGGGAGGGTCTGCTGCTGTTTCCGCCCGGAACTGTGTGGCTGGGCATCAACCTGAGCCTCCCTGTCCATGGCTCAAGAAAGGACTCCTTCCAGTCCTCAAGAAAGGACTGTCTTCCAGTGCAGTTTCTGCCATTGGCTCCCTGGAAAGCTTTACCTTCTCTAAGGGGAGAGAGACTCAAAGTCCAGGTCCTCTCCACAGAAGAGAGTACCTTCTCATTTTCCTGTCCTGCCACAGGGTGAAGCCAGCAGACCTACCAGGAGGGCCAAAGCCAGTCCAAGGGAGGGAGGGCGGAGGAGCCTGTGGGAAATGCCAGCCTTGGTTCCTGGCAAGGGACCCAGTGATTCCAGCGGTCATTGCGTGCTGGTGTCGCAGGAGCTCTTGCAGAGCACCGGACAAGTGGTTCGACCTTCTGCAGCCACAGTCTGTTCCACCAGTTATGGAAAAGGGACTCTGGCTCCAGAACCTCTGCCTCCTCGACCACACTGATTTTCAGCTGCTGGGGGCCAGCTGCTGCTGATGATCATCCTTTTGAGGAAGTTGTCTTCGCTTGGGCCCTGCCAGGGAGGAAGGAAAGCGGTGTTGAAAAGGTCATAACTGGTCCCAGAGATTGTTTTAGCAGATGACACATGACCATACAATTTATCAGGCTTTTCTTGTCCTACTTCACGAGGATTTAGCGTGTCTCTGTTGATGACGTCCTCCCCAAGCTCTCCCTCTCCCCGTCTCCTGATTGCTCTGCTTTGTCTGCTGAAGGCAGTAGGCATGCTGACTAATGCTGGATATGAGGGGCTGCTGGATCATCACAGGGCATGCGTATGATGGTTTTATTTTTACAAACCAAAGACTGAGATGCAAGGCCCATCACTGGGTTTTTGTTGAAAGGACTTAACAGGCAGGGAGACAGAAGCAGCAGAGGAAAGGGTTGGGCCTGGGAATCCAGTATTTTCTTTCCGCATCAGATAGCTTTCCAGTGCCTTCATCATCCATTCCTATTGTACTCCACCTGCAGACGCTTGGGTCCCCTCACCTGGGAGGCAGAGAAGGGAATCCGTCTCACCTCTCAGGTCTGACAGGTGTGGGGAATTCTCCATGTCCACTGTATGCGGAAGAGTCCAGAAAGGCGCGGGTCTGGTTTCTTGGGCTGCTCGCTGCTCCATGGACCTCCGCGTCGGAGCTGCCAGCTTTTCCTGTTGATTAGAGTCCACTATTTCCATTACAGCGCAGAGCGTGACAGGGTGATGGCACTCAGTACTAAAAATACAGGAAAAGTGGAAGAAGGCACACCCGTGACAAGTACAACATTGTGGCGTATTTTTTGCAGATTTTCCTACGTTTGGAAGTCTCTGCTGCAGAACTTGTAGCCTGCTTCTCCCCACGTAACCCAGGGCAGTGCTTCTGCTGTGATATTGTTCGAAATGCCACACAGCCTCCTCATTTCCTCTGCAGATACCATTGCGTGGATGCATCATTTGCTTAAATCTCTTCTGTTGTGGATTGTTGCCTCATAAATTAAATATACTTCAGTGAACATCTTTATTCATCAAGCCCTTTTCATGTTTAGGGTTATCAGTTAAGATACATTTGCAGCAGTGGAACTATAGGATCTACAGGTCCAGCCACGGCGGAAGCTCTGAAAACACAGTGCCATGTTGCTCTCCGCAAGGCTGTGCTCCCTCCTCCCACGGTGTGTGTCCTTCTCGTGGCACCCTCGGCCAGCTCCGAGCAGGGTTCTGGCTCAGTGGCTGAGGACCACGGTGTTTAAATCTCATACATTCGTCATTTCTGGTGGGGACAGATGGCTGGGAGAGAATGGGCTCATCGAGTATGCCAGTGCCTGCTGTGGCCAGGTACTTAATGGTTATTCCCCTCAGACCTCAAAATAGAGCCCTCCCCATTTCTCAGAGGAGGACACTGAGGCTGACAGGAAGTAAACCATTCCTTATCACTGCACCCCACTGCCTCTCTTGAGGACTAGCCAGGCATCTCCCCGTGACCTGAGGACGACGGCCAGTGTTGTCAGACTGCTCAGGGCAAGTAATGTGGGAAGGCAGCTCTCAGGCCACACGGAGCTTGCAGAGTACTGAAGCCAGTGGGGGGATTTCAAGCACACGGTGAAACATTTGTCTGATTCAGCGGTTCAGGCTGCAGCGTTGCTGCCCTGGATGCCGCCCTGCCTAGATTAGGGCTGCACTTAACTCTGATCAGGCTCGAGCTGGGAGAGCTGGGCTGGGTGAGGGCGGGCCCAAGGCTGACTGACCTCTGTAGGTGCTTGTATTGGAGGCTCCACTAGAACACGTCCCTGGAGGGCAGGTGGCTTGTCTTGTTCCTGAGGCCCAGCCCTAAGGCGACTGATTCTCAGATAATAGCTAATAGTGGGGCTAGGCAATGTTGTAAGTTTTAAGTGTGTTAGTTCATTTGGTCCTCAGAATAACCTGTGATTTAGGTACAGGTGACGAGACCAAGGAACCAAGGACTTAACCCTTTGCGGTCGTTTGTCTACTCTCAGCCACCAAAGCTTTTTTACTGTTCCGGTTGTATGTTTGCTCTCAGCCACCACAGCAAGGAACCGTATGAATCTTAACTCTGTTCATTCATGTATCAGTTCAAAATTTCTCTGAAAGCTCTTAAGTGTCTAAGCGACCTTGTCACGAACCAAAACATTGCCCCGACAAATCGGAGATACCGAAACTCAATATAAACAAACGCGGTCGTTCCGCACTCGCCATGCAGAGAGTGAAGAAATCGACAAGCTTCGGAGATACTTCGCAGAATTTCAAATAAAGCTTTACAAATTACGTTTAACTGTAATTAGGCATTCTCGCTTGTTAAGATATTTCAAAATAATACTCCAAAATGGCAAAAAGAAAGTTACCGAAAGAAGAGTACTGCGAATCTGAAAGTAATGATGAAGAGTTTATTTTGGCACCTTGAATACTGACTCTGACCTAGAAAGTGATAACGTTTGTAGTGATTCTACTAGTAGTGACGTAGTTCCAAAAAAGAATTAGTAAATCTTGTTTATCCTTCATAATCTTGCATGTTATGTATCACTGCTCTTTCAATGGAAATTAATTCCGACCAGTACGACACCCATGTCCAAATTTAATACGACCGCAAAGGGTTAAATTTGTCCACAGGGAAGTGGTAGGGCCTGTTGAGTCTGCCACAGGCTCTGGCTCCAGAACTTGGTTCCTGACCCCTGCAGTGCACAACTGCGCAGGACCCAGCACCTGGCTCGGGGGCCCCACGGCCCGGCTGTGGGATTCTGGCCTCTCCTAAGACAGGACAACCTTGGCTACCTAGCACAGTGATGGCGGACCTTTTGAGCTCGGCGTGTCAGCATTTTGAAAAACCCTAACTTAACTCTGGTGCCGTGTCACATATAGAAATTTTTTGATATTTGCAACCATAGTAAAACAAAGACTTATATTGTTGATATTTATTTTATATATTTAAATGCCATTTAACAAAGAAAAATCAACCAAAAAAATGAGTTCACGTGTCACCTCTGACACGCGTGTCATAGGTTCGCCATCACTGACCTAGTAGTTAGTTTCTGTTCTCAGAGGCCTGAGTCTCTTTCATTCTCTTAAAATGGAATCAGTAAACTCGAGAGTTGCTTTGACATTTCAGGGCAGCACGATTAGAGAAGTGAGGAAGGAAATATGAGGGGAACCAGGGCTGCCAAGACCTGCAGGGACGGGTACCTAGGGTCCACCGGCGTTTTTGTAAACACTGAAGAAAGCCGTTATATGGCACAGGATTCACAATCGACCGGATTTGTGTGCCTGGGCTCCCAGCCAGGGTCTGCCCCTCAGGCCATGTGAGCTCGGGCTGAATAGTAAGAATGTGTGTCTGGGGCAGGGTGGCAATAATGAAGCTGCATTCACGTCAGATAAATTATTTAGAAACCTCCCTGGCCCCAGCACAGCACAGCTCCTGAGGTCATCGGTTGGGTGCTGGCACCTAGTGGGAGATCTGGAGCTTGGAGGCACCCCAAGCCCACTGACCAGTGTCCACTCGCGCCCTGCCTTCTGTCTTCCAGGTTGATCCCCGGGACCCACAGTCTCGTCAAGTCTCACAGAGGACGGCAGAGGGTACAGGTGCCCGGCCAGCGGCCATCTCCCGACAGCTGGAGCTCCAGCAATGTGAAGCTTTGTTTGCATTTTCTCCCTTCAGTTTGTTTAAATTTTTTTTTTTTTTTTAATTTAAACGATTTAAGACTTCAAAAGAGCAGAAGCTCTGCTGTGGACAGGCACCAGTTTCTTTAAAGAAATTTAAAATGGACAAAGCATTTGTGTAAATTTCATCTTTAATTTTTATAAGGGGTTAGGGCACTATTTCATTTTTGTTCTTGCTTTTCCCTGTCTTTCTTTTACCCATTTCTCAGTTCTGCTTATAACACCTCACTTCCCCCAGAGGAGGCCCCTCTCCGTGGCGATGGGGGCATTTCTCCTGGAACAGAATGGAGACAGGAGGAGGCCCTGGGCCACCTTCCCACCCGGCGCCGGAACTGCCGACCCCGAGCTGCTCCCGGCCAGCTCTTGGCCTTGGGTAAAGATCCGCCTGGAGGAGGAAGACCAGCGTTTGCCCGGGAGAACTCACGAAAGCAGCTCCCACCCGGGGGTGTGTGCTCTTTAAGCTGTGGAAGCCCCGGCCACACCAGGACTGACGGTGGTGGGACTCCATTCCCCCCACTGCCCTCGGTGACCGAGATCTCTGAAGCGGCGGGGACGGGACAGAAGTGATCATCTCCCACTTCCTGGCGGCTGTGCGGTCAGCCCACCCCAACTCTACACGCCTATGTTTCTGTTAGTGTTCTTCCTCCCAGCAGAAGATCCCCAGGAAGAAACGGTCATGCCAAACCTCTGCCCAGGTTGTCACGGAGACCGCCTGAGTCCCTGCGATCCTGCCGTGAGCATTGCCATAGAACAGGGTGCCCTGGACTGGCTGTCGCTGCACTGAAGGGTGTGCCCTGTGTGCCGGGACCCCTGGTATCACTTATGGTAACAGTGTCGTGCCATCTCCCTCACCCCAGGGGCACACTGTTACTTGTAAATGTGTCTGACTGGAAAAGGTTGGAGCAGGCAGAGGAGGCAGGTGACTGGCAGACCCCTGCAGCCTTTAGGTGCCTGATTGTGGGTTTGCCACTTAGAGATTCCCCGGCTGTGGAGCCCACCAGCAGGGTCAGTGTAGCTGCTCTTCCGCTCTCCACAGCACTCACAGCCCCTCTCCACAGGCTTCTGAACCTGGCATTGTCCCCGCATCCCCCTTTCCCTCCCCAGCTCCTGGCAGGACAGAGGAACCCTCCTGTGCTGGCCCCCTGTGTCACCTGGGCGCTGCTTTAGCTACTCCAGAAGCTCTTCACCCTGTGACAGCCAAGCAGGAAAGGGCCTTTGGGGAGGGGGAAGGAATTCCTCTTTTGTGTTTATTTTTGGTTTTTGTCTTCTCTCAGCCAGCATAGGATCAGGAGGGGAGATCACTGGAGGGCCTTTCAGTTCTGTGTGACCCAGGGGGCCTTCCCCACAGCAGCCCTGGTCCTGCAGCTCTGGGCGTTTGGGAGAGGCTAGTGCGGTGTCAGCCCAAGCTTGACAATATGTTTGCTCACATTCTTTCTGCCTTTTCTCAAGCTCCTCGGATACCAAGGCTCCTTCCTCCTGGGCAGACAGCTGGCTGTGGTTAGCAGGACCAGCAGGGCTGCAGGTGGTAACCAGGCCCTTCCATTCCTTGGCTGAAATCCTTTGTGATCGCCTGTCTCATCACTTCTCTGGTGCCCTGTGTGTGCTCTAGGCTGCACCTGGAAGGTTGGGAGCCCAGCATCCCCTATTGCAGTGCACACTCCTGCCCCACCCCCTGCCTTCCCTGCAGCCAGCTGTCTCTGCTCATGAGCGAATGAGAACAACAGTCCCCAAACTCAGCAGCCCCCTCTCCCTGCTGCAGCTGGGGTTCTGAAGTCCCCAGTGAGGGCTCAAGCCCAACAAGTTATTTGCCTTTTGCGTGTCTTTTTCTTCTGCCCTCCCCAGCCTCTTAGCTCTGAGTAGGTCCTGGAGCTGCAATGCACCCCCCTTTGTTATTTTTCCTGGCGCCAGGGTATCCCCTATAGACAATGGGATGTCCATAACTTTTGGGTAAGGTGGGCAGCCTGGGTAGCCAGCTTCCATGTACCCTTCCTTGTAGGGCTCCCAGCCCTCCTGGCTTGGTGGTGGGACCTCCTTCCCTAGCTCTTGAGGGCCAGCTCGTTAGCCCAAGTGCCTGTCTCCCCTCTCTCCTTCCCCTGCTCTCTCCACTTTGTCCACCTGAAGCTGGGCGTTGGCCCTAAGTCAGTCCAGTCTGTGGACTAGCCTGGGGTGAGGTGGGTGGCCCCTGTCCTCCTTCTCAGCCACTTGCCACCTGTTCCCACCGTGGCCGGCTTCCTCGCCTCTTCCTGCCTTTTCACCCTCTCCACCCGTCTCAGGCCTGGCAGCAGCTCTGTGGTGCATCACCTCAGTGCCACCAAGTTTAAGTTTGTCCAAGTTCCAGAAGTTTCCAAACCTTAAAATAGCAGTCCGTTACTCGCTTCTCCAGTCTGAAAGGAGAGCCTGTTGGAGGGAGAGTCTGGGCCTGGTGCCCCCTAAATGAGAGGAGTCAGCAGACAGATCATGCATAGTGCCTTATTCCATTGTCTTCCCTGGCCAGACCCCGCTCCCCTGGAGTCTGTGTCTTCTTCCTGCTCGTTTGTGTCCATCTGTCTCTTACACTCTCCCTCCCATTCACCCACAGCCGCATGGGGTTCCCCTCTGCCCTCTTCCCCCCCTCCGTCCCCCATCCCTTCCTGGGGGCTGCAGCCAGGTACACACCTCCCGCCCACACCAGGGCGATCTCTAGCAGCTTTAGCTGAGGATGGAAAATGCTTTAGGCAGGTGCGCTCTGCCTCTTACTACCCAGCAGTGCCTGCCTCTTACCTCTAGCCAGGAGGATGCCACGATTGTTCAAACAAGACCGGCTCCATCTGACCCCCTCTGGGCCCTGGGGACTAAGCCGCAGGCCTCGGCCTCATCTCCTCCGGAGGCACTGGGAGGACGGGACCTCTCCTCCCGCCCGGATGTGGCTGCCCCTCATGGCTGCCTCTCTGAGGGCGTGTATATGTTTACTTGAGAAATACCCTGTTTACAGCCAGAGGAGAACGGTGCCCAACACTAGGTGGAGAGGGACTCGGGACAGCCTGGCCTCTATGGCACTGCGGGCGGTGGCCCCAGCGTGAACGAAGGCAGAGGTGCCAGGGGCTGGGGCGCTCCCTGCACTCCCTCTACTCCCCGACCCTGCGGTGCTACAACCACTGGCCACCTTCCTCAGCCTCCTGGCCCCAGACCTTCCCCACCTGCATTCCTTCCTCCAAGGTCCTCAGCTCCCTAACATACCAGTTGCCTCCTAGAGAACCAGTGTGGAGCAATAAGATTTTTTTTTTTTTTTTTTGCTTGAGTCTTTTTATAAGAAAAGGAAAAGAGTTGACATTGTGGGACTCTCCTCTTTTTGCTGTTGACTGTTTGCCTTCTTAGAAGACGGATGGACATCTGGGTTCTGACTTTGGGGTACCTTGGAAGCCTGGAAAAGGAAGTCAGGCTTTTGCCCCTAAGAAGGGGATCCTGACTCTGCCCTCACCACGCTCCACGCCACCTGGGCTTCCAGCCCCTCCCTCCCAGGGCGCCTCCCGCCCTTGATCCTGCTGGTGCCCCACACACATCTGGGGCACTGGTGGCCTCACTCTAAGGGGGCTCTTGGCTTATTGCCTCCCATGGCCCTTTCCCCTTCTAGGTCTGTCTGGTGGCCCCCAGATAGGCAGCTGCTGAGTCTCCTAGGAGGACAATAGCCAAACTTGAACTATTCAGTTCTGGCCGCCGGGCTTGGGGCTGAGGCCCAGAGACACTGCCTCGGCCGTCGTCCCACACTGGGCTGAGCCACAGCCTTCGGGATAACACAGGCCCGTCTCTGATCCTGTCCACCTGAGCATGGAGAGGTGCCTCGGGAGGGGAAGCAGGAGGTGTGGACTGTCACTGGCTGCCCGGAGCGCCCCTAGGATTGCAGGGGTCACCGGAGGGAGGCCACAGGAGGAAGGGAGTTTATTTAGGGACATTTTAAAGGCCGCGTTCATGCCCCAGGGCCTCTCCATCAGAGCAGGGGAGTATGTTGCGATGATTTAACAGTTGTGTGGGGCCATTTCAGTGAGGGAAGATTTAACCCAGGCTCAAAGTTTGTTTCAAATACTAGTTAATAAGCCTATTTTCCTTATTTTCTTTTTTTGCACAGAAGCTGGTAATCTAGGACCTACGTGTGAACAACTTTATATGAGTATTTTTTGTACTTGGTTTACTTGGGTTGGTATGATACATGATATTTAAGTTCCTTGAACACTGTGGAGCCCCAATGTGTATGAATGACTGAGGCTTTGTAAATTAAGGGACGTTTGTGTGAATAAAGTTATTTGATGGGGTCAAAGAAGCCATATGTGATTTGAAAACGTGTGCGTGGTTTTGTCGACACCTGTGTGGGAAGGCGGAGAAGCCAGCCCTGTGACGGCTCTCCAGTCCCATATCCCGTCCCTGGTCCCCATGGGTGCACAGCATGAGAGAAAAGGATAGGCAGTCGCTTGATGAAGGGTAGCAGGTGGTTTTCTCAACTGGTCTTCCCACCCCACACCTGGGAACATGTTCAGACTCGAGGAACCTGCACTTGGGAGCAGGGATCCACCAAGCCAAGCATGTCAAACTCAAAGGCTAACACGGCCAAATAAGTTCATGTGGGCCCCCCCAAAAAAGCTTCAGTTTTCGTAGAAACATAGGTTTATTTCGATAGAGACATGCTGAATACAAAAGGCTAAAATAAACGAGTCATCGTTAACATAATAGAACATTTTAACAAAATTAATATTTTTTCTTGAACATTAACTTACCAGACACTGAATAACTGCACAAATTAATAAGCATAACACAAATAAACCTATTTTTCTTGTTTGAAAGTGAAATATTTCCTGTTGCACACACCAAACAAGTCAGTACAAGACTAATGACGTATCAATCGACTGCTAAAATATCCGCTGCTAGTATTAGTGGAGAGAAATGGTGTGCCTGTGCATAAGGCGTGTAAGGGAAATGAATGCAACAGGATTATAGTAATCAGTCATTAGCGAACATTATAGTTCGTTATTAATAACTAGAGGCGGGGGGTGGGGGGGACGGAGGGACCCTCTGCCTGCCTGATCGCCCCTTATCCCCTCTGCCTCTCCCCCCACTGCTGTGGCTCCGTCCAGAAGGATATCCAGAATGACATCCGGAAGGTCGTTTGGCTGGCTGGTCTAATTAGCATATTATGCTTTTATTATTATAGATTATGTATAAGAGGATATCATAGCAAGTTAATGACATTTTTATTAAAACGTTTTTTACGTACCATTGTATTGGCTGGGCCGCAAAAATATTCGTTGTGGGCCACGAGTTTGACATGCTTGCACCAAACCTAGTCTGCCCTTCGCAGGGATCCAGGACCTTAGCCAACACGGACCTCCTCCTGACATCTCAGGCCCTTCAGCCCCAGCACAGCTTCTGCAAGTTCCACCCTCAGGGATGTTTACCATAGAGATAAGAAGGGTCTCCAAACTGCAGCAGCAAGAGGCTCCCAGAGGCACAGGGCCTGGAGAGCAGACGCTCTAAGACCATCCTGGTGGGTCTGGGGGTGGAAGAAAGTACCCACTGCCCCTCTACCTCTGCCTGGCAACAAACGCCACATTCCTTGAGGAATCACTGGCCCTTAACTAAAAGCCAGGCACTCTGACCCCCCACTGGCCTGCATGGTAGGTGTGTGAGCCCCTCTGCCGATGAGAAAACTAAAGCCCAGGGAAATCCAGGCCACCCGGTGAGTGAATTCGCGGTGCTCGGGGAAGGACGGGGACAGCGGGCAGGTGATTGTCTCGCTGGCTGCACATTCCCTTCCTCACAGTGGAGGTGATAGCTACCTCCAGAGCAGCTGAAGGTTCAATAAGAACCTGATTGGGCCCAGCGCTTGGTAGGCTCTCAACAGATGATTCTTTAGTTGTCTGTCTGGGATGCTCTCAGTCTGCCAAATGCCGAGCCCCTCAGGAATGCTCATCAATCCAATAGGGCTGGTGTTTGACATGAAACCCACCATTTGGGCCTTTTCTCAGACCACCTGGTAAACACGGGAATCAAAACTGCAGGAGGACAGAGTCACGACTTTGGAATGTGTGTTAGAGGAAGAGATAAGACAGGCTTTCTGCCTAATCTGGGGGAACAAGCTGCATTCAGACCCCGGCTTTGGTGTCCAGCCCCTGAGATGGGGCTTCTTGCAAAGGGTCCGTCTGTGCTCAGCCCGGACGGCGGCCTGAAGCTCAGAGAAGGACAGGCGAGGGTGAGCCATCATAAATTGGGAACTGGCTGTATTTAAATAATCTATGCCCTTGCACAGTGCCTGACGTAGCCCATAGTAGGCAATCCATACATAGTTATTAAGGGATGGGTGAGATGACATGTTGGGAGCACGGCCCCGTGGAAGGAACTTGCTCAGGAGCCTATGGTGGGAGCAGCCCTAAGACGTGAACCCGGTTCCTGGGCCCCGGCCCACCCTCGTGGGTTGGCCTGCAACTTCGCTCCATTCCTGAGGTTTAGCCACAGTCCATTTCATTCCCGTCAGCCCCTGAGGCAGGGATGAAACCAGCTACTTGAGGAGGAATCACCAGATGTGGATGAAGATACTATTGAGCTTTGATTTCTTCCACCTGGAACAAGAGTCAGCAAATTTTCTATCCAGGGCAAAAAGTAAATACTGCAGGCTTTGCAGGCCATGGACCCTTCAACTCTGCCATTATAGCACATAAACAGACAATAGTAAACAAATGGGCGTGTGCCAGTAAACTTTCATTTATGGACATGGAAATTTGGATTTCATATAATTTTCACCAAAGTGTCACCCACTATTATTTTTCTTCGACCATTTAAAAATGTAAAAACCACACACCCAGAGCAGTCTAGGGCTTGCTTCTGGGAGCTGGGCCTGTGGTGGACAGCATGGCCTGTAACTGGTGGGTCCAGTTCAGGGGGATGTGCCTGTGTCACGTGTCAGGTCACAAAGGTGAATGAGAGGACACGAACGGTGCTGACGAGGCCCAGAGGTTCTGCGCACGCTTGGTCACAGCTCTGGGGTGTGGCAGGGAAGTGCAGTGTAGGGAGATGGATGTCACCCACCAACTGACACATGTTCATGAATCCAGATGCAGCAAAGTATGAAAAAAAATCGTAACAGGAGTCAAGAGACTTGAGTCCAAATCCAGCATGGCCTCCTGCCCGCTGCGAGGAATGTGGCAAATTCCCTCCTCTCTGGGCCAAAGGGTATGGTGTCCCTGGAACCAGACACAGGCTGTGGATTGCTGCTTTACCCCTTCAAGTCTTGTGACCTCGGCGTGTTACTCTCCGAGCCTCCATTTTCTTACCTATAAAATGTCAACAAAACCAATACCCACTTCATAGATTTTTTTTCCCTGAGAATGAATGAGGTAGTAGATATAATCCATAGCACAGTGCCTGGCACGCAGTAAACCATCCATAAATGGTATCGATAATATTTTTTAAAGGGGAAAAACATCATTTGAGATACTCCTCCCCCAAAAAGGGACTCAACATTTAAATACTGTTAAGGAATGCTGTATATTTCATTCCCCTCCGGGAGTGTCCCAATGCATGAAAAGTTCTGAGAAGTCCTGTAATAAGTCCTATTCAAGCTTCTTGGCTCACCGATGCTTCTACACTGAGCACCTGTTCTCGGCTCCTGGTACTAGTGTTCTGTGGCAAATGCTCCGGAGCCCACTTCGGTGTGTGGGAGATGCTAACCGAGATCTTTGCAGCTCTCAGATCCTACTTCCCTGTCGGGGGACTTCGGCCACCCCATCCGGTTTCACATGGGGCTGGAATCACCTCGCCCTGCTAAAGCCTCCAGTAAATGCCTCTGCTCGGTCTACTGCTTCCTTGAGGGCAGATTGGGATACGAGGAATTTAATAACCGTGGTCTGGGGCTCCCGCCAAAATGCTGTGGGGCCCTGGCCCAGGCAGCTCCAATGTGGTGAGACCACAGAGCAGCTGCCCCGCCCGCAGACCAAGGCACTGCCAGGGCCGCGCCGCGCGCTCCTGGTTCCCACGCTGGCAGGGCCCGGCCACCCTCCAGCTAGTGTTTGCCCCGCACGATGAGCCGTCAGCGTTCCACTGGGAAGCACCTGTGGTTTGGAGGTTCTGCACACAGGCCCGCTGCGAGGCTGTCTGGGATCAAATCAGTTTTGTCATATGTAAAATGGGGATAATAACTGCACCTGTGTCTGTGACAATTAGGTCTGGCTGCCGACACAGGAGACCCCAAATGACAGCAGCTGAAACGAGAGAAGTAGGTTTCTCTCTCACATAACAGAGCAATCGGGGCTGTTGTGCTGGTTCCACGAGGTCATCTGGGATCCCATCTCCCCTGACTTCCGGCTCCAACATCTTCGGGAAGAAGCTTCCATCTTCAAGGTCACCTCCCGGCCCAGGATGGCTGCTGGAGCTTCAGGCATGTTCTCCTCATCCCAGGCAACAGCACACGGGGAGGGAGAGAGAGCGTGCCTCCCTCCCCCTTTTCTGGAACCTTCTCTGAAGCCCACACTGCCCTTCCACTTACATCTCCTTGGCTAGAACTTGGCGCATGGCCACATCTGAGGCCAGGGAGACCGGGAAGCAGGTGGGCAGTTGTCCTGTTACTAAAGTTGAGGGGAGACTTGGTGTTGGGTAAGACAAGTAGCCACTCTGCCCCACAAGTGTGCTTCTGGCTCAGTCTAACAAAGGTTAGGTGTTAGCATTATTAGTAATAGTTCAGCAGACCTGGGAAGGAAGGAAGGAAGGGAGGGAGGGGAGGGGAGGGGAGGGGAGGGGAGGGGAGGGGAAAGGAAAGAAAAGAAAAGGAAAGAAAAGAAAAGTGAAAGGAAGGAAGCAAATTAGCCAGAGGGGGTCCGGGCACCTTACTCAGAGCTGGGACAGTGGCCTCCTATGTGGTACAACCAGCAGAGCTCTCTGGTGCTGGGAGAACTGTGGGCTTGGTCCTTTGCTGTTGGCATGTCATTTGCTCAATAAGCATGTATGAGGGCCATCTATGTGTCCCACTCTCCTACGGCTGCAGATACAGAAGAGACAGGAGAAGCTTATTTTGTGTGATTGAGTGAGATCTGAAATACAGTGCCTGGGTTAGAATCACAGTTGTGCCACTTGCTGTGTGATCCTAGGCAATTTACTTAACCTCTCTGGGTTTCTCTGTCTCCATCTCTTGGATGGAGAAGATGATAAATACCATCACAGGATTATTCTTTTTTCTTTTTAATATTTTTTTATTGATTTCAGAGAGAGAGGGAGAGGGAGAGATAGAAACATCAATGATGAGAGAGAATCATTGATTGGCTGCCTCCTGCAAGCCCCCCAATGGGGATCTAGTCCACAACTCGGGCATGTGCCCTTGCCTAGAATTGAACCCGGGACGCTTTAGTCTGAGAGCCGACGCTCTACTCACTGAGCCAAACCATTTAGAGCCATCACAGGGTTATTCTGAGGGTTCAATGAATTAATAGAAATAAAGTGCGTTGAACACTGAAAAAATAGTCCTGATCTCTTCAATGAACCATGGGGCCCTTGATACCTACTTTGCTTTCTTCCTGCCTGTCGCGAGCATTCACTGAGCACCTGCTGTGCTGGGCACTGGAGATTCAGAGATGAAATACATCTATACATGAGTCCCTCATCATAGGGATATTTCCTGCGCTCCTACTGTGTGCCGAGCTCCGTGTCACAAGCTGACAGTCCTGAAGGAGACCAGAAGTGGAACACACAGAGGACATACGCTGAGCACTTCGGCTCAGGCAAGATGGAGCCAAGAGGCTGAGAATGAGGTCTGGTCCCAGCTCTGCGGGTGGGATCAGTCTGTGAGCATTTGTTACATAATTCTAGACAGGCAGCCAGGCCAGGCCTATGGACGGGCCCGGGGCAGGAGGCCACCCAATTCCAGCACAGAAAAATAGGCCTTTATTTTCCTGGGTCATCAGATGAACAATAATCTGGTAACAAAAGACGATTAGCCATGGATGCCTGTGGAGCCAAGCCAGTTGCCCTCACCCCAGAGCCCAGCCAGTTCTCTGCTCTCAGGGCCCCAAACTTGCTTCCCAGGACTGATCCTTGGACCCCTTCCCCAGCCCTGCCTTGTTCTTGAGACCCTCACACTCCCTCTCCAGCCAGCTTTAGATGGTGGTTAAGTGGTAAGTTCTACCCACCTGTTATTAATTTATTGCCTCAGTTCTAAGTGCTCCTTCAATATGTGCTCTATGATAAACAACAGAATTCCTTTAAGCATTTCTTTTCTCAAATGAGCATGATTTTAAGCTCTCAGTAGAGGACTCTGGAGGGACACTGGAGGAGAAAAAGGCTTCCTGCAATTTCCAGCTCGGTGAGGGGTTTGCAGTGCGTCCCTACCCCAGCCACAGGCACGGCACACCATTGGTCTGCGGCCTGGCAGCCTCAGCCCAGTGATGACCTTACTACGGCCTCCTGAAGCCAAGCCCCTTCATGGCCGGCACAGTTGCCTGTGTTCTGGAGAGTCTCACATAGCCAGCAGCTCTCCCTCCACAAGCCCGTGTATGACCCTGGTAGTCTGAAGGCCACTCCTTTCCCCCCCACCCCCCGGCCCCACACCAGTGCCCAGTCTGCCACTGCCCCTGACACTGTTTGCTGAGAGCCTACTGCCCTCACACACATACACTCTGGAAGACTGCCCATTGCTTGTCCAGAAACTCCAGACCAGCTCCATCCTGGCTGAACCATCAAACTTCTGAAATCAATAAAAATATATTTTAAAAGACAAAAAACTTCTCTGCTATACCTTTTCCAAGGGGTTTACTAGTAGATCCCTTCCAAATTTGTTCTTCCTTGGGCATTTATTAAAAACTAAAGCTAACATCATATTTAATAGTAAAAAGCTTTCTCTTAACATCAGGAACAAGAAAGGATGTCAGCTCTCACCACTCAACACTGTACTGGAGTTTCTAGCCCCTGCAAAGAGTTAAAGATAAAATTAAAGAAATTAAAGGCATGAGATTAGAAAAGTAAAAACAGTCTTTATTTGCAGATGACATGATCATCTGTCTAGAAAACCCAATGGATCTACAAAGAAAAGCTTCTAGAATTAACTGAGCTGAGCAAGGTTGCTGGATACAAGATGAAAATACAATTGTGCTTCTATTTGCTAGCAATGAATAATTGGGAATTGAAATAGAAAAAGAAATACCATTTAAGATATCAATTACTTAGTAGTAAATCTCACAAAAGTTATGAAAATTTTGCACAATAAAAACTACAAAGTATTGCCGAGAGAAAACCTAAAAAAAAACAGAGATATAAGTTGATCCTCATTATTTGTGGATTCTGCATTTTCGAATCCACATGCTAGCTACCATGCATTTGTAACTCAGTCAATAATGGCAGTGCCGCTGCGGTTACGCACAGACACACAGGGCAGCCAAAAATGTGAGCAGCCTGATGCACACATCCCAGCTGACGCCAAGCAAGGGGACGCCCTCCCTGCCTTCCTGTTTCAGGTCTCATACTGTAAGCAAATGTCCTTTCCGCAGCCTGTTCAGCCACACTTTTCACCTTTCTATTTTTGTTGGTGATTTTAGAATGGCCCCCAAGCATAGTGTCGAAGTGCTGCATGGTGTCCCTGTGAGCAAGAAGGCTGTGATGGACATTACGGAGAAGATCTGTGTTAGGCAAACTTCATTCAGGCATGAGTTGTAGTGCTGTTAGCTATGAGTTCAATGTCAATAAAGCAACAATTTTTATTACATATGGCAACTTTAAACAGAAACACGTATAAGACAAAATTATGTCTTGATCAATTGATGAACATGTTGTGACTAGAGGCTCACAGGAACCTAACCCTGTATTTCCCCTAGGAGCAATGCTCAGTATTCATTCATTTGGCGTTCGTGAAGACTATACAGAACATAATAACCAGAAATAATAAGAATTGACTGTACTTTGTTCATGGCCCAGAAAACTCAATATTGTTAAGATGGCATTCTCCCCAAATTGATCTATAGATTTAATACAATCCCAATTAAAAAAAAAAATCCAGCAGGCTATTTATATAGAAATGAACAAGTCAATTTTAAAATTCACATAGAAATATAAAGAACCTAAAATGGTGAAAACAGCTCTGAGAAAGAATAAAGTTAGAGGGCTAACACTAGCTTATTTCAGTAACTATTATGAAGCTATAGTCATAAAAATAGTATGGCATAATGATGCACACATAGATCAATAGAATAGAATAGAGTCCAAAAAATAGAGCACACATATTTAGACAATTGATTTTTACAAAGTTATATAGACAATGCAATGAATAAAGGCTAGCTTTTAAAAAAAATGGTGCTGGAACAACTGGATAAACATGAAAGAATACGAAAAATTTAAATGTATGCTTCATGCTGTATACAAAAATTAACAGGGGTCACACGCCTAGATGTAAAACCTAAAACAATAAAACTTCTAGAAGAAAACATAGGAGAAAATCTTTGTGGCCTAGGGTTAGGCAAATACCTCTTAGATATGTCACCCAAAGTACAGTCCATAAAAGAACAAGTG
Source organism: Myotis nattereri (assembly GCF_964212035.1). Lineage (NCBI taxonomy): Eukaryota > Metazoa > Chordata > Mammalia > Chiroptera > Vespertilionidae > Myotis > Myotis nattereri. Next base: position 31,692,226 of record NC_138083.1, on the reverse strand, counting down.
GATAAGTTGAAATACATCAAAATGTGAAATTTCTGGACTTCAAGAGACACTTAAGAAAATAAAAAGACAAAACAGACTGGAAGAAAATCTTTACAAAATGTGTATTTAATAACGAACTTGTATCCAAAATATTTAAAGCACTCTCAAAACTGAACAATAAGGAAACAACCTAATTTAAAAAATTGGCAAGGGATTTGACTAGACATGTCACCAGAGAAGATAAACATATGGCAAATACCATATGAAAAGATGTTTTACATCATTTGTCATTAAGAAAAACTTTTAAATTTTAATTTAAATTAAAAAACTAAATTACCAATGACACATACCTAAAATACCAATACTACACACCTAATAGAATGGCTACAATTAAAAAGACTAACTATGACCATCTTGGTGAGTGTGTGGAGGAATGGAACTTACATGCTGCTGGTAGGAATGGAAAATGGTAGAACCACCATGGAAATACTTTGGCAGTTTCTTAAACATACACCTCCCATAGGACCCATCTGAATCCATTCCTAGATTTTTACCCAAGAGAAAAAGAAATATGTGCCCATACAAAGACGTCCGCGAATGTTCATAGCAGCTTTATTTGTAATAGCTCGTCAAACTGGAAATAATCTACATGTCCATCAACATATCAACACGTGGACAAACAAATTGCAAAATATCCATACAAGGAAATGCCACCCAGCAACAAAAAAGAATGATCTTCACACACTAATGTGGATGAATCTCAAAATAATTCTGCAGAGTGAAAGGAACAAGACAGAAAAGAGTACAAAAGCATGATTCTATTTATATAAAGCTCGAGAAAATGCAAGTGAATCTACAGTAACTGAAAGCAGATCGGTGGTTGCCTGGAGACCATGAAGGGCTAGCAAGCAGGAGGCAAAAAGAAAGTGAAAGTCCACGAGGAGGCTTCCGTGGTGATGGCATGTGCACGATGTGGAATGCGGCGATGGTTTCATGGGTATATGCATACATCAAACATTAAATCATACATTCCAAATACGTGCAACTTATCCCATGTCAACTAAGCCTCAATAAAACTGTCACATCAAAAAGGTGGGGGAGCCGAACCGGTTTGGCTCAGTGGATAGAGCGTCGGCCTGCGGACTCAAGGGTCCCGGGTTCGATTCCGGTCAAGGGCATGTACCGTGGTTGCGGGCACGTCCCCACTGGGGGGCGTGCAGGAGGCAGCTGATCGATCTCTCATCGATGTTTCTGACTTTCTATCCCTCTCCCTTCTTCTCTGTAAAAAATCAATAAAATATATTTTAAAAAAAAAAAAGGTGGGGGACAAAAGAGTAAGTGTGGAAGGACTCTCACAGGCCAAACTTAGAACAATTTGAACATCAGAAATAACAACGATGACGATGGAATTTTCACATTGGAGAGTAATAATAATAAAAGAATCCACAGAGGGAGCCGAAAACTCCTTTTTCAGAAGAACGTAGACAGGATGATAGAACTGGGGAATTCTCTATTTTGCAGGTCCCAGAGACATAATTCGGAAAAGGTATCAGTAGCTGCTGGAATCACTGAGTGAAAATGTGTGAGGGGATGAATTTACACAGGACAGTCACACGGGCTCAGACACATCACTCCTTACACAGATGAACTGGCAATTACAAAGGGGAAGCTTGACCACGATGGACAGGTCTGCTGGAACCACCTGCATCAAAGGAGACGTCAGCATCGGTGACAATAGGACGAGCTGGCATGACGCCCTCCTTACATAACGCACTGTCGAGGACGTGACCTCGCCTCTGGGGTGTTATTGCCCAAAATGTTCCACCCGAATCTAACCGCAAGGAAACAAGCGGATACACCCAAATGGAGGGACATTCACCAACACAACTGGGCTGTCTCAGAAATGCCCATGCCATGAATGGAAAAGAAGGGTGAGGGTGGCACAGTGGGCGCCGCTCATTCTAGATCAGACACTGAAGGCAGGCACCAGCCAAATGAAGTTTCTAATGCTTGATGCAATCAAGGATTGAGAAGAAGTGAAACTCAGACAGCTGTAAAAGGGTGTTATCATACATTTGGGGAACTCAGCATCTGGGCATATGATGATAGACTGCATGCTGAGTGTAGTACAACACTGTTGAACATTTTGGTTATTTTAGAGCTCAGTGTTTTTGTTGTATAGAAGAATGCCCTTGTAAATGATGATGGGAACATTTTTTATTAAAAATAAAAATGCCGCCGAAACCGGTTTGGCTCAGTGAATAGAGTGTCGGCCTGCAGACTGAAAGGTCCCAGGTTCGATTCCGGTCAAGGGCATGTACCTGGGTTGCGGGCACATCCCCGGTGGGGGATGTGCAGGAGGCGGCTGGTCGATGTTTCTCTCTCATTGATGTTTCTGACTCTCTATCTTTCTCCCTTCCTCTCTGTGGAAAATCAATAAAATATATTTTTTTAAAATAAATAAATAAATAAATAAAAATGCTGTCAATGAAACTAAAATATAAAAGAAAGAAAGAAGAATGCCCTTGTTTGGGGATGATACATGAGTATGCGCTGAAGTATTTAGGGGTGAAATGGCCTGATAGCTAAGCTATACCTCTATTCTCTCTGTATGTCTGTCTCTCCGTCTTTTCCTCTCCCTGGAGAGAGGCTGGGAGGGAGAGAGGAAGGGAGCGCATAGGTGCAGGGTGTGTAGGGTGTCCATTGCAAGATTCCTTTCATTTTTCTGTTGGTATAAAAATACTCCAGTTAAAAGTTAGAGGAGCATGGGTGTGGGTCGCTGGCCCAGACGGGCCTCTCCAGCTTGGAGAGCCAGCTTCAGGCTCGGACCTTGGACGGGCCTCTCCTGACCTCCCGCCTGCCCAGCAGCTTCTCTCCTCTCAGCAGCCACAGCCCTGTCTGGGCTCTGCAGCAGGAAGGCTGTCCCCCCTGCCGGGCCCTCCCCCTCCAGCTTCCCTCGCAGAGGCCCCTGGAGTGGAGCTCAGAAGAAAGCAGGGGCCCATCGCCAGGGCGGGAGCAAACATGGAGAAGCAGGCTGCCACCGAGGCCTCAGGTATGAGGCCACCAGCTCCACGTGCAGACGAGGGACGAGGGGCGTGGTGTGCTCACCGAGCAGGTTCGCCCTGCAGTGGTTTCCCTATCACTGAGCTTAACAGCTCAAGTCCTACCCTGGCATGCAGGCCCTTGGTCGGCCACTGTCCCCTCCCTGACCCCTCTACTCTCCTTTCCTCACTCACACTGCTCCAGCCCCACCAGCGTGTGTTTTGGGGGGACACACGTCACGGCACTCTTGCCTCAGCACTTTTGCACTCATTCTCTCTCCTGAAATGTATCCCCCCCTCACCCCGACCTCACCCCGCCCCCTGATATCTACCCAGCTCCGTCCCTCCCGTCCTGTCTTCCTTGCTGGCTTTACTTTTCATTTCCTCCTGAGCGCACAGCACCGTCTCCTGCAGCATCTGTTTGTCCTGTTTGTTGTCCGTAACGCCCCCTGGAATGCCAGTTCCCCGAGGGCAGTCATGCTCGTCCATCCTGTCCACTGCTGTACGAGGGCCCGGCACATAGTAGGTGCTCAGTAAAGAGTTCTTGGGGGACTGACGCCAAGTTTCCGTTTTCCTTTGGACAGTGGTGTGCGTGCATGCGTGCCTGTGAGCGAGCATGTGCATGTGTGTGTGTGTGTGTGTGTGTGTGGGCCTGTGTGAGGGTGTGTGTGTGAGGGTGTGTGTGTGTGTGTGTGTGTGTGTGAGGGCATGTGTGAGGGTGTGAGGGTGTGTGTGTGAGGGTGTGTGTGTGAGGGCCTGTGTGAGGGTGGGTGTGTGTGTGTGTGTGAGGGTGTGTGTGTGAGGGTGTGTGTGTGAGGGTGTGTGTGTGTGTGTGTGAGGGCCTGTGTGAGGGTGTGTGTGAGGGTGTGTGTGTGTGTGTGTGAGAGGGTGTGTGTGTGAGGGTGTGTGTGTGAGGGTGTGTGTGTGTGTGTGTGTGTGAGGGCCTGTGTGAGGGTGTGAGGGTGTGTGTGTGTGTGTGTGTGAGGGTGTGTGTGTGAGGGTGTGTGTGTGAGGGTGTGTGTGTGTGTGTGTGTGAGGGCCTGTGTGAGGGTGTGTGTGTGTGTGTGTGTGTGTGTGTGAGGGCCTGTGTGAGGGTGTGTGTGAGGGTGTGTGTGTGTGTGTGTGTGAGGGTGTGTGTGTGAGGGTGTGTGTGTGAGGGTGTGTGTGTGTGTGTGTGTGTGTGTGTGTGTGAGGGCATGTGTGAGGGTGTGTGTGTGTGTGTGTGAGGGTGTGTGTGTGAGGGTGTGTGTGTGTGTGTGTGTGAGGGCCTGTGTGAGGGTGTGTGTGTGTGTGTGTGTGTGTGTGAGGGTGTGTGTGTTCGCACGTTGGGCAGGCTGGGGCACGGGGTGGTGAGCACTGGCCATCCTCCCAAGACTCATTTCTAGGGTGAAGGCAGAGTTCTCAGGGAGTCAGTGGGTGCCACTTGCAGCACAAACACGTTACATAATCTGGCACCGGGCAGGGGTGAGGGGCAGGTAGGACCTTTATTCTGTGTTTACCCAGCGAGGCGGCACAGACCACATACCAAGCTGCCATCCCTTCAGCTTGGAGCTCCCTAATCGCCCCGACAGGACCCACCGCCCATTCGCTCTGCCCACTGGCCCTGAAAGAAGCTGCACGCTCGGCGCTCGGGGCCTGGGAGGAGCTCAGGCGCTGGCGTGCCCTGGGCGCTGGCTGTTGCGGGGCGTCAGCCCCACCTGGGCATTGGTGGCCCGGAGGCCGTGCTCCCCTGTTCACGGCCCTCACATGCCGGGGCGCCAGGGGCTCACTTGGGCGTCGCCTCTGCCTTCTGACCTTTCCTGTGCTGGGACTCATGGCCTGAGCTGCCTGGAGGGCCACCACCTGGTGCCTCAGACCTCCTCTTACCCACAGAGGGCCCCTGGGCGGGCACGGGGCTCTGCCAGCCTCGGGGTCCTCCCTGTCTACCAGGGAGTCATACTGGTTACTGACCTACACACTTATGAGACGTAACAGGCCAGAGGCGTGGCGCCCTCGCAGAAGCCAGCAAGTGAGGGCGGCTGTTATGGTCCCACTAGTGGCCACTCCGAGGCAGGCCCGGGCCGACTGCTGCGGATCCAGAGGCATCCATGCATGACACCCCATTTTCTTGGCCCGTAGAGCTCAGTGCAGGGAGACAGACAGAAATAACCACTAAAGCATGCAGCAGGCAGTGCGTGCTTCGAAGGGAGAAATCAGGGCAATGGGACGCAGAGGGTCAGGGTGGCAGGCGGGCTTCCTGGCAGAGGTGACATTTGAGCAGAGGCCTGACTGGAGAGAGCGGTGAGTCAGGTGGATGTCTGGGGAGGGGGCGCAGCAAGTGCAAAGGCCCTGAGTAGGGGGCCTCGATGGGTTGCAGGCAGGTGAGAGGGGAGGGGAGCGGGGGGAGGCCTCCATCACGCAGGGCCTGCCTGCCATTACTAGGTCTTCGGAGGGTGTGAACCCACGGACAGGACCCGGCTTCCATTGTCAAAGGGTCCCTTGGCTTCCATATTGGGAACAGATGTGGGGTGCTGAAGCAGGAAGGGGGCCAGGAGGCCAGCACATACGGTGGGAGAGGTGGCCACACCAGGCCGCTGGCCGAGGCGGAGGTGAGAAGGGGCCAGAGTCTGGGGAGATTCTGGAGGTAGAGCCACCAGGAGCGGCTGACAGGTTGGTAGTAGCGGAGGAGTGTGGAGCGTCAGGACAGATGCAATAGTAACAACCATGGGCTATGACACCTTCTCCCGTGGCCTCTGGTGACCACGGCGCCCTGGTGGCTGCACATGATTGTCCTCATTTTAAAGCTGGAGGACCTCGGGCTCGAGGAGAGGGAGTGGCTTGACCCAAGGGCTGTCTGGCTCGGCCCAGGTGGGGACACACAGGACTGACTCTACCTTTCTCAGCGATTCTCCTCACAGAGAGGCTGAGGCTCAGGCCAGGGCTCGCCCACCGCCTGTGGCTCACACTCTTCCTCGGATGCACACAGCGCTCTCCCGAGGGATCGCTGTCAGACCCCACTCCCCGTCACATCAAGGGGCTACGGAAATCTCCATGCCTTCCAGCCACCTGTGCCCCAGCCGCCTGCCTGGGCCTTCACCTGCACCCAGTGTGTCCCTGCCTCCCATCACCTAGTCAGGGCACCTCAGCGTCAACGGGCTGAAGGTGGACTGACCTCCCTCCTTCATACTCTTCCTCCCATGTCGGGGGGCCAGGACACCACCGTCTCCCCCAGGCCTCGGCAGGTCCTGCTCTGCGAGGCAGGCGCTGTGGATGGAGGAGAAAACCACGGCAGGAAGACGTGAAGTGTCTGGCCTCAGTCAGCCCGCTGGTGAGCGGCAGGGCTGAGATTTGAACCCAGGCAGCCCGACTCCCGAGCCAGACCCTCTCCTTGGCTGCCCAGCAGTCGGCGCTGTGGGGAGGCTGAGGCCCGAGGAGCCCGGAAAGTCCTCAACAAACATCCACTCCTGCATCTCCACCGCCACGCGGGCTGCTGCCACCTGGAACGACGCTGTTGTACCCGACTCTGTGACGCCCTGTTCTTGCGTCCATTTCACAGATGAGAAAACCACGGGCAAGAGCGGTTGCGTCATGAGCCAAGTTCGCACAATTAGAAGGCGGCAGAAAGGGACTGAGTGTGACCCCGGAGCTCATGCCGGCCTAGAGGAAGGCAGACGATTCCTCCCACGCCCCTTCTCTGTGACCACGGAGTGTGCGTGGCTGGGAAACCGCGTGGGTGGCAGGCCAGGTGGCGGGAGGAGGAACTGATCTGAGGGTTGTCACACTTTGGGATTTTCTTCTGGACGGAAACACAGTTCATTACTGAGATGGCACCGCGTTCCGCCCGGAACGTCAACAGCCGAGGTAATTGGGGGCTTCTGTCTGGCGGCTCAGCCCCTGACAAGAATTTCCAGGTAGATTTCAGCCGGGAGCCCTGAGTTCTACTTAAAATGTAAAATGCATGTGCGAAGTGTTTCCTCTGAAGTGGGAACAGGTAATTGATTTTTTAAAGACGGCGACCTCTCTGGGCGCTGGAAGCGCGTTCGGGTCCCTTTCTTATTTTTCTGCGCATAAAGGCAATCAGCCCAGGTCAGCGCTGCGCACAGGCAATGGGCTGCTAATTCCGCACAACAAAGGTCTCTCTGCAGCTTTTCCTGGTTGCAAAAGGGATTATTGTATCAGCTCGATTCACATCGGAGAGGGAAGCGGGCCCTGCCCTCCCCTCTCCGCAGCGCTGCTGGGAGGGCCGCCTTCCCGCTCTGCGCCTGGGGCCCTGGACAATGGGGGTCAGCACAGACCCTTCTGGAAAAACACCCACCGGTGGGAGATGGTGAAAAGGCCGCACATCATTCTCCCCCCTCCTCCATCCATGCCCTTTGGGGGTCCCCCTCACCCTGACTCCAGGCCCGGCCATGTGACTTGCTTTGGCCAATAGGACAATAGCAAATGGGACACACGCAGAGGCTTGCAAAGCACTGGCTGCTCTTTGGGACTCTGAGACCAACCTGTGAGCGAGCCTGAGCCCGCTGGAGGCTGGGAGGCCACATGAGACAGAGACGGGCCCCAGACCAGCCAGCCTGCCCACTGCCAGCCAGTGTGTGAGGCCATCCTACACCATCCAGCCCAGAAGAACGTTCCAGTAGACTCACGGGACTGTGAGAAAGAATTCCTTGTTGTTTTAATTCAGTAATTTCCTGGTGGCATTTTGTTCCACAGCAGCAGCTAACTGATGCATCCCCTCTTCACCTTGTATCCATGAGGTTCCTTGGTGTTTTAGGAAAAGGAGAATTTATTGGGAGATTATTGGGGATCATAGAATTGAGGCAAAAGCTGGAGAGCCAGGGAACAGGCAGGAATCAGGATAACAGCTACCAGATTGTCAGGGCCCTGCTGTGGAATGAGCAGCTCCACCCTACTGGGTCCCGTATCATTCTACTCCGGACTGAAGTCCCACCTGGGCGCACAGGTCACGTGTCCTGCCTCAGTGGTGTCAGCGTGCTAAGAAGCAAGCCCTGAGGGAAAGACCCACAGGGCAGGGAGGGAGCAGGGTGCCTCCAGGGCTGGCCTAGCGCAGCTCAGATCCCAGCCTGCTGGGCCAGTGCAAGCGAGGCCACCTTCAAGCTGGCTTTGCCCTCGGTAATGGCTGGGAGCTGCACCGTGTTCTGGGTTTACTGAGAGGATGAATGAAGCAGCGTGTGTAAAGCACGGAGAACAGCACCTGGCATTCAGAAAGCAAGCAATAAATATTAGTTTATCATCATCATCATCATTATTATTATTATTATTATTATTACTATTCCGCAATGTGGGAAAGGCAGTTCCCCAGAAGGAAATCAGGGGTAGGAAGGACAGGATGGATACTGCAGGACCAACATGACAAATGTCCCTAAGGATGCTGTGAGGACGCGGCTTTGTCATGCCTGTTACTGAGCCAAGCCTCGTGCCGGGAGACAGACACAACTGCTGAGATGGACCTGGTCCCTGCTTGCAGGGTGGCCTCCCTGCAGGGGGGAGGCTGGCACTGAACAAGTGGGTCCAGGAGTAGCACCACGATTCTGACAGCACCGTGTGCGGAGGCGGGTGGGCAGGAAAGGGACAGGGTACTGCTCGGCTAGTGCGAGGGGACGAAGGGAAATGTTCATGGTGCTGGTGAAAACAAAGAGTGATTTAGCTGCTTGACGTAAAGACCTCTTTACTCCGTTCCCTTATTTCCCCGCCCCCCGCCCCCCTCCTCCAGGAAGCCCCTGGGTGAGGATCAGACGCCCCGGCTCCCAGTCCTCGCTGCGCTCCTTGGACCAGTCCCTTCCTCTCTGTGAGCCTCAGTTTCCACACTGATGCAATGAAGGTGCTGAATGGGCCAGCAATTTCCCAAAAACATTGTAGCCTCCCCTTGTTCCTGTGAGGCCCACATACAATGGATGAGATTGGGGAGGAGTATCAGAGTCCCACCTGTGAGTTCGGCTCCTGTCACCTCCCCTCCGAGGCCCCTGAGACACTGCTGCAGACACCTGAGGCTCGAAGGCATGCCACCTGCAAGTCACAAGCTTAAACGACGTCTTGGCATAGACAGGTGTGGCTGGAACCCTCGCTTTGCCTCTTACTTGCTGTGTGATCTTGGGTCAGTCACTTGACCTCTCTGACCCGTCTGCACCACCTCGAGTGGGGACGGCAATGAGGAGATAGATCTGGGTCCTAGAGCCCTTGCTCCACCACCGCTTGGCTCTGTCTTGGCAGGTCCCTGTCCTTCACTGGGCCCCAAACCTGATGACAGATCGGGATTCCTCGTCACAGCCTCTCCTGGGTCTGCCTCTAGAGAGGCATGGCAACTCACGGAGTCCCCAACACACAACTGCCCCTTCCTCCCTCCCAGGCTGTGGAGGAGAGAAATCTAGGAGGCCACTGGCAGCCGGGAGGCAGCTGACATCAGGGGCTCAGGGCCTGAGCGGAGGTCTGTTGCCTAGCAACAGGCACCATCACACACTGCGGGTGGCCAAGGGTGCCGGTGCTGGCCCACATCCCCAGCCCAGAGCAGATCTGCTGGGGCGCTGCAGCGGGCAGGCAGCGTGTTCTCTGAGGCTTGGAAGAAAGCTCCCTATTCCCGGGGAAGCATGTGGCCCCCTGGCCTCCAGCCTTCAGCACCTCCTAGGCTAGAAGTCCCAGGTCCTCCTGGTTGTTATCTTTAATCCTGGCAGGAGCTCACCCATAGGGGCCATCGTCCCCCTGGGCAGGTAAGGACGCTGAAGCTCAGGCTCAGGATCGGCTGGTGGGTCAGTGGACAGCCAGCCCTGGGACCATGGCTGCAGAGAGGAAGGGCGCGGGGCCAGAGGTCCTGGGTAGGATTTGGAGTGGGTTTGGTGGGAGAGGTGGGAGATGAGAAGGGGACGAGAGATGGGCTGATACCTCCCAAGTCCTGGTGACATGAGGTCCAGGTTACAACTGCAGTGGAGGCGGCAGTCCCAGAGGTGAAGCAGCCAAGGCCCTGAGCTGCTGGGGGCAGAACAGGCCCGCAGGGCACCTGGGCCATGGCTCCCAGAGGCAGTCCCTCCGGGGACACACTCAGGATCGTGGCCCTGGGAGCACGGAGCCTCCGGATACGGGCCCATAGCTTCCTCCTGTCCTTGGCCCACCAGCTTGGGTCTTTAGGGGGAGCTTCAGGCTCGGGGACAAAGGCCCTTCCCCAAGCCAGGGTCCAGCTTCCCGGTCCCTGCCTGCTGTCTGTGTGATCCTTCACAAATAAGCCCACCTCTCTGGGTGTTAGGAGACTTTCTCCTGAGAATTCCTCCTCATGGGTATCATGATCCTTACTCCACAGTTAAAGACACTGAGACTCAGAGAGGTTAAGCAACCTACTCAAGCTCACACAGCTGGTAGGGCGGGGCGGGGATGGAAGGTTGTTCCGGTTATCTATTGGTGCAGAACCAACTTCCCCACGACGTAATGACTTCCATCAGCAAGCCCCACTGTGTGCACGGATGTGCCACTTGGGCAGGGCTTGGCGGGGACCGCTCATCTCTGCCCCTGTTGGCATCGGCTGGGGCTGGAATCTTCCGCGGCGTCTTCCCCTGCGTGAGGGGTAGCTGGCACTGCTGTCTGCTAGCTGCTGAGCGGCGGGCTCTGCCTGGGACCGAAGCTTCCTCACATGAGCCAGCGTCCCGGAGAGCCTGTCTCCAAGCCCGTGCTGTCCCCAGGAGGGATGAGATGACGGGAGAAGAAAGCCTTGCTGCGAGGGAGCTGCCTGGAGTGACAGGTCCCCCTGGGACCCAAGCAAAGGGTTCTGTCCTTGAACCCTGGGGAAGCCTGGAGGGCAGGCTGAAGCCGCTGCTCCAGAACCAATCTCTCTCTCTCTCTCTCTCTCTCTCTCTCTCTCTCTCTCTCTCTCTCTCTCTCTCCCAAAGGCCGAGGGAGGAGCAGGCCTGGCCCTCAGGGGTCTGGGCTGGTCAGACAGGTCAGGGAGCTGAGGCAGAGAGGCCGCAGGCAGAAACCGGCCTTTGCCAGGCCAGGCGCGGACACAGCTGCTTCCACTTGGAAGCTCAGCCCCTTTCAGGTCAAGTGCCCAGAGGGCCCTCGCTTCCTCCTCTCCCCCGAGGTCAGGGCCGACTCCACAATGCACTGCCCTCCCCTCCGCTCCACTCACAGCTGGGCTCTGGCCTGGGCAGCGCAGGGGCCTCCCCAGTGTCCACGCTGCCCAATTCCAGATCATTTCCCACTCGCAGCCACGGAGGTTTGAAAACTGTAAACCAAACGTCGCAACACGCCCGGGTTTAAAGTGAGGACTTCCTGTCCTAGGCTAAAATGAAACCCTTCAGACGCCAGCTCCGACAGGCATCACCCGCAGCCCTTCCGCCTTCGCCCCGCTGCTGGGAAGGGCCTCCCACATCTTTGCCTGGTTCCTTCTTGCCTTTCAGGTCTCCGCTCCAATGCCGCCTCCTTCAGAGATGCGCTCTGACCCCCTGGTCTCAATGCGTCCCGCCCCTCACCTGAGGTCACCCTTATCGCCCATGATGTCACTCCTGCTCTGCCCAGCTCTGGTCTCATGAGAGGCGGGACCACGTCCATCAGGCTCACGGCTGTGTCCTAAGCCTCCAGAGCGGGATTTGCGCAGAGTAGACACTTAATAAACACTGTGAATGAGCAAGAGGGTTGAACGAATAAATGCACCTGCAGGAACACACATTGTCAGTCCGAGCACTCCGTCACAGGCTCAGACCCTCTCTCCTCCCGCATTCCAATTCGAAAACACGTCCTCATCCAGGCCTGGCTCACAGGTCCAGGCACTTCCAGACTCCTCTGCAGATACGCTGCCAGATGCTCCGCCGCCTGTAACCAGGGACGCTGCCGCCCCCTCCTGGACAAGTGGCGGAAGTGAAGTCAGGGTCTGGCCTAACCCTAGCTCTCCTTCCTTGCAGATTCCAGGGGAATTCCTGCCCGCTGTTTGCTCCCAGACAGAGGGTGTTGGCGTTCATGGAGCACAGTCTGGGGTAATGTGTATGGGAGTGGGGTGTGGACACAGGGGGTCATCACCCCAGTTCTAGGCATGGGGAGTCCTCAGCTCCCGCTCAGGTGAGCCCTGTGGCACTCAGCCCCCTCTTCCAGCTGGCCTGGCTCAAGAGCTGCATCAGTTGATTCCACCCCCCTCCTCCCTATTCAGTCGAATAAATGAAAATATATACAAGAGGCCCTGACTCAGGGTATGTTTTTCTTTTTTTTAAATATATTTTATTGATTTTTTACAGAGAAGAAGGGAGAGGGATAGAGAGTTAGAAACATCGATGAGAGAGATCGATCAGCTGCCTCCTGCACGCCCCCCACTGGGAATGTGCCCACAACCAAGGTACATGCCCTTGACCGGAATCGAACCCGGGACCCCTCAGTCCGCAGGCCGACGCTCTATCCACTGAGCCAAACCGGTTCGGCTGGGGTATGTTAAATAAGTGCATCATGGTCTGCCTGCTGCGATCATAGTCAAACTCGGAAGCATTTAGGACGTGACAGATGGGAAATACTGAACTGATTCTAGTATCAGACAGCGTAGTCACTTCAGAGACAAGATGAGGCAAAGGCCCAGGGACCCCGACATGCCATGTGGGAGATTGTAGAAGACTCACTGCGCTCAGGAGGTGAGAAAAGGAGGGGGCGAATTCCATTCTCAGCCAGTCCTGGAGCGTCAGTCCTTCCTTTGCAGGGACATGAGCGAGGAGTTAGACGTTCTGGGTACTAGTCCAGCCTGGGCCACCTGTGGCTCTGTAATTTCCAAACACTTACTTCCCCAACTTGTTTTCTCACCTCTACAATGGGTACACTGACAGGCAAGCATGAAAGAGACCACAGAAGGTGCCTTAGGTTGGGGTCCCCACTAGTTGACCCTGAAACAAGGACTCCTGTGAAAGTAAAGAAAGGATTCATTACCATATCTTCATATCATATATGTCATGTCATATCATATCATGTCATATCATACATTGTAACAGCTTGCTGTGGAGCATTCCAAGACAGCTGGGAGAAGATGGGTGGCAGGACAGGTAATGGACAAGCAAGGGTGTGTCATTACAAGCCCCACGTCGGTGAAGCCTGCAGCAGTGCCCTGGAGATAGAAGTTGCACGGCAGAGTTGCCCCATTTGGGGGCCTGGGGCTGGGGTATTTATACTCCCATACTCATCAGGGATCGGAGGAAGCAAATTCCCCTCTGGAAACACACATTCCCAGGCACTCCCAGCTCCTTAAATGCAGGCCACAGCATCCTCTGGAAGGCAGATGCTGGCTGCCAGGGGGAAGCACACTGGGCGCTGGCATCCGAGGGATCACCTACCACCACAGGGAAGGGCTCTGTGGACTGCGAAGTGGCGCCCCGGACGTGGGGAGGGTCCTGTGTGGTCTCCTCTCCGAGCCCACGGATGACCCCAGCTAAGTCATCTCACCTCTCCGGGTCCATTTCTCCCTGGGCAAATGACAGTAGCAATACACCTGGATTGTCGTGAGGGCTGGAGGAGTTGGGAAAAGGCAACTATTCTGGTGGATGAGGTACCTCATATGCAGCTGTGGGAGTATAAATTGGTATAACAGCTCTGGAGGGCCATCTATCAGAATTACGAATACCCGAACCTCAACCCAGATATTTCATTCCTAGGATGTTGTCCTACATATGTACTCACATACATGAAACAACATATCTGTAAGTATTAGCAAAGAAATTAAAATAACCTAATTGTTAAATAAATTATATACCCTCATATAATGGAATATTCTGAAACCAAAAAGGGGAGGGGGGTAGGAAGTGTTCTCTGTACTGTTATTGGATGATTCTCAGTCCTGTAAGTTAAGTCATAAAAAATCAAGATAAATTAATTAAAATAAATTTAAAATCCTGATTAAAAACAATGTGTATATTGATTTAATAAACTCTTAATATAGTCAAGTATTGTCTTAGGTGCTCTCTAAATATGAATTTACTTAGTCCTCCTAATAACAATGTTATTATTATGTCCATTTTGCAGATGAGAGGACTGAGGCACAGAGAGGTCAAGTAACTTAACCAAGGTCATGAAATGAGTAAATGCAGGGCCCAGATCTGAAGGGTGGAGGGGCTGTAGAATCTGTTCTTGTTTTATCATTATGCTATAGTTCCTCTCTGTAGTGGAGATTATTCCAAACCAATCCTAATAACTCGATTTTCCTGGCCAGTGATTGGTTTGAAAGAGAGCACATGCCCCACTTCTGGCCAATGAGATGTGAGGGGTGTCTGCTGGGGGAGCTCTAGGAAGGGTTTTCTCTTTGATTAAAAGAGACGTCCATTTTATCCCCCATTTGTAATACCCTTTGTAATACTTTAAGCAATAAAAAAAAAAAGAAAATATTTTCTTCCAGTAAAATAAAAAAGAGACGTCCAGGAAAAAAACAAACAAACAAACAAAAAACAGTCTCCTCTCTTCCTGGCGTTTTCATGGTGAAACTGTCAATGAACACAGCTAAGGGCCGAGCCTAAAGCCGGAAGTCCGGGCAAGGAGGTTGGAGCCTGGAAAGTCAGGGTCCTTATAAAGCCATCAAGCCACTGAAATAGGCAGCCCTGCAGCCTCCCTGCTTTGTCAGATAAACATGTCTGCTGCTCGGGCGGGCGCTGGCTCTCACACTGGAGCATTAACGTCACCTGATAAAACACAGACGGCTGGGCCCACCCCTAGAGGGTCTGGTTCCGTAGGCAAAGCCAAGAATTTACAATTTTAACAAGTTCCCAGGTGCTGCTGACGCTGGCTGGCCTGGGACCACACCTTGAGAACCACTGTTTAGAGAATTTGGGGTTAAGGTTTTAGTTCCTTGAAGCCGAAAGCATCCTGAGGCTGCGTTAGAGGAAAACTGACGCCACAAGGACGCACTAGAACCCATTTCAGTCGCTTACCTGTCCCAACCCTCTGACCGGGAGCTGTGTGCCTCTCAGATCCTCTGGGGCAGTGGTCGGCAAACTTATTAGTCAACAGAGCCAAATATCAACAGTACAACGACTGAAATTTCTTTTGAGAGCCACATTTTTTAAACTTAAACTATATAGGTAGGTACACTGTTATTAACTTAATTAGGGTACTGCTAACGCTTAGGAAGAGTCACACTCAAGGGGCCAAAGAACCGCATGTGGCTCGCGAGCCGCAGTTTGCCGACCACGGCTCTGGGGTGAGGGAGCTCAGGGGCCAGGGGTCAAGAAGGCAACACCACATGGTGGAATCAGCTGCAGAATGGGAGTCAGAAGCCAGAATGCTCCATCCGTCCCATGTGACCTTGAGCAATTTGTTTCTTCCCTGCAGGATCTGTTTCTCCATCCATAAAGTGGGGTGAGATTATGGCTAACTTTCCTTCTGGCTTCGGTATTTATTATTCTAGGACTCACCCAATGGGACGGACTCAGGTGGTGTCGAGCAGGCCCCTCATCATGCCATCAGCTTCCTCTTCCTCTCTCATACCCCTGGAGGCTTCAGCTTCTGCAGCATCAGGTGCTGGAAGGCAGGGGCAGGCTGCACAGTCTTTTTTAACACATGAAAGCTCTGAGCAGAAGCTCATTTGGAGCTTGCGTTTGAGCAAAGAGACTGGAAACTCCCCGCAGGGGTTTCATCTCCCCCAGCTTAAGCTGAGAGGTGTCACAAGCTGCATCTGAGGGGCACAATGCCCAGGTCTGTGGGAGCCACTCCCAGGGGTTCTGAACTAAAGGTGTTGGGTAAACACAGACTTTGACACAATCCTCTCCCCCCACCTCTGCCCCCCTTCCCCCGCCCCCCCCACCCCCACCCTCCCCACCCCCGCATATTCACTCAGTCACTGATTACTGGCTTCTACTTCCTAAATGTCATTCAAATCAGCCAGGCTCTCCCTGGCTCTCTGCTGGATTCTAGGAACCAGCTCTAACCGGGCTTTCTGCTTCTGGCCTTGCCCCTGTGCCCTCCTATCGCACAATTAACACCAATATGGCCTCTGGATAAAGTCTAAACTCCTAGCCTGGAACACCCACATGGCCTTTATAGCTGGCCCCGGCCACAATCCCTGGCATTTCTGTGCCCTCTACACTCCAGCTGGACCAAAGCACGACCATTTCCACAATGTCCCAGGCCCTGTTCCTCCTCTGAGCCTTTGCACAAGCTCAGGATTTTGCATCCTCCCTCCCTCCATGCAGCCTCTCAGGTCTCCGTGTGGATTCCAGTGCAAAACTGAAATGCGGGGCCCTTGTGTGAAATGCATTGAGAATTTCAAGATGGCAACAGCAAAGCAGCAAACCAAGTTTGAGGCTATTCCTGGCGGAACCAATCTCTCTCCTGGAAATATAAATTTAGGACTAAGAGTTTAGTTGGGCTGATCTGTTGAATAGAGGAGCTACAAAAGCCTTGTGGTTCTTGGTGGCCATGACCGAGAAAGAAGAGTAGAGCCAAGATGCAGCGAGTGGCATGGAGAGAAAGTCTCCTGAAGGCCTGCTGGGTCCCAAATCTGTGCTATGTCCTTGTCCTTGGAGCGATTCTTCTTCCCTTAACGACCTTGGGCAGGGGGTGGTGTCTCTTTTATTTATAAACTAGAGGCCCGGTGCACGAAATTCGTGTGGGTTGGGGGGGCTCACCTCAGCCCAGCCTGCACCCTTTCCAATCCAGGACCCTTCAGGGGATGTCTGACTGTGGGTTTAGGTCTGATCCCAGGGATTGGGTCTAAACCGGCAGTCGAACATCCCTCTCACAATCCTGGACCGCTGGCTCCTAATTGCTCACCTGCCTGCCTGACTGATCACCCCTAACTGCCCCCCCTGCCAGGCTGGTCACCCCCAACTACCCCTCCCGCCAGCCTAATCACCCCTCATGGCCCCCCCACCAGCCTGGTCACCCCACGCAGTCTGCTTGTTCAGTTGTTTGGTCATCCCTCACTAACCCCCCTGCCAGCCTGGTTGTAGGCAGCCATCTTGTGAGGGTGTGAGGGTTACTTTGCATATTACCTCTTTATTATATAGGACAAGAATCCTATCTATTTTAATGAGATCCTCTAAAACTGAGAGTTGGAATTCATAGCACTGTCCCCCACCACCGAAACCCTCATCCTTAATTCACCTGATTAGAACAAAGTGGAATGAGGATCATAGCAAAAGGAGGACTATTTACTGAGGCCCTACTCTGTGATGGGTGCTTTTCCCTCTGTTATCTTGTCAACTGTACCATCAGAGTTCAAGGTGAAAAACAGATCTACCAGAAACGAACAAGAGCTTTGTTACAGGAATTTGACCTTATGAAGTTGTATATATATATATACGTTTATCTGTCTGTGGTTGATGCTTCTTTTTTTTTTTCAATTTTTTTATTGTGCTACTTGTGCAAAGGATGAAATTAATTGTTTACTGAATTATTTAGATCTTGAAATTACTCATTTAATAAGTTTATTTAAATAAGTTTACTATTCCATAAATGATAAGCAGCTTAAATACAAGTTTGGTAACTAAAATTTTAAAAATACAAATTCCGACAAGGCAAGGGAACATTGATCACTAAAGTGACTAAAAGGCCGCACTCGCACGGCTACTTCCACAGTCAGTA
This sequence comes from Myotis nattereri, assembly GCF_964212035.1. NCBI lineage: Eukaryota > Metazoa > Chordata > Mammalia > Chiroptera > Vespertilionidae > Myotis > Myotis nattereri. The sequence goes on along the minus strand of NC_138083.1, from coordinate 31,674,686 downwards.
CTTGGTGTAGGCATTTGCATCATCCTCTCATTATTTGTATTGCAATTTGGTAGAAAAATAATATAAAAAGTACACTCCTTACACTCAACATTAAAAGTTTAGCCAACAAAAGCAGTTTGCTTCTAGACAATCAATTATTAAATGGTCCATTCATTACACACTATCCATTACTTCTTATAAATTATTTTACAACACTTACTTATTGATGAATTTTATAGCCTACACCAAGTCTCACCATGTAATTGCACAGTCATCCTACAGAGAACAGTATTGTTTTTCTGGTTGATGCTTCTGATGCTGCTGACCTGAGGACCGTACCAGCGTTGGGCCTGAAGTGAGGGAGGCAGGCAATTGGGAAGGAAAGGTGATTGTGAAGCAGGTGAGAACAAGGAAAACTGAACCCACAAGGATGCGCTGGAACCCATTTCACTCTCTCACTAGTCCCAAGCCCCCAACTGGGATGAGGCAGATGACTGGTGGGAAGGACTTTGCCAGGGAGCTGCACATGAACCTGGCCCAGGGTCCAGAGAAACTGTAGGAGGAGCCCCCACTGCGGCCCCCACCAGCAGGGTAAGCCAGCCCAGGCACATCAGGGTGTGGGCGCTGCTCAGGAGCCACGCGTGTGCCCACATCTGCAGCATAGACATGGCCACTGCTTCTCTTCCCCTTCCAACTCTTGCACGCACTCCACTGATGGTCAGCCTTGACCTAGAACCAAGAAGGAAGTGGGTTCGGCAGAATACAAAGCCACCATGCAAGCCCACACCACACAACCTGACCGTTGTGGATGTCTTTTGTTTCATGGAGAGGAAAATGAGGCTCAGGGTGAAAGGATCAAGGCCATAGGATGAGAAGGGACTGAGTTGAGAACCTGGTCACCTGTCACAAAGCACAAGCAGCTGAAGTGCTGTCATATAGAGAATATTTGGAGTCAGGCAGGTCTGGATTCTCGGAGTTCCCTCTCACACCCACCTCTTCGGGTTACTGGGAAATCCGGCGAGATGACAAACATGAAGCACTTGTGTAAGTCATTTCATATATATATATCTTCTACAATAATACAAGAGAAACATGCAAATTGGTGTCACGCTGCTACACCCACCAGCCAATCAGAGTGACTATGCAAATTAACCCAACAAAGATGGTGGTTAATTTACATACGCAGGTGCAGAGTGAAGACTGAAGACTGAAGACTGAAGACTGAAGAGGCTTGGCTTCTCCGCTGTGGCCGGACCAAAGACCTGGGTCCCAGGTGCCAGAGGAAAACCGGTGCCAGCAGCCAGGGAAGGAAGGCCTAGTGCACGGATCTTCTATATATATATATATATATATATATATAGATAGATAGATAGATAGATATAGATATAGATATAGATATGTACATATATGGATATATAGATATATATACACTGATATATGTATTTATATATTTATATATTTATATATTTATATATTTATATAGTCATATATTAAAGGCCCAGTGCACGAATTTGTGCACCAGTGGGGTCCCTCGGCCTGGCCTGCAGGATCAGGCCAAAACTGGCTCTTCGACATCCCCCAAGGGATCCTGGATTACGAGAGGGTGCAGGCCAGGCCGAGGGACCCCACCAGTGCATGATTGTGGCCTGGGAGGGACGTGGGAAGTTGATCAGCTCGGGGAGGGACTGCAGGAGGGCTCCAGGGCGTGTCTAGCCTGTCTCGCTCAGTCCCAATCAGCCAGACCCCAGCAGCAAGCTAACCTACTGGTCAGAGCATCTGCCCCCTGGTGGTCAGTGCATGTCATAGCAAGCAGTTGAGTGGCCTTAGCATATCATTAGCATATTACACTTTGATTGGTTGAATGGACAACTAACTGGATGACCAGACACTTAGTATATTAGGCTTTCATTATATAGGAGATATATATATTAGAGGCCCGTTGCACGAAGAGATTCGTGCAATAGTCCTTCCTTCCCCTGGCTGCTGGCACCAGTTTTTCTCTGGCACCCGGGACCCAGGCAGCGGAGAAGGCAAGCCTCGAGGTTTCTCTGCTCTGACCGCAGCGGAGGAGCCAAGCCTCTTCAGTCTTCAGTCTTTGCTCAGGCCAGAGCCTTCGATCTTCGCTCCGCGCCTACATATGCAAATTAACCACCATCTTTGTTGGGTTAATTTGCATACTCATCCTGATTGGCTGGTGGGCATAGCAGAGTGACACCAATTTGCATGGTTCTCTTTAATTAGTATATATATATATATATATTTATAAATTAGTGTGCTGATTTATGCATGCTCATTGCATTTAAGCAAAAAGTAGATGAAACCCCTCTGCAATCTCACCCTGAGTAGATAGATAAAGAATGTTAAAGGGGAGGTATGGTAAGTCTTCATGACTGGCTGAGTTTTGCCCCAAATGTCAGTGCAGAGAACCTAGTGAGTGATGTGGACCATGGTGATCCACTCCTTTCTCAGAATGAATTGGCTTTAAACAAGTGTACTCTGGTCTACTCACCCCACCCCCATCAAATGCCCAGAGTCAAGAATCAATTGAGACCTCTACCCTACCACAACTAAAGTTGGGCATGTAACAGAGTAAAACTGTATTATTTGTCATCAGAACTTAACTCTGATGGGGAGCAGGCATGGAGGACTCTCCTTGTCTGGAAAAATGCCTTGATCAATCACTAAAGTTAGAAGATGACAGCTCAGTGTTGGCAGAGTCAGGGCACCAGAGAGAAAAGGCCAAACTGCTCTGCCTGAAATGTTTGTTTTGCTGAGAATTGTGATTTTCTCTAGGGAGGGAGCCGGAAAGGAGCAAAAGAGCAGAGAAGGGAAGGGGGATTTGTTGCAGAGCGATTCCGGACCTGGGCTGTGTGGGGCCAAGGCCCTGGAGGAAACGCTGATGCTGGAAAACGGGATGGGTTTTAAGAACAGATTTGGGTGATGCAATTTGATGTTGAATGGTATACAATGCAACCCCCGGGCCCCCCCATGACTCCCACACTTTATTAAAGTCTCTGCCATTTTCACAAATGCATTGTGTGGATTGGTTTTGTTTTCTTTGGGGGTGGATGGTGTTGATGGTGGAGAGGATGGAGCTATATGGGGATATCTAAAGGGACCCAGAATGGAACTGAGATACCATTTGGCGAAATAGGAGTCCAAAGCTGGGATGAACATTGAGGGCATCAGCCATACTCCTACCCGACCCTGGAAATTCACAGAGACCTTAGGGAAATCTTTAACCGGGCTTGGAGCCAAAGGTTATAGCCAATCTTATTTACATCTCAAGATGTAGCGAGGCCCCAGCTCACATAGGGGTTGAATAAAACCAAAGAAGATTGCAATTTTAAGCACCATCACTCAAACACAACAACAGCAGCATCTGAAGAAGGTTGAGGTAGACATATCCAGGAAGACCATGTGCCCAGGCCCATGGCATGGATCACGATTGTTCTAAGCCAATCTCGACAGGAATGTTCTCCACTTTCCCAGCTAAAGGTGACCTTGTGATCCAGTTCTGGCTAATAAGACCTAACCAAGAGTCTGCCAAGTTGGCTGGAGGGTGGACTTGGGGCTTCTGAAAGCTTTTGTTTTCTCCTGCCTTGAACACAGCCATGATGGCTGGTGTGGCGGCAGCTGTCTTGTCATCATGTCAAGGGAGGCATATGTCCTGATATAGTTGAGTGGCTGAACCAAAACCAGCAGCCACCTACCTCTTGTTATATTAGAAAAACAAACTTCTGTTGGTTTATCGTCACTTGAGTCAGGTTTTCTGTTTCTTGCACAAAACACATTCCTAACTGGCACCGAGGTGGATGAAGGAAACGGTTCCCCAAATGACTTGGTTTTACTCATGTTTGAGAATTAAAGACACATTCAGAGGACAATTTAATCAGATGCCTGGAACCAACAGGCTCAGCTCCAGCCCCAGTAGAGAATAGGAGAGAACTGCCAAATCTCATTACCAAAGGCACAGAACAGTCCTCCAGTGAAGCATCAAAGTTAATAGTGTGTCTCAATCTCATCTACCGGCAAAGCCAAGGCAACAAAATGAAGCCAGTGATGGATGCTGCCACATCAGCTGTTAGCTTGCTATGGTTTTAGTCCCTTAATCACCAACAGCTTCAGATCCCACTGGAGAAATGGACGATCGAACAAGAGAGCAGAGAAAAGGGCATGCTGCCTCTAGCTTACAGGAACGGGAGCAGGCATTCATGGGCAAGAAAAATCAACCCAAAGCAGCTAATTATGGCCTCTGTTTTACATATGAGAAAACAGACAGGATGAGAGTTGTAAGAACTTTCTTTATATTTGTAAATTAATTGATTCATTCATTAAGCACTTATTAATTACCTACTGTATACCAGTTCCCATGCTGGGTGTCAGTATGATACTCTGATTGTAATGGGGATAATAAGCCATGGCTACAAATAACGACAACATAAACCGAAGGCATCTTGGGAGTCTTGCTAGAGGAACAAAATGCGTCCTAGGGAGTGAGATAACTTAGACTGTTATTTCCAGTGAACAGAGGAAGAATGCAATTCAGCTGCACAATTACTGTTGGGGTACATATGATATCAATATATAAAAGAGAAAGAAAGGAGGGAAGGTAATGGACTTATCCATGAGGCAGGGACTCTGTCCCTGATTGGTCCCTAGCAAGTAGAACGAGTTAAATGAACACATTCATTAATTACCGTGTTAGACAGATGTGATGAGCACCTTTGGTATGTCACTGGAGGGGTGACTGCCATTTTCCAGAAGAGAACTGAGACCCAGAAAGAGGAAGTATTGCCCAAGGCCTGAAAGCCAGTGAATGCTTAGTCAGGGTTTGAACCCAAGTTAGCCCGAATCCAACTTCAGGCTCTAGTCTATCCAGTACTACCGTGGCTCCTCCCACCAGTCAGGACACCTTCTAAAACCCAACTGAAATGGACTTAAACAGAAAAGGGGACCGTATAACAAAGCAGTCGAGATGCAGATTCAGGGAAGGGTTGGTCCAACAGCTCAGCTGATGTCACCAAAGCTTTGCTTTCTTTTGATCTCACAGTGCTGTGTTGCTTAGCTTCTTCTGACTCCATATTTGTCCCATCACAAAAGAGCTCTAGATTCTCCCATGGTTCTAGACTACATATCATTCTACTATTGATTAAGGGGAGGGGGAGGAGAGCTGTGGTAGCCCTTGTAGAGAGAGAGGAGAGCAGCTCCACCTTTCCAGAAATCCTGGCGAACATTTCCTCACATCTTCTTGGCTCTGGGGATCAGGTGCTCATCCCTGAAATATCAACGTGAGTCCCCTGAGGATGACTTTTACACACAGAAAGGACTACTTATGGTTACTTTACAATTTAACTTTAAATATGTGAAGGACAGAAATTAAAAACCTAATTCTTTAAACTTCTAAGTTCAACGTATACATCTCTATTCTACCTCTAGATCGAACAAACTTGATAATAATCAAGTTTCAGGGGGCTCTTGCAATTAACTTAAACATGTTAAACTGCATTATTAAATTTAATACAGTTGATTTTATTTTTAGGTACTTTAATTGCCTGTCTAATAAATAAAAACTTTTAAAGACTTGAGTAATGCATGCAATATGCTGACTCTTACAGCTTCTTATGTGTCCCAGATCTGTTTACAAACATAATAAAACCACTTACACTTTTTAATATAAAATCATAAATCTAAATCAATTACTCAATTACACTTTCAATTGGAATCATGTTAATCTCTTAGCTATTTCAATATGCCAAATACCTTTAACATTACAATTACCTTAAAAATACTAAATATACACAAACTATTCCTGAACCAAACACACAAAAATATTCAAATTCTGGGTATAATTTACTTTATTGTTTCTATCGTCAATGCTAAAACTTCTTAGAGTTAAAAGATTCTTCTCCACTTGGGAAACACGGCCTTCTAAACAAGACAGGGCCCTGTGTCAGGGCAAAGGGCACAGGTGGACTCATAAAAGACTGGGCTGGGGCCAAAGTACAGTTCGGGCCAGAGCTGCGGCGGGGACACGCTGAGCAGGGAAGAGAGGGTGGGGGCCGTCAGCCATGAAGGCTGTTGTGGACACCAAAGGACTTTAGCTCTAAGTAAGAAGAGACACCCTCAGAGGGTTTTGAGTAGAGAAGTGACAGTCTCCCTATTTTAAGTGTGGGTGTGACACCCCGTTCCTGCCAATGAGTCCTGTGAGAGGCAGTCTGCCTGGGGGCTTCTGGGAAAGTTGCTTTTGACCTTTAAAAACAACAACAAGAAATTCACATACACACCTCTGTTTTAAAAATGTATTTTTATTGATTTCAGAGAGGACGGGAGAGGGAGAGAGAGATAGAAACATCGATGATGACAGAGAATCATTGATTGGCTGCCTCCTGCATGCTCCCCACTGGGTCTGGAGCCCGTAACCCAGGCATGTGCCCTGACCTGGAATCAAACTGTGACTTTCTGGTTCATAGGTCGATGCTCAACCACTGGGTTATGTGGCTGGGCCTCTTTTAATTTTCTTCTAAATACTGTCCCATGAAGATGTGTTGCCTGGAGCCATGGTGATATTCTTGTGATCATGAGGACGCTAGCTGAAAACAATCTGACACTAAACATGGCAAAGGTCAAACTTTTAAGCAGCTTTATTGAGATAGCATTAATACAGTTGGCCATTTTATATTCAGTTGCTTCAAATATAGTCACAGTTTTGCAACCATCCCTTCAAACAATTTTAGAATTTTTTCATCACCACAGATAGGAGCCCTTTACCCATTATCAGTCATCCCTCGCTTCCTCTTAACCTCCCAACCCCAGGCAACCATTTAATTAGTTTCTGTCTCCAGCTGCCAATTCTGGACATTCTGTGTAAATGGAAGCATATGGTATGTGGCCCTTTGTGATTGGCCTGTTTCGCTTGGCATACGTTTTTAAGACTCATCCATGTTGGAGCCTGTACCAACATTTTATTCCCTTTTATTGATGAATTATATTCTATTGTATAAATATATTACATGATTTAAATCCACTCATCAGCTGACGTTTTGGGTTGTTTCCACTTTTTGGCTATTTGTAAATAATGCTGCTATGTACATTTTTGCACAGATTTTTTTGTGTAGGCATATTTTTAAACTTCTCTTGGGTATATACCTGTAAGTGGAATTGCTGGGTCAGATGGCAACTTTGTGTTTAATTCTTGAGGAAGTGCTAGCCTGTTTTGCAAAGTGACTACACATTTTATGTCCCCACGGCGGATGTACAAGGGTAACAGTCTCACCACATCCTTGCCAATACTGACTATGGTTTGTCTTTGTTATTGGTGGGCATGGTAGCTCGTGGTTCCGAATCGCATTTTCCTCATGGTGAATGACGTTGAGCATCTTTTCACGTGCTAGTGGCCGTTTGTATATCTTCTTTAGAAAACTGTCCCTTCATATCCTTTGCCCATTTTTATACTGGGTTATTTGTCTTACTTACTCTTAAGTGGTAAGAGTTCTTTATATATTCTGGATGCCAGTCACTTATCACATATATGATTTATAGGTATCTCCAATTCCCCGGTTGCCTTTTTCACTTTCTTCATGGTATTCTTTGTAGCACAAAATGTAACTTTTTTAAAAGACTAGTTTATTGATTTTTTTTTTTTTGAGAGCAAGAGAGAGAAGAAGAGAGGAAGAGAACGAGAGAAACATCGATATGAGAGTGTAACATCAGATTGGCTGCTTCCTGCATGCCACCTACCAGGGATCAAGCCTACAACTTGGGGATGTGTCCTGACCAGGAATCAAACTGGCAACAAGCCCAACTAACTGAGCCACATTCACTAGGGCACCAAGTTAACTTCAATAAAGTCCAAATTTATCTAATTTTTTCCTTTGTCACTTATATTTTTGGTATCATATATAAGAAAGCTTTGCCTAAATTTAGATCATGAAGATTTACTCCTATATTTTTTCTGAGTTTTATACTTTTTTTTTTTAATCTTCACCTGAGGATATGTTTATTTACTTGAGAGAGAGAGAGAAAGCAAGAGGAAGGGGGAGGGAGGGAGAGAGAGAGAGAGAGAGAGAAACATAGGTGTGAGAAAGAAACATCGATATGAGAGAGAAACATTGATCGGTTGCCTCCTTACTCACCTGGATCGAACCCACAAGCTAGGTATATGCCCTGACCGGGAACTGAACAGCAATCCTTTGGTGCACAAGATGATGCTCCAACCAACCTAGCCACCTGGCCAGGGCTGACTGTTATACGTTTCGTTCTTACACTTAGGTCTATGATCCAGTTGAGTTAATTTGGTGGATAATGTGAGGTAGAAATCCAAATTCATTCTTTTATGTGAGGAAAGCCAATTTTCTCAGCACCATTTGTTGAAAAGACTATTCTTCTCCCCACTGAATTGCCTTGAGATCAATGTTGAAAATCCATTGATAATAAATGTAAGGGATTATTTCTGAACTTTCAATTTTATTCCATTGATTTGTCTGTCTACCCTTATGTCGACAGTACACTGTCTTGATTACTGTAGCTTTGTAGCCAGTTTTGAAATCAGGAACTACAAGTCCTCCAACTTTGCTCTTTTTCAGGATTGTTTTGCCTATTTGGTCTCCCTTGAGATTCCATATGAATTTTAGGATCACCTAGTCAATTTCTGAAAAGCAGATAACTTGGATTTGATAGAGAATATATTGAATCTGTAGATCAGTTTGAGGATTGTTGCTTTCTTAACAAATCATCAACATAAGAAGTCATTCTATTTATTTTTTAAAATTTCTTTATTGATTAAGTTATTACATATGTGTCCTTATCCGCACATTATGCCCCCCTCCCCATCATTCTATTTATTTTGGATTTTAGAAAAAAAGTCTTCTACTTATTTTAACTTATTTCTAAGTATTTTTCCTTTGTGATGCTGTTGTAAATGGAATTGTTTTATTAAATTCACTTTCATATTGTTCATTACTGGTATACTGCTTATCCTACAACCTGGCTGAACTCATTCACTCATTGTAATGGATTTAGTGATTTTCTTAAGATTTTCTATACAGTGGGGCCTTGACTTACGAGTTTAATTCGTTCCATGACAGAGCTCGTAACTCAAATTACTCATATGTCAAATCAAAAAGTGAACGAGTGAGACACGTGATGCTAGGCTGATGTTGTGGCGTTCACTGTGACGTTCGCTGTGCCAACTAGCGGTGGGGTACCTGAAACTGGCTCGTAACCCGAATTTTAGCTCACAACTCAAAACAAAAAATCGGCCGAGAGACAGCTCATATCTCGAAAAACTCGTTAGTCGGGACACTTGTAAGTCAAGGCCGCACTGTATACAAAATTATGTGATGTGCAAATAGATTTTTGCTTCTTCCTTTCTAATCTTAATGCCTTTAATTATTTTTCTTGCCTAATTGCTCTAGTTACAACCTCTAGAATAGAGGTTTCATTCTTTATTCTATTAATATTTTGTATTAGTTTCTCCAGAAAAACAAAACCGATAGATATAGGTATAGATAGTCATATAGATATACCAAAGGAGAATAGTATGAGGAATTTGCTCACACAATTATGGATGCTGAAACATCCCATGATCTGCCATCTGTAGGCTTGAGACCCAGGAAAGCCAGTAGTATAATTCAGTCTGAGCCCAAAGGCCTGAGATCCACAGGAGCTCATGGCATGAATCCAAAATAAGAGAAGAAGATGCCAATCAGATGCCAATATATTAAGCTGTCTGTCTCACTTGGTATCACACCTGGCTGTCAGCCTCCATGAATTGATGACTGGCTGCTCCATTGTCTTTGACAATGCCCTGGAACATAAATTGCTCCACAATCTGCTCCAGGGAAATTTGAATGGATCCCTTAGCAGGAATAATCTTTAAGACTAGTCTCTACGGCTTGTTCTCATCCCAGGAGGGCTATTCTTAGCTGTCTCTTTTTGTGATCCTCTCTATTAAACTATTAGATACTTTAAGGTTTAGCGCTTGCTTTTAAGGCGCTACCGACCTCCTTGTAACTGCTTACACCAAAATCTTTGTTGTTTCTGAGAGTAGCCTTAGGCTTGAACTTCTCATTTTGTTTCCAATACAGTCAGTTATTTTGGGGGGAAAGCTTCAGAGTTTGCTATTCTTTAGACTTCCCTTTCCCTCTGCGGCAAAATCTCTGCACTGCTCCCCAGGCAGCCCGCTCCTCTTGCAGTGGCGTCCCTGCTGTGTAAGTGCCCGGCTGGATGCAGTCACAGCGTCTGGCCTTCTTGCTTTGCTTCTCCTGGTGGGGAACCTCTGCCTTACGCCTGAGCTAGAGTGAGGGCCAGCAGGTCGGGGAAAGCAGTCCCAGCCTCCTCAGCCACTCTTGCCTAGAACTAGCCTTTGCATCACGGAGCGAGGTGGGATGAGAGTGCCTCGTGCCCTGTGATAGTCTAGGCTTCAGCGGGGGCTGGGGGAAGAGGGAGTCCTGTGTTCCTACCTGCACCCACCTGGGCAGGGCTTCATCATGCTGGACTGGAAGCAAAGCATAGCTCAACGGGCACCGATTTTGCTGTTCTTACTTAACATGAAATGCTTCTTTACTTGCTCTATGTCCATGAGACACTTTCTAGAGACTTTCAGTGGGTTTTTTTAGAAAATAATTTTTACCAGTTATGGTTATTTCACTGGGAAGATGGTCAGCAGAGCTCACCATTCAGAAGTTGTTTCAAAAATGCAATGTGGATTTTTGCTTTAGCCAAACCTGGAGATGCCTACCTACTAACCTTTTTGACTTCTTGTTACTGATGTTTAAAAAACAGTCCTATTGTTGTATGTTTCTGTTGCTTCTGGCCAACAGCATCTGGCTTGCTCCTACATTTAATGAAGCCTAAGCCAAGGCTAGCAGAGCGTTCTCCATGTATAAAAGTAACATCAGGTAAGACATACCTTATAGGGCATTCAAACACAACACTTAAAATACTTTTGTGCATTTTTTTTTTCTGTTCACTGGCATATCTCTCCCTCTAGACCAGCGGCTCTCAACCTGTGAGTCGCGACCATCGGAAAAGACATATAGCATATCAGATATGTACATTGCTATTCATTACAGTAGCAAAATTACAGTTATGAAGTAGCAACGAAAATAATTTTATGGTTTGGGGTCACCACAACATGAGGAATTGTATTAAAGGGTCGCAGCATTAGGAAGGTTGAGAACCACTGTTCTAGACTATGATCTCTTTCAGACAGGATCTACTGTCAAAGTAGCTAATTATTTTTAGGACCATTCACCCTTTAGTTTGTCCCCACACACTTTCCAGATCCACTTTGGAACTTTGCCGGGAGCCAGTCCATCCTTGCTGTTTCAAGGGACCTGGCATATATGGCATACTGTTCTTAATATGTTTGCTCACCTTCTTGGCGCTATGTGTTTTAACCAAGGTCACCTCTCCGAGAAAGGTTGTTTCCCCAGGTAAGGATTTTCCCCCGAAGTTAGGGAGGGAATAAAACCCCTTAACTAAGTGCCAGGCGGGTAGTTAATCACTTTAACTATGAACAATCATGCTTAAGCTACATAATCTTTACTCCCTGGAATGGAGATAAGAAACGCCCTAACCTTTGGAATAGAGATTGATAGGATTGAATCAACTGGTATAAATACAGATGTAACAAGACAACAAGAGACAGAACTTAGAAGACAGAACCAAGAGACACAGAACCTAGACAGAGAACCTAGACACAGAACCTAGACACAGAACCTACACAGAACCTAGAGACAGAAGAACTTCACTGGAGAGAAAATGGCAAAAGATCCTGGACAGAAACTGGCCACAGAACCTAGAGACAGAACCTGGCTACAGAACCTGGATAGAACATGGCAAGAGAACCTGACTAGAACCTGGTGACTGAACCTGGCTGGAGAACCTAGTGAGAGAACCAAACCAGAACTTGGCTAGAGATCCTGGCTAGGCTGCTGATCAACTGAACACTGTCTCCGTGTCATTCCTTTTTCGCCGACTCCGTCCACACCTTTGGGGACCCCTGGACCTGCTGGGTAACTTTGCACCAAGAACTGACCTACACAACTAGTACTATTTATCTGGGATGCTGGGTGTTTAATAATGTAGGAGTCAGGCAGGATTTGAATTTTGTTTCTTCCTCTTTGCCAAACAACTTGGACGCTTGCTTTAACCTCTCAGTACTGTAGTTTTTCATCTGTTCAGTGGGGATAGCAATAGCTGTTAAAATTAAACTTTACAATAATAACTCACATTTTTGAATGCACACTGTGGATAAGATATTATTCTAAACTTTTTTACATGTTTTAAATAATTTAATTCTCACATCAACCATATGGGGCAAGTACTGTTGTTATCCTTATCTTACACATAAGAAAACTGAGGCAGAGAGATCGATGGCCCTAAGAATACATCGGTGACAGTGATGAACGTAGGCATTCCAGGTTCAGAGTTCTTTCCTACCACATACATGAATATGACATGAAACACAGAGCTTATCCTTGTGTCATTATTTATTACTGTGTTATTTCCCAGACAAACAACTGTAAACCTACTTCTGCCCACCCTGAATATATCATTTTGAGTTCAATATATGCATTCAAAACTGTTTGCCAGAGAGAGTTTTTTTTAAAACAAAAATGCTACTCACCTACCCACCACTACCCTAGTTGAAAATGCATTAACGGTTCTATGCCACTCTTAGGATTAAGGCAAAATCCCTTATTATGACCTTGCCAGGCTCCCTCAGACCACCCTCCATTCTTCTCTCTCTTCCAGCTGCTCAGGCCTCCGTCTGCTCCCTCACACTCACCTAACAGCTTTGGGCACTTGCCACGGGACCTTAGTCCATGCTGCTCCCACTTCTAGAATGTTCTCCCGCATCATCTTTCCTCCTCTTCAACTCTTAACTTCATCCTTCACTTTCTCTGGGAAGCAGGGAAACTCTTCCCCAGTAACTCAAACCATATATATGTTTTGTTTGTGTGATGATTTTGTAGCATTTAGACTTCAAGTTCCAGGATATTAAGGACACTGCTTATTCTTCTAATCACTATATTTCTAGTGTCTACATTAAAGCCCTGTACTAGTAAGGACCCAACCAATATTTTTGGAATATTAATATTAATAATGAATGCATGATCAATAAGTGCTTCTGACCTAGTCTATAGCCCCAGGCTTCATCCTAGGTCCAAAACCAAGAATCCCAAAGTTGTGTCTATACCTGCCCAATGAAGCCAAGTATATCATGAAGACTTTATTCATTCATTCATTTATTCAACAAAGCTTCAGTCCCTGCCATGTGTTTGGTTTTATTTTAGCAGTTGAGGTTTTAGATGTGGACAAAAATCTTTGTTTTCATGGAGCTTTCATTCTGGTGGAGAGGAGTGATATGTAATAAACAGATAAGTATGTTGAATAATGTCAAGTGGAAGACAACAGAACAGGGTAAGTAGAATGGGGTTATGCTCCAACTCCTGAGGGCAAGGAATTTGACAGCTGCACGTCTTTGTCGCTGCACCTGAGTCTGTCTGAGGTCCTGCCGGTGCCTGTGCTCAGAGACAACAGAGCTAAAAATAAGTCTGTTGAAGAGACCACTTGTTCCCACTCACCAACACCCCAGCATCCAGCAGGCCCACGCAGCCATGCTCCGTAGGATGTCTCTCTGTGGAACTGCTTCTGGCCCCAGGATCATTGTTTTCAAAACTGAAGCCCTTCGAATCCAACCATCGCCTCCTCCACTCCCCTGTGCCAACCTAGTGATTATGTGTGCGGAGTAAACTGGAGAAAACCAATCAGGAGATTAAGAAAAATCCCCAGAAACCTTGAGGCCAAGAGGGCATGGAGGAGGCTGAACGGGGGGCTGCAGGGTGTTTACACCCGGCCCCTTTGAAATGACCTGGCTCAGAGGTTCTCACTCTCGAGCATCAACATCACCTAGAGCAGTGGTTCTCAACCTTGGCTGCACATTAGTGTGGTGGTTCGGAGGCCTGGTTCCAGGTGTCCAGAACCAGGCCTGGCCATTTAAAGGTCTGTGGCAGTGAGCAAGTTGTGTTCCCTCTCTAGGTCCCTGCTTCCTCATTTACCATTAGTATGTGTCAGACAGGCCTTCCCCAACCTGTTTATATTGCTCCTTTTCCTCATCCTAGCTAATAAAAGAGTAATCTGCAAATTGCCATCACTCCAACACACAAGATGGCCGCCCCCATGTGGTCAAAGATGGCTGGCAGGGGAGGGCAGTTGGGAGGGACCAGGCCTGAAAGGGAGGGCAATTGGGGGGCAATCAGGCCTGCAGGACAGGGCAGTCGGGGGTGACCAGGCTGGTAGGGGAGCAGGTAGGTGTCAATCAGACTGGCAGGGGAGTGGTTAGGAGGTGATCAGGCTGGCAGGCAGAAGCAGTTAGGGGTAATCAGGCAGGCAGGTGGGCAAGTGGTTGGGAGCCAGCAATCCTGGATTATGAGAGGGATGTCACAAATTGGAGAGCATGCAGGCTGGGCTGAGGGATACCCGCCCGCCCCCCCCCACCCCCCCACCCCCGCACAAATTTTGTGCACCAGACCTTTAGTTTATATTATAATATATATAATATAATATTTTATATTATAGTGTTTTATAGTATACTAATATAAGGTGGGAGAAAATGATAGTTCCCATCTCATGGATTTGCTGGGTGCTGATCACAGTGCCAGGTACTTGGTAGATGCTGAGTTCATCTTAGCTGTAGTTATTCAGGGGCCTTTCTGGTGAACACTCAGGAGTGTTAACCCTTGCGTATTGGTACCCAGAACAGACTGGACAGCCCAGATGGAATCTCCTGCGATTTCCTCTCCACCCCAGATCTTCTGGGCCTTGAGCAGGGCCCTTCCCTAGGCCCTCCCAGCCTCATGTGTTAAAGCCGGGTACAGACCCCAACTGTCATGACCAGCATGTGGAGTCCTCAGCCTGGTACCTGCATGACAGGAATGCTCTATGATCGGGCCAGGGTGGGGGTGTGGGGTGCTCCTGGCTGCTCTGTCTCCTCCAGAAGACCAAGCTGCCCCTGTAGCTGGAGCCACACAGGCATCAGACCGGCACAATCAGAACCAGCCTCCGATCTACCCCAACTCTAACGGGCTCGCTCCTTCCTCGGTTCCCATCTGCCAGTGTGGCCCTGTTCTTTCTCTCCCTTCCTTTGGCTTGAGGGTATTAGCATCATGTGGGTGAGGCCCCAGCTGAGGAGCCAGGATGCGGGGAGCAGAGCTGGTTTAGTGGAGAAAACAGGACCACACAGGAATTTTACGCACATCACCTCCTACTGTAAATGCTTTCTTAAGAAAACCATTAAAGCCAAGCACTGGGTATAAGCAGAATGGCATGAATGAATGAAGTCATGGATGATGAATTAATGAATGACCAGAAAGAAGTCCTTCATCTGAGGAGAGAAAGCAGTCTTGCTGAGAGAGGGCAGCAGCAACACTCTGCATAGAAGCCACATGTGGGCCATCGTGGGGGAGAAATTCTCTTCCCCAACCTTCACTGACCCTTTGCCTGCATAACCATCCACCAGGCACAAAGGCCTTTAAAAGGTGAGACCCGAAATCTGCCTTTGGTTAACTTTCTTTTTTTACTATGCTTTTTGGTGAGTGTATTTTTCTTTGGTTTCCTAGTTGATGTTCTACTTGAAAAAAATCCAAACCAATCTTAGGCTAATTCTAAGAAAATGAACCTTATTTTTGCATGGTGTTTGTAGATTACAAAGCCTGCACCCGCCGGCCCCCATGCCCAAGTGTGAGACCCTGTGCTCCCCAGTGCCCACCTCCCACGCCTACTCCAGCTGGAGCCCCCGTGGTGATGCTGAATGGGCTGATTTGAGCCTGGAACCAGGAACATCATCATAGTTTAATCATGGGAAACCGAGGCTCAGAGGGAGAAAGCGGGCTGTCCATGCTTGCCCAGCCAGACACTGGCACAGCCTACGCCGGCACCTGGATGTGGAAGTCCTGTCTCCAATGATCCGCCCTGGAGAAGGGCCTGGGGAGGGGCCTGGCCCTGGGAACACCAAGAGTGGGAGTCTGCTGGAGAATGGGATGGTTCAGTGGAAGACCTGACTTTCGGTCCAGGCTCTGGCTCCTGGCTAAGTCATGTGACCTCTACACTTCAGGTTTCCCGTCTGTAACATGGGAGGAGGGGGGTTATTGCTACCTAGAGGGTCATTGGGTTTAGATAGGACCTAATTTTCAAAGCACTTGGCCCACAGCAGCAACTAGTAAATGCCAGTGTCGCCCTATCCCCCCCAAAACTGAGGATGGGACGGCCACTATGCCTCCCACCCTTCCATTCTTGCCCTCCCCACCTCCCTTAGGCCTCGGTGGCATGATGGACACATTCTCCAAAAGGTATTAAAGACTGACGGAATCAAAGGGCGCTAAACAGCTTCTTTGTTCCCTATATTTGGCAAGAAAGAGACACATTAAGTTTTCAGTTGCATCTCTCTGGCACACCCTGCCTGGCTTCCTGAAGAATGAATGACAAAGCTGATTGCTGCTTCACAGAGAGGAGGCAGAAGAGGAAAATAGGATGCACATTTTGTTAAGGAGCAGGCTTTTCAAATGTCAGAGACTTGGCCTCAGGGAGCTGCGAGCTCGAGGGCCTATTGGGATTCTGCTTCTAGGAGCTTCATGCCTTGATTTTGCTCGTTTTAATTCAGCATTTCAGCCCACTCTGCTTCTATTGATCTGCTTCAATCTGACATTCCTAATCTGAGGAGCTCTAATTGGCTCAGAAGGATGGCTGCAAGGTAGCCCCTCTCCGGTTGGCACACTCTGGGGATTGGTTATAGTGACACTGGATGGCACAGCGATGGCGACAGACAGACACGGATCGTTCTCTGCATGACCCTGGGCAATGCCGGCCACTCCGAGCCTCAGTTTCCCCACCTATACAATGGACAGTATGTTCATGACTTCCCAAGGTCATGCAGGGACAGAAAAGAGCAGACGTGGTCTCACAAGGAGGTAGATCATTTTGAAAATAAGGCACCGCATTCTTGCAAAACCATCTTATTACTCCAAAGAAAACATATAAGCACTGAAATGCCAGGTGGCACCCGTGGCTCCGTGAGCAACACGGTACTGGTGACGACTATTGTCAAATTCCCCTTATTCACTGCTTCCTCCGGGTCATTACAAAGCCAGCCCTTGTTCCTGCGGTCTGCAGTGTAAATTAAGAAAATAACATGAGCACGGTGTCTGGAAAACGACTTCGTATTTCAGCACTGAGATTAGAAGGCAGGTTCAATTCTCTGGCTTTCACTGTTGGTGTTTCTATCAGTTATAACAAATAAACATGCGGAGGCAGGACTGATCAACCGTTGCATTGCGTTTAAGGAACGAGGAGATGAATGGGTTTCCTAAGTCAGTGCGTCACCGCATTGAATTTGATGATGTTGTTTAGAAACTCTGTACCGTTCTCGGGCCCAAACATATCAACCATTTATGAGAAGAAAACCAAAAGATAAACAGCCAATTCCCCCTAAAGAGGGGCATTATTGTGGTGGTTGATTATAAACTTAGGCTGCATCCCCAGAGGAGGGGAGGAAGGGCTCTTGATTCAAAAGTAATGAGGAGAAAAAGCCTGCTCTGCTCCGTGCTGAGCATGGAGGCGGAGCCTGGGGTGGAGACGGCTTCTGCTGCCCAGGTGACATGACCTTGGGCAGGTCGTTCCCCTACCTGGGCCCATCTCCTCATTCTCAAATGGACAGCAGTCATTCCTGGGCTGTGCGGGTCCACTGAGTGAGGGCTGCCAGAACCAGCACTTTATACCTCAGATCTCATTTAATCTTCACAAAAGCTGGTGAGGTTTGTGACTTGCCCAAGGCCACAAAGCTTAGAAGAAGAGAAGCTAGCATTAGAACCCTAGTCTGTATGCTGTCACTATGAACTGTAAAGAAACAAAACAGGAGTCATTATAAATGTGCTGTGAGGACCACTACAAGAAAAATTTAAAAAATATTCATTCCTTAACAAATATCTCTCTATATAAAAGCCTAATATGCTAATTGTCCCTCTGACCATTCGACCATTCGACCAGTTGCTATGATGCACACTGACCACCAGGGGGAAGATGCTCTAACTCAGGGGTCCTCAAACTATGGCCTGCAGGCCACATGCAAATACAAATATTGTATTTGTTCCCGTTTCGTTTTTTTACTTCAAAATAAGATATGTGCAGTGTGCATAGGAATTCGTTCATAGTTTTTTTTCAAACTATAGTCTGGCCCTCCAACAGTCTGAGGGACAGTGAACTGGCCTCCTGTTTAAGAAGTTTGAGGACCCCTGCTCTAACTGGTAAGTTAGCTTGCTGCTGGGGTCCAGCCAATCACAAGTGGGCGAGATGCCCTAGAGCCCTCCCACAGTCCCTCCCCGGCCCTGATCATGCACCGGTGGCGTCCCTCAGCCTGGCCTGCACCCTCTCGCAATCTGGGAGCCCTCGGGGGATGTTGGAGAGCCACTTTCAGCCTGATCCTCACAGGCCAGGCCAAGGGACCCCACCGGTTCATGAATCCGTGCACTGGGCCTCTGGTTTATTATATAGGATGAGCTGGGCACTGTTCTGGGTGTCAGATTGTGGTGGCATATGACCACAGAGTGGGAGATGCACCATCAGGAAGTAAACAAAGTAGTTTTAGATCGTGGTAATTGCTATGAAGAAAGCAGAACGTGGATTTTCAGTGATGGGAGGTGATGGGTAGCAAGTTTATATCGAGGTTGGGAAAGTCATCTCTGAGGAAGTGACTTTAGAGTTGAGACTACAGGGGTGGCCATGGAGGGCTCTGAGGGAGGTCAAGGTACGGGATTAGAAAGAGCAAACGCCCAAGGAGGGGCTATGCTTGGCATGTTGAGCTTCGGGAGGTGGCAGGCTGGCTGCAACTTGGTGAGAAAGAGCAGAGATGGAGTCAGGGCCCTGTGTGAGGCTTTGCAGGGAATAGGGAGGAGACTAGATCTTTAAGTGAGATGGGAAGTGAGATGAGAGAGCTCATTATTTAATTCATGTAAACATTTTAATTTAATTGACCTATTGTTGACCACATAGTGTGGTCATCGCATTCAAAGTTCAGAAGTACCAAAAGGTAACCTCTCCCCCATCCACCCCTCCCCGACCTGCCCAGATGCTTTCCCTGGGCGCCTTCTCCGGGGTTGGTTTCTTGTGTTTGCTGATAGAGATATAACATCAGATCCAACCACACATGCTCTCTCTCCCCTCCCCTTTTCCTTTTACAAATGGTAGCATAATATCCACACTTTGCTCTTTTCGCTTCATGTCCTAGAGATCATTTGTCTCATTGCTGGTAGAGTGTTCCCATGATCTTTTTTTTTTTTTTTAATGTCTGCATAATATTCCATTCCGTATGTGTTATTTAACCAGTATTTATTTGACCAGTTCCCAATATGGTAGTCATTAAGTTATTTGACTTGAGAGCTTGAAGGGGAAGAAACATTCTGATTCATATTTTAGAAAGAGCCCTCTGGGTGCTGCATAAGGATGACTCATCAGAGAGGGACAGTGGCAGCAGCGATCCAGCCTGCCCAGTTGGCCAGGGCTGCCATTGTCCAGGGAAGAGAAGATGATGGTGTGGGGCAGGGTGGTGGCAGCGAGGGCTTGGGAGATGCATGGAAGACAGGAGCCACTAGTTGATAGCTTAAATGGGGAGGAAGGTAAATAAAATGGGATCAATGACAACTTTTGAGTTTTAACAGTTGGGGGTGGAGTGAGACGCCCTTACTCTCTCAACAACATTTCACGCCTGACTTCTGCAAGCAGAACAGGTGGTGAAGGCGGGAGACGAGCAGTAAAAATGGATCCTCTACACGAGACTCTTCCTTATATGGTAAAACCAAAACCCAAAACATGTATCACACATACGCTAATTGTAACATAACACTTGTCTGGAATTTTCCACTCAGTTCCAAGGAATTTCCTCAGAAAATTCCACCAGCTGCTCCTTCGCAGCCTCATTTACAGAGCTCCCTCCACCTGATGTCTGAGCACCGGCATTCCTCAGGGATCAGCCCTCTGCCTCCCCCATGTCATCTCCCTGGAGGACCTTCTTCTGCCTGTGGTTTTTAATGCATCTATGTGCTGAGTCACAGTTTTCTATCTTCAGCTCTTGCTCTCCCCTGAGTTCTCCCTGGAGACGTGGATACCCAACTGGTTAATAGGACATCTTACATTTAACATGCTCCACACAAAACCCTTGACCCTCTATTCACAACCCGGTCTTCTTGGGTCTGCCACGTAGCGGTAAACAGCCATCCCATCCATCATCCACCCAGATGCACGCAGTACAATCAAGGAGTCACATTTGCTCTCCTAGTTTCTATTTAGCAAACCCCATTGGTTCTAACTAGAAATATTAGCCCAGGTCCATCCACTTCTCTTCATTCACACCACCCAGGCCTCTCACCTCCATCATCTTTCATTGAATAATTCTACCCCCATAGCTGCTTATCGACTCTCTCTGCCTCCACTCTTGTCTGCTGGGATCCATTCTCCCACAGTAGCCAAATGGGGCCTTTCAAAGGTAAGTCAGCTCATGCCACTGCCCTGTTGACAACGTCAGTGTGTTCCCAACGTAGTTCAAATAATATTTAAATAAAGTCAAATTCTTTCCCATGGCTCCTGACTATGTCTCAGCCCCATTGACATCTCCCCCCGAGGCTCTCTGCGCTCCAGCCACGGTGCCTCCTTCTCCTTGATGAACACCTAGGACCAGGGTGTTCGCACCCACTGTCCCTCTGCCTGGAACACGCAGGTAGTCCTCTCTTGAATGTCTCCTCCTCAACTTGATCTAAGTCCCCACCGCCCCATCCCGAGCTGTCTATGTCTGTGGGAGTGGGAGCGCTTACCAGTTTACCAACTCCGAAAGAACCCTGTGTGAAATTCTCAGGTAAGTGGCACCATATTTCCCATTTGTCCCCTTGGATTAGTGCTTTGAGCAGCTGCTCAGATAAGCCACCCTTTGGTCTGGCTCCTAGTGCAATAAATGTCATGATAAATGTCAGCCAGTAGCACTGTGCTTCCTGCACCCACCCTACCACAGAGGATTTCTGTAAAGATTGCTCTATTGATTCATTAACTTTTTCTAGTTCAAAGCCATTTTAATCATTTATGCACTTCGGTTTAAAAGTTCGGTGAATTTCATTTTGAAAAACAAAATAATTTCTCCCACATGTGCACAATCACTTTGGCAATGTGCAATTTTCATTTCTCCACTTGGTAACAGAGCTTAGCATTTAGCTTAAGCTTCTTTATGGAACCTCCACCTCCAGCAGAAGTTGTTAAAAGCCTGAAAAACAATATATTTTTTGTATTCTGGCTAAATTCTTGTATTGGATTCAAATTAAAAAAAAAAAACAGACTGGTGGAAGAACTAAGAACCTCACCAAATGACTGTAAATACTTATATTTCAAAGACTGCCTGCCACGTATCACACTGCTGAATGGTCACCCCAGACACAGTGTCCCCTGAGCTCCTCCAGATCTCCACTTCATTCCCGTACAGCCACCTCGGATGCTTAGCCAATGCCTCACAGAGGCCCAGGAGCTCCAGAAAGCCAGTGCGAAGCCTTCTGAGAGCTCATCCAAGTCCACCTTCCTCCTTTCTCAACTAAGAACACACACACACACACACATACACACACATGAACCCAAATACCTGGTAGTGTGCTGGTGCCTCCTTTCTCAGAACCGTCATTTTCTCTGAATCATACACAGTAAATGTTTTATGTACAAAATGGTATTCTAGTTGCATAAAAATACTGCTCTAATGAATCACCACCCACTCCATTTGTAGAGTGCTCTTTCTGCATAATTAGAAAAACACTGGTGTTCTCTCAAGTGTGGTACATGGGGGGAGGCACGAGATGACCCATTGGGGTGGGAGAAGATAATATTAGGATTTGTATTTATGATTACAAGATAGACATTAAGCTTACAGTAGTCCCCACTTATCTGCAAGGAATATGTCCCAAGAACCCCTAATGGGTGCCTGAAACCATGGACAGTATTGAACTTATGTTTTTTCCTATACATACCTATGATAAAGTTTAATTTATAAATTAGGCATAGTAAGAGATTAACAACTACCATAATAAGATAGACCAATTAAAACCATACACTATAATAAAAGTTATGTGAAATGAATGTGGTCTATCTCTCTCAAAATATCTTATTGTACTGTATACACCCTCTTCTTGTGATAAAATTCCTATGTGATAAAGTGAAGTGAGATGAGTGACAGGGGCTTTGTGCATTAGGTTACTGTTAAGATGACTTGAACACAAGCACTGAGCTACCATAACACTTGATCTGATCACTGAGATGGCTTAAGTGACTAACAGGCAAGGAGCATATAGAGTGTGGATACTCCAGATCAAGGGATGACTCACGTCCCAGAGGAGGCCAGATGGGACAGCTCAAGGTTTCATTACACTACTAGTCAGTACACAATTTAAAACTTATGAATTGTTTCTTTCTGAAATTTTCCATTTAATATTTTCAGACTGTGGTTGACTATAGGTAATTCTTTTTAAGATTTTTAAGTATTGATTTTTAGAGAGAGAGGGAGAAAGAGAAACATCTATTAGCTGTTTCCTGCGGCTTCCTACCAGGGAGCAAGCCTGAAACCCGGGCATGTGCCCTGACCAGGAATCCAATCAGCGCTTTTTGGTGCATGGGAGGACGCCCAACCAGCTAAGCCACACCAGCCAGGGCCATGGGTAATTGAAAACACAAAAACTGAAATCATAAATAAGGGGGGGGGGCTTCTATATTATTTATTCTGTGGTTTGACCCTGAAGGCCACCCTCGGTCATGTGTCATGAGCAGCAGGCATGGCCATACCAGTATGGGGGTTGTGTCTCTCTTAGTCATTATTGGCCTTCAGCATATAACCGTGTTCCACAGTTTCCTGCTGCAGAAAATCACCAACAGGGTTTATTTGATAGAACTCAGATCTTTAACTGGTAGGATATTTACAATACTTTAAAAGTTGGCTGCATATGCTTCCAGATTTTTTCCCTAAGCATCTAACAAATGGCTCTATTAAAAAACAAAAATAGGTTCATAATCTACATACATTTTTTCCCCCATTTAACCATATGGTTTGGATATCTTTTCATGTCAGTACATAGAGTTCTACCTCATCTTTTCCTGCCTTATTATCTTAAACCTTTGCATGGAATAATCTTCCTCTTCATACAAGGTTAATATGGCCCTTTAAAAATTCATAAAAAGATAATTGCTATGCAAACTGATGGTATACAACTATTTATGCAAGAGTTTATAAACAAAGCATGTATATGATTCTCTAAGTTATGAAATTGGGGTGGGGAGAGGGTAGAATAACATAAACAAAGGAAAACAAATGAAACAAAGCAAGTGTGCCTGGGATTATCACCTGCACCAACCAGGCCACCAAAATACTTATTTTGCATGGGCATATCTTGGGCAAAACTCTTTTCCATAATATAGATATACCATAATGTATCGCCAAATGGCCCTATTCTTTTTTTATTTTTATTGTATATATATATATATTGATTTCAGAGAGGAAGGGAGAGGGAGAGAGAGAGATAGAAACATCAATGATGAGAGAGAATCATTGATTGGCTGCCTCTTGCACGCCCTCTACTGGGGATCAAACCTGCAACCTGAGCATGTGCCCTTGACCGGAATCAACCTGGAACCCTTAAGTCCACAGGCCAACTCTCTACCCACTGAGCCAAACAAGCTAGGGTCCAATGGCCCTATTCCTTAGGAATAGGGTTTGTATTAGCCTGCTAGGGCCGTCATGACAAAATAACTCCGACTGGGTGGTTTAAACAGCAAATATTTATTCTCTCTGAAGGCTGGAAGTCCAAGATAGGGGTGTGGGCAGGTTTGGTTTCTCATGAGGACTCTCTCCTTGGCTTGCAGATGGCTGCCTTCTCACTATGTTCTCACATGGCCTTTTCTCTGCACCCCTGGTATGTCTTCCTCTTCTCATGAGGACCCCAGTCATATGGGATTAGGGCCCACCCAGATTACCCCATTTAACCTTAATTACCTCCTTAAAGATCCTATCTCCAAATACAGTCACATTCTAAAGTGCTGGGGATTAGCACTTCAACAGAGGAACTTCAGGGGGACACAATTCAGCTCATAATAAGGTCATTTCTGTATTTTTCACTAGACATTTCCTCACCTCACACACTCCTCAATCCATGCCAAACTCATTCTGCCCCCAACTTCCACTGAATACGCCCTTCCTCTGAATCCCACCTGTCCAATTACCATCACCACTCCCTTGGACAGCTGCAGCGGTCTCCTAACTGGTCTCATGGCATTTACTGTCCACGTCGCCATCCATTCTCCACACAGGACATTATAAAAATGCATTTCTGATCACATCACCCCTTCTCCTGATACTCTTCCCAGGCTTGTTGCTTTTAGATCAAAACATAAATTTCTTAGCATAATGGACAAAACCTTGCAGGACCAGACATCTGTCTCCTGCCTTCAACCCCCCACACCATTTTATTCCAGCCACACTGGCTTGCCTTTCCACCCTCAAAAGAGCCAAGACTTTTCTCACTTATGGGCATGCAGGAACGCCTTTCCAACTCTTCCTTCACATGTCAGATTAAAAATCACTATCTCAAAGAAGCCTTCCTTGAACCCCACTGGCCAAATTGCCATCGTCCCAGCCACCCACAGAACCCCGAGGGTTTTCTTTGCGGCGGTCATCATACATGATAGCCTTTGGTGTGATTGTTTAATATACATCTCTCCCACTGCACTGAGAGTTCCAGGAAGCCAGAGACCCCACGGAACTTGGTCATCCCTGCATCCTCAATGCCCAGCTCAGTTTCTGGCATAAAATAAAGTCGGCAGAAATACATATTTACTGAATGAATAAATATCTTGGGTTGGACTGTTCCCTCCATGCGAGCAGCAAGCTCCAATATCTCTCTGATTAGACTGAGAATTCCTTCACAGCAGGGTCTGTGTTGCCTGTGCCCATGACGGGCATGATGGCACCGGGTACGCCTGCCAATTGAAACAGAAACCTGCCAATTGAAAAGCAAACATTTTTTACTTTGCTGTGTATTCGGGGCCTACACCATTGCCCTAATGATAGTTCTTGAGTGAAGAAGTAGATAAAAATTCTCCATCTTCTGTCCGATTTGTAATGACTGTTACTGGTAGAAACAAATGATACAAAATAAAACTGAAATGGTTAAGATGGCACCACTAGAGTTGTTGTTATTAAAGAAAGAACTCGGGAGACTCGTATCTTAAGGAAGATATTGAATACTACATAACCTGGGAACAACCAGCTCCGGTTAAAATCATCTTAAAAATTTGTTCTTTACCAACTATTTATGGAGGGTTGCCATTGGCAAATTTTAGACCTGTAAAAGTTTACCAAAGAAAATCATTTGCAGTGGCAATGCCCTTAGCCCAAAACCATCAGGAACACATGTGTAGTTGAACTAGTTGAGTTGATTACCTGATCCACTGAGGGCGCACATACGCCATGGGGGAATTATGGGGTACCCCAGTGAAAGAGTTAGAGAGAAACTATTACAGGCCCAGCCAGTGTTCAGAGGTTGAGCATTGACCTATGAACCAGGAGGTCATGGTTTGATTCTAAGTCAGGGCGCATGCCCAGGTTGTGGGTTTGATCTCCAGTTGGGGGTTGCAGGAAGCAGTGGATCAATGATTCCCTCTCATCATTGTTGTTTCTATCTCTCCCTCCCTCTCCCTTCCTCTCTGAAATCAATAAAAATATATATACTTTTTTAAAAAATATATTTTATTGATATTTTACAGAGAGGAATGGAGAGAGATAGAGAGTTAGAAACATCGATGAGAGAGAAACATCGATCAGCTGCCTCCTGCACACCTCCCACTGGGGATGTGCCCGCAACCCAGGCACACACCCTTGACCGGAATCGAACCCGGGACCCCTCAGTCCGCAGGCCGACGCTCTATCCACTGAGCCAAACCGGTTTCGGCAAAAAATATATATACTTTTTAAAAAAAAAAACTATGATGGGAGTCAATGGATGATTTGGAGAGGGTCTATATGCTCTAGATTGGATACTTTCAGAAAGTAGGGGAAATTCTATGATTGGGTGCCTCACTCAATCTAATCTCTAGGGAAGACAGACTATAGTGAGGCTAAAACTAATTGGTAAAGAAGTAGTAGTCACTTATTTTAGCTAAGAGAGGGGGATGTTTGGTATTTTGTGGGGGGGACAGTGACCATGTTTTTGTCTTAGACAAAATGATGAAGCAGACTTGCTCAGTGTCATCTTATCGTGCTATCAGGATAACGTTGTTTGAGGTTGGTATTCTGTGACATCGTTCATGTCCAATAAGAGAATAACATGGCCAAGTTGTGGCAGCCAGCTTCCGAATGTCAGGGGTTGTTCTTTCCTTTTTCAGTAGAATTATGTTGATATAAGAAACCGCACGATGAGGAAAACTAAAGTAAAATATATAGAGAAATTATTAAATAAGTAAAATGTTTATAATGACATTAACATGTAAAAGAATCCCTCACAGTGGATAATTTCCATAAAATAAAATGGGATTGGATAATATTCGACTACATTGTATAAAAAACAGATCAAAGGAATAAAAAAACTGGCTTAATGGCATTGGCTCTGCAAAATTCTTTTGCAGCACTTCATCACGGTGATTATAATGCTAATTAAAATTATTGGGCTCTAGTTTCGGCGGGGGTGAAAATTTGCTAGTGTCTTTGGAGAGCACTTTGGCCATATCTATGAAAATTAAAATTGCATTTGGCTTTTGCCATAGCAATTTTACCTTTGGAGATTTATTCTACAGAGAAAATTGCACATGTACACGGAGGTATATACAAGGTTATTACTACAGCATTGTTTGTAATAACAAAGACTGGATTAAAAACCTAATGTCCTGTAGGAAACTGGTTAAATATATCCTGGTTCATCCAAGCTAGGGAAACCCAGGTGGCCTCCAAAGGGTCATAAGGTCCTGCAGCGACAGGGATCTGTCCACCTTCGTGCACCCTCACCCCGCGATGATAGGCCAAGAAGGGGTCCCCAGGAGGCTTGTCCAGTGCCCCAAGCAGCCTCCCACCCGGCAGGCCTGAAGGTCTTAGCAGGCTCCTGGTGTAGCTCTCGTACAGTCTGCCATCTACTGCCCACAGCCAGGGGATGCAGAGGATGGGGGGAGGGGAGGGGAGGGGAGAGGGGAGCAGACCCCGCGCCACTCAAAACTAGACCCTCCTCTGTGGTCCGCATCACCATGGCAACCGGGGACTGCCGAGCTGAGCGGTAGGGCGCACGCGGCTTTTTATTACTCGCGCTGCTGGAGCCTGGGCGTGCGCGCGCCCCGCAGCCCTGGGACCCCGCCCCTTCTGGTGTCTGCGCGTCCCTGCATCACCATGGCAACCCGGGATCTGTTGCTGCGGCACCCGGGCAGGGTCAGGGGGAGGGGATCCAGGGATGTAACAAACCCGAGATGTGGGAAGGGGAATAAAAGCGAGAGAGGAGGGGATGCAGGAAGTGCGGGCCGTGGACATTTTTTTTTCTGGGTGTGGGGGGCCCGGGGGATTTGTGGCAGCCCCGGTGTGGTGGTCGCGCTACTAGGGGGCCGGGCCCGGCGGCCGGCCTTGCTCCCTCGGCAGGCAGGGATCTCCCCGGGGAAGAGCGGGGCTTGGGCTCGGGTGGGGCGGGCAGTAGGGGGCAGCAGCGGCTCGCGGTGCGGGGCGCCCCGGTGCGGAAATCTCGGGCTCTGGAGGCGGATCTGACCCTCACTGCGACCTGACCCCGGCCTGGCGTGGCCCTGGCTGAGGATTCCGCCCCGGCACTCCACGCCCAGGAGCGAACAGGTCTCTGCCAGGTCCCCTCACGCCCAGGCTGTGGCACTCGCCTGGCACGCAAGTGACATCGCTGGTGGCTAAGAGCATAGACTCCGCTCAGACGGCTTGGACAATTTACCTACTGGCTTCCTCTGAGAGTGGTGATAATGACAGTCATTATCTTAAGGTGACTTTAAGTGTTAAACGAGATAATGGAGCCAGTACGGTTTCTGGGCTCAGTTTCTGGCACCTCGCAAGTGCTCAATAAATGCTAGTTGCTATTAGAGACCTTGGCAAGTTACCTAACCTCTCTGTACTTAAGCTTACCTCACTGAAAAATGGAGGTAGTGCTAGCCCACCCCCCCTCCAAAAAAAAAACAACAAAAACAAACCCACACAAGTTGTAAAGATTATAAGAGTTAATATCTGTATAGTCCCTAGAACAGGGGTGGGCAACCGCTGGCACGAGTGCCAAGCCAGTAACTTTTGCTGGCTCGTGAAACCCTCTCTTATAATCTTCCATTTACAATCTTTTTCTTAATATCGACTTTTTTATTTTTCAGATAAATTCAGTGTAGGTGCATCTTAGATAAATAAATAACTTTACATAACAAGTTATCTTAAAGACCATAGGCATGGATTGACGAGAGAGCGGAAGAGCAATTTCTATGCCTCTGCCTTAACTCTCCTTCTTAGATCCGACCAGTGTTTTGGTTTCATCCACATACGCATGTGAATCTTTGTTCTCAGTGATGAATTTTGTTAAGTCCCGTAATAGGAGTAGCCTGACGGATGAAAGTAGTAGCTCGTGCCTATCTCTGAAAGTCACGAAATATAAACCTGATGTAAAATCTCTGTCATCAGTGATGCAGCAGCAAAAGTCCCACTGATAATATCAAACGGAGCCATAAAGTTTTCTGCCGGACTATCAGTGTACATGTATACATTAAAAAATAAATGTATTTTTCATCATCATATACTGTGTTTTTGTCGCTCAAATGAATTTTATTATTTCTTCAAGTTTCTTCACATACGTACACCTTAAGAGATATCAAGTAGGCGTAACATGTTCTCAAAAAATTAGGGTTGGCACGCAGAAGAATTTTGAGTCAGAGATTTTGCTGGTTTTGGCACGCACTCACAAAAAGGTTGCCCACCCCTGCCCTAGAATGATGCAGGCACATGGTAAGCGCTCTATAAATGCCCTGGGTTATCACACATGGTTACTGTATTGTTATCACTATTACCATCTCTCTGAGTGGTTGCTTGTGAATTGGAGACGATTGGTTTTGTCCTGCCACCGCACAGACTTTCAGCCTCTAGCTCAGTTATAGACACATTTGCCCCATTTCTCCTGCTCCCGCTGAAAGCTTCTCAGCTCTTCACATGGTTAGAAGAGGCAGTACGGTGTCCTCAAAAGACCACCGGGCTGTGAGTCCGCTGGGTTTTGGAGTTTGTCGTGCTACTACTGGTCTGTGTGCGACCTTGAGCAAATGTCAGTTTCCTCCTCTATCTTTAGGGCTCTTTCAACAAAGGATGCCTGGAATTTATTTATATACTTTTGGACATTCCTAGTAATATATTCAGTAAAAATTAATTAGCATCTTCGATGTTAGTGAGTCTAAAGATGGAACGTGGAAAATACTGTGAGGAAGGCACAGATGAGATGCTGTGGGAATTTTGAGAATGGGGAGTAATCACTTCTCAATTTACACTTTGTAGTTCTAATAGGTAGAAGTGTCAAGACATTTTGGAGGCAAAATGGGGATGATTCCATCCCTCCATCCAATAAAAAATCTGGGCAGTTGAAGCCACTCCCCTCCCCACTCCACCCCCAGCTTCATTTCTAAGTTGGCCATTATGCAGCTAATGCATTCCTGCCGGCCAGTCTAATCTGCCCTCCAACAGCTGCCATGGATCCCCAGACTGGGCTCCCAGGCTGACCTCCACCAGCAAGAGCAGGAGCATCTGGGAATACAGGATGGGTCGCTTAACCATAGGGTATATTCTTTTTTTTTTTTTTTTTGGAGTGATTTCCAAGATATATTATTTGTGTGTTTTTTTTGTTTGTTTGTTTTTCTTTTTGTTTTGTTTTTTATTATTAGTTAAGGTATTACAAATGTGTCCTCATCCCCCCCCCATTAACCCTCAAACCCCTTCCCCCCCCCGCCCCCCCCCCCCCGGCCCGCACACTCATACTCCCATCCCCCTGTTGTCCATGTCCATTGGTCTGGCTTATATACATGTATACAAGTCCTTTGGTTGATCTCTTCCATAGGGTATATTCTGAGAAATGCTAAAGGTGTACTTACACAAGCCCAGGTAACAGAGCCCCCACACACCCGGGCTATATGGTGTAGCCCTTTGCTCCTCGGCTCTGAACCTATAGAGCATGTTCCTATAGGCACTTGTAGCATAATGGTATTTGTGTATTTAAACATATCTAAACATAGAAAAGGACACAGTACATATTTCTCAGTTCCATTTTAATCTTATGGGACCACCGTCATACGAGGGGTCCATCATTGATGGAAATATCATTGCGCAGTGCACGGCTGTAGTACAGTCGTTTTCTTCTTTGGTTTTCTAAAATCCTCGCTTCACTGGAAGGTGAGGCCCCTATGTAACCCCCTTACCAGGAAGTGTGAACCCACAGGGGAAATGGAAAGCAGTGTTTTGTGGAGGTTATGGGGAATTGGCTTTGAAAGTCAGAGTGGATTTGAGCCCCTGTGTGCCCCTGTCGAAGTCTCTGAGCCTCAATTTCCTCATCTCTGAAATAAGAACAGTCATACCCAAGGCTATTGTGATGCTTATATGAGATGATGCACTTAAATGGTCCGGCCGTGCTTGGTGCACAGCCTCGTGCTCAAAAACCATTAGCGGCTCTTTCCATCGCCATCATCCGTGTTACTACGTTGTTAGCTTACAAAAGGCAGGGTAATCTTCTGTAGCCTTTTCCCTCTCTTTGTTGCCTGGCACATAGTAGGGGCCCAGCAAATGTTTGTTAAGTGGATGAGCAGACCCACCCAAGGAAACTCTAGTAACAGTCGGTTTCACATTGCCCCGACAGCAGCTAACAGTTTCGGAATATTGGTGCCAAAAACTATATGACGTCCCCTTACTTCGGTTAACATTCAAGTTTGAAGCCTTGCCTCGCCCCCTGGTGGACTCCTGGAGCGTCGGTGTGAGTGATTCACAGTCCAGAGGCTGACAGCGTCCGCTGCAGATTTCTGTGCTCTCTCCCTAAGGACACCGGCGGCAGCACGATTTCTATAGCGTCGCCTCTGCTGGCGTCATGCTGCGTGAGGTCCTGTCTTCTCCCCAAGCATGAGCTGGCTTCCTTGATGCAATGTCCTCATCTCTTATTCGTGGATGGCTTGTCATTATACTCCCGAGACAGCAGGACTCAATGAGAGTTGATTGCTACATCCCCACAGCTTGCAAGAGCCAATTTATCGGGGAGGATGACGTCACACAGTATCGGCTCCTCCGCCCTGTCTGGCGGAGATAGGGTATATTCTGAAAAACGCTAAAGGTGTACTTGCACAAGCTTAGGTAACAGAGCCCCCCCACACCCGGGCTATATGGGATAGCCTTTCGCTCCTAGGCTCTGAACCCATAGAGCATGTTCCTGTAGGCACTTGCAGCATAATGGCATTTGTGTATCTACACATCGAAGAGGTACAGCACAGTGAGAGCAGTGCAGTGCTCTGGGGGAAGGACAGACCGGGAAGGTCTTTTTTCTTCTTCTAGTCCTTTCACTGCATCTAACTTTTTAGGTTAGAGAAGCCTTTAGGTGGGAATCATCTAATCCAGTGCTTGTTTAGGGTTTTTTGGGGGGTTCCAAGGGCCCCCTCCCCTCCACCAGGAGTTGCTTTTTGGAGCGAAGAGCTACCTGAATGGACAGAGCCTGGGCATCCTACCTCTGGTTCCACCAGAGTGAGCTCTGTGACATCTTTGGAACATTGAGGAACAACAGAAACTTTTGACAGCAAGTCAATACAATCATCACACACAGGCTTTGAGCAAATGTTTATTTGTTCATTCAGCACGTTCCCAGACACTATCCTAGAGTGCTGGGCACACAACAAAAGGAAGCTTATTAATAACTTATATTCTAGTAGGAGGAGGCAGACAACAAGATGTATCCATGTAGTGCCTCTCTGAAGAGATGACACCTGAACAGAGACCAGAAGGAAGTGAAGTTGAAAATTGGTGGAAGAACCCAGCAGAGGGGATAGCTGTTCAGAGTCTCTGAGGTTGCACCGGGGTTGTTTACTGGGGAAGACTTGTGGGGACTTGAGTGTCCCCTCTGATACATATAGTGGTTTCATATCACTGACGTGTTGTCCTTCAGCTCTTGGTGGATTTGACTACTTCCCCTCAGAGGAGAAAGCGTGTGACCTGCCATCAGCATTCCAGTCACCAGTTTGGTTGGTGTCTAACTGGTGTGTGTTCTCCAGCCTAAAAATGGAAACAGCTGCAGGGACCCAAAGTTTTAAACTCGGTCTTTTGGGTCTTGACCTCCAGGGAAATGAGATTGTTCCCATGTGGGCCTCGCAGGAGCTGGGGAGGAACGGAGGGAGAAGAGAGTGGGCTGGGCCTGGAAGACTGAAGCCAGCTGTGTAGGCTGCACGCTTGCTGGCTGAGGGCCACACGTCTGTCTGTCTTGGTAACTTAACTTCTGTCGGTTAGAAACGTGTGCAAGAACACCGCCGAAAGTGTCCTTTAAAAAAGCAGGTTGGTGTTCTATTCCGACAAGAGATCTGAATTGGGTAGTTGGCAGCATTGGTTCAGCAGCTAAATGCCACTCTCGGGGACTCACGCCTTAATATCCTTTCTCTCTCCTCTTCCTTGGTAGATTGACTTTTGTTTCCATGGCCACCAAGCACCCGTCTTTCTGATTTGCTGGCCGAGTGGTTGTGAACATTTTATGCATGTTGTCATCGTCTCAAGACTTCGTCCTAATGGGACTACTTACAACACTGAACAAGGGCGCTCATTTTATGAGCAAGAACTTCATAACAGGTTGCCAAGAAATAAGGGAGGCAGCGAGCTCTCTGGCATGACTGTTGGAACGTAAGCTGAAGTCACGGTCTCTACTATTTTTTCCTCACACTGAGCATTGACCTTGATGGCTTCTAAAAGGAGTGAGCCCCTTTCTTTTGCCCCCTTGTTAGACATCACGGCGCTAGATTTTTTTTTTGATTTATTTTTATTTTTATTTTTTTTGCTAGAGCAAAAGAAATACTATAGCAGGGCAAGGCTGGGATAAATGACCTCTAAGGTTTCTTCCAACTTTAATGATCTGTGTACAATGCTTATGTTTTTCTTTTGTTTCCATTGTCCCTTCTTTCTTCCTGATACGCTAAGATTTCTTCTTTTAACACTTCTTTTCTACTTAAAGAACTTCCTTTCGCCACATACGTGCTGGCGTCGAATTCTTTTCACTTTCCTTTGTCTGAGAATAGCTTTATTTCCCCCTGTATTCGCCAAGAATAATTTTGCTAGACAGAGAATTCACAGCTAACGGTTCTTTGTGTGCTTAAAAGATGGTGTGCCGCTTCCCCTGGCCTCCTGGATGTAGATGAGGAAAACCTGTCATTCAAATTGGTGTTCCCTTACAGGTAATGCTTCATTCCCCCCTGGATGCTTTCAAAATGTTTTGTTTGTCTTTAGTTTTTAGAAGTTTTATTGCCCTGTGTCTTGGTGTGAATTTCCTTAGATTTATTCTCTGTGGGGTTCACTCTGCTTCTTGAATCTGAAGGTGTGTGTTTGTAAGTTTTGGAAAGTTTTCAGCTATTATTTTTCTGAATATTCTTTTAGCCCCTCTCCCTTTCTCCTCCTGGGACTCCAATGATGAATGTTGGCTTTTCGTTATTGTTCCACCAGCCCCGAGGCCCTGTCGGTCTATTTTCACTTTTATTAAATTCTATTGGTCTGTCCTCAAGTTCACTGTCTCTATCCTGTCATCTCCTTTCTAATATTGAGACCATGCAGTGAGGTTATTATTTTTGTTATTACATGTTTCAGTTCTGTCATTTTCACTGGTTCTTTTTTAGAATTTTTATTTCTTGCCAAGAGTTCCCTACTTTTTCATTTGTTTCAAGAGAGTTTGTAATTGGTGGTTGAAGCATTTTTATTATAATTGCTTTAAAATCCTTGTCAGATCATTCTGCCATCGAATTCATCTTGATTTGGCATCACTAGATTAACTGTCATTTCTCAATTCAAATTGTGATGTTGTTGGTCTTTGGTATAATGGATACTTTTTTTAAAAAAAAATTGTTGTCTATTATGTTAGGACACCTGGGGTGGGGTGGAGGGTCCTATTTAAATTGTCTATCTTAGCGGGCATTCACGGTGCTTAGGGTTGGCATGCAGGTCCTGCCCTACTTTGGAGGGCTGTGGCTTCAATGACAGTTTAATTTTCAGAGCCTTTGCCATGTTTTTCAGTCTGTTTGGTTT
The DNA here is from genome assembly GCF_964212035.1 of Myotis nattereri. NCBI lineage: Eukaryota > Metazoa > Chordata > Mammalia > Chiroptera > Vespertilionidae > Myotis > Myotis nattereri. Next base: position 31,640,380 of record NC_138083.1, on the reverse strand, counting down.
ATCTGGTCCTGCTGGGGCTCCCACGGGCCCCTGCTGGTTAGAGGAAGAGGGTTCTTCCCAGACTGTGGCCATTGGGGTCTCTTAGTCAGGGAGGGGAGTCTCAGGCCCACGGGACAAAGAGGCTTCTTAGGCCAAGCACTTGCTGTGGCATAATCCCTCTTGTCTGTGTCACCTGGTTACCCTCCTCTCTGAGTGGGGGAACGAGGTTACAGGCGCATGGGGGCAAAGAGGCTCCTTATGGTATCAGCGTCCTTCTTGCCAGGAGCACCCAGCACCTCAGTATCTCCTGGGAGTGGATAGAAGTCTCAGGCGAGGGGAGAAGCAGAGCACCTGCCCTGGCTGCATTGATTTCCCAGCTTGACTCCCAGCCTAGCCCCTGTCAGTACTGCCAGGTTCACCAGGTGCAGTTGGAGGCATTCTTGTAGATCGAGGACAGAATGAGCCACCTGGGCTGTCTTCTGTTGCTGGGTTGGGGGTCGGAGATGCTGAGCTAAGGCCCCCTTCCTTTTGGTGATGGTGGTGGAGGGGGAGAAAGTCAAACAAGAGCTCCTCACTTACTCTGTAAGAGCACCTTGTCCTCCTCCCGGCTTCCCGTGCCCCTCACACAGTAATTTCTTGTTGAATGACCCTCCCAGTTGACTCGATATTGTGCCTGGCACTTTACCTGTCTCCGAAGCACCCTGAAATTGTACCCTTGGATAATGACTTGGGGAGCCAAGCCCCATTAGCCTTTCCAGAACACGTGGCTGATGGTTGTGTTGTGTTCAATCAACAGCCTGTAGTTGATGGCCGGGCAGGTCCCACTTAGCAGGTATCAAGAGAGCAGAGGGGGGAAAGGAACTTGAAAGCTCTGGGCTGCTCTCTGAGTAGAATTTCCTTTTCCTCCCAAATGTAGATGTTTCATAAGAGCCAGGAGGTTTCACACACTCTAAATTCTTACGGGAACAAGTATATCAGACAAGATCTTGACAGTTTCCTGACATCATTTTTGGCATATTTTTACTTCAAGTAAAAGGTCTGTCCATTATCAACACAGAGCCTCCTCTTTAAAATATGTACTTGTAAGGTGAGCTTTGGGCCTTGATTTTGTTAAAGAAAAGACTGTGATGAAATAGGTGGCCTCTGCCCAGCATGGCCTCCCTCATCTGTCTCTGAGAATCCTCCCTTTCCTTCTGGTGCAGCTTGTTGTTTACTGCCCCTGTGAGCCTTCCTGACTGCCCCTACAGCGTTCTCACCCTCCTCTGAAGCCCTTATTGTAATATTGAAGCCATGCAATTACTTACTGGTTTGCTCTTTCTCCTGCAAGGGCATTTAACTATTGTTTAGTGTTTTATTCAACTCCATTTAGAATAAAATCCATAATCTTTTCATGCTCCATAAGGGCCTACATGATCCTGCTACCCTATAATCTCCTTCCTCCTTCCAGACCTTTTACTTGAAATAAAAATATGCCAAAAATGATGTCAGGAAACTGTCAAGATCTTGTCTGATATACTTGTTCCCATAAGAATTTAGAGTGTGTGAAACCTCCCTCCCTCCCTCCCTCTGCCACCCTGCCCCTTCCTGATCCTTGAGATGCCAAACACACATACTGTTGGATCCCTGGTGCCTAAAACCCTGCCTGGTGCAAGAGGAGCTCAATGAATAGCTATTGAATTAATAAATGGATTTGAATAAACTTTTATCATAAAAAATATCTGTGTTTATTTTAAAACTTTAGGAACTATTTAAAAAGTAGGGAAAACCTTATATACTTCCACATTTAAAGGCAAAACATAATTTAACAAATACTTCTTCCTAGACCTTTGACTGCTTATGGTATTTTGGGTGGTTTGTTTTAGATGGTTATGGTCACAATATATCTTGTATAGAATTTGATATTTTTATGTGTGTATGCCTTGCTTTTTCAAACTGTTATGTGCATTTATACTGCTTCATATTCCAAAAGGGATCTGAGGCCCTGTGAGATATATAAAACAGTATTTCTTCGTATTGCCCACAGCACGCAAGCCTGTGCCTTACTCCTACGAATTGCTTATGGAATGAATGAGTGAGTCTGGGAAGCTTGCTTTTCAGGGGGTGGGAGGAGGGATGAGGAGTGATTGTATCTGACCCTGGGGAGCAGCCAGTTCTCCCCAGCTGTGCCCAGGGCATAGTGCCTCTAAAACTGAGTTCTGTTTCTGGTCATTTGTTTGTGCCTATCTGATTTCCTCTCCTTTCTGGAGGGGAACATGTTTGCAGGCCTGGTCACAAGGAGTGGCCTTCCTCTAGACCAGATCAGACTCATTCCACCCTGCCTATGTGTGTTACCGAAGTATTACCGAAGGCGCTGCTTGCATGGGAAGAATGCAGAGCCCAGCTCAGCCGCTGGGACTCGTCTGCGCCTCCTTCCCTCCCCACCTAAAGGCATATACTCCTAACATGGCCCGATCTTCCAGAACCCTCCACCCCATCAGGCTCCAGGATTCTCTGGCTGTGAGGTTGACGGGTGTAGGATTCTCAGAAGCCAGGGTTCTAAAATAGTGCGTGTAGTAGTTACTGGCATAACTGATTACACCACACTCCCTCCTGCCATAGGATCATTGCACAAGTTGCTGTACACACACACCTGCTCCAGCCTCCTCCCCGACCATTCTCAGCACTGATGTTACTTCCTTAGAAAGCCTTCCCCACACCCTGGTTCTCATTGTGTGACCTATTAACTTGTCTCTAAGCAAACACTGTATGTCCTTCCTGTCTTGCGCTCATCATAGTTTATAGTCACACATTTTTTTGTGTCTTTGTCCCCCCATTAGACTCTAAGCTCAATGAGGGGAGGGACTCTATCTTCTTTTGTTCACCGCCTTTCCTATGCTTAGAACAGTGCCTCGAACATGATAATGTTCAAGTAATACATTTTGAATGAATGAATGATGAATGAACAATGGACATTTGGGTTGAGGCAGTAAAGAGTACTGGTTATGAGAGAGAGCTTTGGAGCCAGATATCTAGTCAACCCCTGTGATGTGACCTCCAATTGTATAATAACCGCTCTGTGCCACCACTTCCTGTCTGAAAATGGAACTAATAGTACCACCAGCTCAGGGGGTTGTTGTGAAGTTCAAATCGGGGACTCCATGTAAAGACTTCAAGCAAAGCCAGACTCAGAGTAAGTTCTCACCTATATTAGCTATTCTCATGACCACTATGTTCTATTCTTTGGTCAGTGCCAATAGAAGTATTGCTGTAATGACTTTTACATATATCTTGATACATGTTTAAATATATATATTGATTTCAGAGAGGAAAGGAGAGGGAGAGAGAGATAGAAACATCAACTATGAGAGCGAATCATTGATCGGCTGCCTCCTACACAAACCCTACTGGGAATCGAGCCCATAACCTGGGTATGTGCCCTGACTGGTAATCTAACTGTGACCTCCTGGTTCATAGGTTGACACTCAACTACTGAGCCATGCCAGCCGGGCTATCTTGATACATTTTTAATGAGTATTTCAATAGGTGAGATTCCTAGAAGTGGAATTGTTACGTTAGAAGGTTAATTTCTTTGGAATTAATTTTTGTGTATAGAATAAGGATGAGATCTAAGTTTGCACTTTTCCAAATGGAGAGTTGTAGGAGGCCAAGTGCCCTTTTCCTGAATGCACTGAATGCTCTCCCTGCGGACATGGAGTCGGGGAGGGCAAGCATTAAGTGCACTCGGGTAAAGAGTACTCGATGGAACGTTTTCACAGCTGCTCCCTATGGCCCACCTCATCCCCTGAGGCTCACCTAGGGTTGCAGAGGTTAGGATTAGAGAGATCTTCTGTATCTCCTCTACTCAAACTTTTATCCCTAATACTGTGGGAAGACATGTCATTACTACAGTAGCTCCCAGCCCTACTCTACACTATTTACTCTAACGGTCAATCTAGACATGATGTCCAGGGGTTTTGATGTATACATTTTTGTTATCATATTAGCTGTATCTTAGGCCTAAGACTTTTCAATTGAACATAAGAGCTTTCCATGTACTAGAGAAGCTTTCCAGCCCAAGGCCTTCCCAGCAGCTGGCCAGCCTACGGCCTCTAACATTGGCCGGTTGTCCCCATATTATTTACAAATGTCTTAGACATACGAGGATCTACTTCTGGACTTTCTTCTGTTTCCCTAATTCTATAGAAAATGTTCCTTTATCACACACCAGATTTTCTTGTGTTTTTCAAAATGTTTTTGGCTATAATCTTATCCAGGAACACTTGAGAATCAAGTTGTCCAGATTGTGTTCCTAACCCCTGCAAAAGTACCTGTGTACATGCATGTACACACATTCTCACACATGTACACATTCTCACACAGACATGCTTTTGCTGGAATTTTCATTGGATTTATATAGAACCTGTGGAATAATTTGGAGGAGATTGATTTGTTTTCAATATTCAGCCTTCTCATCTGGGAACATGAAATAGTGTTCCTTTTATTCAAGTATTTTATGTTCTTCAGTAACACCTGTATACGGTGTCACACATTGTGTATTCCTTGTTGCCATTATCAATAGGGCTCTATTTATTTTTTTAGTTGGTTATTACTGGGTATAGGAACAACATTCTTTACTTTTGCTGCTCATCGTAAGAGGCGAACTGAGGACTTTCAAGACAGATGGCTAAGCTGATTCAAGTTGCCATGCTACAGGCACTGCTAAATCAGACACTGTAAACAACTCCCAGGCAGGGATTAAAATAACCTAGGTGTTGTTTCCAGGGTGTGGAGTACACAGTTTGTCAATAGCCTCTTTACTTTGGTTACACATTTAGCTTTTGCCTCATAAATATTATTCCTGAGCAATCCCAATTGGCTTACAGAATAATTGAAAGTAGCCCAGGGAAGGTGATATTGAAGTTTATCTGTTTAGATGATCCACTTTTATCTGTTTTTGAAAGTTTGGTTTTTCTTAGAATGCCTTCTGTAGAGCAGGTACTACCAGTTTTACACCAGTAATAAAGCTTGCCTACAGTTTCCAGTTACTAGAACTATCTTTTCACCCCAGTCTTTAGTTTGCTTATCAAGGTAAGACCCTGTACAATTTATCTATCTATCTATCTATCTATCTATCTATCTATCTATCTATAATATAACCACTTTATTAAGATATAATTGACATACCATTCAATTCACCAAGTTAAAGCATATAACTCAGTGCTTCTTCTTATTTTCCTTTACTGTATTCACAGAGTTGCGCAACCATTACCACAATCCATTTTAGAACATTTCATCCTCCTAAAAAGAAATCCTGTGCCTATTAGCAGTCACTCCCATTTTCCTCCAACCCTCCTCAGCCCTAGGCAACCACTACTCTACTTTCTGTCTTTATAGATTTGCCTATTCTGCACATTTCCTGTAGAAGAAATCAGGCAATATGTGGTCTTTTTTGACTGGCTTCTTTCACTTACATAATATTTTCAAGGTTCGTCCATGTTTTAGCAACTATTTGGCAATAACATTACATTATATGGATATACCACATTTTATTTATCCATTCATGTGTTCATGAACATTTGAGTTATTATTATTTTTTGGGGGGGCTATGATGAATAATGCTACTATGAATATTCATGTACAAGTTTTTGTGTGGACATATGTTCCCAGTTCTCTTGGGTATATGCGTAGGAGTGGAATTGCTGGATCATATATATGATAACTCCATGTTTAACCTTTGGAGGAACTGCCAATTGCACCATTTCACATCCCACCAGCATTGTCTGAGGTTCTCAATTTCTTCACCCTGACAGACACTTGTTATCTGTCTTTTTTATTATAGCCATAGTATAATGGTGGGTGTGAAATGGTATCTCATTGTGGTTTTGATTTGCATTTTCCTGATGTCTAAACCTGTTCTGCTTCTTGGATTTGATATTTAAGTACCCTCTTTTGCCTCTCCTTAGAACTACCCTGGCTTTGTGATGGGGTTTCATACTTTTTTTCCAAAAACCCACAAAACTAGACAATATGCTCTATAACCATTGTTATTCTGCAGAAGCGGTGGGGCTTGACTAGAACCTCAGGAGGAAAAAAGCATCTAGATGGCATGTAGCTCATGACAAAGACAGAAGAGTGGTCATTCAGGTGCCTCAAGCAACCACATATCCTTGGTATAAGTATTACAAAATCCAGAACTAAATCAGAAAGCAAACCTTTTTCTAGGAGCCCTCATTAGTTTATTGGCATCTCATGTCTCATATGAAGAGAACTTTAATGTGTTCCATCTGACATGAAAATGCTGCCTGTAGTTTGGAAACTTCTCTCTGAATACATGCTGAATGACTAAGTGTTAAGATAGATGGGTGAGGCGGAAGTACCAAGGGTATACTTATGATAAAGATTGCAAAACCTGGGTAAAAGTTTTACCTTTTGCCTATAGGACTCAGATGTCTTGAAGAATAATCTATAAGAGGAAAAGAGAAACAAGTAATGAGTTAATAAAAGGTGAGAGAGAAATGGGAGGAAAAAGTCAATACTTTTTGTCAGTGTGGGGGCTTGTCAAACCTGATTATAAGGAGAATTGGAGAAATCCTTTGCTGTGGCAAGACTAATAATAACAACAACAACTACCTTTATTGCACCCTTGCTATGTGAAAGGCATAAGGCTAAGTTTGGCTCATAGATTGTTATATTTACTCCTCATAGCCCCTCGCTGTTTTACAGGTGTTACTGGAGGCCCAGAAAGATTATGTAACCCATTCAAAGTCCACAGGTGACATTTGAAATCAAGCCTTTAAGGATGTTAACCATTCAGAAATCTGGTTGCTTCTGCAAGGCAATGGACCATAAAGGGAATATTCTAATTTGTATAGAAATAGAATTTGGGTGGAACTAAGAAGAAAATAGAGATTTCTTCAAAAACTGCCAAGAGGAAAACTCAGATAAGCAAGGTTAGACTCAGATAACTATAGCAAAGACCAAGGATTCTCAGGAAAGAAAAAAAGAAAGAGAAAGAGAGAGAGAGAGAGAGAGAGAGAGAGAGAGAGAGAGAGAGAGAGAGAAAGGAAGGAAGGAAGGAAGGAAGGAAGGAAGGAAGGAAGGAAGGAAGGAAGAGACAAAGACCTAGATGGTCTTTATAAGTGTGTAGGAAAATCAGTTACCTACTTATACATACATGTATGAATTGTGTCTGAGCAATACTCTTGCTGTGCTCTTTGTAACCCAATAAGCTCTCTCATCTGTGGGTGAGTAGAGCTGTTACTTTCAAGACTGGTGATGCTATGCTTTCCTGGGAGGAGTCAGTGTTCAGGAAAGGTCAATAAAAAAAAAAAAAAAGACTATGTGGCCAATGGTAAAGCTCTGAGATAGAGGTTAGTCCCTCAGATGACGGGGAATTGACAGTGAAGGGCTTGTCAGGCCCTTACTAATACCTGTGGGAAAGATGTGTCAGGGGTCCCCACGACCTTCCCTGGGTTTGGTAACTTGCTGGAATTTTTCTACCAAGATCACTATAGTATCTTATAAGGTGTGGCAGCAACAAAAACTATGACTTGTAGCACAAAAAGGCCGTCACACACCCTCACCCCCATCGCTCAGAGAAGCATGGCTTAGTGCTTTGGGATTTTGATGGTTTCCAGAGCAAAGGGCCCATTGCTGGCCCTAACAGCTCCTCCCTGAGACACACCTTTATGACTGAGACCCCTGGAGCCAGGGCCTGGCTGGGAGAATGAGCAGATTCCTGAATTGGACAGCTTGGGGACAATAGAGACCAAAAGCCCGTGGTGCGTCACTCTTGACTCATCACATGTGAATTGGGGTTTCTTGGGATTCTGGCCAGGGGTGAAAGACTCACCCTGCACCTCCTTTTTCAGGCTTTGTGACCATCAGCCTTTGTTTCCTCTGTTGGAATATGTCTCAGGAGGATCCCAACCATTCCAATAGGGAGCAATCACAGCGTCAGAAGAAGGGGCCCGCAGAGGCCATGCGGTCATCGCCACGCCTCTTGTTCGAGCGCCTGTAGATGAGCAGCTAGACAGGTGTGGCTGTAGGAACACAGCTAACCTTTTCCGCTGAGAACATCAAATGTTTTTGTAAAACGAACATTTAATGTTATGTCTTCATGTGGCAGAGAGATTACAGGATGGTGAGGAGTACAGAGAGACGATGCAGATTTAGATTTTTGAGTATCTCTCACCTCACCGAGACCTGTGGGAAAGATGTGTCAGGGGTCCCCACGACCATCCCTGGGCTTGGTAACTTGCTGGGAGGACTCACGGGACTCAGCACATAGATAGATCATGACTAAGATCTATTACAGGGAAGGGAGACAAAGCAGGATCCATGACGGTGTATTTCGGAAGCACCGATGCAGGCAGAAAGCCAAATAGTGTTCTGATTAGGAGGGAAAGCAAGAGGGATTAATTACATGATTGGAAGGAAGGGATTCTTACGGGTGTTAATAAGCTAAGGGAGGAATTTCTACAGATACAGGCAAGCAAAACTCGTGACCCTGATTCTAAAGAATGTCTTTATCTGTCAGTCTGGTAGTCAGTTGTTTGGGCCCCAGCGCTGCTCTTGGCCCCGCGGAAGGTTATTTTTGTCCAGTTTTAACATTCCAAAGGTTTGAGGAGTACAACTGCAAGGCAGCTCCTCCCGATCAACAGCTCCAGGTGGAGTGGCTCCTGTCCATTGTTTTGACACAGGGAAAGGTACATGGGGTGGAGTCCAGGGAAACCAGGAGCAAGCTTCCCACGTCCGCTCCCCGGGGAGGCACAGGTCTCAGCACATAGACAGAGCATGACTAAGCTCTATTACAGGGAAAGAAGGCAAAGGATGTGCTGAACTCCCCAGCAAGGAATTGTGGCCACACATGTCAAACACTGCCGGCCAGGGAAACCCATTCGAGACTTCGTGCTTAAGGTTTTTACCGGGGCTGGTCACACAGACACCCTCTGCTCAGCACGTACCAGAATGTCAGACTTCCAGAAGGAAAACAGGCATTCCTACTGTTTGCAGAGGTTGGGCAGAGGGAGCCACCTTGTCATCCAGGGGAAGTTTCGTATCGGTGCCGGGAGCTGTTTGCCAGTCGAGTTCCAGAATTCAGCCGAGGCCCATGTCTGCCTGAAGGTCCTGGGAGACCTCCCACCTGAAGTCGGTCTCCCCCGGCATTCTGACTCTTGTGTATGTTCTCTTAAGTGAACAGCTCCTCCATGTCACCAACCTTATTCTTAACTTCACCTTCTCTTCTACCTCCCACAACTAACGAGTAGCTTCTCTGGCTCACACATCCCTCAGACATCTTCCTTAGTCCCACCACCACGTCCTGGGTTCACAGTCCGCCATCTTCCCTTAGGGCAGGCGCTCTTCACCGGGTCTTTCTCTATAACCACTCTTGTGTTTTTCTCACCCTCCATCCGTCTGCTGCCAGCCCTTTTCAGTTTGTCTTTTCCTTCGGAACTATTATTTTTCAGTTTCTGTTTTGAAGCAGCTTAAGACTCACTAAACAATTTCTTTTATTTGAAAAAGTAACTCGGGTACATGGTAAAACTTCAAATAGTACTGAAGAGTAGATAATGGAAAATAAGTTATCTCATTCCGTGTTCCCAGTGCCCTTCCCCAGAGGTACAACAGTGTGTTGTGTACCCTTCCAGAAGGTTCCTCTGCCTGAAACGCCGGAAAACGCAGGCTTTCTACGCCTCCCACAGAACTAGGACTGCATCGTGCACACGGGTCCACACTGGGCTTTTCTTACTTAACGTGCTCCCTCAGAGAGCTTTCCCCACCTGCACGTGCTGAGCTCTTCCGTATTTTATTTTTACACTAACAGAGCATTCTATTCCGCGAGTGTAATTTATTTAACCAGCTCTGTCTTGATGAATATTGAAGTTATTTCTAGAATCTTGCTGTTCTGAAGAGTTCTCTTTGAAGACACAGAGATGATGGGGACCTCTCCTGGCTCAGGCACTTAAATGATTTCCATTGTTCCCAGCTGTGCCTCCAGCTGGGACTAGGGGATTCAAGCAGGCCTCCTGGGGGTCCATGTAGAAAAATGATCATTGAGCTGGTGATTAAAATGTCTTATATCAAAACAACACACTTCTCTTATGGCATAAAAGATGAAATTCTCATGAATTTGACAGGTGGTGGTAGAGGACTTCAAAAGAAATTCACGCAGGCTTCTTCAAGCTGCACTCCCAGGCGGCCCTAAAGGCTCATGCCTTCCTTCCTTGCCTAAAGGACATTAGCGGAAAGGTCTGAGGACCCAAGTCCACAGGATGCAATCAGACTTTCTGGTATAGTTTTCAGAGTTGTCATAATTTTTAACTCTGATTGCAACCTACCTGTCCACCCTTACCTGCTGCTTCTCCCCCAGGTACTCTGTGTTTCATACACACAGAGCTACTTGCTGCTCCTTATTCCCTTTGCCCGGAAGGTTTCCGTCCTTCAATATACTGCTCATCCCCAGCCGAGCAGCACAGCCTCGTGCTGTAAAGATGCACTGTGAAGCCGGGGCACAGGAATTTAAATCCTGACCATGCCGCGTTTCTAGCTGTGTGATTATGGGCAAGTTACTTAACCTCTCTAAGCTTCACTGACCTCATTTGCAAATGCAGGTACTAAAGGTACCTGGTAAGATTGTTGTGAGGTTTAAGTGAGTTCATATAGGGTGTCCCCCAAAAATGTATACACACACTTTGAATAATTATAAAGGCAGTGTTTATTAATTTACATTTCATTTTCAAAATTGAGCTATCGGCTGTTAAAGTGTGCATCCTTTTTTAAAATATTTTTTGATTGATTTTTTTTTTTTTTTTTTTTTTTAGAAAGAAGGGAGATGGAGAGGGAGAGAGAGAGAGAAACATCAATGTGAGAGCATAACATGGATCACTGCCTCCTGCATGCTCCCTACCGGAGATCAAGCCCGAAACCCAGTCATGTGCCCTGACTGGGAATTGAATCCACAACATTTTGGTGCATGGATGGCGCCCAACCAACTGAACCCCGCCGGCCAGGGCAAGTGTGTATACATTTTGGGGGGACACTCTGTATATGTAAAGTGCTTAGAACAGTACTTGGTACATGCTAAGCATTATGTCTCATTATTAAAGTTGTTATTTTTATTACTCAAGGTCCAGTTTCCATTTTTCCCAGGTCCCTCCCTCCTGGATACTGAGCACATTATTCTGTACTTACTTTCTCTGCCCTTTAGGCAGGGCTCCCATGGAGAGAGGGGACTCTGCCTTATTTATCTGTAAATCTCCTGCGTTTGACAAGTAGCAGGTAATTTGTGATGGTGAGTAGATGCTCACTGAAGGAGATGATAACTATAATGATAGTGGCCTGAATTCTTTCTTCTTTCCTCACTTCCTTGCCCTGTCCATTTGTTTATGTGTTCTACTTGTTAACCCTATTCTCAATGGGGTTTGTAAGTGAAAACTTTCTCTTACATGAAGTCAGTTTCTCAAGCTCTATTCATGCTTGTAGGTATGCTCCAAAAACAGGTTCAGTGGAGCCAAAAGTTTGAGGAATTTGCTGTGACTGGTTTGGCTCAGTGGATAGAGTGTTGGCCTGCGGACTGAAGGGTCCCAGGTTCGACTCTGGTCAAGGGCATGTGCCTGGGTTGCGGGCACAACCCCAGTAGGGGTTGTGCAGGAGGCAGCTGATCGATGTTTCTCTCTCGTCGATGTTTCTAACTCTCTATCCCTCTCCCTTCTTCTCTGTAAAAAATCAATAAAAATATATATTTAAAAAAAGAAAGAAAAAGTTTGAGGAATTCTAGGTTACATGAAATTAACCAGATAGCTTTACTTCTAGGACTTCTCAGAACGTTTACCAGGCTGATTAATTCCCAGGGCAAGGTGAGTGAAGTGAGGGGCAAAGTTAGCCAACTTCTTAATCTTTTGTGTCCAGAGGACCTTTTTCTCGAAATGTGAACAACCACTGGTGGGTCCAGTTCTATGGAAAGTAGTTGAAAAACTGCACTGACCATCCTCTCTCTCCTCACACTGACTAGCCTGGGACCTGGGAATGCTACCACTCTGGTGCCAGTTAATTGCCACCCGTGGTCCCAGAGCTTCTAAATTGTCGCCTGAAACCCTTATCCATTCAGGAAAGATTTATTGAGTTTCTGCTACATGCACAGACCCTGACTGTGGAGAAAACAGGATTCCAGGCATCAAGGAACTAGCTGGGGACTCGGAACCGAGCCTTTTAGATGTGGAGAGAGCGTGGCCCTCTGCTGGCTGCACAGGGAGCCTGACGCCGAGATGGTTTCTCGGATCCAGACGTCCCCCTGCATTTAGGTAGGTGGATGGGGAGACTGAAGTCTAGGGAGGGGTAGTTTATTTAAAAGTTTTCCCCTTCAAACTAGCTGGAGGCAGACTGGACGCAGTATTTCTCCCTGTGTCCCACTGTCTCGGAAGCGCAGGTGTCTGAATCAGCGCAAACGCACACAGGTGCGACCTGGGAAGAACTTACAGTGGGGCCTTGACTTACGAGTTTAATTCCTTCCGAGACCGAGCTCGTTAACTCAAATTACTCTGTCAACTCAATGCAAAAAATTGGCCGAGAGACAGCTGGTATCTCAAAAAACTCCTTAGTCGGGACACTCGTAAGTCAAGGCCACATTGTATTACACGTAGCTGCTGGGGGTTCTTAAACTTGTTCAGGTCCATCGTAGGTTGGATATCTTTCCCACTTTTATTTCCCTATCAATGCCCTCAGATCTTGTGTGTATGTGTATATAGATATATTCTTAAATATACAAATATTTTAATTATGATTATATAAATACATAAATAATATATTATATGTAATTTATATGTAATATATAAATATTTAACTAATATATGATACATAAATATATATCATATGTATATATAAGAATCCCTGTCTTCTTTTTTAACATATATTTTTATTGATTACAGAGAGAGGAAGAGAGAAACATCAATTATGAGAGAGAATCATTGATCAGCCATCTCCTGCATGCCCCCTACTGAGGATCAAGCCCACAACCTGGGCATGTGCCCTGACCAGGAATTAAACTGTGACCTCCTGGTTCATAGGTCGACACTCCACCAGTAACCATACCAGCAGGGCAATCTCTGTCTTCTTATTGCTTCCATCTTTGACCATTCTTTTTTTTTTTTTTTAACCTCACCAGAGGACATGCTTAGAGAGAGGAAGGGAGAGAGAAAGAGAGAAGCATCCATCTGTTGATTTCCACACGCCCCAACCAGGGATCAAACCTGTAACCTGGGTATGGGCCTCAACCTGGGAAAAAACCAGCAATCCTTCTGTGCACAGGACAGTGCTCAACCCACTGAGCCACCCTGGTGGGCCCGCCTTTGACCGTGCTTGGTGACGATGTCTGTGGCCTGAAATGCACTGCTGTCAGGCAGGGCACACTTTAAAAGCCAGAGGGCTGTGGCTGTGGTTTGCCGGTGGGAGGAAAGTGACAGTGGGAGCAGTGCCTCCCGCCTGTGAGCGAGTTTGCGGTACTGTGGTTCCTGAAGTTCCACGTAAATACTAAGCTAACAGGATTGCAACACGCGCACTGCAGATTAGCATGAAATAGGCCACCCACTCTCGCTCGAGGCTCCTCGCCAGCACCCCGCCTGCTTGTGCAGGGCCAAGGCACACTCACCGAGGCACCAGTGCTTGGTGCCAAGGAGCAACATCAACTCCCCAAGACCAGTACTGCTCACTGCTCTCACCCATCCCGCTCTGCTTTCGGAACGAAGTCCACAGCATACCATGAGTCCCCTCTCCCCCAACCCCCAGTATTCTATCACCTGCCCCAGCCTGTCTTTTCTCTCTCTCTTTTTAAAAAATGTTTTTTATTGATTTTTAGATTGAGAGGAGGGGAGAGGGAGAGAGAGAGAGAGAGAGAGAGAGAAACATCAATGGGCTGCCTCCTGCCTCCTGCATGCCCTCTACTGGGGATCGAGTCTGCAGCCCAAGCGGGAACCAACTGGTGATCTCTCGGTGTGTGGGACGACGCTCAGTCCACTGAGCCACACCAGCCAGGCCTGCCTGTCTTTTCTCAACCTGTCTTCTGATTTCCCTCTGTCCTCACTCCTGCTTTGCCCAGAATATGCCCCACGTGTTCCCCATCCTGCCATGTTTGCTGATACCTTTCTTGCCCTCGGCCTCTGTTGACATTCTGATTTTCCAAGGCCTGTGAACTGGTCAGGCTTGGTTTCAGCTGCACAGAAGGGAAGTTCTGCTCCACTGGCTGAACCAAATGGGGATTAATTGATCTCATGAAACAAGAAGTTCAGGGCGGGCAGTCCCGGGCGGGTACTGCAGCTTAATCCTTCCAAGAACCAGGCTCCTTCCACCTTCGCTGCTCCACCTGCCTGAAGTTCAGCTGCTGTCGTTCAGGCATTACCCAAGGTCCAGGCAGGGAGAAAGGTAGCGGAGGTAGAAGCTGCTCTGGAAGAAACCCGTTTGTGTCTCAATGAACAGAAAGCAGTCGCCTGGCCATCCCCAGGTGCAAGGGAGTCGGGAAGGTTTTTTACATTTAGCCTCTAGTGCCAGCTAGAAAGGAGCTGGAATGAGGGTCGAATGATTTCGCCGGTTTTAAATATTACCTCCTCCCCGAAACCTTTTCCCAGCAGCATCTTGAACTTCCTTTGCTTGAATCTAACACGTGTACATGGTTGTGAGCGCACTCGTGTTTTGCCTTGATATATTTGTCTTAGCTTTTCTTTAGGGTTATAAACTTCTTAAGGATGATGCGTGCGTCCTTCATTTCCCGTCTCCCTTGCATCTCCTTTGGATCGATTCGTGGTTTCTGCTTCTTCCCCATGTGTCCTCCAAGCCCCTTCTCTCCCTTTCCTAACATGCACATAACAGTGGGTGTTGATTTAAACTGGCGTAGTAATTATGGGAAAGGGGTTGATTTAGGTGTTACATTTTGGTATTGGATTAAAAGGCCTCAACTTGATTCCTGGTTTCACTGTGTGGCTTTATAGGAAACCTGTGGCCTTCTTGATCCTCAGTTTCCTTACCTACAAAGTTAGGGGATTGAATTAGATGGTCTCGAAGTTTTCTTCCAGTTTTAAGAACTTGAGGACTGTTATGAATGGAATTGATGAGCTGCCTCAGGGCACTGCTAGGACGGAGAGCCCACTCAGGCCCAGTGAGAGCCAATAAAACAGGGAGCAGAGCAGTCCAGCTCCTCTCACTCATTGCACAGGGTCTGGGCCCAGGCCACGCCCAGAGGGGCAAGCAGGTGAAGGGCAGAAAGGGAAAGAAGACTGGTCCAGAGCAGGATGGATCAGGAAGTTGGATAAGAGGTTGTCCTATTGTAAGCAAGGAAGAGCAATCTGAGGAGGTCATGTGTGAAAAGAGGGACCCCACCAATCCCCAAGTCTTAAAGCCCTTCTGGACCTCACCATGAAGACCGCTTTAGTTTGGGGAAGGGAGCGCCCCACACCTGGCACCATATGTCAACTGGAGCGGTTGTGTCTACAGAACGTTCCTGTGTGGGGTAGGCAAGCAGGATTTATGAGTTGAAGACCTAGCTCTGCCCTTGTGTTTCTCTAAACAAGTTAACGATCCTCTCTGGGCTTTAGAGACCTCTCTATAAAAGACAGACACGGCCGTATAGCATTACTTTTTAGATCTTTAGCCCTGGAACAACAACAACAAAAACCAGATTAAAAGCTTGAATGGGTTCATCAAGCAGCAGGCACCCTGTTAGCAAGAAATACTTTGTGATTTGTGGAGTCCCCAAAGCATCTCTGAAGACCCCTGTGGCCGCAGGGAAACCTCTGGACTAGGTGACCTTTGAGCTCCCTCCCTGCTTGCTGACCCTCTGCTTTTTCTGGTTATGATATCAGCTTCTTTTTACCCTCACATTTTCTATCCACTGCAGTTTGACCCCAAGTATTGGCATCTTTTTAACGAGATCATTGAGTTAAGAATGCATCACCGTGACTCATGATTTCAAGCTGACGTGTTTCACCGCTCTACATTGCTTTCTTCTGACCATCCCTCATTGCTTCCATTGAAGTTTTATTTGGCCTCCCCACCCCAATAGTGTCTGTGCTCACCACAGACACCCTTTCATGAGATGGGATGACAAATTCGGCCATTGCTAGTCCTCATCTCCAGGTTTAGTGAGTCACAGGTAGGCAGTAAAGCTGATGCTGAAAAGAAACCTCACACCTGCATGAGACTGTTGATCCTACTCGATGCCTCACCGGAGGTGGAAGTTGCTGACTTTAATATTTTATTTCTGTGGTCTCTTGGGGGGGAATTTTTTTGAGGTTGGTTTCACAAACGACCTGCTATGCCAGTTTCACTAGGGTTCTCCAAGCCAAAATGTGTGGTTGTTCTTTCTTCTGTTTCGACTGATTAATAATAGAAGCAATGACAATGATATTCAGCTATCATTTATAAAGTGCCTATTGGGTGCCAGGCCTGGCCTAGGCGCCCCACGTACATTATCTTTCATCCTCATAACTTTGGAAAGTAGATAGTATTGTCCCCATTTTGCAGATGAGTGAATCTCATGGAAATTCAGTCCTTTGCTCAAAGTTGCCTGGCTACTCAGAAGCAAGGCCTAGATTCCAACCCACGTCTGTCTGATTTCATCTCCCTGTAAAGTGACAGCATGCCTTTTTGGGTGCTAAGGGTTTGTGACAATTTTGATAAATAAAAGTAAAAAGGAAGAGAGCCCTGGCCTGTGTTTCTCAGTGGTTACAGCGTCAAAGGATCGCGGGTTCAATTCCCAGTTAAGGGCACATACCTGGGTTGCAGGTTTGATCCCATGTATGGGAGGCAACCAATCAATGTGTCTCTTTCACATCCATGTTTCTCTCTTCCTCTCTCTGTCTCCTTCCCTCCCTCCTGTCCACTCTCTCTAAAAATCAGTGGGGAAAAAATATTCCAGATGAGGATTAACAAAAAAAGTAAAATAATAAAATAAAATAAATAAAAAAGGAAGAGAGCATGAAAAAAGCTATTGGTGATGTTAAAAGCATTACAACATTAGTTGGAAATTAAGTGAGAACAAATTGGGAAGCCAAATCTCATTTCTGAGGAGAAACCACAGATCACATAGGTATGAACATATCTCGGTGACTTTGTGTAAGTCTCTAGAACTTTCTGACCCTCAGGTTTCTATCTACAAATGGGAGAATCAAAGCCCCTGTAAGCACTGGATCATCAACTTATTTGGGAAATGCGGTCATCTTCTTAAATGAATATAAAGTTGAGGATGCATAATTATAGTTAGATCTAATTATAATTTAGACCTATAAAGTGGTTTGCAGTTTACAATATTCACTTATATCCGTTATCTCATTTAATCCTCCTGATAGCCCCCAATGAGGCATGTGTTGTCATAACTGGGACCTTTAGCTGACAACAGAATTATTGATTGAACACCTACTATGTGCCAGGTTATTCTTGGATCTAGGTAGGATACAAAGATGACTAAAGCAAGGATCACATGCAATTTTTATTTATTTTTATTATTTTTCCACAATGCATTTATCATGAGAAAAGACTATCCTCTTCCCCAAACAAAGGCAAGACAGACCCCTTTAAGGGAATCAAAGTCGAGGGGAAGAGGCAGATGTGCACAGTGAACAAGCATACATAAATAATGGTAAATTTTATCAAAGAAGGACAAACAGCTGGTGTGACTCAGTGGTTGAGCATCGACCTATGAACCAAGAGGTCACTAGTTGGATTCCTCATCAGGGCCATGCTCAGGTTGCAGGCTTGATCCCCAGTAAGGGAATGCAGGAGGCAGCCGATTAATGCTTCTCTCTCATCATTGATGTTTCTATCTCTCTCTTCCTCTCTCTCTAAAATCAATCAATAAAAAAAATATTTTTTTTTTGAAAAAAAGTGCAAACAGACGGGACAATTAATTTGGCTCTAGAAGCAGGAAGCCTTTAAATGCTCTGTGAATTGGGAACAATAACAGCCTTTGTTCAGTCTGCCTCACAGAGTGGCTGCAAAATTCAACAAAATAAACAAAAGTCCTCAAATCCTGTAGCTATGTACTTCCTGTAGAGGATTATTACCATTCATACTCATGTTTCCCAGTAGAGCTGGCTGGTCATTTCATCCCCTGGGGCTGTCCTCTGAACAGCTTTGTGAGCTCTTGAACCCACACTGGGTGTGACAGCCCCTGTAACCACCAAGTTCAGACCTAGTACTATACTGGTTCTTTTCCTTTCTCTGTCCTCATTTCCTTCATATGTCCCTTGCCCCTCTTTGTATTGTACCATCTTCTTCCTGTCTACAAATCTCTTTCATCTTTCTTGTCCCTTTTTCATCCTGTGTTGGTGTCCCCAAGACTACCTCCAGGTTCAACGATTTATTAAGAGGGCTTAGCAGATAGTCGTACTCACAGCTATGATTAATTACAGTGAAAGGACACAAAGCAAGATGAGCAAAGATAAAGTGCATGGGGCAAAGGTCAGAGGACATCAGGCACAAACTTTCAGGAGTGTTCATAGACTCCCAATTGAGTCACATAGGACACGCTTAATTACTCCAGCAACAAATGGTGAGGACACACGTGAAATGTCCACTAAGGAAGCTCACTCAAGCCTAGGGGTCCAAAGCTTTACACTGGGGTCAATCACATAAGCACCCTCTGTGTGTGTGTGTCTGTGTGTGTGTGTGTGTGTGTGTGTGTGTGTTACGTGCAGTTGAGTGGGACTCCTGGAGACCCTATGAAAGAGTGATACCCACATGTTCTGTGCTCAACAGCTCTGCCCAGGTCCCGGAGATTCATGTGGTGGCTTCTTTTCTGAAGTCAATCCCTCTCATACTTGGTCTTCCTGTTTTCCTGCTGCCTTCTATTTTCCCCAGCTTTATTGCCTTGTCTAAAGAACCCTGCCTTCTCATGTGCCTGAAGTAGGACAGTTTCAGCTTTGTAATTTTTGCCTCCAGCGATGTTTCAGCTTAATTCTTATCACCCTTTGCCTAGCACATACCAAAATCCCAGATGTCCAGCATAAATCACAGCTTAACACAGTAAACCACTCACCATTTCAGGAACGGTACGAACCCTCCCCAAGTCCATGTTCCCAAATGCCAGCCAAGGGCCAAACTTGCCAACAGGCCTTTCTTTAAAAAATATATATACATATATATATATATATATATATATATATATATATATTGATTTTTTTTAGAGAGAGAGAGGAAGGGAGAGGGCTAGAGAGATAGAAAGATTGATGAGAGAGAAACCATCAATCAGCTGCATCCTGCACACCTCCCACAGGGGGTGGAGCCTGCAATCTGGGCATATGTCCTGACTGGGAATTGAACCGGGGGTGGAGTGGGGGCGGGGGGTGCTCTTGGTTCCTGGCTCGACACTCAACCACTGAGACACATGGCTGGGCGCCAGCAGGTCTTTTTAAGAATGGCAGCCTCGGGTCTGCTGTGTTCATTCTTTTTTTCCAAGTCCATCCCCGCAGCCCTTGGCCAAGACATCCTTAAGCAACACTCTCATGGCCAGGAGCCCACGCAGCACGGCGAGACCACCCTGCAGCACGGGCCTCTGTCGTGCCCTTTCGGAGTTGGCGGAGCCGGTGAAAACGAAGCTCACTAACCAGCAAGGTGGCTGGTTAGACACCAGGCGGCTTTCTCCTTAGGGTGCAGTGTGAGCTTTCTTCTGGCCCGAGGCGTCAGCTGAGGTTCAGCCGGACTCTGGGCAGTAATTGCAGCTGACCTATGGCCCTCCTGGGCTGAGGAGTGCCACGCCGAGGGCACACACAGCAGCCCTGGAAGCAAAGAGCTGACAAGCAGCACAGACATTAGTCAGGCAGTAGTGGTTAACAGGGCTCCCCCTCCTGCCGTGTGCTCTCCTGTCGTGGCAACTCCCACCACAGGCTTCCAGTTCGTTCCAATTAATTCAGTTCAGTCCCTGGATTCAGAGGGACTGCCTGAGGCTGTCAGTCAGTCAGTTACAAATGGTTGGCTTGTCCATGACACCAGTTCAGTGGGGAGGCATCTGCTGGGGTGTCTGCGTGGGAGGTGCCGGAGCCAGGCCTCCCCTGCTGTCCTGCAGTCACAACTGTCAGGTGTGATCACAGGCTCAGCGGTCGATTAGAGTTGAAAGCTTTCCAGCAGCTGGGAAAGGCCCAGGGAAGAGGGAAGCAGCCAGGGACAGTTCCGAAAAACAGCCCTAGTGCTCCCCCCAACCTCCCTAGGAGCTGGGGGGTTTTGGTGTTGCAAACTCAGTGTGTCCCATGCAGCCATCGTAACGTCACCTTTTATTTTTATTTTTTTAAAATATATTTTATTGATTTTTTACAGAGAGGAAGGGAGAGGGATAGAGAGTTAGAAACATCGATGAGAGAGAAACATCGATCAGCTGCCTCCTGCACACTCCCTACTGGGGACGTGCTCGCAACCAAGGTACATGCCCTGGACTGGAATCGAACCTGGGACCCTTGAGTCCGCAGGCCGATGCTCTATCCACTGAGCCAAGACGGTTAGGGCGTAACGTCACCTTTTAAAATTACCCCCTACTGTTCTCCAAACCACGCACCTGAAGGGTTGTATGCAAGAGCCTTCTCACAGAAAAGCAGGTTTACACAACCCAACCACAGGTACTCACTCGTGTTTGGGAATTGGTGGCGAGGAAAGCCTGACTTTTCCACCACCATCTCTTTCATCACATTTCTATCCAGTGAGCGGCCTTTTCTGGAGTGGGCTGCACCTAATAGTCAAGGTGTGTGAATCCAGGAGAGAGGAGAGGACTCGGGCCATCAGAGACTTGGTGCAAACTGTACCTGACCCGGGAGCTAAGCACAACTAGCAACACCGTGAGGCATCTGGGTGGGAGAGGCCAGAGTCCGGCCTGTCAGGAGAGGGTGACGAGGTCACGGGCCCTGTGGTGCGGCCTCCCTGGCCTCGCCGCTACCAGCAGTCATCAACCTCCAGTTCGCATGCAACCAGCTCCGTCAGACTGATGGAGCCTATCGGTAGCTGGGTTTCCGATGGTCCCGTGGAGCCTAGCCCTTTCCTGTGGACATTCGGACGTGACCCAGACAGTCAAGCCAGGCTGTTGCCGGGGGACATGGAGTCCTTGCCCACCGCGAGGCTGAGGTCTGGTGGTAAGATTTATGGTAGGGAGAGCAAACACAAAGGCTGTCCCAGGTGCCGCTCCGCCCGCCTGTGAGGGAAGTCCAGCCTTGTCTTCATCGCGCCCAGAAGAAAGGCCAGTGTCCAAACATTCTGTGCCCTTGGTTCAGCCCAGTTCAATCCCTGCCCCCATCTGGTCAGCTTAGTGTTTCCGCCTGCGCTCGGCTGTGCTGCTTTGCTGTACCCACTTGGGGCCCGCGCTTGGGGCCCCATGGCCACCGGGCAACAGGCGGCTGCTGAGCCCTCATGGCTGCGATGGAGAGAGAACGCCTGCGAGCATGGTGAGCCGGTGCTACCCAGCGAGAGAGTGAGAGATGGAGCTTTGTTAGCTTGGATATCCTCTTAGGCTTGGGAAGGAGGAGGCACTCTCAAACCCATCAATGTCCCCATCTTTCAGATTGGTGTCGGCCTTCCCCCAACCCACCCATTTCCTACATCTTCTGCAGAAGCTCTGCGTCCCTTATCCAATCCGATCCTTTCCCAGGCTAGACACACAGGCCTGATGGTCACTATCATGGCTCCTCCTGCTCAGGTGCTCCCCTCCCCCTGGGCCATCCGGGCTTCTACTAGGCATGCGCCCAGCAGAGGAATTTCCCCTTTATTGTTTGTTCCTTCTCCCCACAGTCTGGGGAAAGGACTGCTTGTGTTCTGGGGAGACTGGAAAGCGATCCTTCCTCCCTATATGGGGGGTGGGTGTGTGTGGGGGGAAGTATTCATCCGCTTGGTGCGGCAATGCTGCAATCCCCTGGGGTGCCCGGGAATGCTGCAACTTCCTAGCGAAACAGGAGAATCATCCCACTCAAGCCCCCTAGTTTCTTGTGCTTAATAATATCTGATTCCCTTTGTTCCCTCTCTTTATTGATATCTAGCTACCTATGCTAACAAGACTCCATGGGGACAGTCTCACAGTTTAAACCCCCAAGGAGTCCCCTCTACCTACATGGGCCCCAGAGTTGAGGTGCCTGCTCTGGGTCTGTGCCAGCTTCCAGTTCAGCACAGCTCAAGCTGAGGCTGAAAATGGCTCGTAGCAGATGCTATCAGGTTTCAGCTCACAGTCAGGCCCAGGCAATTAGGAGCCATGGATTCCGGGCTCCAAAAAGTCCAAAGGTATTTCTTTGGCAGCAGAAAAGGCAGGCGCTTGAAGGGCCAAAGGGCTGGGTTCCAAGCCCAGGTGATAATCAAGCCTTTCCCAAACCCTTTCCGTCTTGTCATTCTTAGAATTCTAGTTGACCCACTCAAAAACATGCACAGCAGGCAAGAAAATCATCAGTCTCTAAGGGTCAGCGTTTACAAGGTCTGACATGTCTAAAAGGAGGTCATGAGCTACTGGAAACTGCTTTATAAAATTCCCAAGTGTGTTTCCAGCTGATGAGTGCCTGTTTTTTCATGTCAATTGCCTTTCCCCAGAGGCTCCAATAGGCAAAAATCGTAGTAAAAATCATCAGGATGGAGACTTATTCTGTTTTAAGATCTAAAGGGTTTAAATTCTAATTTGCTTATCAGTGGCAAAAAACAACAACAACAAGGAAGTTATGTCCCACTAATATATATATATATATATATATATATATATATATATATATATATATATTTTTGCAGTTTCCCTGATGGGTATGGTCCCCTCTAGCTTCGATGAAATGACAAGTATATAACTTTTTCCATCCAGATGCCATAGCTACAAAAAGCCATTTAGAAAATCTCCCCACCCTTTATTTTCTCATTGCAAATTTACTCGATCACCAGGCAATAAACGAGCATTTACAGGGTTAACGTTACAGCTGCTAAGAGATCCTGGCTGGGATACAAGGGGGCGGTGGGTCCTAGAAATGGCTGCGTTACTCCCTCTTTTTTTTTTCTCTCTCTCTCTAATTTATCTAACATTTTGCTCCTGGGAACTGATTTTCCCCTCCCATTTAAGAAAAGGACAAATGCAAATGTTGAACCTCTTCGGCCCATCTAAAGCTCACTTCTTGGAAGAGTTGGGCCCTTTTTCTCCCAGAGGCATCCCCAGGCTGGACTTCTCCCCCTCGCAGTAACCAGCACTGTGAGAAGCAGCCAAGGGCGCCAGCAAGCCAGTTCTTCCGTAGGCAACTCGCCCCTCTCACACCAGGCAGCAGCTGACCTGCTGGTTTTCACTGGCCATCCTGGCTCGAAGGTTCGTCATCTCTGGCCCCTTCATCCTCCCTCTTCCCCAACAGTGTTTTCACCGTATTTCAGAGATAGGGTCATTATAATGAAGCCCATCTCTGACTCTCTGTGCCAGGGTTGGGGTGGAGGGGTCCCCAAGACCACCCCTAGACTCAGTGATTCACTAGCAAGACTCACAGGGCTCATAGAGTGTTTTCCTTATGGCAAATTTATTCAAATCCCAAGCAGTAAATTCAGGATTTACAGCGTTAACATTAAAGCTGCCAGGACATCAAAGCTAGAAAGCAAGAGGGATGAGGGCCTGAAGAAATGGAAGGAGGGGAAGGATTCCACTGCAGTGCAAGGGTACAAAGCACAATCAGGGGAGAGTAAAGTGCACGGAGCACAGTCTGGAGGAGACTGGAGCACGCGTCTGAGTCTTCTCCCAGTGGAGCCAGGCAGCACTCACTCAATCCCTCCAATAGGTATGAATTGTGGTCCCCCAGGGGAGCTTGCCTGAGCTTGTGCTTGGAGCAGGTCATCCAAGGCTCAGGCCCTGGATACAGTACAACCCCACTGACTTGTTAAGTGAGCCCTTACTTAAGTCAACATTTTAAAGTAGTTCAACTTGTCATTCAAATGAAACTCAATTGAGACGCAAAAGGAGAGCCACTGTGGGTGAAATGGTGTGGGGCTCCTCGCCCTGCTCCCACTTACTCCTGAAATTCCCTGAACAACAAGAGAAATCCAGTTTGGGGACAATCTTCTAGATTTTTCAGATGATGAAAGGAAGACCCAGCGAAGGTCTTGCCTTCTTAGAAATAGAACCCATCTTAGAAATAGTGCCTCTTGAAGAACATGGATCAAAGCCAGCATTTTCCAGTAATGTCTTCAGATAAGCCCACTCATTTTCAAAACAGATAAACGTAAATAAATAAACAAAAGGTCTGGCTTTTGGAAAATTCTCCAAAGTGTGCCATGTTGCTGCATCTCATCACGGACCATCAGCCTGTTCTTTAGGGTCCGGTGTGAGCAGCCCATTCTCCTTCAAGCCTTACCTTCTGCTCTCAGAGTTGGCACTTTTCCTCCATTACAGATGGAGGTTGTGCACGTGCCCAGCTGAGGTTCACTGGATTAGACTGAATTGTGTGGGTTTCGCCAAAACCACTCTTAATTGGAGAGGAGAGGTTAGAGTCAGCAAGCGCTGAAAAGTTGCCTGGGAAAACATCTCTTCTACTTCCTCCTTAATTTCACAGCTTGGAAGCACTCATAAAGTTGATGAAGAAAAACTGCAGGCTCATTATCTTCTAATTACAAGTGTTTCATGTGTTTTTGTTATATCGCTAGTCTCCCATTAACTGGAGATTGATTCTGGTCTTGCCGCAAAATGTATCCTTTGACAAATGTATTTTTTTTAAATTTGTCCTACTTGTGAAAAATATTGTGATTAGCTTTAGAGACCAATAGCTATCGGGGCTATTAGGTTTGGAATAGTCATTAGAAGCCACTGAGTCCATTTTCCTGCCCGGATCTCCTCTAAACACCTGATGACTAGCCGTCTTGCCTTTCTCTTTGTCCACTCTGACAGGAACCGGACGTGCTCTGTCTTCGGCACATTCCTGGGTTTGATCAGCTCCAGCTTTGGGAGAAATCTTCCTTCTGTTAAGCTGCCTGCAGCCTCCCAGGCCACTGCTCCCTGTATAACGAGGGTTCCAAAACAGATCATAGCAGCCACGCGTAGGGAGACAGGATTAGCTGCAGAGAAAAGGGACCCCTATGGGGTAATGGAAATATTCTAGCTCATCATTGTGGTGGTAGATATACCATTAGACACTTTTTAAAACCCATCAAATTCTACACTTAAAATTGGTGACGTTTATTGTATGTAAATTATAACTCAATAAATGATATGACTTTCATATATATGTATATGAATATATATAAAGGAAACCAGAATACCCACTTCTTATTCTTCTTCCATAAATTGCTTTCCCTTGTCTGAAGTGTAGATATGGAGCCAAGGCAGGTTCGGACCGACTGTTTTTAAATGTTAATTTTATTGAAGTATCACATACATCCTGAAAAGTGCATAATCATTCGTCTTCGGCTCAACTGATTTTTACAAAGTGAAGACATCTGTGTAAACACCACCTAGATCCAGAAAAAAAACAAAATTACCAGAATCCCCAAAGCCCCACCTGTGTTCCCTTCCACTCATGAATCCATCTCCCCAAGGCTAACCACTATTGTGACTCCAAACAATATAATTTGTCTTGCCTGTTCTTGAGCTTCATATGAATGGACTCATGGAGCAAGCTCTCTTTTGTGTCTGGTTGCTTTTGTTCACCATGATGTGGGTGAGCTTTGTCCATGATGCCGTGCATAGTTTGTTCGTTTTTAATATTGTGCCATATTCTAGTTGTGTAATCAATAATTTGCTTATCCATTCTGGGTTGGTGGAAATCTGGGTTGCTTCCAGTCTTTGGCTATAAACATTCTATAGATATTTCTTGGTGAACATATGTATGTAATTCTGTTGGGTATATATCTGGGAGTCGAATTGCTGAGCCCACTCAGCAATGCGTATGTGAACTCTACTAGATGCTGCCAAACACTATTCCAAGGAATTGCTCTGTTTTATACACCCACAAGCAATGTGTGAGAGTTTTGGTTGCTGTACATCCTTGTTAACATTCGCTATTGTCTGTCCCTTTCATTTTACCCATTCAGGTGGGGAGGAGTGGCATGATTACATTGTGGTTTTCGTTTGTATTTCCTGATGAGTAATGGGAGGGAGCACCTTTCTATATGCTTATTTGCCATTTGGATATCCTCTTCTGTGAAGGTTTTGTTCGAATCTTTTTCCTGTTTCTCTGTTGGGTTGTCTGCCTTTTTTGACCTGCTTTTAAAAATAGTAATTTCCTCAAAATGATGATGTAATTTCTTCAAAATGATGATGTAGTAGTAATTTTTGTAACTCACTTTTTTCCAGGTACAAATCTATAGCTTTTTTTTATTCTTTCTTCCTTTTTTGAAAGAAAAAAAAAATGTATGTTAGTCCTAGTGTTGTAATGTACCCCTCGAATCACAGAAGGACGCCTCAAGAAGTCGAATTAAAGAGTCACATTTATTGCAATCCGGGACTATGAGGGGCCATTCCCCAAATCTCATAGTAACAAGATGGTCGCAGCCCCAAGGTTATAGAGGCAAAAAATCACAAAGGTATTGATTACATCCCAGGGTTTGGAATGAGGAACCTCGTTTGCAAAAAGCATTTTACAGAATCACATTATCTAGAGCCCTTGGGTAACCTGGGTTAACTTAGGCATGTTATCTAAATTACAGTTTTGGGTCGAGAGCCCTCTGACCTTGGGACAACTGTGCTGTCCTTCCCAGGTGAAGGAAAATGTGCTTTCTCAGACCAGTAAGATAACAATCAATGGGATAATCATTCAATCGAATGGGATGATGTATACAATTCAGAAAATCAAAATAACTTTTCTGTTGTTAAGCCAAACAGCAGGGTTAAAGTTAAACTATAATTTCTACCTGACATGGTTGCTACCATACTTCACCAGGAGATGATAGGTTTATTCCGGAAGGAAACTAACACCCCCATTATAAAATCTATTTAGAATGTCTCCAGCCTTGTGTTGGGTTTCCGCCCCTCATGGGGACAAAGGGAATGGGGTGCACAGCTGCATCTGATCTTACAAACCAAGAGGAAGGAAACAGGCCCAGAGACATAGGTGGCCGTCTGAGGTCACACAGCACAGCGGCCCTTTTACTGAAGTATCCAAAACAACAGGAGAGCCCAGGAGCACAACCTCCCGGACCCTGAAGAGTTTCTCCTGAGTCAGGCTAACCCAGCCTTCCTCCACAGAGCCGATGAGAAAGTCTTTGCTCATCAAAATGCAACCCTTTCTCCAGGGTCTGGATCAGATGTGGTCTCTTTTGTGACACCTTCCTGCTCTTAGCAGCCAGAATCAATCTTTTCCCATGATGTCTGTCCTGGGTTGGGTTGTAACATTTACCCAGTTCTCTCTTGGACTGTTAGTATACCTGCCCTGTTTCCTGTGCTAAATGGTAAGCTCCTGGGAAGGCAGGCTTGGCTTGTTTCTTTTTGTTGCATAAATGAGTTGCTCGGTAAAAGTCTAAGGAGAAAGGAGCTCAGGGACTGTGCTCCATGAAGCAACTGGAAGGCACGTTCGTGTGGAAATGATAGATCTCTTGGTGTAGCGATGTTCATATGGAGCTGACAGATACCTTTATCTGGGAGTTGTGACTCCTGCACTTTTGAGGATGGAATCATGGGCCCAGGAGTGTGAGAGCTGGGCTG
Organism: Myotis nattereri; assembly: GCF_964212035.1. NCBI lineage: Eukaryota > Metazoa > Chordata > Mammalia > Chiroptera > Vespertilionidae > Myotis > Myotis nattereri. The sequence goes on along the minus strand of NC_138083.1, from coordinate 31,612,830 downwards.
CTGGTCCCGGCCAGCCCAGAGTTGGTGCCTCACCTCTCTCCTGCTCCTGCCCCAGCTTGTGGTCTACTATAGACTCAGAGCTACTGTGGGGACCTGACTGTAGAAGAGAGTTTTTGGACCCTTACGTTACACTAAGGCAGGGGAGCGGAGGTTAACTGGGAGAGTAAGTATGATGGGGAGCGGGAAGGCTGAGCCCCTCTCCTGCCTCCTCCTTCTTTCCTGCTTCTCCCCTGAGGGCCCCGGGTTCCTGATTGGCAGCCACAGTAGCGTGACAGTAGCTGCAAGGGTGTGTGCAAGCATCTTTCTTCAGCTTCCCTCCCAGTCACTGCAGCCCTGCCCACTTTCCACCCACCACCCTCCTGGCGGTACTTGGGGTGACTGCATATTGGCGAGGCACAGGGTGTGGGGAAATTTTGCCTGTCATCACTCAGGCAGGGCTCAGCCTTGAATCAAAGGTATTGGAGTCCCCAGGGCCGCCAGGTGCCAAGATCCAGGAGTTGTACATTCTGTGCCCATTAAGGGAACTGGCCCAACCTCAAAGGAATTTCTTTGAACTTGAGCAAATAAAATATTTTCTAACAGCCTGATAAATGGTCCCTGCAACAGATGTAAAAGGACTATGTCCTTCCCAATTCCTGATTCTTAGGGGAGAGGAAGTGAGCCAGGAAGGGGGAAGGGAAGAAGGCTCATAGACTCCTAGAATTTGGGATGGGGAAGGGCGGGGCGGGGGGGGGGGGAGTTGTTTATTTATTTTAGCTGATTACATCCATACAATCAAATTAAAGGAAAGGAACAGAACCAGAGAAACTAAGTAACTGCTTAGAGGCAATGGACTAGAACTTAGAGCATGAGATATAAAAATTATAAGGGAAATCATTTTACAGGTTATTGATCACTGCTGAGTGACAGACACTGTGCAGGGCTGTGCATGTGTGTCCTTATTTACTCTGTGTGACAATCCTGTTAAATCGATAGCACATCATTTTACAGATCCATCTGCATGTTAGACAGAGGAGGAGGAGGAGAAGGAGGAGGAGGAGGAAGAAGAAGGGGAAGAGGAAGAAGAAGAAGAAGAAGAAGAAGAAGAAGAAGAAGGAGGAGGAGGAGGAGGAGGAGGAGGAGGAGGAGGAGGAGGAGGGGGAGGAGGAGGAGGAGGAGCTACCGGATTGCTTGGTACAGTCCTTGTCACTGGGGATACAATGGAGATGGTCCTGCTTGTGGCCCTTGTGGAGGACAGAGCCAGGTGAAGGGGTAGTTACGATGCATTCCGTGGGTATAAGTTCAGAGTGCTGTGGGAGCACTTGGATGGGTCCTAACTCGAACTTGGGGAAGTCAGGGAGGACCTCCTGCAGGAGCTGAAGGGGCCTGGGGGGACCGGGCATGGGATATAAGGATGGCGGTGGTCGAGTTGGGAAGGTGAGAAATAAGGCCAGAAACATAGGCAGACACCAGCCCTTGGCGGGCAAGGTAAGAAGTTTGGATTTATCCCAAGATGGGTGGAAAGTTTTAAGTGATTGGATGACAGTATCAGATGTCCCCGTTCTAAAGAAGACTTGGGCCCTGGCTGGTATTACTAGGTGGTTAGAGCATCAGTCTGAGCACTGAAGGGTCAAGGTTTCCATTCCCAGTCAAGGGCATGTACCTGGGCTGCCGGTTTGCTATTGCCCAGTCTGACAGGTGTGGGTCTCTCTCACATTAATGTTTCACTCTCTCTCTCCCTCTCTCTCTCTCCTCCCTCCTCCCCTATTCTCCCTCCCTTCCACTCTCTCTGAAAAGCAATGGCAAAAATATCTTTGGGTGAGGATTAACAAAAAATAAGGGGAACTTGGCTTTGGTGAGGAGGTTAGACAGGGTGGGGGGTGGGGGGCGTAACAGCCAGGGGACCATGGCAGTCATCCACTGCAGCAAGAACAGCAACCTGAACTCAAATAGTGGCAGGGGGATGGAGAGAAAAGGTTGAATGAGAAAAATGGATTTAGGGATCACCAGGACTTGATCACTGATGGGCTACGAGGGGTGGGGAGTCAGAGGAAGCCAGCCTGACTCTCACCTTTTATCCCAGGCAACATTGTCACCGCTGTGCATTCGTCCACTCAGTTGCCCCGATGGGAGACCTGAAGTTCATACTAGTAGAAGTGACCTATCCAAGGTCAATCAGGTCATGAATGGTTGAGCTGGGGCTCCAATCCATTCCTGTCTGATACCTTCCTAATTCTGATGAGTTCAGACTTTTCTGTTCATGACTGTCTGAACCAGGGGTCCTCAAACTTTTTAAACAGGGGGCCAGTTCACTGTCCCTCAGACTGTTGGAGGGCCGGACTATAGTTTAAAAAAAAACTATGAACAAATTCCTATGCACACTGCACATATCTTACTTTGAAGTAAAAAAACAAAACGGGAACAAATACAATATTTGTATTTGCATGTGGCCCGCGGGCCATAGTTTGAGGACCCCTAGGACTCTGAACCATAGCCATGAACACCTTTGGCCAAAGCTCACAGGAGGCGTAGGCTTCTCCAGTGCTCAGAGAAGACTCATGCTGCGCCTTAGCAGTTCATTTGAAAGTGATGTCAAGAACCTCCCCACCCAATCCCCAGGTGCAGAGAGCTACACACTATCCCAGAAGGCACCTGGCTTAATGGAAGAAGCACTAACCTGGGTTAGGAGACCCAGGTTCAAGCCCTGGTCCTGCCATATCATGTATATCCTCTGGGCCTCAATCTGAGAATTAGGGGGCTGGGCCAATGGACCTCTAACAGCCATTTCAGCATCGACTTCTAAGATTCTACACGCCCGGGAGCTAAGAATGTGCTTAAGCACATAGAGCTAGAGGCTAGAGGCTTTCTGGGGACCCCCTAGTTTGTGTTTCTAAATGATATGTTCTTCTGTAAAGGGGTCCCACCTGTGACCTATGCAAACCAGAGCTCTCGCGGGTCCCCTGGCACAGTGATCGAATCAGAATGTGTGGAATGAAGCTGCCGAGAAGTCCCTTTGAATGTTCTCTGGTGATCCCAGAGTGGAATGAGGCTTGGGAACCACTGTCTTAGAAGTTGCTGAGAAGTCACCAACGTGTGTGTCACCCATGGGAAGCAGTGGGAAGGAAGGGCTAGCTTCTACAGAAGAGAACTCAACCCTTCAGAGAGTCATTCCAGGGCAGGGAGGGAAGTGAGCGCATGGCTGAGAGTTAATCCCATGGCTCAGACTCCTCTCTAAAATAGGTTCCTTGCCTGGCCAGGAGTGTGGCTGTTTGTTGAGTGTCCTCCCATGAACCAAGAGGTCGCCAGTTCAATTCCTGGTCAGGGCACATGCCCGGGGTTGCTGGCTGGATCCCCACTAGGGGGCGTGCAGGAGGCAGCCGATCCATGTTTCTTTCTCATTGATGTTTCTCTCTCTCTCCCTCTCCTTTCCTCTCTCTCTAAAACCAATAAAACACACATACAACATATTTAAAATGGGTTCCTGGTACCACAGAAAAAGGATACGTAGGGAAAATGAAGCAAGAGTTAGAGCCGTTTCCCCTGGTAGCTCCTTTCTCTCAGTCCCTTGGAAGCACCTTCTGATCTCTCATAGCTTCAGCCCGTGCTGGGCATTGCTGCTGTGTCAGGCCCAGAGAGGGAGGTGACTTGCTACCAGTATCCTGAGAGAGGAAGACAGAAGACAAAATACTCTGGGTTGTTCTGAATAAGCAAGATGATGTCGGGAAAAGAGATGAGAAAAGACTTTGTGAAAGCAGTGAGATAAGCCTTAATAACACCTTACATTTCATCAGTCAGAATCTGTTGATAAACACCTAGGCATGCCCGCACTGCGCCAGGCGCCATACCTCCCACGAGAAGCAAATAGGAAAGATGCAGACTTTGACCTTTACCCTCCAGACCAGAGGAGATGACAGACAAGGCAGCAGGCAATCACCACGTGGTGTGAGAGGTTCTGGGAGGCCAGAGGAAGGCCACTGAACTCATGTCAGGCAGTCCAGGAGGGCTTCCTGGAGGAGTTGGTGCTTGAGCCGAGTTTTGAAGGACAGGTTTGAATTATCCAGGTAGAAAGGTGTGTGTGTGTGTGTGTGTGTGTGTGGATATGTAAGGGAGGTAGACTTGCCATGACAGTGTTTCATAAGGTTCAAAGCCCTTATCCATCATCCCTTATTTTATTTGGTGTTGATATGATGCTGGTTGGGAAATTCACAGATTGATCTTTTCTTTTGGTCTTCCAGAGCCTGGAGGGACTAGGACGAAAAGCTATTGTCTTCATCACAGAAGGAGAATCAGAGGCCCTCCTATGGCAAACACAGTGGTTATTGAAGGAACCATCTCTGTGGCTGGGATCTCTATTCACTTTCTCCCTCCGTCTCTCTGGTATCCGTGAAATGGATGGAATTCCCTCCCTTCTTATAGATGAGGAGGCCAAGGCTTAGCGAGATTCACCTCCCCGTCAACACCCGTGCACGTAATGGCTAAGCAAGGACTCAACATCTTTAAGTACTTTTTGGATTAGTGTGAAGACCAGATTAATAATTAGTCCTGTTACAGTAGGGCTTTCTTTTACCACATCTGCTGCTATGTATGGACTTAAGGAGGGATTATTATTATGATGATGCGTCTCTCCCATTCCCTGTTTAATCCTGATTGTTTGGCTATCACGAGCCAGGAACATTCATGACAAAGAGATTGCTTTGGTTTGGCTGTGGATGATTATAATCATGCCATCTTAGCAAGCTCCTCCTATGACCACTTCATTCTAACTTAGGAGATGCCACAGCAGAGCTGATGACGTCCAGGGTTTATGCGTCATGCCAACGTGATCTCAGCCGGATGGCAAGCAGGGAGCCGGAGAGGTGGGGACTGAACTTTGCTGGAGTCTCTAAGCTTTCCAGGTAGTGCTAGCAGGTGCTAACAGCTGCAGGAGCCGCACGCGTGCAGATGTGTGTGCTCAAGGCCAGTTATTCCCAGAGAATCTCAGGAGGATGTGGAGACTGAGGAAGAATATGTTCTCGTTCAGAATATTCTTCTGTGAATTGGCTTTTTGATCTAGTTTTTCAGTTGGCTTTTTGATTATAGTTTCCCTATAATTAAAATAGAGGTTGCTCCAGTATGAGGGGGGAAACCATGATGAATGGGAAAACTGCCATTAGAATCCTGGACAAGGGAGAGAGACTTGAATTTGTAAAAAATTAAGGTGTAATTCACATACAATGCCATTCACCCCTCTTTAGTACACATTTCTCCAAGTTCTGACAGATGCACACAGCCATGTAACCACCACCACCGTGCAGGTATGGAAGAGTTCCATCACCCCCCAAATTTCCTCTTTTCACTTGAGAGCAAACTCCTCCCTCCACCCTCAGCCCATGACAACAGACCTGTTCTCTCTCCATATAGTTTTGCCTTTTCTGTTATGTCACAGATGTAGCTTTTGAAAGACTTTTGAAATACTTTTTGTGCCTTTTAAATTTTGTACCAGGTATATAGATTATCTATTCAAAAAATAGATACTATTTTTAGAAAGTAAAAACATACTTCCAAATAATCCATGCATTAAAAAGGAAACCCAGTGAAAATTATAAAATACGTAGAAATGAAAATATTAATGAAATCGCATTAATGAAATGGGTTTTGATACTATCATACACAAGGGAAGTAATCAAAACCCATGAACGTAACCAAAGTAAAAGTTCATAACCTGAAATGCATTTATTCGGAAACAGATTTTTAAAAGAACCTAAAGCCAGAGAAAGAAAACAAAGCAAACCCAACAGAAAGAGGATATAAACACCCGAAGTCATTACTGAGTAATTAATTAATAAACATGAAAAATGGTTATAATAGCAATACATATGATTTGTGTACTGAGGCACAAATCAACTTAGGGTGGTGGAATGAACATGAACTTAACAGCTTTGAGTCTCCGTTTCCTCCTTGCTCCGATGGAGATAACAACACCCAACTCTGCCCGGCAGTCGGGAGGGCTTTCGCCAATAAGGATTGGGCGGTGGTAGCGCTTCCTTTCTCCCTTGCGTCGGCAGAGAGATAATTACAGTGGGGATTACGGTGTGCCGTGGGGAAGTTTCTATTCAAGATGTTACATATGTATTTCCATACCTGGATTTCTTTCTTCTCTGCTGCTTCTTACACCTTTCCTTTCCTCCTCCACTGTTGATCTGTGTGAGAGAGGCACAGCAGGCAAGGAAATTTGGGGCCACGGAGCCCCAGGCCAGGCCAGTTGGAGCTCACGTGCTGGATGCTAACGTGCCCTGAGATGAGAGCTGAAGCCCCAAATTAGCAGGCCAGGATGTAAAACCACTTTCTAGCTGTGTGATCATGAATAAGCCTCTTTGAATTTTGTGTCTTTATCTGTCAAACAGGATCATTATAAAGCTACTAGAGGCCCAATGCACGAAATTCATTCAAGAGTAGGCCTTTGTAGCTGTGGCGGCTGCCTCGATCCCTCCCTCTCAGCCGAGGCAGCTGCAGCCCTGGCTCAGTTCGGAAGGATGCCTGGTCTAATTAGCATATTACACTTTTATTATTATAGATTAGGGGAATCAAATGAGATGATATATGTGAAAGTACTTTATAAATTGCAAAGTGCTATAAAAATGTCAGTTATTGTGGTAATTATTTTTATTAAAACTTGTTTGCTAAGAGTATACTCCAAAAATACGTTCTCTGTTGCACAGTAAGGCTTCTGTGCCTGTGGCAGTTGGGAATGGGGCAGTGGCTCTTCTGATTAAATGTATTGCTCCTGGGCTGACTGGCCAGCCACCGACCACCTATCAATACCTTAGCGAATCTCGCAGCTTTTCAGTTACGTGGTTAGGAAAACACAGTGGAAAGTTTAGGGGAAGGATTAAGGTAGAAAAAAGAAAAAGGATCTTTCTTTTTTGTTGCAAAGAAAGTTAATTACCCTTACCTTTGTTTCCTAGGTTCTTGGCTAGCCTGAAGGAAATTTTTATTGAAAGTTTAACAATTCATATATCATTCTTTTTCTAAAATTTCTATGGGTTACAGTGCGACCCAATAGAGCTATGCAAGCAATAAACAGCCATAAACAGAATTTTTAATATTTTCTAGTAGCCACATTAAAAAAAGAGACAAGTGGGAATTATTTAAAAATAATTTAGCCTGGCTGGTGTGGCTCAGTGTTTGAGTGTTGACCCATGAACCAAGAGGCCGCTAATTCAATTCCCAGTCAGCGCACATACCCAGTGTTGTGGGCTTGAGCCCCAGTAGGGAGTATACAGGAGGCAGCTCATTGATATTTCTATATCTCTATCCTTCTCCCTCTTTCTCTAAAATGAAAAAACACACACATATATTTTAATAATATTTTATTTAGCCTGGTATATCTAAACTATTATTATTTGAACAGGTAGTCAATATAAAATTTAATGAGATATTTTACAACATTTTTCACACGAATCCTTCAAAATTTGACATTCACTCGTAACTCATCTCATTTTCCTTTTGGACCTGTCGCATTTCAAGTGCTCAGTAGCCACAAGTGGCTTGTGGCTGTTATCTTAGTGCAGGACTAGAACTTAGCTAGGTTTAAAGGTACTTCATTTCTGAAGAGCAGAGAACATGGCAGGGATATAAAGAGTTTGTTGTAGAGTACAGTGGCCGGGGTAAAAAAACGTTTTCCAGACTCGGGTTCATTTAGTCATCCATTCATCGTGTACTGAGCACCTACTTGTGCCAAGTGCTGTGGTCTCAGGTCTGCAGCCAACTTAATCGATGACTCTAGACAAGTCACTTCTCTTCTCAGGCCTCAAGCTCCCTGTTCCACCTTTGGGAAAATTAAGATGCCATATAAAAAGGAGAGAACTGTTTGGACCAGCTGGAGGAAAATACATCTGGAAATCATTAGCTCACTGGTGGAGTTTTGAAAGGCCATCAATACCAATCACTTGCATTGATTGTGTTGATGGAGCTCTCACAATCCCTTTATTATTAATGTGAAAACTCAATCAACCCCATAGGATTTTACTGGGGGAATTAATCACACAAGTCTTTTCCATGGAAACGATGATTTGTCATGCTGATGGTGTTGCCCAGGACCCCGATTTCTTCACCAGTGTTTTATTGACCATCCTTTTAGGGAAGTTGTAAGGGAGAACTGTAAAACAAGTCATAAATTCCTTTGTGACACCAAGTGTTTTATAAAGCTAAGTAATCATTCCTGTCTACCAGTAGATTTGACTGTGGGAAGGTGTCTAAGAGGTATTGCAAGGAATGGCGCTGGAACTGTCTTAATATGGTCACTAAAGCTCAGAAATAAAGTCACATTCGTTAACATGTAGGTGGCCATGACTTAGGCGTGACTACAGCTTAAGCAGAACAAGGAAATAGAGTTACACTTCCCGGGAACAGGGTGGCACTAGCCACTCCGCTGGGGCTATCAGGTGAAATCAGTTTTCAACTTCTGTGTTGGGAGAACAATTCTACACAGGTATTTAGAAAGAGAGAAATTGACTCTTAGAAAATACAAGTGTTGGAAACTTAAGTAGATAATGATCAGAAAACCAGATACCATCACTGCTGGTGGCAGCCTAAACCAGCCCGGGTAATGGGGAAACACAGGCACAGGCAGACCTTGCAATTGCTAATGCAAGTCCGGGTGGTAAGCACCAAAAAATAATCCCTGACATTGGTACCTGGCCTTTTAACTTCGCAAAGTGCTTTCACAACATCGTTTCCTTGGAGCAGCTCTGCGTGGAAAGTAGGCTGTGTGTTGTAATCCTTACTTCACAGATAAGAAGACAGAGACTAGGAGTGAGTAGCAAAGGTATCTTAAGAGCGATGGGTTTTTTGTTTGTTTTGGTTTTGTTTATCATCACTACATCTTGTTGTCTTCCTAAGCTTTTCCAGAACAGAAGCCTGGCACTGATGCCTGATACAGTTCAGGGCATATACAGAGCTTCTTAGAAGAGTGTGTGCCTAGAGAGGTCCTAGCAGCTAAGCTGACTTTCAGCTAACTGAAGAGAACGCACGCATAGAAGGACGTTGGCCTTCGTTCTCTCATAAATGCATAGACTTCACTTGCGACAGGATGGGAGGAAAGAAAAATTGCTGCTCTCATTCACTATATTTCTAGTGATAGCAACCACGCAAGAAGTGAAATTGTTGCTAAGAAACACTTCCCCAGAATGAACATCCTGAGCTTTATTAGAAAGAAAAAAATATTCTATATTTCTCCTTATATATGACTAGAGGCCCAGTGCACAAAAATTTGTGCACTCGCAGGGGAGGGGGGTCCTTCAGCCCGGCCTGTGCCCTCTCGCAGTCTGGGACCCCTCGGGAGATAACGACCTGCTGGCTTAGACCTGCTCCCGGGTGGCAGAGGGCAGGCCCAATCCCTAGGTGCAGCCCCTGGTCAGGCTCAGAGCAGGGCTGATTGGGGAGTTGGGGCGCCGCCCCCTGTCATGCACAGAGCAGGGCGGATCGGGAGGTTGCGATGCCACCCTCAGTCATGCTCAGGGTAGGGCCGATTGGGGGGTTGGGGCACTGCCCTCTGCCACGCACAGAGCAGGGCCAATCAGGGGGTTGGAGCGCTGCCCCCTGTCACTCACAGAGCAGGGCCCGTGGGGGGGGGGGGGCGGTTGGGGCTCCGTACCCTGTCACGCACAGAGCCGCAGGGCGATCAGGGGGTTGGGGAGCTCCCCTCTATCAGGCACAGAGCAGGGCTGATCAGGGGGTTGGGGCGCCTTCCCCTGTCCCGAACAGAGCAGGGCAGATAGGGAGGTTGTGGCCCCGCCCCCTGTCACACACAGAGCCACAGGGCGATCAGGGGGTTTGGGCACTGCCCCCTGTCACGCTGATCCCGGTGCCAGGAGGCATATTACCCTTTTACTATATAGGATAGAGGCCTGGTGCATGGGTGGGGGCTGGCTGGTTTGCCCCGAAGGGTGTCCTGGATCAGGGTGGGGGTCCCCACTGGGGTGCCTGGCCAGCTTGGGTGAGGGGATGATGGCTGTTTGCAGCTGGTCACACACCCTTCAGGGTGGAGGTCCCCACGGGGTTGCCTGGCCAGTCTGGGTGAGGGGCTGAGGGCTGTTTTCAGGCTGGCGGGTGACTGAAGCTCCCAACCGCTCCTTTTTTTCTTTTTTTTTTATTCTGGGCCAACTTTAGCTCTGGCTCCAGCTCTGAGGCCTCTGCTGCTGAAAGCAGGTATCTGGTTTGTTTGGGTTCAATAATCAAAACAATGTATCAACTCCAGCTCTGAGATCCGGGCTGGCTGAAAGCATGTTTCTGGGGTTTTGTTTAGCTTCTATATTTGTAACAATGTTTCAAACTGCAAGCTCAGAGGCCGGCAAGGCAGGCGGGGAACGTTGGTTTCCTCCGTCACTGAAGCAAGCAAGTCTCATGTTCGCTTCAAGCTGCCTGGCTGCCGGCCGCCATCTTGGCTGGCAGTTAATTTACATATCGCCCTGATTAGCCAATGGGAAGGGTAGCGGATGTACGGCTAATTACCATGTTTCTCTTTTATTAGATAGGATAACCCTCTGTTCACAATGCACTTTAAAATTTATTAAACTTTTTCAGACTTAATCCATTCAGATGTGGAGCAATTCCACGAGTAGTGAACAGTTACTGCTTCTTGTATACAGTGCTTTGTTAGGTGAATGAATGAATGATTCCACTTTACAGATGAGAAAACTGAGGTCCAAAGAGGTTGAGTGATTTGTTCCAAAGAGGGAAACATGACAGAAACCCATATTTTCTGAGTTCAAGTCTGATCATGTTCCTACATGAATTATCCCTTGAGATCTGGTTTCTGAACATACACCCATGGAATACCACCAGGGGAAATTGTCATATTTTCCATGAAGCAAAGATTTGGGGGATTTGGGGTCTCTCCAAGTATTTCTTATCACTTACATTTCTATAAATTAAGTCATTACTCACTCTCTCTGGAAGAGCAGTAAAAAGAACAAATTGGCATTCTGCTTCCCAAGCAGCCCGAGGCAGAGTGAAGATGGCAATGAACAGTAGTCAAACTTCTAATCATCTCATCAAGACCCCGAAGCAGAAGGATTAATTTATGAGCCATCAATAAATTAACGCCAGCTTGGCAAAGAAAGTGAAACATGCACACACACTTTTTTAAAAGTTCTAAGCAGCACCTGGTACTGATCCCAGTTTATAGCACAGATGCCTCAACAGAGAAGAGAGTGTTTGTTTATCCTCCAGAAATTTAAATATTGAAGAGAGAAATCTTAGAAGAAAATTAGAAACTCAGGTGTTTACTAAGCCTAAAAGGAGGAATTGCAGTTGGTGGGGAGGGAAAAGGGGTGGTTTGTATAGATCCAGAGGTGCTTGGAGAAATGTACAAATTGTTTTCTTTCAGGAAGCATTCAGGCACTACTGGACAACCTCTGCCAAGAAGGGCGATATCTTACCAGGAATTTTCCATAATTCATGTCTCCCAATTGAAGGGCCTTAGATTGACCATCTGGTATAATCCCCTTGGCCCTGGCTGGTTAGCCAACCATCTCTGTCATTGAGCCTCCACTTGTCCTTGAGTGACAGGCAAATCCAACACCCTCTGAAGTACTGTTTCTCTGTACCTGAGTTCTATAATGTGTTGTCCTTGTGTTCAGCCCCAAACTGCTACCCAGATCCCTTCTATGTTGCAGCCCATTCTAAACAAAGGGAATCCCTCTTCTGTGTGACAGCCCATCAACCACTGAAGACTGTGATCATGATGCTTCTGTCCCATGCAGCTAAAGGTCGAAGCTAAATAATATCTCCAGCCAGAGAGGAGCTCCTTAAAATATTCCAAGGAGAATTGGGTTTCCAGACCCATTATCATCACAGCCACCCTCCTGGACAAATTTCAGGATTGAAAGCCAGACTCCACAAATAGTCTAAACTGCAGAGGGCCCTTCCTCTGGGATGGCTACCCGACACTTATCCCACTCTCAGAAAAAGGCCTACTAAGTGGAGAGGAAGCACAGGATGGAAGCATGCTCCCTGATCTCGGGGCTGGAGGCTTTAGCACTGGCAGGGTCCGCAGCCTGGAACTGTTCTATGTTGTCAAGGCAACAGGCAGCACCATGTCAATACCTCAACAGCATAGTGATTAGGGCCTGGCCTTGGCCCAGGCTTGTGGCTGTGGGCCCAGCAGAGGGTGAGGGACCACATTCTCCAGAGGATCCCTCAGGGGCAGGCTGACTCTCCCTCAGCTCAGGCAGCAGCCCCATCAGGCCCACTCTTGTCCTAGCAAGCTAGTTGTAACTTATATTCTGACAGCAGCACGGCCTGCCCATCCTGGGCCTTGAGTCTCTCCAACACAAGTTCTGTAACCTCAAGAGAGAAAATGAGCCCAGTAAATGACTAGGAATTTAAAAAATGAAACCAGAGAGCAGGGACACTGAGGTCAAACAAGGGTCAGCCATGCTTCGACTTTTGACAATGAAGCTCCCTCCCACGGAGCATCTGAGGAACTTTAAAGCTAAAAGAAACATCTCAAGCCCAACTTCATCCTGTTAAGAATGAGGGAACAGACCCAGAGAGAAGACGTGACCCCCATCAAGGGCACGCAGTGGTGCAGAGGCAGAGGCTGAGAAGGACCCATCTCCTGGAACCTGTGTTTTCTAGGATCTTCCATGAAGTCTCCATTGCAGGAGAGCACTTGAAATGGCATTCCTCTTCCTTCACCCATTTCATACAGGTGGATGCAGGCTCATAAACACTATATTTTAATTTCCAAATGGCTTAGGTATCACATTGAACCTAAATTGTGGGCTAACAAATAGAGTGTGTGCCCTATGCTGGGTCTCAGTGACTTTGAGATCTTGCCTTCCAGGCTCCACTTTCCCTATTTGTATTTCCCCCCATTTATATTTATACTAGAGGCCTGGTGCACGAAATTTGTGCACAGGTAGGGTTTCTAGACCTGGCAGGCTATCAGCAGATTGGGGCCTTCCTTTGCCTGCTGCCTGCTGGGGCCTTCCTTTGTTCCGCACTGCACCCTGGTGGTCAGCACACATCATAGCGAGCAATTGAACTCCCAGTCTCTCTGTCGAACTCCTGAGGGGACATTTTGCATATTAGGCTTTTATATATATAGATTTGGATTAGCCAATCACCAAGATCCCTGCCAGGTGTGACTTTCTGAGATTGTTCTATGGTCAAGCACACAAGGAATTTGTTTAGCTTATGTTATAGAGAGGTTTCAACCACTGTTAGCAGAACTAATAAGGAATCTATATCTCTGCCAGTTGCTTCTTTTACTGTCAGGAGAGAAGGAAGAGTTTTGAGGATGCAACTTGAGGTGGAGCCTGTGGGTCACGGGAAAGCTGCTCCAGGTTCTCACGAGGCGTGCTGGTGCCTCGCAGGGGCAGAGGCCTTTGACCTGCTCAGTCTCCAGGGAAGCCTTCCCCAGCCTCCAATCCTGGTTCAAGGGCAGTCACATGTGCTGCCACAGCTTCGTCAATGCCATCACCACACTGCATATGGTTGCTCCTCCACTGTGGCTTGTTTAGCCCAGTGCCTGGCACAAGGTGGGTATTTACCTCATCCTAATGACGGGTAAAATGGGTAGAGCCTCTCTCTCTACTGAGACAGGAAGGACAGGAGTGAGGTTGTAGGGCATTTGAAATTGCTCTGCTTCAGCTTGTCATATTACTTAGGCAAGTCTCCTGCCTTCCTTTTTATAAAATAAGAGAGTTGGGTTAGATGAACGGTTTCCAAACTGTTCTGTAACACACTGGTTTTTTGAGTATTTTGTAGGAAAAGAAGCAGTCTCCCTGGATTACATGGGTGATGTGTCATGTGACAGATCCTTCTTGGAGATTTGTGTACATCTGTACTAATAAAAGCCTATGTGGTCGTCATGCGCTCATGCCGTGATCCTGTAGCAATCCATCACCAAGAGGCTGCATGCACAGCGAGCGTGCGTAGGTGAGCGGGACTTGATGCTGCGTGCTCGGCAAGGAGGTGGGTATTAGAATATGAAAGGCTCTGAGAAGTCCTACAGTAAGGACATCTTTTTAACTTTGTTTAAACCAACTTTCTCCAAAACCTTCTGGCCTCTTCTTCCTCTCTGACGCACTGGTGTTGTGAAGCGTACAGCCTAGGAAGTCCTGAACTAGATGATATCCAAGTTCCCTTGTAACTATGTCTCATCGAGAGATGAAGTTGCCTGGTATAGTGAAAAGACCAGGGGCTTTGGAGTCAGACAGACCTGGGTTTGAATCTTGGCTGTGCCTTTTACTAGCTGCGTCATCTTAAACAAGACACTTAATTTTCCAGACTTGGATTTCCTCATCTGTAAAATGAGCATGATAACCCGAATTTGTGAAGATTATAGGTTGTCAAAAGTGTGAAATGAGGTAACAGATATCAAGTATCTAATACAGTGTTTGACACAGAGTAAACCCATAATAAGTATAGCTCCTTTGCCCTATTACTCCTGACACCTTCTTCCACCTCTCACCCCCACACTCCCAAGCTCAGAGCCCATCATTGGCAGGGCATAGAATGTTGCAGAAGGGTAGGCTGAGTCCAAGTCCTCGCATGACCTTACCACATTCTCTGGGTTTAATGGAAGGACCACACCCCAACAGGACCAAGGTGAAGGGGCCAAAGGGGTGGTACCAGAGGATCCCGCCCTTTTTGCCAAGTAAGTATATCTTTTATCCTAGGCTGAAAAGAGAAGATTAAATAATTTTTCAAACTGTTCCTGAATGAATTGCCACTGTCATAAAGCCACTACCTAAAATAGCAAACCCTTCCCAAGTCCCAACATGAGGGCAAAGCTTTGGCCTGTTTGCCTGGGCAAGAGGCTGAAACAAAGGTGCTGATCTGTGTGATGGCAAGCAAAAGAGCAGGGTTCAGGGTGGCTTCTAGGAGCATTGGCACCAGGACAGCCACTGCAGGATCTGCCCTTGGAGCAAAGCCACCCACTTGACAAGCACAAATGAGGCACCAGGTCTGTGCCAGACACAAGGCTTGGTCATGAGGTGGAAGAAACTAAGAGTTCTCCGGGAGGCAAGAATGAGCCATGGGGCTTGGCTTCCTGTAGAGAATGAACTACCTGCTTGGATTGAATGCATCAAAATCTTTGTGAGCTGACCTCATCTTTGTACTACTCTCTACTTCCCTTCCCACTATAGAGCACTGTTAGGAGAAAGAGCCTAGAGACATAGTGCCTTCAAGTGCTAGTTTCATGACCTTGGGCAAGATACGTAACCCCTCCGAGCATTTCCTCCTGTGTAGGATAAGAACAATCATCCCTACCTCACAGTGTAGCTGGGGAGACCAAATGAGCTAATCTATTCGTATCCTGAAGTATGACACATGACTCTCACAGGGGAACCAACGTTTTTAAATTCTCACAGTTACATTAAAAAGCAATTAACATACCAAAGTCTTTTTAAAATATGTCTTTATTAATTTCCAAGAGAGGAAGGGAGAGAAAGATAGAAACAGCAAGTGATGAGAGAGAATCATTGATTGGCTGCCTCCTGCACACCGTCTACTGGAGATCGAGCCCGAAACGGGCATGTGCCCTGACCAGGAATCAAACTGCGACCTCCTGGTTCATGGATCGACGCTCAACCACCAAGCCTCACCGGCGGGGCAACATACCAAACTCTGGTATGGATGCTATTGATTGGTACAAGGACAAGATATGTGTGTGAGTTAAAGGGGGAAGGTGGAGGGAAGAAAAGACAGTTGATTTAAAGAAAAATTACTAAGTCAATAATGGTATGGCTGGTATGTAGATATGTCAAAACACATAAAAAATAAGCTATGTGAGTGACAGAAGAATGGGAAACTCTGAGTGACTACAGAACTAAATATGGTGTCTGGAACATGGCAGGCACTAAAGGTGATCTCTTCTTCCTTTCTTGGGAGTGGAAAGGAAGGAGAATGGAAAGGAAGGGAGGCATGAGGGAGGAAGCAAACCTACTTACTTATCTACCTACTTAAGTCTATTTCAGCCCTACTCTGCTTGTCTGAGTTTCCCTTTACAAATGAATTGCCCCTTTACTTTTATTTCTTCCTAAATATAGCTCTTGGCTCCTCCATTAACACATTCTTTTTGCCTAAGTCTTCTGATACATTCAGGCATCAGAAGCTCTAAACACCTATTCCTAATCCTCATCTCAGACACACTTCAATACATCTTCCAGAGCTTTTCAGGAGGTAAACATTTTAAAGGACACTAGAAAGAGACAGAGAGACAGAGAAAGAGGGACAGAGGCAGAGAGACAAAGACAGAGAGATAGCTGGCCGGTGTTGCTCAGTGGTTGAGCATTGGCCTATGAACCGGGAGATCAGGGCACATGCCTGGGTTGAGGGCTTAATCCCCAGTGATGGGTGTGCAGGAGTCAGTCGATTGTGAACTGATCTCCTCTTTCTCTCTCATCATTCATGTTTCTCTCTCTCTCCCTTTCCCTTCCTCTCTCTCTGAAATCAATAAAAATAGACATTTTTTAAAAAGACAGAAAGACACAGAGAGTATGAGAGTTACTATGGGAAGAGAGAAAATAGAACACAAGAGGGGAAGGTTGTGGGGACAGTCGAGTCAGAGCATGACTCTTGAATCTTTGGGACAGTCCTGTTTCCTAAATGTGTAAGTTAAAGTGGGGGTGGGGAGGCTCTTTTTTTTGTTGTTCTTGAGAAAGTGGAAATCTAAAAAGGGGAAGTAACTTCCCCAAGAAAACAATAAGTACCTAAAACTGGATGGCTCAATTCTTGGTGATATTTCTTGTTTTCTGTCATAGTGAGGAATCTGGGCTTTACAGTCTTAAAAGAATCAAAGTGGTTCTCCTTAAAAATAGGCTCTGCTGTTAAAATCAAAACAAAACAAAATTCTTGGGACTAAATGTCCTCAAATCCAGACTGCCTGAGGTCAGGGCCCAACCCTTACCTGACACCGATGAGCAGGCACTGGAGGAAGAATGGCTGCCTGGAGTAGCGCTCTCCTTTGCTGGGGGAGTCCGTTGCGTTCCCCACCCCACCATTCACATGGGTACCTCTCAAACGGTGCCTGTCTTCTCTCCTTATTTTAAGGCTTTTTGTTACATATGTCACCACCACACACCTACTACAATGACCAAAATCCAGAACACTGACAGCACCAACTGCTGGCGAGGATGTGGAGCAACAGGAACTCTCATTCATTGCTGGTGGGAATGCAAAATGGTGCAGCCACTTTGGGAGAGACTTTGGCAGTTTCTTACAAAAATTGAGCATACTCATACCGTTCAATCCAGCAATCAGGCTCCTTTTTATTTAACCAGAAACAGAACACAGGAGGGGGAGGGATACATACTGTATGATTCCAAATATATGACATTCTGGAAAAGGCAAAACTAGGAAGACAGTAAAAAGATCAGTGGTTGCCAGAAACTGGGGAGAGGAAGGATGAATAAGCAGAGCATAGAGGGTTTTTAGGGCAGTGAAAATACTCAGTATGATACTACAATGGTGAATACATGTTATTATACTTTTGTTCAAACTCATAGAATGTACAACATCAAGAGTGAACCCTAATGCAATCAATTGAAATTTCTAACAATGTGCATTCAACCAAAAAATTCAATGAGCGCACAATGAAAAGTCAGTCGCTTTGTTTCCTTAACCACCGGGCTCATAGGTTCCCTCCCCAGAGAAAAGGCACTGTTAGCAACTCCTTTTACATCTTTCCAGATATTGTGTAAGAACATACAAGTATATACCTGTCTATTTTTTTTTCAAGGTTCTTTTGATGGTGATTTAAATTTAGGATCCTAAAACTTAGGAGTGGAGGTTGGGGGCTGTGAAACATATGAAGATCATTTGGTTCCGAGGTTCTCAGGGAAAGCCAGAGACTGGGTGGAGGTGGCCACCCTAGTTGACAATCACGTGGACAGTGAGAAGTGTTTGTGATGCACGTGTGTAGAACATGGAATGGAGAGACCGAAGAAAACGTTGGGACCTACTGATTTAGACCAAATTCCCCATTTCCCAAGGTCTCCAAGTGAGCTAGCACAGAACTAGAACCTAGGTCTCCAGGTACCTACTTTCGTTCTCCAACCTCACCCACGTGCAACCATCATGGGCAGAGACTGAGCCCGGGGAAGTCTTCCTCATTGCTTTGCTGCGGAGCAGACGGGGAGGAGAGGCCTGTTGGAAGCCGATCATGGCTGAGCAATTCTTTATTTGGTCCTGTGTTGTAATTGACTTAAATTTCCATTTCCTCCTTCTGTTCCCTGTGCACAAGTCCTATGAATATTGCCACATCTTAAGAGCAGCCTGATTTGGACTTTCCAGACTTTACGTTCCGGAGAGGTGAACAGAGCCATTCCCAGGTCTTCCCCCTTTCTGTTGTTCTGACTCGGTTCCGGGAGAGAGGGTTCCAGCATCCTTGGCAAGTTACTCTTCCAGTTTAAAGTTATTAACTTCCTGGATGCATAAAACTGAGATCTAAATCTGTTACATGGAATATTCCGACTTGTTCTTGAAAATTAACGAATTCAAGTATTGGATAAATTTGGTGAAGACCAAAATTGCTGATCAATCCAGCTAACAGCTAATACTCAAACTGTAAAATAATTCACTAATAAGTCATCTAGGGCTGAATCCATTTTTACTTAGTTCATTCGGCATGAAACAAGAATAATCAGGGATGAAAATGCATCCTTTGCCCTCATTCATAGCTGCCTAGTTTGAAAGATATGGATGAGTTGATGACTAAGCTTGACAGTTAGGCAGCTCAACCCTCTTCAATGTGCTGCTCTCCTACCTTTCCTTCTTTCTTGTTCCATAACTTGGGCCTATTGAGGCATATTCATTATAGACACAAAACAATGCAGCAAAACAAAATCAGGGAATACTAACCATTTGGATTTTGTTGTACCACATTCTAAGCTTTTAAAATTCCTACACTTGCCATAAAGATATGTCAACATTGGATCATCCTATATGTAAAGTCTTAAAATCTGCTTGTATATCACTGTATATCATCAACATATTTCTGTGATAATATGGTAATTTTTTTTAAAAAAAATGGACATATGTTTTCTGATTATCAAAAATCCTATATAATAAAAGCCTAATATGAAAATTGTCCCCTCGGGTGGTCATTCGATCGGGAGTTCGACCACTCGCTATGATGTGAGCTGAACACCAGGGGTCGGTGAGGAACATGGCTGGTGTCAGCGATGCAGCACTGGCAGCAGGCTGCAGTGGAGGTACTACCAGCCCTGATGGGCCCTGACAAGAGCAGGACCATGGTGGGATGGTGGAGCAGGTGAGTGGGTGGCGCCAGGTAAATGAGGGTGCAAATAGGGGCCCAATCACCCCCCCGGATCACCCCACAGACAGCAACCAGCAGCAGTGGCTGGGGGCAGGGCCACCACCCTGCTCCCAGGTGCTGAGGGAGCCAGGTGGGGGGCCCAGCCCAACCGATCGCCCCACAGGTGGGATGGTAGAACAAGTAAGGGGGCAGCACCAGGCCAAGGCGGGGTGCCAGGCGGGGCTGCGAGCTGGGGCCTGATCTCCGCAGGCCACCCCAAGGGACCCCACCCGAGCATGAATTCATGCACTGGGCTTCTAGTATATTATAATTGTAAAAAATTGAGAAAATATTGAATTGCCTAAGGAATCAGGATTCTCTTTTAATACACCACTGTTTACATTCTAGTATATAGCTTTCTCCACCTACCACACTCTCTTGAACAGCTCTTCACCCCCTTCCCAAACCTTTAGGTTTCTTCATGAATCACATTTATATTCAAGCGGATTAGGCTCTGTCAGATGGTGAAAATACAGCAAGGCACCGAACGCACAAGTTACTATAAAGCACCCAGCACTCGTGTGATTTTGAACATACTTTTCCCTGATGCTCATTTATAATTAGTGCCTAACATGAGATGGAGAAGGAGCATAGGACTTGGGATCCAAAGTTCCAGATTTGAGTGTAACTTCTGTTGAGACACAACCTGTGTGGGCATCCATTTTCTCCCCTGTGACATGGCAGTTGTACAAAAATCTGCTTCCTAGGAGCTGGGTCAAGATCAGGTGAGGCCATGAACACAAAAGCAAATTTTGTGATAATTGTATAACTGCTCAGTCATGTTAATAATATTTGCTACTATTGATGACATTGAAAAGCATTTCCCTAATCTTGCATGCCCAACCTCTTAGGCCTTTTTCCAAAATGGATTCTTTGACAGAACGGAAGGGACTAAAATGATACAGCAGAAGAGCAGAGGGCAGAGGGCGGGAAAGCCTGCGTCTCCAGCTGATTCGGGCCTCAGTATGCTCATGGGGAAAAGGAGGAAATTGGGCCCAATGGCCCCTAAATGCTCTTCCGGCTCTGAGATGCCGGTCAGTTATTCCGTGATCTGAGGCAAATCATTTCTCCGAAGGCCTTGGCTTCTCGTTTGTAAAACGAAAGGGTTGGGCTGGTGATCTCTGCGATCTGTTTCCCTCCTGAGTATTTACACAACCCGGTGACCTGCCCTCTGTCCTCCCCGTTCCCTAACATGCGCTGGGTGCCAGCGCGCCTTCCAGGCGTGGCCTCGGAGTCCACAGGTGGCGGGCTGTGGTTTCTTCTCTTCTCTCTGTTTGGTTTTTCCGCTGCGTGCTCACAAATAGCCAGGTGCCAGCTTAGCAGAGTAAACCAACCCTCTGACACAGGGTGAGCCAGGGCTGCCCACTGGTTTACCTTCCCCATACCCCGGGATTAAGCATCCTTGCTCTGTTTCCGGGTGGAGCTGGGGCCTTTCTGGCCCTTTCCCACGTCCCCAGATGCCATGTGCCCCAGATAAACTCATGTGCGGTCTCTTCCAGGGTCAGCTGCCTGCCCCCCTCCACTCTTTCTCCTCCTACCTCTGTCTGTGGTATTTTCCTTCAGGGAATGCCTCCTCCAACAAAAATCGCTCTTCTTTATCTCCATAATCTGTAATCACCACTCCTTCTGAATTCTTTCTATGAGAGGTATGCACCTTTCTTTTTTTTTTTTTTAGTTCCTATCAGTTTCTGTCTTTAAAAACAAAAACAAAAATACTCCATTGCTCCCTGCCTGTCTTCTCCAGGGCTGGGCGCCCCACGTCATACGAGCAAGCATTCGATGAGATGAGCACTGACTGGCACGAGTTGTAAGGGACTTTTGCACATCTACTCGTCCGCCAAGGCCTTGCACGTTGAAGTCGAGGCTTTGATATTCGTCTCAGCAGAGAGTTACTAACGCCACCATCACCAGTGTCCATGCGTAATCACAGTCTCCCGAATGAAAGACCCGGGTTTCACTGAACTGGATGATTCGCCAGAGACCAGGAGTCACAAATGGGATTTCCGCTCAGAATGACCTGGCTTCAGACCCTGACATAGCTATTTGTTGCTTAGTTACTTGCCATCTTACGTAGCTTCTCTAAACCTCTGGTTTCTTTTCTATAATATGGAATAGCAATGTCTTTCCCAAAGGGTTGGCCTGAGGCTTAAAAGTTAACTGAGGCGAAACGCTTTTTTTTTCTTTTTAATAAACCTTTATTGTTCAGATTATTACAGTTGTTCCCCCTTTTTCCCCCCATAGCTCCCCTCCACCCAGTTTGAGGTGCAACTCTTAACACAGAGCCTGGGGTTGGGAAATGTTGGCCATGCAGACACCTGTGCTCCCTCCTTAAGGACCTTATCACTGCCAGGTTTTTCTTTGTTTATTTTTAAAATTACATTTATTGGGGTGACATTGGTTAATAAGATCATATAGGTTTCAGGGGGACATTTCTATAAAACAAGACCTGCCTGCTGCACTGTGTGCCCACCGCCCAAAGTCAAACCAACCTCCCTCACCACATCTTAGACCCCCTCCATCCTAACAGACTTTAACATTTTTATTTTTATTTTTATTTAGGTATCATTGTTATACAATTTCATATTGGTTATATTAATTTCCGGTGTATAATACAGTGATTCAACATTTGTATCCCTTACATGGTGATCACTCCACTAATTCTAGAATCATCTAATCGATTTAGATTGTGTATTGTTTGATCTAACTCGGGGCATATTCAAGACGCCCAGAAGTAGGGAAGTCAGTGCATCTTGTCATTTTCAATGGGCTTTGATGTGTATCGTCTCACGATTCCCCAGAATGCTCTGGAGTGTGAGCAGTGTGGGTATCGTTAGACCCATTTTTCAGAGGAGAAATCTTAGGCTCAGCGAAGTTAAACCATTTGCCCGTAGTCCGTTTGGTTATCAAAATAGGTGTTCCTAGTAGTTAGAATGTGTCTCCGAGACTTAAACCTGGGTTCGCTTAGTTCATTGCAAACTCTCTTTCCACAATACACTGAAATGATCAGGTGGAGGGGGAGAACTGCTTTCAGCCTTAGTAATGACGAGACCTGGATGCAGAGGAACTAGGGAAATGTTCCAGGCCGGGCATTTTATAAACAGGGTAGAGGCAGGAACAATCGGGTTGGGCTCCAGGGAAAACGATTAGACATGTTTTGCTGCAGAGTTCATGGAAGAGCGGTAGAAAATAATGGAGTTAAGGCTGAGCATACACTGGAGGGCCTTAAATGCCAGACTAAGGAACTGAAACTGTAATTGGCCTAGGGGAGCCACTGAAGGTTTCAGAGGAGGAGAGGCCTCCAAGTCATGACTCACCAGGAATGGTTGAAGAAACTGGTGCTTAGCCGAGAAAAGAGAAGACTTCTTGGGGTGTTTGCCAGACTTGGGGGAGGACACGATCATTGTTAGGGGAAGGAAGAAAGAGCCCTGTTTCATGTGGGCTCCATGAAGGATTTGTGGGGAAACAGTGAGGGCCCATGGGTAGAAGCTCTAGGAGACAGATTCTCAGTTCACATGAGAAAGAACTTGCTGGTCTTTTCAAGGCTCTTTAACCATGATCTGGGCACTGGGAGGCACTGGGATGGAGCAGTGATGGACCAGGACAAAGTTCCCGCCCTCAAGGAGCTCCTATGAAATTGGGGAAGATGTACCTTAAAGTGGACCACCCCAGAAATGAATGTTTCAGCCCAAACTGTCTAGGGCAGTGATAGCGAACCTTTTGAGCTCGGCGTGTCAGCATTTTGAAAAACCCTAACTTAACTCTGGTGCCGTGTCTCAGATAGAAATTTTTTGATATTTGCAACCATAGTAAAACAAAGATTTATATTTTTGATATTTATTTTATATATGTAAATGCCATTTAACAAAGAAAAATCAACCAAAAAATGAGTTCGCGTGTCACCTCTGACACGCGTGTCATAGGTTCGCCATCACTGGACTAGGGCAAGTATAGGCTGCTCTGACAGGTGTAAGTTCCCTGTCACTGGAGTTTTCAAGAGCAATGTGTCTGGAAAGGGGATTATTGTGTTCCGAGAAAGGCGGGGTCAGTAACTTCTCATGAGATTCTGTGCTTCTCCGGGTGTTGCAAAATCTTCAGCAACCCTAAATCCTTTAATTAAAAGGAGATAAAAAGGCAAAGATCAATTAGCGTCTTCTTTTTCAAGAAGCCCATACTTGCATGCTCCATCTTACCTGGGGTTCGAGGTGCAGGAGGGTGGCCAAGCAGGAATTTCATCCTACTCGGAGCTGGGTGACTCCACCTATGAATTGAAAATCATTTAGCTGAAATTGTGACATCGTGTGCAAATTATGGCCCTGCTGCAGGCCGGGGCTGGGGCCCTGTGCAGCTGCGGCCCTGGCGCAATCCCCCAGCTGCTAACATGAAGACGACGCGGGGCGGGCGGCCAGGGCAGGGCCCCGCTGCAGTTAGCAGGCTCCAGGGGAGCAGGTGGGGCGGCCAGAGGGGTGGGGGGCTGGCCAGAAGCTGGGCCCCTGAGCTTGGCGCAACACCCCTCTGTCTACAGAAGAGTGTCACAGCCGCAATTTCAAGGTTTTGTGCCTGACTCCAGCCCTGGGAGGTGTGTGGGGAGGCTGATGAGGAAACTGAGGCTTTGAGATGTAAAGGGATTCTGCCAAGGTCACAGTGGGCAAGTCACAGAGTCCAGCTGGGTCTCCTGAATCCAGGGTGGGCATCTTTCTACCACACCCTCTGGGGTCAAGGCTGATCAGCTACAGACCTTCCCAAGGAAGACACCATGGTCAGTGGTCAGGCACCACTGCCCACACTTGTGGGTTCCATTGCAAACTCTGCAACACTCAGGTCTGTGGGGTTCCTGGGGGGATGAGAATACTAATACTGTCAACACTAACGTGACCCCGGGCAGGGCCAGCCACTGTGCCCAGCATTTTATAGTCATCATTTCCTTTAGTCCCCGAGTCATTCTTCCTCCGTTTCACAGATGAGGAAGCATTGACCCTGAGAGTTGAGGTGACTGGCAGAAGCAGAAGTGGAAACCCATGTCTGTATAATCTCGAAGGACAGCACGGCCTCCCTGTCTCCTCCGCAGGTGTCCTTGCCAAGTCACCGAAGGAATGTCCAGGGTGCAGTTCTTCTTGGCTCCCAGGCCAAAAATGTCAGCAGTAATAATAATAATTAGCAAACCCCTCTGTCTCTTTATAACACACTTGAGAGTGTGTGGGGCACTTTCACATCCATTCATCCCATTTGAACCCACAGGTCTTGGGGCTTCTGGCAGGACTGACTGGCCATCAGAAGGCCTTGTCCACGTCCCAGCTCGTGGCATGGCAGGCGCCAA
Organism: Myotis nattereri; assembly: GCF_964212035.1. NCBI lineage: Eukaryota > Metazoa > Chordata > Mammalia > Chiroptera > Vespertilionidae > Myotis > Myotis nattereri. Next base: position 31,588,225 of record NC_138083.1, on the reverse strand, counting down.
GACCCACACTTGAGCCTTCTCTTCAGGGTCCAGTACTCCTTGCCACATACCTCTCTACCCTCTCTCTCTTCCGGGTCATCGGCCAGAGCCAACAGCGGTCATTCTGCCCGGCCCTGGTGCAGAGCCACCTCTCTGGTAAAGCCACTGGAAGCCTGGGAATGGCTGCGGCCCCGCCTCTCTTAGGCAGCTGACCGCCAGGTTAAGTGAACAGCCTCTGGAGTCGCTCACATGTGGATGGGAGTCTCCTGGTTGCACAGATTCATGTTAACCCATTCCTTCCCCCTGAAAAAATATCAGTAATAATAGTACCTGTGTGATAGGATTGATATGAAGATGGAAAAGGGTCATATATGTGAAGTGTTTAGCCAGGGTAGTTATTTCCATCTTTATGATGAGTGATTGATTCACGTGTTCAAAAATATGAGTGCTCCTGCCGTGTGGCCAGCCCATGCTAGGTTCTGAGATGTGAATAATATTCAGCCTGTGCCTTCAAGGAGCTCAGTCTAGGGATAGGGGCAGACAGAAACAGATCATAAACAGATGCAGGTGGTAGCAGAGGGCCTATGGTGTATAAAATGCTGTGCAGAAAGAAGACATAGATTCCTCTTTCTCCAGACCACCTGTCTGTTCAGCCTCACCTTTCTCAAGATCCAGCACTTCCACATTTTTCTAAAGATCTTATCATCATGGAGCTGGGTCTTTATTTTCACTCCACCTCTGGGGGAAGGTGTGAGAAACTTGTGCTCTATCATGAATCCTCAAAGCGTTATCAGTTTGTTAAACTCCCTATCACAGAAAGTGTTGGTACTGGTGAATATTCACAATATTTACCTATTGGATCTTTCAAAAAATATATTCCCTTAGAGGAACACACAAGCAAACAAAAAATATAAAGAAAACAGATCCCTCTTCCCCCTCCTTTTCTTCGCCAATGCAGAACCTGGGCCCAGGGAGGGTCGGTGACTTACCCTCCAGTCTTACAGAGAGCATGTGTTGAAACCATGTCACCACTACCAGACCAGTGGTTGTCCCCGCTGCCTCATTAAAAAGTTCTGGAAACGCCCCAAGTGCCCATGAGTAGATGAATGGATAAAAGAACTGTGGTACATTTACACAATGGAATACTTCACAGCCATAAAAAAGGAACTCTTACCTTTTGCGACAGAATGGATGGACCTGGAGAATATTATGCTAAGCAAAATAAGCCAGTCAGAGAAAGACAATACCATATGACCTTACTTACACATAGAATCTAATGAACAAAATAAACTGATGAACAAAATAGAAACAGACGCATGGATACATGGAACAGACTGACAGCTGTCAGATGGGTGGGGGAAAGGGCATGGATGTAAGAAGGTGACGAGATTAGCCAAAAACCATATATAGAATAACCCATGAACACAGACTACAGTGTGGTGATGGCCAGAGGGAAGTGGGACAGGGGTTCGGTGGAGGTGGGCAAAAGAGGGGAATATGGGGACATCTATAATAGTATCAACAACAAAAATAAAGTTTGTGCCCTCGCTGGTTTGGCTCAGTGGATAGAGCATCAGCCTGCGGACTGAAGGGTCCCAGCTTTGATTCCGGTCAAGAGCACATGCCCAGGTTGCGGGCTCAATCCCCAGCAGGGGGTGTGTAGGAGGCAGCTGATCAATGATTCTCTCATCATTGGTGTTTCTATCTCTCTCCTCTCTCTTCCTCTCTGAAATCAATAAAATGTATTTTTAAAAATACTAATAAAGTTTATAACAACAACAACACATGTTTCCCCCAATCTGGAATCAAACTGACATTCAAATCCAGATGGTGTCTGGATTTACCCCATTATGGGTCACATCTATGCACTTTTCTTTTTAATCCTCACCTGAGGATATGTTGTTGTGTGTTTGTTTTTTTGTTGTTGTTGTTTTTTAATATATTTTATTGATTTTTTACAGAGAGGAAGGGAGAGAGATAGAGAGTTAAAAACATCGATGAGAGAGAAATATCGATCAGCTGCCTCCTGCACATCTCCCAGTGGGGATATGCCCACAACCCAGGTACATGCCCTTGACTGGAATCGAACCTGGGACCCTTCAGTCCGCAGGCCGACACTCCATCCACTGAGCCAAACCGGCTTCGGCTTGTGTGTTTTTTTAATTGATTTTAGAGAGGGGGTGTCTGAGAGAATGAGAGACAGAGTTGGAGACAGAGAGAAACATTGATGTAAGGGAGAAACATCGATTGCTTGCCTCCCCGATGCACCCTGACCAGGGATGGAACTCACAACCTAGGTATGTGTTCTGGCTGGGAATCGAACCTGCCACCTTCGGGTGCAAGGGGCGATGCTCCAGCCTCCTGAGCTACCCAGCCAGGGCAGCATCTATGCACTTTTTTGACTTGTATCACCTCATTTGCTTCTTCCCTGTACTCAGTGATTAAGAAGAGTGGGTGCGATTACCCCGTCACAGACTAGGCTCCCAAGGCTTCTAGGTTCAGTGATGGCCCCCCAGCCTTGCAATGGAGTGTTTCTAACTCCAACCCCAGTGCTCCTCCTGGCAGCCCTGAGCAGGCGAGCGTGCTAAGCGCCTCACGTCCTTGTACAAGTGGAAACCCCAATATGTGTGATGAGTGAGAAAAGACTGAGCAATGCTCTGCTTCTGGTTTCTGCTGAGACATTTCTTGGAGACTTCTCAGCTCCAGCTCTGGACAGGATACTGAAAGAAAACCACGACAAAATTTCCCAAACTCTACAATCCAGAGGTGTTCACCTTTGGGAAAAAACTCACAAAAGTGAATTTCCTTTCTTATCTCCCCTCTTCTCCCCAAGTTGGTCTTGCATAAGCAGGCTGCCCTGCCATTGGGTGACGAGGATGTCGGGGATGTCGTAAGGGAAACGCTTACAGGCACTACAGGAATGACCTGGTGCCTCGCCCACTTCATTACAATTCTAATTGGGGTGTGTAGGAGAGGCTTCTATAAATGGTAAGGCAATCCTGGGCAGGCTCTCATCTCCCCACTTCTCCCTGCCATTCCCAGTGAAACGCCAAGAAGAGGAAGAGACGGCAGAAGGTGAAGCATGGCTGGTGAGTGCATGACATCTTCTCTACCTGGTCTTAGCAGGAAGCCCGGCTCCTCCTGGGCCAGCGGAGAGGCCAGTGTCCAGGCCAGGACAGCTGCCCTGGGGGCTCCAGGGGCTCTTTGTATATTAAGATTCTGTTCTTTCATGGTAGCTGCCCAGTCCCTCTAGAGTGGTTCCAGGGGTAGAACATATGTGGGATGTAGTCCTGAGTAAGGGACAGGATATTCAGCATCCCTTTAGACCAGTGGTTCTCAACCTTGGCTGCACATTAGAATCACCTGGGAATCTTTTTAAAATCCTGATTTCTGGGCCTCATCCTCGGGAAATTTTGTTTCTTTGTTACTAATGTTGTGGCCCCACCCCATAACAAAGAAACAGAATTTCTGGAGCTTGAGGCCCAGAAATCAGGATTTTAAAAAGATTCCCAGGTGATTCTGATGTGCAGCCAAGGTTGAGAACCACTGCTTTAGACAGATGGATATAAGCTTTGCTGTGTCAAGCCAGCTGGTACCTGCTGCCCGTGTTTCTCAGTGCACTTTTACCAGCTGTCAGTAACATAGGCAAAGAAAAGCACATCTCAGAGCCACAAGGCAGTGAGCGCGTGACAGCCTGTAAATTGATTTAAAAGAAGCCATCAGCAGCATGGGAATGCCTCTAAGTAAACTACACATTCAGAAGCAGCGGCAGCCTCTTTGAACATGAGCTGATGAGCTGAAACCTCCCAGTAGCAGAAGAGGCAGGTGTGCCAGGCTCCCTAGGAGCAGCGCCAGGGAAGGCGGGTGGGAAAGAACCACAAGGTGTGCAGGTCCTTGAGCTCTGCGGTCACCACAGAGGATCCGGGCTCTTACTAGGCAGCCCCCCCGCTAGGCGGCATGCTATCGCCGTCCTGGGCGCTCAGCCTAGTGCCTCGCCAAACCCCCAAAAAAGGCTTGAACCCAGCCTGTAACACATCGTGAATGGTGGTTAGGGCCTCAGGAAGGTTTGCCAAAGAAATCACTGAGCATCGTACAAAAGGTGAATGCTGGTTCCTTCAGGAATCACCACGATCAGGACAGGGCAGCAAAATGGACACCACCGCCCACCCACATTTCCTCCGGCGAACATGCAGCAACACGCTGGGTTGCTACGGAGAGGAGCTTGGGATCCTGTCGACTGTAGCAGAAGGAGATGTCAGCTGTCACCGAGGCCATCGCCCTCCCCCAGGGGGAGGAGGCAGTCCAGGAAGGGCTAGAGACTTACCAGATCACTCGGAGAGTGGGTGGCACAGCCCAGACCCGGTCCCAGCAGCACCCTGGCCACTGTGTCCTGTTAGCAGAGCTGGTCCCTCACTTGAGCTCTACCATCAGTCCGCCTTCCCTGCCAGCACCAAGCCTCAGGCTCCGGTTGTAAGATGAAGGGCTTGAAATAGATGGACTTTCAGGTTCCCTCCGGTCCTGGCGACTCTCACCTTGAGAAGAAGCCAGGGACAGAGAGCGATGGGCCCAGCAGTGCTCACCCCCTGGGGCCGGTGCCGGGCGTGGGCCGTGGGTGGGCGGATAGCCCCGGGCCCGCCGCTGCGCTGCCTGTCGTGAGCCCGGCTTGTGTGCCAGTGCCTGTGAGTCAGGAGGTCTTAACCTCTTAGAGCTCAACATCTAAACCAACCAGAGACCTTCTGAGGTCACAACCCAACATAGACAATGGCTGGTTGGAAGGAAATAAGCTTTTTAAAAGGCGGGGAACAGACCAGAGAATCTTTATTCCCTTCCGTTTGCCAACATGCAGTTCCCAGCTCAGCTCCTGGTCGCTCAGCCAGAAAGCGCTCAGTCAGAGCCTCTGGAATGAATGAACGTATTCACTGGATACCCAGGGAGAGGGGCCCCAGTGGGCGCAGCAGGCGGTGTGCTTGGTCAGGACTAGTTTGTGGTGTGAGGAGTGCTCTGGGCAGCGGGGAAGGGAGGTGGGTGGGTCAGCAGGTGTGACCCAGGGGACTATGGGTCCACGTGTGTAGGTTGGAGAGAACTGTGCCCAGTTCCCAATTTAAGCTTCTTGCTGGAATCAGCGGGGGTTCAGTGACTGCCTCCTGGTGGAGAGGGCAGCTGGGCTATGGGTGGGGCGGTGGGGGTGCAGGAGGGCCTGGCAGTGTTCTGCATGAAGTTCAGTTGACCTTGAACACCACGCACCTGAACGGGGTCCACTGATCGCAGATTTTCTTAACTCTCACACCTGAGTTGTTCAGGGGCAGCTCCTCAGCTGGGAATCCCTGTGTGCAAAGGTACATGTGGGTTTCCAACTGAGGGCAGCCGGCACCCCTCCACCCCCCCGCCCTGCAGCGTGGCACCCTCTGTCTGCTGCCCACTGAGTCCGGGCCCCAGGGTGGATGGGGATGCAGGCCGTGAGCACCGACCCTGGGCTCACTGTGGAGTGGAGGCCTCGCTCCCCATCCCCACATCCACTCGCAGGCCCCGGGTCGGAAGCAGAGCTCTCAGGGTTCAAACGTGAACCTCAGGCCCTGCCTGCGAGAGGCCAGGCCCTCCCTCGCGGGACCAACACTGGCCGCTGGGGCAGGAGGCTCGCTGCTGGCTATTTTGCTGGGCAGAGCGCTGGCCTGGCTGCAGAGACTTCCCTTCTCGGGCCTCATTCCTCAATCTGCGAGGACCATTCTAGGCCGTGGGTCTGCCACAAAACGTCTCTCCTGGGAGCTGGGGCACAGCGGCTCTTTCTCTCGGGGTCCTGCCTCCTCCTGGCCTGGAATCTAGGAGGGGCCCTGGTCCCCCTCACACTGGGCTACAGCTTCTTGGCTCAGTGGGGCCTGAGCCCCAGCAAGATCTGTGGTCGCTCTGAAAGCAGAGAGCGCCCTGGGCTCAGGGGCTCATGGCTTCAGGCACTCGGCGTTGGTGATGGGACACGCTGCCTTCTCTCCCCCCTCCCCACCCCAGTCCACCTGCTTCCTTTCCTCTGGGGCAGCAGCTGCTCCCAGGTCAGCGGACACAGACCTGCCAGCAGCTGCATCCACCTGGAATGAGGGCTGCCCGTGCTTCCAGCGGTTACCGGGGATCAGTACAGACGGGGGTAGCCCACGGGTTACAACTACACATCCAGGGGCGAGCTCTGGATTGGCTCTCCGCTCAGGCCCCACTCGCTGAGTGATCTTGGGCAGGTTACTCAGCCGAAGTGTCTCCGTTTCCTCATCTCTAAAATGGGGTTACTGCGGAGCCCCCCTCAAAGGCGCTCAGTCCACACAGCTCACTAATTTGGGGGAACTTTTCATAAGCCTAAAGAAAAACCCTATGAGATGAAGTCCATTTTCTAACCGAGGGCGATTCTCAGAGGGACCTCTCCCACAAAGAGCTCCCCTGCCCCCCTTGCCAGCCCCCACACCTTTCCAGGTCCCCAGTGAGCTGTTCTCATTCACCTCAGATGACTTGTTCCGCCTCCACCCCGCTGGGCCGTACTCCGTGGGCGGGCGGGGCATCCCTCTCCTCCCCAGGGCCCACATGCCGGCTGGGGTGTGAGCCGAAGGGAGGAAAGTATTTCCCTGTCGCTCAGGAAATGAGGCCCCACAGTCTGTGCTCGGGGCTGAGAGACGGGCTCACAAAGAGTCGACATTCTCCTCGTGTTCCTCCTGCGGGGAGAGGAGGCAGTCCCCGGTCCCCACCCCATCCCACCTCCTCCCAGAGTTGCTATGTGGCTCAGGTGAGATAATTAATGTGAAAGACTTTTGATAAGTGTAAAACGATATATCAACCTAAGGTAGTCATTCTCTGTCCTGGGTGCTTATTAGAAACACCAGGAGAGTTCAAAATAAAAATATGAATCCTGTCCCTAAGCCAGACATTCTCATTTAACTGGGGTGCTTATTAGAAACACCAGGAGAGTTCAAAATAAAAATACGAATGCTGTCCCTAAGCCAGACATTCTCATTTAACTGGTCCCGGTGGGGCTCAGGCCCATCCCAACTCCCCAGGTGCCTCTCAGGTGCAGCAACCACCGGTCTGAGCCAAGCTCTCTTAAGTGAACTGTCCAGAGTCCTTCTTCCTTCCTCTGCTCTCCCGCTGACCATGTTATGTTGAGACAGGCCGTGGGCTGTGAGCGGCCCTTTCTCTCTGGCAGCTTCCTGGAGCCATGCCAAGTCATGGCCACCCCGGCCACCTCGGTTGACTGCAGGGTGGCAGCTTGGAGTCAGATGTGGTCAGACAACACTGGCTTCCAGTCTGGGCTTGGGTGCAGGCTCTGCCTGAGTGTGTGATCTTCGGCAAGTGATGTCACCTGACTGGACTTTCAAATCCCTCATCTGTGAAATGGGAATAATATCTCATAGGGTTTTGGACATAATGCAAGTGACATGCTTAGCACAGCGCCTGGCACAGCGGACGTCCTCAATGGCAGCCCCCCAAAAAAACTCAAACCCTCCTGTGTTGCTTTTGTCATTATGTGTGGGATCCCAGGGGACTTGCACCCCCAACTTCTGGAGGTCCAGGTGCTAGTGATGAGCACATGTTGGATCTGAATACTAAGCCCACAAGGATGTGCAGGCTTCGCTCTCTCCTTCTACATATGGAGAAAGCATGTTCCGGGGCACTGAGACCTTGCCTGAGGCCTCATCCTGCCAGACAACCAGTCCAGGGCCCTTCACTTCATCCCAGCAGCCTGGCCGGCCCCTCACTCAGCCGCTATCGGAACCCCCAGCTTCTCTCCAACTGGGTACCAAGCAATCCTACCACGTGTGCTGCACAGGGACTGCAAATGTCTGAATGTGGGGAAAAGATAAAGGGAACGGCACAGGCCCGAGAGAGAAGGAAGTGAGAGCAGAGAGGGAAGCACCTGTTCTTGGGGCTGGTGGTGGGGCCAGCCAGGAGTTGGAGATGTTCCATGGGCTCAGGGGCCATTGAGAATGACTCATAGACCCTCAGTTACCAGGATCTAAGACCCGGATTCTGAGCCAAGCTCTGCTTCTAAGCCCCCAGTAACCTCAGCAGATGGTTTCCCCTTTCAGGGTCTCAGTTTTGTTACCTGTAATATGGGAATATGGGATTACATCACTGTTTTCCAAGCTGCCATGTGTCACCCATTAGTAGGCTGTAAAATCATTTAGTGGATTATGACCAGCAATTACAATGAAGTGGAAGAGGAAAATGGCAGTAGGAGTTAGTGTTGTTCTGTGAAACTTCACGTCAGGTATAGACCCCTGTAGAGAAACACTGTGAAATGTATTTCTTTTCTTTTTTAAAAAATAGATTTTATTGATTTTTTACAGAGAGGAGGGGAGAGAGATAGTTAGAAACACTGATGAGAGAGAAACATCAATCAGCTGCCTCCTGCACACTCCATACTGAGGATGTGCCCGCAACCAAGATACATGCCCTTGACCGGAATCGAACCTGGGACCCTCCAGTCCTCAGGCTGATGCTCTATCCACTGAGCCAAACCGGTTAGGGTGAAATGTATTTCTTAACGTGGTTTCTAAAAATGCTAAAGACACTTGGCTGGATTTTTAATATATTTATCAGCCTAATCAACTCTAGAAATCTGTAAGATACAACTACGTCTTTGCCTAGAGAAGAGACACAGGGAATAAGGTCTGGTCAGGTGGGGGAGACCGGCCACTGGAGTATCAGTTATGTCATGTTGGGCCATCTGCCAGCAACTCCATGCGGTGGTCCTCCCAGGAAGAGGAGGTGAAAACCCCAGTCATCACCCACAGCCCAGTCCCACTTACCTGTCTGCTGTAGGTGATCCAGTTACAGAGTCAAGCCAATCAGGATTGAGATGGCTGACTAGTCACCCCCTTTCACAGTCTGGACTCTGTTCTGTGCTTCTCATGTTACCCCTGCCAGAGGTGGACCCAGAATAAGTTGGGGGGTTACATCATCAGGTATATGTGAATGACAGCGAAGCTCCAAATAGCAATGGCTTAGAGAAATAAACGAGATAGACGTGTCCTTTTTCCTGACCTAACAGGTGTGGATGTAGGCAGTTCTGGGCAGAAAAGGCAGCTGCACATGCCCCAGGGGCCCGGGACCGTGCAGTCCCCACACTGCTGTTCCCAGGGCACGCATGGTCCAGGATGACCCCTAGAGCTCTGTCCATATCCCTCCACGGTCTGGGCAGCGGGATGGAAGAAGGGGGAGGTGAGCCGGCTAAGGGTATTTGCCAACTATTTTGAAGAGGAAGCTGAGAACAGGTATTCAAGCAAATACTTGCATATAAACGTTCATAAGAGCCACTGGGCTCTGGGAGGAAAGGGCAAAGCCTCTGCCATTGGCTCGGCCACAGCATATAGTGCATAACCCTGGACAGAGCAAAGAAGGATGTGGACCTGTTGAAGGGGAGGCAGATGCCACTATAGATGTGGAATCCCTGAACCCCTCTTTCCTTCCCCCTGTGTTTGGCAGAGGCTGTCGGGACATTCTTTCTGCTCTCAAAGAGCTCATGTCTGGAATAGTGAGCTTCACCTGGAAGAAGACAAGCATCCTTGTGTTTAAGAGGGAGGTGAAGAATCTCTAGAGCAAGCAGGTCAATCTCATGGCCCACGGGCCGCATGCCTCATTTATTTGGCCTGTGTTAGCCTTTGAGTTTGACCTGCTTGCTCTAGAGGGTTCATGTTATCTGAACCCACATGGTCCTCAGGGCTCTTCTTTTTTCTCAAATAAGATAAGGAATAAAGTTCTACCAAATGTCAACCTGCAGGCATGCACAGCAGGTCGTGAGCAAGGTTGGGGAGGAAGCAAGGGTTTGAAAGGTGGGACCATTGCTCTAGAGAGAACTAGTATCTACACATATAGGGGTTGCCAGGGCATGTCTAAGATCTGGGCTGTCTCCACTCGCTATTTATGTCCAGGAACGTTCATCTCCCCTCCCTCCCTCTGTCCCTTCATTCCTCTGCGTGTCCTTCCCTGAATTCTATAGATACTTGTCAATTGCATGAATGTTTTTGTTTCTCTGATTTTGTGCAAAAACTTAATGTATTCTTTCAATAATTACTTGTTGAATGAATGAATGAACGAATGAGAGGATGTGTGAATGAATGAATCTTTAGTACCATGAGCTGGTAGCAAGATCACCTTCTGAGCACCCCTCTCCTCTCCGGGAGCTTTGTCTGGCTCACCACCCCAGAGGGGCTGGATTTCACTTGAAAGAGTATCTATGATGAGTCCTCTGCCTATTTCCAAAGCTACTAGAAGGGGAGCCCCCAGCCCCAGGCCTGCCCTGGAGCTACACTATCTTCGCCTCACCTTTCCCTGTGGTCAGAGCCTTTGTTCTAGCCACATAACACACCTGCTCTCCTGTGCCTTGGCCTCTCTTCCTGTTGCCTGGGATGCAGGCTGCTCCATTGCACCTGACAAAATTCCTTCTTCCTTCAGGCCCAGCATCTTCATGAAGCTTTTTCTAATTCCTAAGACCGAAAGTGATTCTTTCCCGCCTGCATCTCCTAGACACCTTTTGCTGGGGAGGTCGGATTTACCCCGTTCCATCATTCAGTGTCTTACTCACTGCTGAAGGTCTTTGAGGGTTAAAACTTATTTTCATACTTTTTACACTGCCAACATTGTGCCTAACCCAGTGTCCTGTGAGTGATAGGTACTCTCTATATATTTATTGAATAAAGGCCCCATATTCACCTTTTCTTATGGACTAAATCTTGAGGTGTAGTCATGATGGTCGTGGTATGACATTAGTTTTTGTTTGTTTGTTCATTGAACTCCTTCATTCCTTTGTTTACCTACTTGTCCTAATGTAGTCAACAATGTGCTGGGCTTCAGAATACAAAAATCACGAAGGCCCATTCTGGTGAAGAGAGACAGACACATGTAAAGAGAAGCTGTGTCTGGTGCTGGAATGTGCCTCCACACTCGCATAGCTGTGGTCTCATCATAAAGACAGAAAAATCAGTTTGGTTTGCAAAGGCATGGATGATGAAACGTCTCAAACATAACTCAGAGGAATAAAACTCTTTAAAGGTTTATGTAGACCAACCTCCCCAGACCTCATGGTACCGCTCATAAACTCTGCTCAGTTGAGCTCCATCACCTCCACAATCAAGTGAGAGGAAGCAGGGAGGGGCAGTGAATTTCGAGGTGTTTGCATTCAGGTGTCATCCAGAGATCTCATGGGCCTTTGACCTGCTCCTTTACACTGCTCTTGCCAGTGAGTGTTTGAAAGTCCAATCTCTAGGCCTACAAATCCTGCCCGGAGTCATGCTCTTCTCCCCAGCATCAGAGGCCCAGGCCAACACCAAAGTGTTGCATGTATAAAGCATTAAATACACAAGTAAACATTTGCTGGATGTTGGAGTGGGGAAAGGCACTGAGTGTCCAACAGATGCAAAGGGAAAAGCAAACCAGCCAAACCAGGCCGGTGGAGTTGAGAAAACTAGCCTCCTCTCCATCCTATGTGAGCCCCCATCCACCAAGGAATGGTGCTAAAAGTGGACAGAATGCGGGTGCGCTGGTTACGCAGCTCTCCTGGCTGTTTGGCTAAAGCTACGCTGAGCACCTGGCCAGCTCCTTGAGGGCTGAGTGTCAGCTGAGCAGGCAGCGTGGTCCGAATAGTGAATAGTGTAGGCAGAGGTTCAGCTGTTTGAAGGGCAGAGGGGAACCAACCCTTTGTGAAGTTCTCAGTATGTTCAGTCAAGGTCTTTGTATTTTTTTTTCCTTTTTTTTTTTTTTTTAATTTTATCCCAAATAGACTTGAAGCTTCCTGGGCATTAATCTTGCTGGGCATTAAACCTTCCTGAAACTGTAAAGGAGCAGGGTTTCTATCAGACTTACTGGCAACAAAACTCTCTCTCCCTTGGGTTCATTGCTGCTTGCTGACCCTTGTGGCTTAGGTTCTGGAAAACCTCCTATCTCGGTCTTTGTATTTTAATGTGATTTTTCCTAAAAGTTTGGCACCTCGCTGACTAGTCCTTTGGTAATTTATACCTTTTCAAATAAGGTACTATTGTTTGAAATACCTTGCCATGCCACTATTCCTTGCCTCTCAGGACCTAAGGTCTTCTCTTTTCTGTCCCACAGATTTAAAACCCCAGAATATCGACTGGCAGATGACTGCCAATCGGCAAGCGCATAGCACAGACAATTACAACAGCCAGGAGCTCATCTTGCGACGAGGTCAACCGTTCCGTTTCTCATTGACCCTCAACCGAGTTCTTAGATCTGGAGAAAGTCTGGGGTTCATAGCCTCCACAGGTACCTGCTCCCTGCTCCCCGCTTCCCCCACATCCACCTGAGTAGCCCATGGGACTGTGCATCCAAGAGGTGATGATGGTGGCACGGGGGTCACTGGGCTCTGGGCTCCAGCCCAACTCTGCCATTGACTCTGTGTGACCTTGGGAAAGTTTCTGCCTGCCTTTGAGCACAAGAATCCTAGTCTTCAAAGCAAGAGGAATTTGGCCTACATGGTCCGTCTCTCTTGTTCAGCGGTTCTCAACCTGTGGGTCGCAACTCCTTTGGGGGTCGAACAACCCTTTCACAGGGGTTGCCTAAGACCATCGGGAAAACACATATATAATTACATATTGTTTTTGTGATTAATCACTATGCTTTAATTAGGTTCAATTTGTAACAATGAAAATACATCCTGCATATCAGATATTTACATTACGATTCATAACAGTAGCAGCATTACAGTTATGAAGTAGCAACGAAAATAATTTTATGGTTGGGGGTCACCACAACATGAGGAACTGTATTAAAGGGTTGCGGCATTAGGAAGGTTGAGAACCACTGCTCTAGTTGCTTCCAGCGCCACAATGTGGTGCTTCCTTGGATGAGCCCATGGAAGGGCCCCTGTGGTTGTGTTGGAACCTGATCTCTCCCTACAGTCCAGTCAGTATGCCTTGGTTTTCACTGACCCCTTCTTCTTTTACAGGGCCCTCCCCCTCAGAATCAGCCAAAACGAAGGCTGTGTTTCCACTCTCCAATGGGACAAGTGGTGGCAGCTGGTATGCACAGCTCGTGTCCCAGAGGGAGAATACTCTGAACATCTCCATCTCCAGTCCTGCCAATGCACCCATAGGGTGGTACACACTGAACCTTCAGATCTCCTCCCAGGGCAACAACTTTACTCTGAAACTTGGGATGTTAATACTGCTCTTTAACCCCTGGTCACAAGGTAGGCACCTAACCACCCACACTCCCAGCCATCAGCTAAGCAGTGCCCATGGAAAGGAGATTAGTGGGGTGGTTTTCATGGGCTTAGGTTTGATTAGGAAAAGTTTGTGGGATATGGAAAAAGCATAGAAACTATAAGTCAGAAGCAATAGGTCTGAGTCCCAGCTTTGCCAATTATCCAGCTGTGAGTCTGGACAGTCTCTCTATCTTTCTGAGCCTCAAATTATTCACCATTAAATGGACATCCTGCTATTTCCTTTGGGGGTATTGCAGGAATCTCATGATCTTTTACATCCTGCATAGCATGACCTATATATATAAAAGGCTAATATGCAAAGTGTCCCCTCGGGAGTTTGACCAGGAGACCAGGAATTCGAGCGCTCGCTATGATGTGCACTGAACACCAGGGGGCGACGCAGAACATGACGGGCAACCAGCTGCGGCGGTGGGGCGCTAAGGGAGCGAGGGAAGGAGGAGGTGGGGAGGTGAAGAGGCAGGGAATCTGATCGGCCCTGATTGCTAGCCAGGCCTAGGGACCCTATTCTTGCACAAATTTTGTGCACTGGGCCTCTAGTGTAGTTATAAGGGACAATGACCACAGTACAATTCTGTAACATAGAGATAGCTCTTTCCCTAAAGGAGTAAGTGTCTCATTCCTGGGGTCTCATTTTCAGACTCTCGGATATCCCAGCTTCTCTTTCAAACTCATAGTTCCCATGATATCAGTTGGAAGCATAATAGCCCAAGGCTTCCTTCCTTGATGGAGGTTGGGGGAAGGCTGCAGGTATGACTTGCTCCAACTCTCAGGCCAGTATTCAAGAGTGGGAGGAGGACTGTCTTATAGCTCCCTGTAGGATTCTAATCCCTGATATCTGATTTTTGTGTCAAACAGCGGATAGTGTCTTTATGAATAACCAAGCTGAGAGACAGGAGTACGTTCTGGAAGATTCCGGTGCCATATTTGTGGGAAGCACAAATCGAATTAGCATGATTGGCTGGAACTTCGGACAGGTAAAAGGGTCTTAGGGACGCTGGGGGTAATATCCCTATTACACAAGAAGCTCAGAAGCTGGCCCCACAGACAGGTGGAAGCCCCCAAATCTATCTATTTGCCTGCCCTTCTAGTCATTCATTCAGAAAATATTTACTGAGCATCTACTGTGCGCCAGGCCTTGGTTGCACAGAAAGGATACCGAAGATGAATATGACAGATTTCTTGTCTTTGAGAAGGTCGCAATCTAGTGGGCAAAATCTAGTACTAATAATCAATGCAATGATGTGGTATTGGTACTACAATACACAAATGAGGATAAGGCCCAGTAGAGACACTTGGGACAAAAATATAGTTTCTGTTCATTCATTCATTCTTTCATTCATTCCTGTGAGAATGGGATGAAACTTCCTTGCTGTGTGCATTTAACCTTTCGAGAGTCCTTCATTACTACTTTCACCCCCCCTCCAATCTGAAACCACGGAATTCCCAGGTTTGCTCACCCTCCTGTACTGAGAGAGCTCTGGACGAGTTTGATGATTGAAGGCTGGGGGAGGTGGTTGTTCCTCAGTAGCTCTCAGTTCTGGAGGCCACAGAGTGAAAGGACCCAGGCACTTGCCGTGGCTCTCGCCAGCATAGCCCCCGTCCCCTCAATGAGCCAACACTACTTGCCATTTCTTTCATCATAACGTATGGTTCCATTTCGAACAGTTTGAAGGAGACATTCTGAACATTTGCCTCGCGATCCTGGATAGCAGTCTGAATTTCCGCCGTGACCCTGCTACTGACGTGGCCCGCAGAGGTGACCCCAAGTATGTCGGCCGCGTGCTGAGTGCAATGGTGAGTGATAACTAGTTGTTACCACATATCAGACCCAACTACGGGTTGGGCACATGCGCTTTTACACGTGACCTCGTCGCAGCCTCACAAATGCAGTTGGGCGAGTCCCATCCCCGTTTTGCACACGTGGAGCATGAGGCTCCTCTGAGGAAAGGACTGGCCTTCACACAGTGAGGGAGCGGCAGACGCTGAACAGGAGCCGGGTCTGCCTGACTCCAAAGCCCTTTCCACGGAATCAGGAGGCCTTTCTCGGATGACAAGAGGACTTTGTCCCCTTAGTGCC
Source organism: Myotis nattereri (assembly GCF_964212035.1). NCBI lineage: Eukaryota > Metazoa > Chordata > Mammalia > Chiroptera > Vespertilionidae > Myotis > Myotis nattereri. Next base: position 31,572,956 of record NC_138083.1, on the reverse strand, counting down.
CGTCAGAGCTGGGAGGGTGCCAAGCTGAGCCTTGGCTCCACCCTGGGCCCACTTGGAGAGGAGGGACGCTCCAGAGTGAGGCTGGAGTGTGGCGCCCCTTTGTTTTGACCCATCCCCTCCTCAGCACCGAGGGGGTGCTTGTCCGACTAGAGAGGCAGACGGCCAGCCCGCTCACCATCCACATGGGGAGCTGAAGCCCCAGGAGCTGAGTGAGGTGCTCACCGCTTGTGAGTCAAACCAGAACGAGGCCTCGAATTGCCCACCCAGGGCTTTCCCACTCGCCCAGTCTCTCCATTTGAGAGACCTGCACCCCCCTTACACACACGCACACGTGCATGCACGCGCACGGCGGGTCCTGGGAGAATCTCTCACTCTGCACTCAGTGTGCAGAGAACGTCCCCATCAGAAAGCGTCCAGCTCTGGGATTAACCTGCTCAGGAGTTACAAATTAAAAAGCTGAAAGTCAGAGCGTTCTTGATCTTTAATCCTCTGAAACTAAATAATTACCCCACAGATGTCTTTGACTCCTTTTGTAATGGGCCAGGCATGTCCCGAGTCTCTTAACTTTGAGTTGGAGCATGTCCAAGCTGACAAACTAATTACGCGGTTAGAAATGTGAACAACCTTCTAACCAGCTGATAAATACCTGGGGGTAATCAGAGAGGGCTCCCTGAAAGAGTGCAGTCTCGCACCTTGCAGGACAGGAGTGAGGAGGCCCAGGGGACGTGGAGGCACTGAGGAGATGGGTGGGAACCAGGGTGGCTGGCAGAGAGAAAGTGGGATGTGGACTGAACCTTAAAAACCAAGTAGCCAAAGACAAGGTGCAGTCCGGTGACTTGCGAAGCTGAGTCGCCTTGGCCCAGGAGAGGATGGGTGAGGCCAGCTGGCTCCAGAGCTCCAGCCGCTGCTGACTCACTCTCACCCTGGGGACAAACCGCTTTGCATCAATGCCAGTTCCCTCACGGCACCTCCCTGCTGCTCTCTGCAGACCTCCTGCTTGGGCTGGGCCTGCGCTAATTATGACCTGTGCAGGCCTTTGAAATGCTCAGCGTTAGCCAGAGATGACCCTGCTGATTACACTTTGGTGGCTGGAGCTCTGTGACTCAGGACATGGAAATGGGCTGCACAACCTTCCCTCCTGGAGGAGGCCCATCTTGCTTGATCCTGGCATTACTGTCCAGGCCCTCCTGAAAGGGATGCGGGCCTCACCCACCGCACGGAGGGGCCGTGGGAAACTGGGCCAGCCTGTCCTGGGCAAGGATCCTCTGCTCCCAGCCTGTCTGCCCCCATCAGGCCTTGTCACTTGCAGGCTCCACAGAGAGAGGGAGCAGGACTGGCAGGCTGAGAGACCCTGGTCCTGACCCTCGCTGTAGGTTTGGATGAATGCTGGTGAGAGGGTCATAAACTCTGAAAACTGGCTCCTGGGAGACACCTGAGAGCTTGTTTGTGTCTAACTTTCCCTGAAGAGCGAAGGTCCAGATGGGTGAGTTAACTTACCCACAACCACCGAGCTGACGGTGCCAAGGCCGGGCTTGTTACCCAGGTCTGTTTCTTTTTCTCCCTTTCAGCTTTGTATTTTGGAAATTTAATAATACAAAGTTCAGACTTTCACAAAAGTAGAGAGAGAAGTAAGATGGACTCCTGCGTACTCATGACCAGCTCAGCAGTTACCCACTTCTGACCAGTCTTGCTTCATCTCTGACCCCCTCCTCCACAGATTAATTTAAAATCCCAGATATTACATCATTTCATTCATAAATGTTTCAATATGTGTCTCTAAAAGACAATGGAACTCGGGCCTCTCAATTTCTAGTCCAGTGCTCTTTTCACACTGCATCATGTTTGTGTTACTTGTTAATCATGCCTTAAATTGAATGAATGAGTGATTGAATGTAAAACAATATTCCATCTTTATTCTTTCCAAGAAGAAGTTCGTTTCTAAAGTTCTAAAGTGATCTTTTAGAAGACCAGTACACCAAAGAGAGTTTCAAACCTCTGCAGGCTGGTTTCTGACCCTGCTTTGCCCCTGACGGGCCTGCCGCTCATAACTGACACATGGGTCAGGGGCAATCAAACATGGCCCGTTAAGCAAAGCACTTTTAAACCCATAAACTACTCAGTGCTGCTAAGGAAACATTATACAGTTACCATCCCCAAATCACCTAGGAAGACACAGGAAATTCACTGGATGGCTCCCTGGTTCCTTCCTCACCTCCTCGCCTTGTCCCCTGAACGCTGCATGTCACTCTCCGATGACTCATTGAGGATTTTTCTCCTGCCCAGGTCAATAGCAATGATGACAACGGTGTGATAGCTGGGAACTGGAGTGGCAGCTACGCCGGTGGCCGGGACCCCAGGAACTGGAACGGCAGTGTGGAGATTCTCAAGGAGTGGAAGAAATCTGGCTTCAGGCCAGTCCGATTCGGCCAGTGCTGGGTCTTTGCTGGGACCCTCAACACAGGTACCCTAGCGTGTGACGTGCCTTTGCTGGGTCAGTGGGCAGCAGTGGGGTGCTCCATGGCCGTCCCCACTGCCACCCGCAGTCTCACACCGCCCTTGACTTGCAGTGCTGCGGTGTTTTGGGATTCCCGCCCGGGTGATCACCAACTTCAACTCAGCTCATGACACAGACAGAAACCTCAGCGTGGATGTGTTCTACGACCCCATGGGAAACCCCCTGGACAAAGGCAGTGATAGCGTTTGGTGAGTGTCTAACCCAGCGGTTCTCAACCTGTGGGTCGCGACTCCTTTGGCGGTCGAACGACCCTTTCACAGGGGTCGCCTAAGACCATCCTGCATATCAGATATTTACATGACGATTCATAACAGTAGCAACATGACAGTTATGAAGTAGCAACGAAAATAATTTTATGGTTGGGTCACCACACGAGGAACTGTATGTAAAGGGCCAGAAGGTTGAGAACCACGGGTCTAACCCTTTCTGAGCCTCAAACCTGAGCAGCTTCTTGCTCTCCCCAGGCTCTGGACCTGGCTCCAAACAGGAGTTGGGAAGCAAGTAGCGTGTCAGCACCTGGTTGAGAATAGGGTTCCCAAAGCGCTGATGGCACATCTAGCAAGACCCAAAGCAGCTCTTCTCAGGGCTCTGCAAACTCTGGTGGTTTGCTCTGTTTTGCAGCCGGGTGAACAGCCTGACACCAGTTCATACCCCATGTGATACCAGGTGTGGCTCAGGGGCTCTGAGAAACATTGAAGCCATTGATTTTCCAGTAATAAATATAAATTTATCTCATTTCAGGGAGCTCATATAATTTATAGACTTTCTTTTTAAAAAGAGATCCATTTTCTCTTACTCATATATACTTTTTATGTACCTTGCTTGATAGAATAAAAATCAGTTTATTCTGGATTCCAACCGAAAATAAGAAGTTTTATATGTATATGGGCATGTATATTTCTAACTATAAATAGGCCATGTGCACATGTTTCTGTACACATATGTCATGTATAATACATGTAAACTGGAAGTAAGTTATAGACAACTTCTATGCATATATCTATAACTTCATACTGCAGTATATATACCTAAAATATATTGTTACAGCTCTTCGAGGTTATGCCACATGCCTAATTATTACCAGATGGCAACTGAAAGCAATTATGTCTGTATTTGTATATTCAACTCGATATTTATGTGTCTATAAATAAAGTACTCACATATGTCAGTAATCCATTTCAAAGGACACACACAAACACACACTCACATATAGATACAGTAGACAACCTGATAGCAGATGCCATCTTCTTTCCAGATGTTCAACTTTGAGATAGTCTCTAAAATATCCTTTAACACTCATTATTCCCAGAATAAGTAGGTTCCACTTTACTGGCATATGCTTGCTGTAACTAATGGAATAAAGGAAAATAAAAATTCATAGAGAAAGCTGTTAGGACAAGCAACAGCCCTGTGCCAACAATGGAAGTGTGTAGCATAAGCAGCCGTTCCCTCTGCAGGAAAGCGAGGCTCATGTGAGTCACTCGGGGTCACATGTGTTAATGGGGGGGAGAGAGCTTCTGTTCGGATGTCCTTTCATGATCTGCACGCACACAGCTTTCTCTCCAATGACAGTGACACTGCTACTTTGGGCCAGATTTTGTTCTCCAGCTTCTCTTAATTAGTTTCTTTTCTTCTCCCTGGTTTCTTCCTGTTGTTATTTTGTCCAAAATCCCACTGCGACCTGTTCTGGTTGTGAGGACAGTGCCCTTCTTCACTAAAGGAGATGACTGGTCCAACAAGATGACTGATTCGGGGAGGGGCGGCAGGGGTCCCGTTTGGCATAACCCTTCCATGACAACCTGCAGACTAGAAACTGCAGGGAGACCAGAAAGCCCTCTACTGGAAGCATTCCTGGTGCTGTTAGGGAGCAGGGCGTGGGGAAGCCATGAGTAGGGGCTGATGAAGGACTTAGGATGGTGTGTGGGGCACCAGGTGAGTGACTCAGGGAGGGAATTGTCAAAAAAAGGCTCCCTGGGAGCAGGAAGGTGGGGCTTCTAAGCTGAACTTGGAATTAGAACCCAGATCTCTTGGTGACTGGTTCATATCAGTGTCATAATTCATTACAAATAGAATCACTGTGGGGCAAGTAGGGGCCCATGGAGACATTCTGGAGTGTTTCCATTGTCATTTTGGGGGGCTTCATTGGAAGGTGTCAGACCGCATAGCTCTGACTTTTGCTGGGAGTGTCATCACCCTTCTCCTTCCCAAGACCCACCGTCCTTCCCTGAACCCTCCTCAGAAAGCAGTGGGTGCCGACGTTCCTCCGGCCCCTTTCCCTGCTGGCTGTGGGTGGGGACCCAGCACTGGACGGTCTGAGGACAGGGAGTCCTGGGTCCTAGTTTCAACCCCACCACCATCTTGCTCTAGGACTGACGTAAGCCACCTCATCTTTCTGGTCCCAAGTTTCTTCATCAGTGAGCTGTAATGGTTGGCCTAAAACTAAGTGTTCACTTAAGTGTCTTACCAGCTTTAATCTCTTGATTCTCTGCCACTTCAGCTCAGACGACTTTTTGTATGAGATGGCAAGGGAGCCTTCCCCTCCCCTCCACATGGATCCCACCCAGGGTGGGGGAGTTAAACCACCAGTCCTTTTCTGCCTGGGGTGAAAGTACTAGCCTATTATTACCAGGACAGTTTGGGTTTGGACAGAAAACCTTTGATCTGAATCTTCTATGCTGCAAATGTTGAAAGCTTTTAGAAATTGTCCAGACTTTCCCCAAGTATTAGAAGGTAAGAATCAAGTGTGATTAAGCATCTGAAAGTCCTTAATAATATTAACAGCAACAGCGAATAGTTCGTTGAGCAACTGCTGTGTGCCAGGGACTTTTCTAAGTGTTTACCTTTACTCTTCAGAAATGATGAGGTAGGCACTGCCATCCCCATTTTATAGTTGAGGAAACCAAGACACTGGTCATTTACCCACGGACATGGGACTGGGAAATGGTGAAGCTGGGCTTGGAACCAAGGTGGTGTTGTAAACTCTTCAGCACCAGAGAGCTTGCTGCCAGAGAATATTTTTATGATGACTCCTGACTGATGTTTGAGAAACCTGACAGCTTAATTGAGATTTTTCAGAGGGGTTGGCTGGACACCAACCAGGGTTCTGAGTAGGTGTTATCCAGCCCATCCCAATGGAGAAGCTGGGTTCTTGGGTTCACACTTAGGCAGCAAGTGCCACTTCTCTGTAAGACCAAACCCTGTCTCAGGGGCTCCGTGAAGGGAAGTGACTTGCCCAAAATCAAACTGTGAATTAGTGTCCAAGCTCTTTCAACAGGACTCTCCTGGGTCAAAGGACGTTAGGGCTGAAAGGGACCTTAGGGAGGGACCTGCTCATTTCATAAATGAGAAAAGAAAGGCCCAGAGAGAAGTAAGGCTAAACAGCTGGAGACATGTAGGCACTCTAAAAAAGTGTGTGACTCCACATAAGCTCCTTAACTTTTCTGCACCTTCAAGTCCTATCTGGAAAATGAAGGGCTAGATTAGGGGACCGCAGCAATTTCTTCCAGATCTTTCTTTAAATCACATTCTTCTAAGCCATTCCGCACATAACAATGGTTTGGCTTAAGAGGCACAAGGTTCTGGAGTGATCATGCCTTAAGAGTAGGGATGCTTTGTATGGAGTTATGTCTGGGATGCTTCTTTTATTCGGGCTCCCTTCTGGACCCCTGTACAGGAGGTCTCTGGGGCCTGCTCCGTAACCAAATGATCTGGAACTGTGTGGCCAAGGTTATCTTTATCTTGATATTTCAGACTTGTTTTCTTATCTTACTTGATTCCTCCGTTTCTGGAGTCACAGACCTGACTCTACTTGTAGACTTTATAGAGGTACGAGGTGGAAGGCACGTGGGATCGCCTTGCCCTGTCATCAGGGAGGTGGAGTCAGCCAGTTCTGGAGAAAAGCTGTTGGCACCCCACCCGTCAGCCGAGTCCTTGGCTACCAATGCAATCTCTCCATGGCTATTAGTCTCCACCACGATTTAGCCAGCCCCCAATGTACCTACAGCCCCTTGCTCAGATTCCTGGTAAGGAAACCAAGGCCCCAGAATAATTCAGTTCAAAAAACATAAGTATGTACTGTCTGCCAGACCCTGCACTGAGCACCTGGACACCAAAATCAGTGAGACGCAGGAACAACATTGGAGAAGGTCATGGCTGCGTGAGAAGATAGGCAATTGTGGAGTAAAAGAAGTCAAATGTGCAAGGTTCAGAGATAGCACAGGGATGGTTGGCACTCTCTAGACATGTCAGGAAAAGTTTTTGGAGGAAGTAGAATCTTAACTACATTTGGAAGGACAAATAGGAGCTTACCCGTGGAAAGGGAAAGGGATTGGGGTCACTTTCTAGACTGGGTCTTCTAACCCCATAAATCCAAAGATAGCATAACTGAGTTGTTGTCTCTAGGGCACTGGTTTATAAACGTCAAAGATTTCATTAGAACTGGCTCGGGTGGAGGGAGACAGGCGGGGCAGGAATGCATTTTTCAGTAAGTGCCTACAGCCTGTCCTATTCCTGAGCTCCTACTGCTAAACCCTCAAGACAGGAACAGGGGTTGGGAGTGTGGCACACACCGAGAAACAAACCAGAATTTCCATGGTGGCGCCCTCGGGCCTTTGAAAGGCACATACATCCCAAAGTGTGAGTAAAGTGCTGGCTTCTAAATGAGGGAGGAACCAGGACTTGTTTATTATCTGCTCTTTATCAAATTCCCGCCTTGCAAATAATTATTAAAACAGCTACTTACTTTTTTTTTTTTTTTTTACCAACCCACCCTTCCCCTAGGGTTCTCTACCAGGAAGAAAACAAATATGAAACTTGGTGCTGTTACTGCCTTTTCATCCCTCTCTTGCCTCTTGTATCCATCTAGGATCCTCTCCCACACTCCTGTTTTCTCCTGGGTAAATTCTAACCGATCAAAAAGACGTTTTGTGGGTCTTCCAAGAGATCATTTTTACGATGGCTTTTTTTTTTCTTTTTACAATTATAGAAATTGCAGAATATATCATCTGTACCCTGATGTTTAACATACTTTTAATATTTGATCGTTTTCTATCCAACATTTTCTCTATGTGTTGTTTATAGAATTGGGATTGCACATTTTACACGGCATGGGTACAAGACAAAGCATATGGCACATACATCCTTCTTTTTCCCACTCGTGGAAATCAACCACGTCACACAGTTTTAAATACTATTTTTTTAACTAAACATTATCAGCACGGTCCCGCTGTCCTTAAATAATCTCCAAAAATAAGATTTAAATGTATCACACTCCATGGAGTGGTTGATCCATATCTCTTTCCCTGCTGTTACTATTTCCCATTCTCTATGCTACCTGTCTAGTTCCCTGTGTTTCCTCTTATTATATATAACACTGTAGTGAGCATTCTTATATGTCAGTCTTGAGCATGCCTGTTTTTAGTCTCATAGAACGATTTCTAGAAATGGTATATCCTGGGTTAAAGGAAATGTACATTTTAAAGGCCTCTGACATCTATGGCTGCTGCATCCCAAGAAGATTCTAATAACCTATACTTCATTACTGTAGTGAACAAGGGTCTTCCTTCCTCCCACTCATCTCATTGGTTGGTATTATCTGGACTTAGCTGTGGGCTCCCCCCTGGTGGCCTTCTCCCTCTCTGCCTTGTGTTGGAGCTGACTCTGTAGTTCCCCGTTCCCTGCCAGATGCAGCAGGGCCACGCTGCTCCTGACAAGTATTTACGGAGCACTCTGACTCCTCTGACAGCCCTCGTGCACTGCATCCTCTGGTCCCCACGGGCAACCTCTCACAACACCCAAACTGAAAATAATTTTTCCCTGATAATAAAAACATAAATAAGAAGAGTCATTAGTAATATAACTACCCAAAGAAAAATACTAATGACATTATAGATCCTTTAGACATTTCATTCTGTTTATATTCACACACATTAGATGTATGTGTGTTGAGTATCAGTTACTCAAATAGGACCAAGTTGAGTGGTCTATTTTATCGTCTTTTAGATCTTTCTATGCTAATAAATTAAAATGTAGGGCAGTTGCGGTGCTGGGGGTAGAGGGATTGAGCAAAAAAGGGGAAAAAAAGAGGAAAACTCATGGACATGGACAATAGTGTGGTGTTTACAAAGGGGAGAGGTAGAAGAGTGTATGGGGGGATAAACGGTGACGCACAGAGGCTTGACTTGGGGTGGTGAACACACGATACAGTGTACAGATGATGTGTTGTGGAATTGTGCATCTGAAACCTGTGTAATTTTGTTAACCACTGTCACCCCAAGAAATCCAATAACAAGGAATAAATAAAAATGTAGCGGTAGTATAGTGTGGCAGTTAAAAGCAAAGGCACTGCAGCCCTTCTGCCTGGATTTAAATCCCACTCTCCCTCTTTACTCGCTGGGAGACCTTAAACAAGTCACTTACCTACTCTGTGCTCGGTTTTCAGAATTGTCGAACAGGGATAATAACTCCTACCTTCTAAGAACGTTGTGAAGGTTAAATGAGTTAACATATAGGGAAGTTAGAACACATGACAACTTTCTAGGTTGACACATAACATATTAGCTATTAGTGTTTATATAGTATATACATTTTAAAATATTCATTTATTTTGTAACTATAGTATTATAGAAGTAATAGAAACTGAAAACATTACAAGAAATAAATAGTGGAAAACTTGGTTTAATGTGCACCCAAATCTGTTTATAGGCACAATATATACACCAAACTGCTATCTAGACTGTGATTATCTAAAATAATAGAATTATTGGGACTGATTTTTTAATATATAATTTTCTAAATTCAAAAATGTTCATGATATTTGTATATATTTTCATATATATACAATAGGATGATGGGCATTGTTTGTTTTACACATTGTCACCTACATATTTTGTAACTTGCTTTCCTTACTTGGGGATATATTTTAGACATCTTTCCCTGTACGTGCCAGATTGATTTTGCTCATTCTTCTGGAGGGCTCTGTGATATTTGATTGCATGGCTGTGCCACAATTTATCTGAGCATTCCCTCACTGATGAACTTTTCCTCCATTAATTTTGCTATTACAAACAATGCTTCAGTGAACATCTTTCCATATGCATCTAGGTGCACTCATGAGAGTTTTTTAATAAGAGAAATTATTAGAAGTGGAATCGCTGGCTCATTGCATCTACAGATTTGTAAAGGTTTTTGATACTCATTGCCAACTTGCCCTTCACAAATGTCAGACCAGTTTAAACTCCCACAGTGCACCGCAATGCTGGCTTTCCCACGCCTGGAATGAGTATCACAGAACAATGCCCATCATCCTATGCTTTCATTTTTGTTAGTCTAACAAGTGTAATGGTATCTGTCATTTTAATTTTCTTTTAACGGTAGTGAGGTTAAAACCATTTTCACATGTTTAGTGATCATTGGTATTTCTTGTGAAAATTGCTTGCTCATTGGCCATTATTGGCGTGTTTGAGTTTTTACTCTGTGTATTTTTCTTATTGCTTTGTAGGTACTTTATAATACTGATTATAGCAAATTTCTGTCTACCATATATGTTGCATGTATTTCCCCCACTTTGTTGATTTTTTCCCCATCGTTTTCTCATTTGTCTTCAGTTTGAGTAATTTCTACTGATCTATCTTCAAGTTTACTGACTCTTCCCTCTGTCATTTCTATTCTGCTAATAAGCCCATCCATGGAATTATTTAATTTCAGATACTGGTCTTTTTCCAGTTAAAATTTTCCATTAGGCATATATATAGTTTCTACTTTTCTGCTAAGAATGCCTCTTTTTATCTGTTATGAGCATATTTTCTTTTATTTCATTGAGCATAGTTATAACAGCTGCTTTAAAGTCCTTGTCCAATAATTCCAACATCTAGGTTACCTAAGGATGAGTCACTATTGATTGTCTTTTCCCTTGAGGATAAGTCGTGTTTTTCTGTTGTTTTTATATGTTGATATATAAACATATTGAGTGATTTGGAATTCTATCGTAGACATTGGGTATGCCTGCATTCTGATATTTGGTATGTTGTCCCAGCTGTCTACCTGGGGTAGACTCAAACTGCAAGCTCTCTCACCTGTGGTGACAGAAGCTCAAGTCTCAGTGAGCGTTTGTCTTTAGCTGGACTGCTGGTGGTGGGCCGCTTACATGCATGGTCAAGAGGTCACCGCGAAGCGTGGGCTTCTCTTCCTCTGACTCTTTACTTTCTGAGACTTCCCCCGAGTGTCCTTGGTTGGCCCAGGCTCCATTTCTTACCTCCTCTGTCCGTTGGAGTTTTTACTGCTCTGCACTTTATCCCAACTGTGGCCTATCCGAGGGCAAAGTCATCAAAAGTGCAACTCAACCCATGCAATCCCCTTCCTCTAGGTTTTGGCTCCCTTCCAACTTTGTTCACTCCCAGAGTGTTGTCTTTTTTTGTTTTCAGTTTATTGTTATCTGCAGAAGGAACTCTCTGCTATGAGCTTCTTCCTCTATGTTGGAAGCAGAATCACAGTGTGTGTGTGTGTTTGCTAGGTCGGTATATGCAAGGCTACTATTTTGAAATAGTCATGTATCAGTCTTTTCCTTTATGGCTTCTGAAGTCGAGTCTCTGCCTAAAACTACCTTCTCCACCTTGTGAGTATTTAAAAAGAAATGTTTTTTCAAGTTGAAAAGAAGTTGGATTTATGTCAGACTTCTATCTTCTTCTAGTTGAACCTCAGACAGCCAAAGCCAATGTTCATGTCATTGCTGTAGGATTGGAGAGGAAAGAAGAGGGAAGAAGCAAGAATGAATAAGACTTTGGCTAATTGGCAGTACCTGGTGAGGGAGGGGACTGGTGACTGAGACATACCAATTGGGAGGCAAGGGAATGCCACTGATGAAGGACATTTTAGGGCTGGTCATTCTTCAATCCAGATCTCAGCCCAAAGGCTTTGTGGCTCCCAGCACTCCCACTGCAGTCCTGTTCCTTTTCAGCCCACACGAAACATAAGTATAGGGCACACAAGAGTAAACTGCATGGGTTTACCAGCTGGTTCACTGGCTCTAACCTGGTTCTGTTCTGCTCCTCAGAAGGGCGGTAGAACATGGTGGTCAAGGACGTAGAGTTTGGAGTTAGGCATACCTGGGTCCACACTGATTCTGTCATTGTTAGCTGCTAACTTCTCTGAGCCCAGTATCCCCTTTTATGAGTTGGGCATAGAAATAGTACCCATTTCAGCCCTGGCCAGGTGGCTCAGTTGGCTGGAGCATCGCCCAGTAGACCAAAAGGTTGTAAGTTTGATTCCTAGTCAGGGCACATACCGAGGTTGTGGGTTCAATCTCCAGTCAGAAGGCAACCGATTGATGTTTCCCTATCACATTGATGTTTCTCTCTCTCTTTCTCTTCCCCCTTTTTTTTTTCTCTCTCTCTCATCAACGAACATGTCTTCAGGTGAGGATTAAAAAACAAATGGTATCCTTTCACAGCGCTGTGAGAATCTGAGTGAGACAATGCGCGCCAAGGTTTAGCACAGTAGCTGACGTGGAGGAAACTCACTTGACCAGTATCAGAGCCCTGCACTGTCAGATCAGAGATAGGGTCTTGCCATTCACCAGCTGTGTGGCCTTGGGCAAGCTCTTCAGTCTCTGCTTCCGTCTGCAGGAATTTCCACGTCTGGAATGAAAGCTGGTTTGTGCGGAATGACCTGGGCCCCTCGTACAATGGATGGCAGGTTCTGGACGCCACCCCCCAGGAGAGGAGTCAAGGTAAACCCCTGCTGGCCCACTCATGGCCCCTGGTCTGGGTTTGGTTCTAAGTCACAGCCTCTCAGTTCTTTACAGTAGTGGACAGTGGCACAGGAAGGTCACCTGAGTCCTCTCCATCTCTGAAAGTCACAACGGGATTAAAACAATGTATTTCCAAAGTACATTGCCTTCTAATTTTGCTTGGCTCCGGCGGCTATTTAACTGAGTGCCTTCCCTGTGCCTACACGGCTGCCATCGCTGCTGCGGAGGCCCTGGCATGTGCCAGGCAACAAGAAAAAGAAGCCGTCATTTTCCTCTAGTAGTCTGTTCCTCCTAGCACAGGATTGTCTATTACCTTCATTTTTCGTTATTTCTTTCAAACTTAAAAAAAGTTCATTATACAAGTAATATGTGCGCATGCTTAAAGTTTTTTTTCAAATCATTCTCAAAGGACTTACAATGAACATTAAGTTCCCCAATGCAGCCTCTCTATCAGAAGCAACAAATGTGACCAGATTTGGGGGGTAGAGGGGGTTGGGGATAGGATAGTAACCCTCCAGATTAGTTTTGGACCACTGTTTTTCAAACTTTTCACTGCAACCCATTAGTGGTTATAAAATCAAGTTAGTGGGCTTTGGTCAGTGTGCTAAGTGGTTAGAGCATCGGCCCAAGCACTAAAGGGTCTTGGGTTCGATTCCTGTCAAAGGCATGTGCCTGATTGCAGGTTTGATCTCCAGCCCCAGTCAGGGCACGTGCAGGAAGCAACCAACCAATGTGTCTTTCTCACATCAGTGTTTCTCTCTCTCTCTCTCTCTTTCTCTCTCTTTCTCTCTCTCTCTCTTTCTCTCTCTCTCTCTCTCTCTCTCTCTCTCTCTCTCTCTCTCTCTCTCTCTCCACCCATCTCCCTCCCCTCCACTCTCTAAAAATTAATGGGGAAAAATATCTTCAGGTGAGGGTTAACAAAAAAATAATAATAATATAGTTAATGGGTTGTGACCATCAGTTTAAGGAATGAATAAGATGGCATGGAAAAGGGTTGGGGGAAGGAAAGAAAATAGCAGGGTGTATTGGACATAGTAAGAGTAAGCACCGTCCTGTGGAACTTCCGTTTCAGGCTCATATATGTGCAAGAGGTACAAACTGTGTCTAGAGGTCATGGTTTAAAGAAGCAGAAACAGTTGAAGGTGACTGTTCTGGGCACATAAAAGTGTGTCTGTACCTTTTTTGTTTATTTGTTTTGTAAATGCAAATTGGATAACACTCTTCTTTCTATTCTGCTGCACCTTGCTTTTTTCACAGCTGGGCATTTCATGAATTAAACTATATCTAGATCTATATATCTAGATCTAATTTATATTCATCCATCCATTCATCTATCTATTATCTATCTACCTACTTATCCATCTATCTCTCTGTCTCTATCTATCTATCTATCTATCTATCTATCAGCACTACCTACCAAGGGTGCTAGAGAAGGGAGGTGACAGTCAGGGCTTGGGAGCTCAGAGGAACAAGACACTCCTGTGGGCTGGGTGTTCAGGTAAGTCTTCCAGGAATAGAGGTGTGATGATTTGGGAAGAACAATTTGCAGATGAAGAAAAGAGGCCACCCTGAGCGCAAGACAGTAAGGCTGAGGGCAGTGTGTCAGCATGAACTCTGCACCCACAGAATTCCGGATTGGGCTAGTCTCCTAAAGCGGTGGCGTCTGCCCAGGCTGCCATTGCAGAAGATAATGATGGTCTGCGTTGAGTGCCAAATGAGAGGGGGCAGACTGTTGGGGCTGCAGGAGTTTGGCAGGGCAGAGGCAGGAGACTTGGGTGGTTATGGATGGTCTCAGGCAGCACAGGTCCTGGGTGGGCTGTTGCAGATGGGCCTGGCTTTGGCATGCACCCAACCTCTGCATCTTGGCCACTAGGGGTGTTCCAGTGCGGCCCCGCTTCAGTGACAGCTGTCCGAGAGGGCGATGTGAACCTGGACTTCGACATGCCCTTCATCTTTGCGGAGGTTAATGCCGACCGCATCACCTGGATCTACGATGCCCGCCGCAACACCCAGAAGCAGAATTCCTCAGACACAAATACCATTGGCAGATACATCAGCACGAAGGCGGTGGGCAGCTACTCTCGCATGGATGTCACCGAAAAGTACAAGTACCCAGAAGGTAGGAGGGGCACTGGTGGGGCTGTGCCATGCGGGGCCTGAGGGTGGGAAGACGGCTTTAGGGTGGGGACGGTAAAATCCACATGCTCCTCCCTCATTCTCAGCCAGTTCTGCCTGAATGGTAGGACTGCTCCCTGGCACCTAACACCCAGTTCCCCAAACTGCTTCCAATGAGGACAGACTGGCGCCAGCAGACGTTTGCCATGGGGCACAGGCAGCTCCCGCTCCAGCTCATCTCCAGCTGTGTCCTATTGTCCATGACACTAATGGGGTGACAGCACTGTGACTGAACACACAGGGGAAACCTGGCCCCACGGGAGACCCCCAAGTGCTTTAGGAGACATTGGTCAGTCCTCCCACTTCCCTGGCCTCCAAGTAACACAGGCAGGAAGCATGATCTGAACAAAGAAATGGACAAAGACCTGACCCCGAAGACACGGCTGTGCTATATACACTTCTAACCCCCAAGAAGCTAGAGGAAGTGAGGCATGTGCCTCAGCATTTACATGCTTGCTGCCCTCCCCCCGCCCCCATATACACACACACACACACACACACACACACACACACAAAGTCGCCAGGAAGACTAGTTGTTGTGAGGCCACCCTTAACTCAAATGACATTGTTGCTCTATTTTGGAAATTGCTATCAGAGTCAACAGCCTGTCTCTTTGAGGAGTCTCAATAGTGACAAAAGTTCTACATTTGAAGGTGATATTCTTTTTCAGAAATAGCCTCAAGGAAATCAATGCTTCCCTAGCAGCCACAGCCCCTCCTCAATGGGGCCAGCAAATGCTATGAAATAGTTGCTTCAGTGGATCCTCACAGGTGGTTCTCAGGGTCAAGAAAGGTGATGTCGTAAAGGTGCCCACAATACATCCCGAAGTAAACCTTAAAACTCTGTGCAGCTGCTGACTGTTGGTGATGGCTGCAGTTCACAGAGGAGGAAAGCCGAGCACAGGAGACGGGGTCTGACTCCAAGGTCAAGTAGATGACCCTTCTGAGCAGTGGTATTTGTGGACATTTTGAGGCACAACTCCAGGGCAATGAGATTAGTGGCCTCAATTTGGCCCCATCTGTCTCTGCTGGCCATTCCCACCGCTGGGGTCAGATGGCCCTTCTCTCAGTCAATGAACATGGACTGACACCTCCTCAAGTGTCTGCCCTGTGCTCAGCTCTAGGGAGGCAACAAAGATCACTCAGACAGGGCCCCTGCCCTTGCTGAGCTTCGCAGGCAGGAGAAGGCGGGCGGAGGGCGAGCGTTTTCAGCAATGTCATGGTGTCGAAACCAGTGTAAGAGATGAGGGAGCAAATCACCCGGGTCAGGAATTGAACCCCAGCCCTACCACTTAGAACTGTGCAGGGTTCTTAGGAGCCCTGGTCCCTCCCTCACTTGCGAAATGAGTAGGAATGCCTGTCATCAGTACAGATGAGCTTGTGCCCTAAAGTGCCAAGTGCAGTGCGGCCACAGAGTGAGGACTTAATAAATGGTGATTTTTACCAACGTGAATGTCTGCAGCCTCGCTGGAATAAGGACCGCCCGAGGGGTCTTTTGAAGTGCACTGCACTCAGATATATGATTCTGTGGGGTGCCTTATCTTACTGTCACATCTTGGGGACTATGGCTGTCCCAGTCAAACGTAAGCAATGGGACCAGGTTGTAGCTGGGTTGGGGAATCCCTGCAGGACTCCTGGCAAGGCCCTGGCCCCTTCGTGACAACAGGGCTCATCACCTGCCTGTGGTTGCCCGGGTCTCCTTACTTAATGATGCCAGTTTGTCTCTGAGGGCCCCGGGGGAGAAAAGCTCATAAAATGGGTTGCTAAGCATTTGCGCAATAGCAACACAAGGGCAAAAACAGTAGCAGGAAGCTGAGTCTTGAGTAAGCCCAGCAGGTGACCTATATAGGTATCTAGGCTCTGAGCCTCATTGTACAAACATGCCTGCTTCGCGGTCCTGGGCACAGAAGGCTCAGCTCCCTGCATAGACATCAGCCCTGGATGTGGCTGTCCAGCTCGGCTAGAGGATGGCAAAGCTCCAAAAGGAACCCAGCCCACCAGGAGCTGTCAGCTTGGGTAATCTGGCTACCTGCCTCCTTTTCAGTAGGTGTATGGGAGGAACCTAGGACTATGGGTCCTGAGGACTGGCTCTCTCTCTCTGCCTCCAATCCCCAGATTAGACTATCTCTTGGGCCATTTGCTTCCCCGCTTAGAGCCTTTATTCTAATGTGATGGGTTAAAATGAGTGGACCTCTGAGGTCCCAGCCAGTTACCTGTAACTTATGGGAAAGGCCTTGCTAAGTTGTAAAGTGCTTACAGTAAGTCGTTTGGTGTCTTAAACATTTCTCAGGTTGGTGGGGCAAGGTGGGACTAGAAGTATGGTCTGCAGATAGAGACATGGTAATTCCTTGTGGACCTCGATCCGTGTTTCGTGTTCCTGGAAGGTCAACACCTTCTCATTGATAGTGTGTCTGTCTTCAGGTGAAGGCAGGGAGCCTACTGTGAGCTGAGTGACCGACTGGCTCAGATGCGTGGAGCCAGTTACTCAGCTCTTGCCCGTCATGGCCATTCTCCTGGGGCCACCTGTGCCATCACATTCAGCAGGACCCACAATGGGACGTAGAGTCAGAAAACCTGTCCTTTGTGTTTTTGAAACTTGAAGTCTCTAGACAACTAGTCATAACTTGGAACCATACCAACCATGGGAAGTTCTTGCCAACTGACATGGACAAAAAAGTACCACTCTTCACTCTTAAAGCACCCTTAGGAACAAAGCAGAACAACACGGCTTAGTGGTTGGAAGTCAATTCTAAATCATAACCTTTTTTTCTGCTTCATTCTAACCTTTTCAGCTCAGTTTTTTAAAAACATATATCTTTTTATTGACTTCAGAGAGAAAGGGAGAGGGAGAGAGAGAAAGAAACATCAGTGGTGAGAATCCATTGATCGGCAGCCTCCTGCATACCCTGCCCTGGGGATCAAGCCCGCAACCTGGGTATGTGCCCAGACCAGGAATGGAACCGTGACCTCCTGACTCATAGATTGATGTGCTACCACTGAGCCACACTGGCCAGGTCTCAGCTCAGTTTTTATTTATTTTCAAATTATCTGTTTGTTTTTTTAAGTCTTACAAGGGACTTTCTATCCAAAATATGAATAAATAAATCTAACTCAATTGACCTACACCAAATATCAAATCATATAGTAATCTTACACAGTTGCTGGTAGAGCTTCCCCTACAGTTCCCCGGAAACTTAGAGCTGATAGGAAAAGCCCCATAGACCATCTGGTCTGTGAGCCTCACGTTAAGGAGGACGAATGGAGACCTGGAGAGGCCAGCCACTTGCTTGGATCAGAATCCTTGTGCGGCAGCAGAACCAGTGTCCGTCCCAGGCCACCTTTCCAGGCAGGGCGCTATCCTCTGTCCGGGTTGCCACCGTATCCCTGAGATGCTTCTCTCTTTCCCCCGACACAGGTTCAAGCCAGGAAAGGCAAGTGTTTGACAAGGCAGTGGGGAAACTGAAGCCCAACAGAACATTTGGCCCAACGTCGTCAACAGAGGTCGAAAGAGATGAACGGGAGCCCAGCATCTCTGGGGTGTTCAAGGTCAATGGCATCCTGGCAGTGGGCAAGGAAGTCAACCTGGCCCTGACGCTCAAGAACCTGACAAGAGACATGAAGACGGTCACGGTGAACATGACGGCCTGGACCATCGTCTACAACGGCACGCTTGTCCACGAGGTGTGGAAGGACTCGGTCACCATCTCCCTGGACCCTGAAGAAGGTAACTCATCCTGCAGGCTGTGAGGCACCGTGTGTCCAAGGCCGCTGACATTCCGTTGGGGTTGGAGAGTTCGCATTGGAACTGACTCAGTTGTTTAAGGAAGGAGCAGGACACGGCCTCGCTGGTTAATAAGCCTTGGGTCTTGAGGTTTGGGAAATTGCTATCATGGCAAGCAGTGCAAGTCAGGGTGGTGCCAACCCAAATTCTTTGGTGCCCTGGGAGAGGAAGGAAGGAGGCTTGGGAAATCATAGACATACCGCAGTATCCCTTACAGCAGCGATTTTCAACCGGTGTGCCGCAGCACACTGTATGCCGCAGGAATGTCTGAAACATGCAACCCCTGACTATGTAGTCAGGGGCACTGACCTCTTTTCCCTTAGACTGTCAAAAAAAAAAAAAAAATGACAGCAGCCGACACGCATTAGCCATCTGGTGTGGATGAATCAAAATTATACCTTTTCTGGGGATCATATTAGCAAAAAATATCTATTTTGTGTGTGTGTGTGCTGCAGAATTTTCCTAGTTAGGAAAATTTATGTGTGCCCAGAGATGAAAAAAGTTGAAAATTGCTGCCTTTAGGTCTCTGCCACTTCCCACAGTGTGCAGAGCACTTCCTTATACACTGCCTCACTTGATCTTCTAAAAAATAATAGATTCCAATGCCCCCATTTTACAGAGGCCAAAACTGATGCTTAGAGAGATTGTGACTTGCTTAAGAAATTGAGTGTCATAGCTGGTAAGTGGCAATTCCAGGGCCTGGGTCCTCGGTTTCCTGATGCTAAAGTCCAGTGCTACCCTCATCATCTAGGACAGTGGTCAGCAAACTGCGGTTTGGCAAACCGCGGCTCGCGAGCCACATGTGGCTCTTTGGCCCCTTGAGTGTGGCTCTTCCACAAAATACCGGCTCTTCCACAAAATACCGACTTCAGCGCATGGGCCACGAAGTTTCAATCGCACTGTACGTGCGCGCCCGCACATGGTATTTTGTGGAAGAGCCACACTCAAGGGGCCAAAGAGCCGCATGTGGCTCACGAGCCGCGGTTTGCCCACCACGGATCAAGGATGTATATAGATAGCTGCCACACACACCCTCATGCCACCCCCCTACCCCACAATGAGCCCCTTTTCAGGTTTGGCCCTAGAAAGGTGGCAATATGCCACGTGGTCTTGAGCTGCCAGGGGGTGAGTGGAGTTGCCTGGTGAGTGATGGGTTTTCTGGGAGGCCCGAGGATTTGGGAGGAACAGTGAGTCCTTGCCCCCTGGGTGGCACAGACAAAAAGGGAGTAGGTGGAGAAAGCCTGGTGCCGGGGAACCCTCAGAAAGCAGGTGTGCCCACATTGGCAAAATCTCCCAAGCTGTTATGAAAAGTTGGGACTTACAAAGCAGATTAACAAGGGTGGGGTGGCTATTTGCTTCACAGCAGGAACTAATAAAGGCTGATTAACTACACAGCCCATCCTGAAAGAATTCTGTCTGCAGAGAACCCCAGACGAGCCACACCTGTCTGAGGGCAGCATTCCCCATTCCCTGGCAGGCAGGCAGGCTGACTTCTCGCGGAATTCTAGCAGAAACCCTCCCGCACCCGCGGCAGCCGGCTGGCCGCTGCTTACTTTCAGGCTCAGGGGGAGAGCTGGTTTTGACGGCCGAAAATCATTCACAGGAGGAAAATGGTTCCAAAAAATACACGCATCGTTTTTGCAGGAGGCAGCCGTGAAATGGGAAAGGGGAGGAGGCAGGGGAAGCGCTCGCTCTCGGAGGCCTGATGCTTCACCACTTTCTGGGTGACTCTGTTAGCCCCTCTCTTTTCAGAAGGGAGCCCCAGGGTTCATTGTCTGAGAGGGTAGGACCAGTGGTGCAAGGGCCTGTTGTCTCCCCACTGGGGGCAGACTGGGCATCCCGCCCCCCCCCCTCCCCACCCCCCCCCCCCCACCGCCAAAGCAGAGGCTGCTTCCTCCTCAGTCTTACCTCAGAGGGTATAGGACACTGGGGGGGCGGGGGGGGGGGACAGGCCACCCAGCGTGACTCTGTGAAGGAGAGTGGGGTGCCCTGGACCACAGAGGAGGGAGACATGGCCTTGACGTTTGGGGAGTAGCCAGATAAGTGGAGAAAAGCTGAGAAAGGCATTTCCCTCCGAGGGAACCTGTGAATCTAAGCAGGGAGGTGGCTCTGCGCCAGTTCTGTCGAAGGAACATGAGCGCACAGAGGTTCTTTGCAGAGGCGAAGGGCTCAGCGACGCAGGGCCAGACTGAGGGGTCTGAACTGTATCCAGCGAAGAGCCGCGGAAGCTTTTAGAGGTGGCCTGGAAGAGGGGGTGGGGGCTTCTTTTAAAGCCTGTCTGACTGATGTGTGTGTGTGGATGACTCGGAAGCAGGAGAGACGGGAGGTGGGGGGGTGGGGAGATGGGGGGTGGGGGTGGGAGGTGGGGGGCTGGAGAGGTGGTTCGGGTGCTGTGGCCATAGAGTCCCAGGCTATTAGAGGAGCTGGGAGGCTGTAAGCACTCAGTTGGTCAGTCCCTGGCTTCCCTTCCTAGTTGTTGTGTCATCATCACTAGACAGTGAGTTAACATTCCTATTCGCCCCCTGCCCCTCGGGAGGAAACTTGCCCCCACGACATTTTCTGGGTGTGGAGGCAGCTCAGTCCCTGTGAGCCCATCCTCCTGGGAATCTGCCCCGCCAGCCCGAGCCCTGGGCCCTGCCTGGAGCCTGCGCAGGGCAGGGTGGGGAGTGTCCTCCAGGCCCGGCCCAGGGAGGGCTTGGTCAAGCTCGGGGCTACAGGTATTCCTGGCCCGCTCGCACGGACTTGGCTGGCATCAGCTCCCTCTCACTCTGCTCCCCTGACTTCGCCTTCCAGAAGTCCAGCATCCTGTGAAGATCACATACGCTCAGTATGAGAAGTACCTGAAGGCGGACAACATGATCCGGACCACAGCCGTGTGCCGGGCCTCCGATGAGGCCGAGGTGGTGGTGGAGAGGGACGTCATCCTGGACAACCCCACCCTGACCCTGAAGGTAAGGAGTGGGGAAGGGGTGCCTCCCCTGCCAGCCACCCCATGAGCCACAGCCCTCCCAGACCACAAGGAAGGCCCTTCCCTGGGGAAGGGGCAGAGGACTGGGGTCCAGCCTCTGCCAGATGGAACAGCCAAGAGATCTCCCTCAGACCAATGTCCTTGCCCCGATGGGTGAGATAAACAGGCGCATGGCCCCATGGCTTCTTGGTTCCTGTTCTAGACCCACTGGGGGTACCAGCTGAGGAGTGGCTGGAGGGACTCTTCCGTTCACTCACACACCCACTCAGCCCTGAGCATCTGCTGGGTCCTGGGCCATGCCAGGACCAGAGGGCACAAGGGGCAGGTCCTGCCTGGGGGGCTCCCAGCCCGGTCTCAGACACATTTGTAAAGCAGATCGGAAATGGGCACAACTCACGTGCATCTCTCCACTCACTCTCCAGGCCCCAGAGTCACCACTGGTAGACCCTTAGGAGCCAATTCTCGTGCTCCCAGACTCTGCCATTTCCTACAGAGGAAACCAAGCGGGTAGGAGAAGGAAAGAGCCAGTTACTGCCAGCCCAGGGCTAGACCTCAGGCCCCGGGACTTGCAGAGCATCCCGGCTCGCCTGCAGCCACAGCAGCATCTTCTCGGTGGTTGAGAACGAGGCTGCCTCTGTCTTTGTTTGTGGTTACAAGCCCGGCTCCTAGGAGCCCAGGCCGTGGGGCTTGCAGGTCTGCGGGAGGCGCATGGGACCACGCGGTCTCTTCCTCAGAACCAAACCCTAAAATACTTGTGCTGACTCCAAGCCTCTCCCTGCTCTCCCAGCCCCAGGCCCCTATCCACCCCACAACCCAGGCTGGAGGCCACCATAGCCAGACAGCTGAGGGGTGGGGGCTGGCAGGCAAGGACAGACAGAGGGGATGGGGTCTTCCCGTGAGGTCCCCCAGAGAGCCGCATGGATCAGGCGCCTGCTGTACCTGCCATCCGCCGCACCTGTCTAGACAGTTAGGCCTTTTTCTGTTCGATCACACTGCCAGCAGCCTCCCAAGCCACAGATCTCTGAGAGCTGGGTAACTGTGGCTGCCCTGGCCCCAGCCCTGCCTGAGCTGCACCCTCGCTGAAGGGGTTCCTGACCTCAGACAGAGGTCAGGGGGCCCTTTCACTGTCCTGGTTAGTCTGATCGGTGCTTCAGGATGAGCGGGGCGGTCCCCCACCTCCGGCACCAAGGAGCCAGTGGCTGGATGGCCCGATACCAATAGGGGGGAGCCGAGCAGGGCCTATAACCTTGTACCCAGGCCCCACCGCTTCTCAGCAGCGACCCTGAGGAAGTCCCTTCATCCCTGCGTCTCAGTTGCTCCAACTGTGTCATGGGGATAAGAAAATGCTTCCCTTGCAGGGTATCCTTTCCTGGCATCCCACCCCCTCCCCAGATTAGGCCTGGCCCCTAGTTCAACTCCCTCAGAGCCCATGTCCTCTTGCTTCACAGCATTGGTCAGAGTTGACGTTACCCCTCTATTGGTGGAATTGCTTGGTGGGAGTGTCCTCCCAGACATAAACTCCATGAGAAGAGGCCCTCCCCCCGCTCCGGGCCCCTGGCTGTCTCCCCAGCATACGCTCTGAGCCGATAATCAGTGTCTGTAAAACAGAAACACCCCTCTCCACGGCACAGGGATGCTTGGCTCCTGGCTTGCATTCTTCTCGCCACCCACAGAGTTCTTATTGTCAGTCCCTGCTGTCCCCTGCTTGCTCAGGCCCCTCCTACTTCCCAGGGCACTTCTAAGGGGAGCACGGTCCCCAGACACATGATGGACAGCTGACTGCTGATTCCTGCTCCAGAGGCTGGGAGGCAAGGCTGGGTAGCAGCCCGTTCAGTTATGAAAACTTTCTGCGTTAAAATGATCAGTGTTTAAATGAAGTTAGGTTTTCCCCATTATATTCCCTTACTCAATATCCTCCTCCTTTCTTATAGCATTATCTTTTATTCAACACTTTTGTGCTATTTCTTTGGGATTTCCATATCAAGTCTTTAAAGAGCCCATAAAATCTTTAGAAAGGAACTCAGGCCGGAAATGTGCCATCGAGAACTTTCTTATTGAATCTTGTTAAAAGGCATCTGCTCTTTCTTCTTTGGGGCATCTTCGTCTGAATTTCCTCTCAGCACATTCTCTCCTCTACTTCGGCCTCCAGAGAATCAAGACATTCTTGTCTCTGTTGAATGAATCAACGCCATAGCTCACTGAGAGCAGGGCGCAGATTTTTAAACTCTTGAGGGGTGATCTGTATGAAAAGAAAATAATTAGGGCAAAACTCCTTATCTTGTCTGGTACGGGTTGGCAGTTAGCTTCTATTTCCAACACGCTTTCTTCCCATCCCTGATCTCATCTGGTCCCTCCAGGCCCGGGCAGGAGGGCAGGAAGGAAGGACTAGTTTCATCAGCTGCGGAAGCTGAGGCCCAGTGTGTCCCCTCCTTGGCAGAACCATAACTTTCAGCTTTGGGAGCGAACAGATCGTCCAGGTTGCTTTTCTGACCAAAGACGGCACAATGGTGGAGCCCTGTCCAGACCACAACATGACATCTGGGGAGAATCCGGGCCCCAGAGGTTTAGAAGGGCATCACTAGATGGGGTGTCATCAGAGGAGAATGGCCTGAAAGGTGGTGAGGGCCCCTCCATGGGAGGGGAGTAAGCTGCAGCCTCCTGGGGGAGGGGGGGGGGACGGTCCTCCAGGCTGGAAGGGAAGAAAGAGAACCAGTGAGCGGAGGTTCAGCAAAAATACTGTTATTCCGAATGAAACCTTTCCCACCCCTCAGAGCGGCCCCCAGTGGAGCCAGGCTGCCGTCCTGGGAAGAACTGGAAAGGGGGCCTGTGCACCCACCCGGCAGGGAGGTTAAAGCGCTCTCAGCTTCTCCCTTAAGCCTGGGTGTCCTTTCTGTAGCATTGGGAGGTGGGGGGTGGGGGGGGGCGGGGTCCAGCAGTCTCCTAGAAAACCCTGCATGGATGGTGCTGGCACTTAGGAGGACTAAACAGGCAGTCCTCTCCGCCTTCGTCCTCAGTGACATCTTCCCGTCACCAAGTCGCCCGCCCAGCCCGTCCGCTCTCAGCGAGTGGCGGCTGACTCACTCCCACCCTCTCTCCCTGCAGCTGATGGACCAGGCGCGGATGCAGAAGCCCGTGAACGTGCAGATGATCTTCTCCAACCCGCTGGATGAGCCGGTGAAGAACTGCGTGCTGATGGTGGAGGGGAGCGGCCTGCTGCTGGGCAGCCTCAAGATCGAGTGAGTCTCAGGCCTGGGGCCCATGTGGGACGGCGGGAGGGGGCCAGAGGGGGGCCTCCCAGGCAGGGCACACAGAGCTTCTCTAGTCTCAGAGCTGGAGATCTGCCCATAGGCACACACATGTGCATTTGGTTTAGGGTTCACCAAACCTAAACTCCTGGGAAGTCCAGGTCACCAGAGCTTGGAGCTGGTCCCAAGGGCTTAGCATATTTGGGAGATCAGAGGACCCTCACCACCCCTGCCGATGGGTCCCAGGGCTGGAGGGGCCCCGGGACCCAGGCAGCAGCTAGAAGGAGCTAAAGAAGCAGTGACCTTGTCCAGCCCCCACCAGAGCAGGACTGGAGGCCACAGAGGCCTGTCCAGCCTGCAGTCTGTGAATGTCACCATCAACACTGATTCATGCCCTTCCCCCCCAGCGTGCCGAACCTGCGCCCCAAGGAGCAGTCCCGGGTACGTTTTGAGATCATGCCCACCCGGAGTGGCACCAAGCAGCTGGTCGCCGACTTCTCCTGCAACAAGTTCCCTGCGATTAAGGCCATGCTGTCTGTCGACGTGGCAGTGTGAAGGGCCCAAGAGGCGCCACACAAACTTGGGTACCACGGAGCAGGCAGGGCTCGCCTGTCCAGCCTGGGAAACCCACTCTGTCCCCCAAGGCTGCCTGGACGGGGAGCTCCAGCCTCAGCACACCCCCTCCCTGACTCCCAGGCTGGGCTGGCTCCACCCGGCCTGAGACGTGACCACTTTGCACGTCCCCTGGCTCTCCCTGTGGCCGCCTGCCTGTGAGCCCCATGGTCCTGCTCAGCCCTCTCACCCATCCGTGCAGCAGGGGGAGTGGCACCTGACCCAGCGGCTCTCTGGATGGACACAGGGAACAAGACGGTCCGGACTGTTTGCTGATCCCTAGCCTGCAGTTGGGACATTCCTGCTCCTCCTTCAGGCCACTGTGGAGGGGAGGGGAGGGTTAGCCATCTGTCATGGCAACTCACACCCTTATACTCAAAATAAATGTTAAAAAGAGCACCATCGCACTGCACCGACTCCATAAGACTGCTGCTTCGCCTAAGGTGGTGGGGAAGGAGAGAGGGGCTGGGGCCGGGTCCTTCCGGAGAAAAGATAGCCGTGGGAAGACTTGCTCTCCATGTCCCAACACCCAGAGGGCGTGGGCTTGTTCTGTGTGGTTCCAGATGCAAAACTAGGGAGATGTTTCAAGTCAATTTAGGAAAACTTTCTTTCTTTCTTTCTTTTTTTTTTTTTTTTACAGAGAGGGAAAGTGGTAGAGAGTTAGAAACATCGATGAGAAAGAAACCTCGATCAGCTGCCTCCTGCACACCCCCTTACTGGGGATGTGCCCGCAACCAAAGTACATGCCCTTGATCAGAATCAAACCTGGGACCCTTCAGTCCGCAGGCCAACGCTCTATCCACTGAGCCATACCGGTCAGGGCTAGGAAAACTTTCTAATGTGATGTCCACATTAGGTTAGGCCGCCTTGGGAGGGGCTCCTAGTCACACAGGCGTCCAGAGCTCAGGGCCCTCACAGGCGTCACAGTGAAAAGACTTCTGTCTTCACGGGAACAGAGCAGGTCCTGTGGTGGCCTGGCCTCGCGGCTCATGTGGGCTCTTTCCTCCTGGTG
The DNA here is from genome assembly GCF_964212035.1 of Myotis nattereri. NCBI lineage: Eukaryota > Metazoa > Chordata > Mammalia > Chiroptera > Vespertilionidae > Myotis > Myotis nattereri. Next base: position 31,546,904 of record NC_138083.1, on the reverse strand, counting down.
CCACTCTCCTCCGCTAGCCCCAGGAGAGAATGTGTCACTTCCGGTGGCCTCAGCATGGCTAACTCAGTGGAACACTCCCTGCCTTCACACACGCTCTGATGGTTCCCCAGTCTTTGCCCCTTGAAATAACTCCAAGCAGACCCCATAGCTTTCCTGTTGCTTGTGCTGACGGATCCCATTTGGGCAATCACACCTCACTTTCTGAATGTAAGGGACCAGTCCAACCTCATGTCCAGCTCAAAGCTCCTGCCCTCTGCTCAGCTGGGGCCTGGCTCTGGCTTGCAGAAGGCTCTGTCCCCTTCCTCCGCTTCCTTCCCCTCCTCCCATGTGCCGCCTGCTCCTTCAGAGTCAGAGCAGAGAGAGAGATAATTGGGAGAAAAACGACCGAGGCCTATTTCACCGGTGCTCTTGCAGCATGGCCAGCGATGCCCTCTGTGTGGCCGGCGTGTAAATGCAGGCTTTCTGCACCACATGTTCCCTGATGCGGGCAACATGCCCCTCAGTGTCGGCCCCCAGAGGTTCACCCATCACCTCCCACTGCACTGGAAGTCCTGGTGCTTTCATGATGCTGGAGCCCACTTACCTTTCCTGGGGTCCACTGCCCATGGGAGTTCAGACCTCGTTGCCTCGCCAAACAATGGACAAGCAGCTGCCCCAGTGGGTCCCTCTTCTCCTCTTGCATTTTGAGGTGCTCCAGCCCCAGCTTCCCTCCTCCAGGATGTCCCTGGGGACAGCCAGCACAAGAACCTGAGTCCATCACCTGCCCTGCTCCCAAGGTCAAGGATCTCCCAGCAGCTCCGGTGTCCGCACGCAGCTGGGCGCCCAGTCTCTGCGGAGTGGGCCTCCCCTGAGAATGGCAGTCTTGTTTCTCATCTTGAAGCTTCGCCACTCTCTCCAATGTTCTCGGGGCCTCCCTTCCTGCTTGACTTGGCCTGGAGATGGGGTGCTCCACTGTCCCTCAGACACTCTGCACCAGGCTCCAGCGAGGAGGGTGAGGGTGAAATAGACAGACTTCTGCTCTGGTTTCTGAGAGAAAGAAAGAAATCCAGAGGTTTCCATTTCCTCCCAGCCCTGTGAGGCCTGCCCGGGACCTTCATTCTCTCAGGCTTCAGCCTTGTCAGCCAGCATTTCCTGAATGCTTGCTTAGTGCCAGGCTCTGGGCTGCGCACGGGCTCCAAAGAGATTAAAAATCAACAACAGCATGATCCCCGCCTGCGGGTTTCTACTCTGGAGAGCGATTCCTAAGGTGTGACATTAAAAATTCATGTGGAGTTTTTAATCAACCCCAGGCACATGTGTCTTATATCTAATAACACTCTTCCACCCGGCGTGGGTTCTGAAGAATTTTAGCAATAAAACAAAGAAATAGCAGCAGAGGCCCAACACTGCACTTATTTCTAGTAGAATTGAAGTTGGAGGCTGCAGCATAGTGTGAGATGCAAGGGGGCCTGCTAGCTGAACCCCAGAACAGGAGGCTTGGGTTAGGGTATATACTCAGATGTCACCGCAGGGAACCCCAACATGCCAGGGTCCTAACCAAGGTAGGCACTTACCTCTTTCTTGCGAAAGAGCCAAAGGAGGTCGTCCAGGAACCCAGGCTGCTTGGTCTTAAGAGTCTGTCATCCTCCACGTGTAATTTCCACCTTGTGGTTCCAGGTGGCTATTCCAGCTCCGGCAAAATGTCCCCAGTCAATCCAGCAAGAAGGAATAGATGGGCACTCTCTTTCCCACTAAGGGAACAATCTGAGAGTTGGAAGTTGAAATGATACATTTCACTTCTGCTCACATCCCATTGGCTGGAACTTAGTGCAGGGGAAGTTGGGGAATGTGTTCATTAGCTTGGAGGACGTTTATCCAGTCAATAGTCAGGGTTTCAATCACTATAGAAATAAGGGAACTGAGTATTGGGGTAACCAGCAGTCTCCATTACCCTGACCCACCAAGACATGGGCCATGCAGGCTTAGGGTGGCACTCCCCTCCATGGCAGCAAAACAGGAACTTGGAGGACCCTTGAGCCAAGAGCAGCAAAGGTGAAGTTGAGACACACACACACACACACACACACACACACACACCCCTAGTTATTCTTCCCAGATTATTCCATATGGTAAGCCCCACCACCTGCCCAGGGGCACAGAAGCTGGGGACATGCCTAGTGGGGAACTGTTCCTTGTAGTAATCAGCAGCATGATCAGCCTTTTCCCAGAACTGATCTTGGCATCCTTAACCCACTCTGCTCCTTCCAACCCTCCTGCCTCAGGGGCGATCTCTGGAGCCTCAGGTATGCTCTTCCGAAAATACCCTCCCTGGGCAGAAGTCTGCCCTTTGAAACTGCACTAGTGTTTGGAACCAGGCAGATGCTACCTGGATCCCCGCCTGGTGGGAGCTCAAAATGAGAATCAAATGAGGTAAAAAAAAAAAAAATAGACTGCATCAGTTAGATCCTTGGGAGTGTCAAGATGGAGTTAGAAGTACAAGAGGGTTACTGGGGGTGATGCCTATGAAAAAATAAGTGGGAGCAGGAACAGCGTGTAAGCCGTCAGACCACGATGCAGGTCTGCCCTGTGAAAGGAGAGACAGCACGGAAGGAAAGAGGTTTGGGAAGAAGAGCCCAGGTGCCGCGCTGAGAAGCTGGGACCTGCAGTACAAAGGTTCCCACACAGGTCACCCTGGGCAGCCATGGCTGGGGCTGCCCTGGACGGTCATGGCCGCGGCTCGAAAGCTGAGTCAGGTCTTGGATGTGCTGCAGGTGCCCTCTGTGCAGATAATCGGCACGTTAGTTTCACCGAAGGGAGCGCCGAGCAGCACACCTTCCCCGCTGACACACTGACCCTGAAGGCCACCCTGGGCAGTTTGGGGACTCCTCAAGGACAGAGGCAGGCACTTCATTCCCGCCCTCTTTAACCAGGAAAAGAGTATTTCCCCGGTGCACACGGAAGGCCTGGTGCATGAGTGAGTGTGTGTGTGTGTTCAAGCGTGCGCTTGTACCCATGACTCCTTTGAAAGGACAATGTGATTCGTGGGAACCCCTTCTACTTATTGTTTTAACTGTCCGTCTTGTTGGGTCCCACCCTCACACGTTTGAAGAGACGATGCAATTCAATATCCAGTTAAGCACTGCCACTTGAGAATATTTACTATGTGCCAGGCCCTAAGCCAAGCGTTTACATGCAATACCTGATTTAATCCTCCCGACAAACCTAAGGGATAGGTACTAATGTCACCCCTGTTACCAATGAGGCTCAGACATGTTATTTGTGCAAGACCACAGAGCCATGAGGTGGACAAACTGGGGTTCAAACCCTTCTCTGAAGGTCCAGAACTTCAGAGCCAAAGCCACCATGATAATGTGTCGGATGCTTTTGGTGGCCTACAGCCGTGCCTCCTCCTTCCTTGCTAATTGAGTCCTGTCTCCTCTGTTGTTCAATACCAGTTTGGTCTAAACTAGCAATTGTCAACCTTTTTCATCTCACGGCACACATACACTAATGACTAAAATTCCGCGGGACACCAAAAAATATATTTTTTGCCGATCTGACCAAAAAATAAAAGTAGTTATGATTTTGATTCACTCACACGGGAAAGCGATTGTTGTGTTGAGTGTTACATTTTTTTATTTGATAATTTAAACAAAAAGAGGTCCTTGCCCCTGACTAAATAGTCGGGTATTGCATGTTTTAAAAATTCTTGTGGCACACCGGTTGAAAATCACTGGTCTAAACCCATCCTGATAATATTTCCCCTTTTGCCAGTGATTTCTTTGGAAGTAAACACCAAGGAGTTGAGCACTGGGCTGTATGGTAAGGGAGTATGTTTAATTCTGTAAGAACCTACCAAGCCATCTTCCGAAGCGGCTGTACATTTTGCATTCCCACCAGCAACGACTGAGAGCTCCTGTTGCTCCACATCCTCACCAGCATCTGATGCTGTCAGTGTTCCGGATTTTAGTCACCCGAATGGGTGTGTTGTGGTATCTCGTTGTCGTTTTAATTTTCATTTCTCTTATGACATGGACATGGAGCATCTTTTCATATGCTTGTTTGCTATTCATTTATTGTCTCTGCTGAGGTGTTTATTAATATCGTTGGTCTATTTTTAAATCAGGTTGTTCTCTTCTTGGTGAGCTTTAAAAGTTTTTGCATATTCTGAATACAGTTCTTTATCAGGTATGTCATTTGCTAATATTTTCTTCTAGTCTGTGGCTTATCTTTTCATTCTCTCAATAGTGTCCTTTGCAGATGAGACGTTATTAATTTTGATGGAGTTCAGTTTATTAATTCTATTATGGATTGTGTTTTTGGTGTTGTATCTAAAAAATCATTGCCAAGCCCAAGGTCATCTAGGCTTTCTCTTATGTTATCTTCTAGAAGTTTTATAATTTTCCATTTTACATTTATGTCTGTGATTCATTTTGAGTTAATTTTTGTGAGGGTGTAAGGTCTGTGTCTAGATTCATTTTTTTGCATATAAATGTCCAGTTGTTCCAACTCCATTTGTTTAAAAAACTATCTCTGCTCCATTGTATTGCCTTCGCTCCTTTGTCAAAGATCAGTTTACAGTTTACTATATTTATGTGGGTCTGGACTATCCCATTCCATTGATCTATTTGTATATTTTATTATTATTATTATTATTATTATTATTATTATTATTTTGCTGCTATCACACTCTGCTGATTACTGTAGCTTTATAATAAGTCTTGAAGTTAGTCCTTTGATGTGATCCTTCTCCTTAAACATTGCGTTGGCTATTCTGGGTCTTTTGCTTCTCCACATAAACTTTAGAATCATTTTGTTTATGTCCACAGCACAACTCAGTGGGATATTGATTGGGATTGCATTGACTCTGTAGATCAAGTTGGGAAGAACTGACATCTTGACAATACTGAGACTTCCTATCCAGGAACATGGGATGTCTGGCCTATATTTAGTGCTTTGATTTTTTTTTTCATTAGAGTTTTGTAGTTTTCCTTCTGTAGAGCTGGTACATATATTTTTAGAATTATACCTATTTCACTCTTATGGGTGCTAAAGTAAGCAATATTATAGTTTTTATTTCAAATTTCACTTGTTCATTGCTGGGATACGGGAAAATGATTGATTTTGTCTATCAACCTTAAATTCTGCAACCTTGCTATAATAGCTTATTAGCTGTGTATTTCCTTTCTCCTACATGGGAGGCTAGTGAGGGCTAAAGTTGGGTATTTCCCTCCCCCTGGTCAGCTAGACTCTGGCAAAACTCCAGCAGGTTCGGCTCTAGTAAAATAGTTTCCCTGAAGTCAGTCCTTGTTAAGAAAAATGGAATGCTCCGGAGTCTTTTTAAATAGCTGCCTACCTCTGACCCCTGCCTGAAGCATGAGGCGATTTGGCTCTGATTTTCACTGTGAGGACCGGATAGGGTTCCTGGAGGTGAACTCACAAAAGTGTCGGGGCTCCTCTGGGATGGGGTCCCCATGGAGTTTTTAACTCTCAGACTTGTCCACACTGAGCCTCCAGCAATCTGTCAATCACCGTTCAGGCTTCCCTCCTCTGCAATGGTTCCCATGGAGGCTGCTGCTCCTGGCTTCTGCTCCTGTAACTTGAGATTCTCTGTACTCGCCTGTCAGTCCCTTCGATTCGGGGGCAGGAGTTTACTCTATGGCCTCACTTCTCTTACAGTTCCAAGAAGAGTTGTTGATGTCTCAATTCGTTCAGCTTTTTACTTATTAGGAGAGAGTGGCAACTTCCAAGCTTCTTATATGCTGGAAGCCAGAAGTCTATTCTAAGCATTTTATAAATGTTTATGTATCCTTTCAACACTCCTTTGAGGAAAGGATGAAAAGTACCTTTATTTTACAGGTGAGGGAGTGAATTAGGTCACAGGAGAGTTAGGACATGCAGCATCGGTGCCCAGACAGACTGGCTCTCGTGCCTGACCTCCATGTTATGCAGTGCAACCTACACAAAGTCTGAGAAGGTAGCCAGCGATAAATGCCACCACAGGTTTACAAAGAGACAGGGAAGTCAGTGATGCAGAAACTAAAGGAAGTCTGTCTCTGCTATGGCGCCCAGCCCTCCAGAGGCATTCATGGATGCCACCTCCCAGCCTACTTTCCCATAATGATTCGTCATGTGCTCCCATTTTTATACTGAAGAAGTGCCATAGACAGGGAAATGAAGAGTCTCTCTTCCCAGAAGCAGCCTCTTCGCCGATCCTGCTTCTGGCTGGAGGCCACCCCTTCTCCCCAACCTTGATCACACCTGCCTAGGAGCCAGCCTCAAACACCTGGATTCAACCAGCATGCCCTGGAGCTTGTCTGGTAGTAGGGACTCATCCTGCCATTATGTCACTTCTCCTCCAAGCAGCCTTCAACGGTGGACATTATTTGCCCACCTTGTACCAAGGGGGAAACGGAGGCTTTGAGCAGGTTCTCTCCATTTTTTGCTCTCATACTAGCTTTCACATACTTTATAATAACCTGCAGCACTTTTTGGAATCACTTGTTTATCTGTCAATGGCTGCCAATCTACAGGGTGGAGACAGGCAAATGTGCATAAAATGATTTCTTGATAGCACATTATAATATATAATATGTTCACTGATAGTACATGATAAGTTCAATGTGCTTGAATTCTTTTTTGTTGCTGTTGTTGTGGTTAATCCTCATCCGAGGACATTTTTCCCATTGACTTTTAGAGAGAGTGGAAAGAAGGGACGGAGAGAGAGAGCACGCCATCCCAACCAGAGCTAGGAATTGAACCTGCAACCCAGGTAGGTACCCTTGACCAGGAATCAAACCTGCTGCCTTTTGACACATGGAGCCAGGCTCTCTAACCAGTTAGCAACACCAATGAGGGCAAATGCTTAAATTTTTCTCTTCTCCTTCTTCTCCTTCTCCCCCTCCTCCTTCTCCTCCTCCTCCTTCTCCTCCTCCTCCTCCTCCTCCTCCTCCTCCTCCTCCTCCTCCTCCTCCTCCTTCTTCTTCTTCTTCTTCTTCTTCTTCTTCTTCTCCTTCATGTCGTGACTGGGAATCGAATCAGCGACCTCTAGGTTCATGGGACAATGCTCAACCAATTGAGCCACACCGGCCAGGACCAGGCTTGAATTCATACACAGCATAACTTGTTATACTACGCAAAACTGCATGAAATTGGAGTGTTAACATGGCAATTTCATTAATCCCGCATGCTGCCTCGGATGATCTGTGTCTCTGATTTTCACTGAATAAACCTCCACCTTTAGCATGGCTCAGAAGATGTAATCAAGGGGTTTTAATCTGGAACAAAATAAAATAATGTCGCTTATGTATTCAGATTTTATGGCCACTGTGTAGCAAATTAGCTATCCCTCTTATAAAATAAAAAATTCTAAATATATACAGACACATTCATCAAAATATTTTATACAAATATATTCACAGCATAAAAATTCCTTAAATACATAGCATATAAGAGAGTGAAAAAATAGGCAGTCCCCTTTCCCCACCCCTCTGGCACTTTTCCCCAGAGGGCACTCAAGTTCTCAGTTTGGAATGTGCCCTTCCCAATATTTCTGGGCCCTTGAGGGATGAGAGTGAGGTGCCTCCTACAGTTCCATTGTGGGAATTACAGGCTTTTGTAAAGTCATCTGATGGCCAGTGCTTCAGACTGAGGACCCAGCCTGTGAGGATTGGGGGCGTAACTCTACAGAAAGACTTTGGTATTTTTGTGTATGACGTTGGCCATGCAACTCGCCTGATCCTAGAAGATGTCACCTCCCAGGGTGACCAAGCCATTAAGTTCTATGGCCAAGATTCCACTGAGTCACACTGAGTGATTAATGAGCCCCTACTGTGACCAGGGGATCTGTACTTTCTGGAAGTCTGTTATCATGGGGAGACGGGGGTATGGGAGTGGATGTGGGAAGGTAGATAACAAAATGAGTAACCGAATAAATACAAAACACAAATTCAAGTAGTCATTAGTACGGTGATGAATAAAAGTCAGGAGGGGATATGTGTTGGGGCGTGCAGCCCCTCTAGTAGGTGATATTCGGGTAGAAACTTGACATGAACTATGAGGCCAAGCTATGTGCAGATCTGAAGGACTGAGTTCCAGGAACACGGGCAAGGCCGTGAGGTGGGAGATGTCCTCGCTGTGCATGCAGAACATAAAGGGAGCCATGTTCCTGCAGTGGAGCAGGGAGGGCAATAATCAAAAAGAAGACAGAGACATGACAGGGCCTTGTGGGCTACAGTAAGGACATTAGCTTCTATCCTGCATGAGATGGGGAACCCAAGGGGAGTTCGAGCCGAGAAGTGACAGGATCTGACTTGTGTTTTAAAAGAAACCCTCTGAATGTAACTTGGTGCCGCTACTACAGGTAACAGTATAGAGGAGGTTCCTGAAAAACAACTGAAAATAGAACTGCCATATGATCCAGCAGTTCCAGTTCTGGGTATCTACCCAAAGAAAAAAAAACACTAACTTTAAAAGATATATGCACCCCTATGTTCACTGCAGCATTATTTACAATTGCCAAGATAAGAAAACAATCTAAGTATCTATAGATGAATACATGGATAAAGAAATTGTGATATATATATATATATATATATATATATATATATATATATATATATGAATATTATTCAGCCAAAAAAAAGAATGAAATCTTGCCATTTAAGACCACATGGATGGCCCTCCAGGGCATTATGCTAAGTGAAATAAGTCAGTCAGAGAGAGACACATATCATATGGTCTCTCTTATACGTGGAATCTAAAACAGGCAAACAAACAAAAACAAGGTCCTAGACACAGAGAACAGATTGGTGATTGCCAGAGGTGCAGGGCGGAGGGGTTGGCAGGGGCAGGAGTAGGAGAAATGGGTGAAGGGGGTCCAAAAGGTGAAAAGAAAAATTGAGAATAAAGAAAGTACCCTCTCGTTCTGGCAGGCAGACCAGTGAGGAGGCTGCTGTAACCACTCAGGTAAGAGGGGATAGTGACCCGGACCAAGATGGTAGCAACGGGTCAGGTGAGAAGTGGTAGAGAAGGCAGAACCCACCAGACATCCTGAGAGACTAGATTGGGGGTATGAGAAAGGAGTCATCCAACTGATGCAGACACCTGTCAGCCTGAGCAACTTGGTGACTCGAGGTCTCAGGGAACACAGCCCTGTGGTTCTCCCTCCACCAGCTGAGCCCTGGGGGCTGTAAAGTGTACGCTCTTTATCTGCCCCTCCAGGCTCACGCTGGCCCCCCTCAGCCACCTCGCTGTGTCTGACTCCCTAACTATTGTTCTGGGACCCTGGCCTAAGCCAAAGTGTCTTCATTGGTCCGGCTCCCAGGTTCTCAGAGCTCCACACAGTCCTGCAAAGAAAGAGCAGGTTTCGGAGGGAAAGGGACACTTGAGGTCCAGCTGGGAGGCTAGAGCAATCAGGGAGGACTTCTCAGATGAACTGGCCTTGAAGGGTGTTAAGATTTCCTCATTGCAGGCAAAGGGCCATGGACCCTGGCGGGGAGGGACATGAGAAGGGAAGATGTGTTACTAAACCTGAGGGCCATGGGGCCGGAGAGGCAGGCGGACGAGGACTGGGAAAAACCAGACGTTGACTGGCCAGAGTTAACTTCAGAATAGAGCAGGGAAAGGGGTCTTGTGGCAAATTATATTTTCCAAAACTATAACAGCCCTGACTCCTTATGCTCTTCCAGGCTCGATCAGAAGGTGGAACCTCGTTCCCTCTCTTCTCCAAAGGCTGTCTTTGGAGACCACCCTGATGGACACCATGCAAGCAAGTGATGCCATGTGGTGTCTGATGCATCATGAAGGACAACCTGGCTCCTGCCTCAGGACACTCACTTCGGACCCAGCCTCTGTGCTGTGAGAATGGAGGGCCCCATGGAAAGGTCTCACGTAGGTGTGCCCGCCAAAGCCCAGCTAAGATTCCTGCCACCCAGCAGAATCAACCGCCAACCGTGTGAGCAAATGAGCTCCAGGTAGCTTCAGCCCCAGACACTGAGTTACATCGAGTCTTCGAGCTGAGGCCCCAGGCACCGTGGAGCTGAGGCAAGCCACCCCAGGCCTGAAATCCTCGCTCATGGGAACAGTGAGTGGACGTTTTACGCCACGAAGTTTGGGGGTAGTTTGTTATGAAACAATAGTAACTGGAACAAGCTCCAACACATGTCAGCCTGGTGAGTGGCTTCCCAGTGTCATTCATTTCTCCCTGTTATTTCCAGGGTTACCAAGGTCTACGTAGGCATTGTACATAGGCATTAAAGTTAATGATAGCCTCTTCTGTAAATATTATTTTATTATTGTTCCCCACTATGCTCGGCTGGTGCCTGTTTGTGGGGGAGGCAGACACCCCACCCCGGGCAGGGACAAGCCTCGTGATCTGTTTAAGAATAGGGTTTCCTCTTCTCAATGCTCTCTCACAGGCAATGCTGCACCCGCTCATCATGAAGGAAGAGAACCCGCAGACTCCAGGTGACTCTGGAGGGAGGAATGTGGCCTGAGATAAGGGGTTATCTGCCATCTGGGACTCCCAGGTCAGTCCTGTCCCAAAACAAGCCCCTTTAACTATCCTTGGGTCCATCAGTCATCTATGCATCTATTCAGTCAACCACAACCATCTTGATCACCTACTACATGTCAGGCTCTGCTCTGCACACACAGGGGTTCATAACCTCATGGAGTTTGCATCCTAATGGGGAGCCAGACAGAAGCAGATAAACAAGCAAATAAATTACTGGCAGGTTTTGATAAGTGCAATGAAGGGAAGACACGGGTGTTGTTCTGTGGCCAGGGAAGGCCTCTCTGAGGAGAGACTCGTGTCTATCCGCTGAGACCTGAAGGAGCCCAGCATGGCAGACCTGTCTGTGAACAGTGTAAACTGAGTCTGGCTGGGTCAAGGAGAGGGAAAGTATTAAAAGGACATCAGGAAACTCACAGACTAAGTGGTGAACTTGAATGATCAGGCTCAGAAAGTGGGCAGGAGCAAAGAGTGGCCATGCAGCCAGCCATCACAGTCAAAACTGCATTACAAAAGCCCTTGGAGTGAGAACATCACTGCTTGACCTAAGAATAATACGGCACCAGAATCCATTATGGCCACCAGAACCATCCCCATTGTCCCCCAGAATGGAGTCCCCATTTTCCCCACTTCTTTTTGCCACTAGCTCCCAATTAAAAATTCCAGGTGAACCCTGGCTGGCGTGGCTCAGTGGTTAGAATGTCAGCCTGCGCACCAAAGGATCACAGGTTTGATTCCCAGTCAAGGGCACGTACCTGGGTTGCAGGTTAGGTCTTAGCCCTGGTTGGGGCACATGCGGGAGGCAATCAATCAATGTGTCTTTCTCACATCAATGTTTCTCTCTCTTTCTCTCTCCCCCCGCTTCACTCTCTCTAAAATAAAAAAATAAAAAATCAATGGCACTATATCCTCACGTGAAGATTAATAAAAAAAAACTCCAAGTGAAAACTTTGGCTGAGCCTAAGTCATGTGACTATGCTGTTGCTGCAACAAAGCCTGGGGACTGGGGACAAGAGTCCTGGATCGGCAGCAAAAAGCATGAAGAAGAAAAGCCAACCACCAGGAGAGCAGCACAGCTTGAAGGAACGAGGTATTCAATGGCACTATGCCAGTCGATAGACTAATTCTGGGCATTTTATTAAATAAACAATAAAGGTCTTTGGATTTTAGCCACCCCAGGCATGCCTGTTTTATTGCACTTCATAAATGTTGCCGTTTTTAGAAACTGAAGGCAAGACCCTCCACCGGCAAAAAGATTTCGACTCACTTTATTGTGATACTCACTTTATTGCGGTGCTCTGGGACCAAGCCCACCGTCTCTCCAAGGGGTGCCTGTGGTGTCAGGGATTCTATCACCTGCAGCGAAAGCATTGCCAGCTGTTATGGAGGGAAAGGGACACATGCCCCAGTGTCTTTTATCTAAGGTGGCTGGGCTGTAAGGGTGGAGGGCAAGGGCAGTAAGGTTTCTCAAACTTTTCTGTAAATCAGGACCAACTGGGGCGCTTGTTACCATGTAGATTCTCACAACCCATCCCCCAAAGACGCAGGCTCAGAATCACGAGGCACATGCACTTTTATGGCACCAAATTCATCGAGGCAGCCCACTGGGCATGCTTGTGAGTTCTGCCAGCACAGGTGCCCTGGTTCAGAGGAGCAAACCCAAGCCTCCTCCATTTTCTCTGAGTCCCAACTGCTCCTCTGCAAAACTAAATGTGATATGAATGTCAAGGAGCTAGCAGTGCCCGGGCACGGAAACAGTACACATAATGTTATTTAGAGCACCAGACCGCCTGAGTGTCCCGGCTCTGCCTTCTCAACTGACTTACGACTGGGAAAATTGTTTCAAGTCCATGCCTCCGTTCCCTCCTTTGCACAATGCAGACGCTAACAGCCCACCTCGCAGAGCTGTGATGCGCAGCGAGTTCATCATGCTGAGCCCGTAGGGCAGTGCCTGGCAGAGAGTACGTGTTCGCTGAAGGTCAGCTTCCATTGCTGTTGCCAGAGTCAGTCACTGGTCGAAGCATCATCTTAGTCCAAGAGGTCCCCCACCCCACAGCCCCGGGTTTGAGAACACCCGGGAGGACGCTATCATTCGCCTGAGGGTCAGTGGGAGGACTTCTGAGAGGCGTGGGACTTGATTTCCCCTGTGGTCAGAAGTGGTTAATCAGGGCTGAGTCTGTGGCACCAGGGAGAGACCTAGGCTGAGGCTCAGCTCAGCCCCGAGGATTTGCCCAGAATGGAGCAGGGGCCCACACCTCTGGGGAATCACACAGAGAGGCATTAAGAGGTGCTGCCTGCATGTTAAAGACCCAAGGAGGCTGAGCGCTGGGGACAGCCTGCCGCAATCTTAAAGATAACCAACAGAGGGAGACCTAGACCAGAACCAGCCTCCAGAGTTTAGCAATAAGCCAGCGCCAGACTGGGGAGGCCGGGTGATTTCAATGTGCACTCAAGACTTAAAACCAGCTCCTTGGAGAGCACATTAGAAGCCCTGGGGAGCTTGTTATAACTGTGTGTGATAACCCAGCACGGGGGGAGGACGAGGAGTGGAGGAGATCATAGTTGTGTATCAGACACTTCAAATTCTCTTGGCCTCGCCTGTCACTAGTCCCAGTCCCTGCTGCACCCTGGAACTGAGTCTGGCACCTGACAGTGGTTTCCCGTGTACCTACACTGTAGACTCATGCCTATCGCTGGCTTTCTTTCTGATGCTAAAGACCCAGCTCAGCATCCACTGAACTGTACACTTAAAAATAGTTAAGATGATAAATTTTATTTTATGTATATTTTACCAAAATTTTAACAATATTTTTTAAAGACAACAGCATAAATTATTATAAAACTATGTTGATTTGTTTATAATGTATAAAGATGTAATTTGTACGACAATAAATACACAAAGGATTGGGGAGGAAATGGAGCTACACTGGAGTAAAGTTTCTATATGTAATCCATATTAAGATAGTATTCATTCAAACTAGATTGTTTCAAATGCAGATGCTAATTGTCACCCTAGGGCAGCCGTGGGCAAACTATGGCCTGCGGGCCTGGCCAGTTTGAAATGAATAAAACTATTGAAAAAAAAGACCTTACCCTTTTATGTAATGATGTTTACTTTGAATTTATATTAGTTCACACAAAGACTCCATCCATGCTTTTGTTCCGGCCCTCCGGTCAGTTTAAGAACCCATTGTGGCCCTCCAGTCAAAAAGTTTGCCCACCCCTGCCCTAGGGCAAGCACTAAGAAAATAACTTTTAAAAGCATATGGAAAGAAAGAACAACAAGAAAATTAAAAGGGTACACTAGAAAAGATCTATTTAACACAAAGTCAGTAAAAAAGGAACAATGACATATGACAGAAAACAAAAGGGCAGATGTAAATCATATCTTAATGATAATTACATTAAATATAAATGGATTAAACTCTCTAATTAAAAGGCAGAAACTGGCAGAATGGATTACAAAAAAAATGACCAAACTATATGCTGTCTACAAGAGACACATTTCAGATTCAAAGACACAAATATGTTGAAAGTAAAAGGATGGGAAAGTACATACCCTGCAAACAGTAACCAAAAGAGAGCTGGAGGGGCCATACTAATATTAGACAAAATAGACTTTAAGACAAAAATTCTTATTAGAGAGAAAAATAATTAATGTTCCTTGGGCAGGATCTCTGTAGACAAAGTCCAGAAATACACACACTTACTTTCACTCCAGAAGGTTCTCCTGAACATTAATGCCTAAGAAACATTGGTGGATGTAGTAGTGCCAGAAATGATTAAATTTGGCCCATACTTTGTTTAAAGGTGTTTGAATTTATTGTTAACCTTTAAAAATTAATAGATGACATATTCAAACTAGCTGCTTCTCTTGTGAAGCCTGGCCACACTGGGTCTGCATTTCTGCTTGATAAACATTGGCTCCACGTGAAACCAGCTTCCTTTTCAGGTGGTTCTGTTGTGCAATTCCCCATAGTTCCCGGGGAAGAGACTTGCAGCGTGATCAAGCCAACACTTTCCTCCACACTTACTGTCCACTCTCAATTCATAGATGGGAAACAGATCTAACAAAGTAGGATCTTGCCAAGGTTGACATGGGGAGGCTCAGGCAGGGGCGGGTCCTCTGCTCCTGGTCACCACCACCCGCTCCATGGCACTAGACTAGCCTGTCTTTCCATAAAGAACAGAAATGCTACCTTTGAACTCTTAACCCTCCAACTGGGGCTGATCTGGGCTCCTCCTTCCCCCTCCCCTGTTACCCAGGGTCCGCAAGTTCTTTCTCCCCTATCAAACCCAGTTTTGGAGACCCCAACAGTCACAGTAACACGGAGAGTTGTGTGGATGACAGCAACTCCGGGAGGGTACTCGGGGGCACTACCAGCCTAGAAGAGGTCCAGCGTGAGGGGAATGAGTGATTGAGATTCTAATGCTGGAATTTCGGGCGCATGCCAAGAATTAGGGATAGCCCTTCAGGCGTATATTGTGCAGGGGGCACATGGCGAATCTTCACATGTAGTGCTGAGTTGACAACAGACTGTAAAAAGAAGTGTCTTTGAAGTGATTCCAGCTGCGAAACCGGTTCTTCAAATCAAACAACTCATGAGACTTGAATGTGCATCAAGTAATCGGGGAAGTTCTCTGGTTTGAAATCAGCCCTCCCCTCTCTGAGGTGTATTCCGTACAGATCTTCAGAGAGTGCCCTGCAGGAGCCAGCCCCAGTTGCCCACAGTCATTGTCCTCGTCCATTTAGGCTGCCGTGACAAAGCACCAGGGTGACTTGCAAACAACAGAAATTCACTTCTCCCGGCTCTGAAGGCTGGAAGGCTGAGACCAGGGAGCGAGTGCAGTGAGGTTCTAGGAAGGACTTCGTCCAGGTTGCAGACGATCAACTCCTGTTGCCCTCACCAGGCAGAAAGAGAGAGGGAGCTCCGTGGGGGTCTCATGACCGAATCACCCCCCAGAGGCCCCAGGTCCTAGTACCATCACATCGGGAGCTGAACTTCAACACATGAATTTTGGGTGGGACATGGACATTCAGTCCACAGCAGTAATCCACTTATTAACACACTTTATTTACATTCCTCCCTCCCGAGTCACACTTAGTGCTCCCTCACTTCTGCCTCCTTGGATCACCTCCCAAGTCAACTCCTGGCACCCAAGCCCTCGCCTCAGGTTCTGCTTTCAGGGGAATCCTAAGTAGGACATCCCTAGTCACTGCCCCAGCAGGCCTCCCAGACATTTGCCAGGACTCCTCTGTGTGGGTGACAACCACTGCCCTAAGCATCTCTGGACCCCGGGCTTCTTGACCACCGTGGTTTTGCCCCTTCACGTCTCAGAAGCCCTCTGGACTCAGGGAAAAGTCGGCAAAAGGAAAATATCAATGCAGTTGGCTTTATACAGCATTTCAAATTCTTTATATAAAATTAGAACACACATTTTATATGAACTGGTAACTAGAAGTGGGAGTTGAGCAGATCGTGGGGAGATAAAAAGATTGGTTTTAGATGTATGTTTTGGTGCCTGACTGATATAGGGGTGTCATTTCCAGTAGACTTTGTTACCAGTTCCTGGAATCCAGGAGATTGAGATTTGAAAGACATCAAACTATAAGTGATGTTCAAAGTCATGGCATGAATGAGATCACTCAAGGTGAATGCTGAGAGCAAAAACAAAGCTTAAGAATCACTTTTATAACTTACCATGGTGATTTCTAAAGGGTGAAGTTTTAGTGGTAGTGGAATGAAGGAATTTCTATTTTAATTTTAGACGCTTTTTTTTCAGCTTTTTGGGGTGTAATTGACAAATGAAATTGCATGGTATTTAAAATGTACATTGTACATATGTAATACCCTTTGTAATACTTTAAGCAAAAAAAAAAATGTACATTGTGACGATTTGATGCATGCATACACTGTGAAAGAATTCCCATCATCTAGTTCACTAACATCCATCACTTCACATATTTATCCTTTTTTGGTGTGTGTGTGTGAGAATATTTAAGATCTATTCTCTTAGCAAATTTAAAGTATGCCAGGCAGTGTTCTCAACCATAGTCACCATGTTTTACATGAGATTCTCAGCCGTCACTGATCTCATATCTGAAAGTTTGTGCCTTTTTATCAACCTCTCCTATCTCCCCACCCCCTGCCAACCACCATGCTACGCTGTTTCTGTGTGTGACTTTCCTTGTACACTTTTGATTTGTTGGTTTATACATATTTATATGTAGTAGCTGAGAGTGAGAGAGCCAAAGACAGGACCATGGAGACCCCCATGCTGTACCTGCTGGGGGCTCCTCCTGGCATCCCCTCAGCGCCTGGAGGAGGGGCCTCCTCCCAGCACACACGCCAGCTCAGCGGCAGGTCAGGTTCCTCCTCTCGACGTTAACTATGCCAGGCCTGCCCAGCACCCCAGACACCTCATGCCATGGGCTTCGCTCAAGGAGGCAAAGAGGGTGTAGGTGTTCTTTATCGTCAGCACCTGCCAGCTGCCAAGTCCCTCTGGGCTGTTCCGGAGGGTTGCTCCCGACGATAGGCATCAGTCTGCTGAAGAGTGCCACCTATAAAACTCTGGATGGGACGCCAACTCCACCAAAGGCTTTGTCTACCTGGAGGAGAGGCCCCACCCATGGTGCCGTGGGCAGCCAGGGCCAGGACACAGTGATGGGAGTGGTCAGGGCCAAGTGGGAGTGGGGGACACACAACTCCCCATCCTGCCACAACCAACACTGGCATGGTCCTCGGCCAAATACCCTTCCTCTGAGTCACCGTTTCCTCATCTGTAAAATGGGCATCGTTACTCATACATGTCAGCCTCTCTGAGCAAAATCACATGACATGTATGAGTGATTCGGGTTCTCCACATCCTCACAGTATTTGGAACAAACTGCTAAAACCCACAACACCTTGGATGAATCTCATGGGACTTCTGCTGTGTAGGAAAGGGGGTAAAGTCAATCCCAAGAGATTACATACTGTGTGATCCTATTAATATAACATTCTTGACATGACAAAATTATCGCAACGGAGAGCTGATGAGTGGTTGGCAGGGGTTAGAGATGGGGGTAGGGGTGCGAGAGAGAGGTTGGTGTGGTTATAAAAGAGCGATCTTCTTATAACAGGATCCTTACAGTGATGGAACTGTTCTGTATCTTTGCCTGCTGTGGGGGTGGAGTCACAAACTTATACATGATAAAAATTTGCATAAACTAAATACACACACACCAGTATGAGGAAAATGGGAAATAAGGCCCATGGATTCTATCAATGTCAATATCCTGGCTGTGACATTGTGCTATAGTCTCCTAAGATGTTACCTTTGAGGAAGACTGAGTACCTGGGATCGCTCTATGTTATGTCATGCAATTGCACGTGATTCTGGAATTATCGCAAAATTCAAAGTTTAATTTGAAAAAATCATCTCAGCCAACATGGTCCAGTGCCATCTGCAGCCATCTGCCGATAGCCAGCCTCGGTCCATTTGTCAGGTCTCGGCTGCACACAACAGTTCAGACCACCAACGAGAAGATCAGCCTGGGGAAGGGACCCACTCAGGATTTAGATGCGGGCTTGGAGATTTTTGTTGTTGTTGTTAATCCTCACCCGAGGATACTTTTTCCATTGATTTTTAGAGAGAGTGGAAGGGTGGGGAAGGAGAGAGAGAGAGAGAGAGAGAGAGAGAGAGAGAGAGAGAGAGAAACATTGATGGGAGAGAGACCCATTGATTGGTTGCTTCCTGAAAGTGCCGGACTGGGGCCCAGGATGGAACCTGAAACCTAAGTAAATGCCCTTGATCGGGAATCAAACTCGTGACCCTTTGCTGCTCAGGCTGATGCTCTAACCACTGAGAACAGCAGACAGCCAGACAGACTTGGATATTTTTGAGCAGGGCATTCAGTGGTCCCAGAGCATGGTCTAGATTAAATATGGGATCACAGGCTCCAGGTGGTCATAGTTCCTTGGCCCCACAGAATTCTCTGCCTGTGGGGAGGGACGTGGTACACGGCCCAGGTCTAAGGACAAATCAAATACCTCAACAAGGTTTGTATGGAAGTTCTCAGTTGCCCTCTCCCTTCTCCGAATGCCTCCTCTCCAGTGGCAGCTCCATTCCCCTTTTTGGGGAGGCAGAATTCTAAGATGACCACTGTGATGATTAGTTTTACGTGTCAACTTGACTGAGCCACACGGTGCTCAGATATTTGGTCAAACATTTCTGGAGTGTTTCCCTTAAGAGTCTTTTTGGATGAGATTAAAATTCAAATTGGTAGGCTGAGTAAAGCAGATTGCGCCCCCCAAAAGTGGGAGGGCCAAATCCAATCAGTTGAAGGCCTGAATAGAACAAAAGGGTTGACGCTCCTGTGAGTAACAGGCAACTCCTCCTGCCTGACTGCCTTTGAGCTGGGACATTGGCTTCGGACTCAAATGGAAACATCTGCTCTTCTTGGGTCTAGAGTAGCCGTGGGCAAACTACAGCCCGCAGGCCGGATCCGGACGGTTTGAAATGAATAAAACTAAAAAAAAAAAAAAAAAGACCATACCCTTTTATGTAATGATGTTTACTTTGAATTTATATTAGTTCACACAAACACTCCATCCATGCTTTTGTTCCGGCCCTCCGGTCCAGTTTAAGAACCCATTGTGGCCCTCGAGTCAAAAAGTTTGCCCACCCCTGGTCTAGAGCCTGCCAGGTTTCAGACTGGAGCCCCCGCACTGTCTCTCCTGGGCCTCAGGCCTTCAGACTTGAACTAGAAGCACACCATTGGCTTCTGGGTCTCAGCTTGCCAATTCACCCTGCTGCTCCTGGGACTTGTTGGCCTCCATAACCACATGAGCCAATTCCTTACACTCAATTCCTTCCTATCTATCTATCTGTCTGTCTGTCTGTCTATCTACTCTAGTTAAAGGAGCCCAAAACATTTTCAAAAGGCACTAATAACATACACCTTCCTCCATTTTTAAAAGGGAAGTGTACTCTTCTATATTTTGGAATGGAAATGCAGAATGGAACAGCCAAAGAAGGAGGAAGAGGAGGAAAAGGAAAGAAGGGAGGAAAGGAAGAGGAGGGAAAGAAGTGGAGGAAGAGAAAAATGAAAATTAGGCTATAATTCCACCTCGTGGTAGGTTCTCTTCATCAGGTTAGTGGGCTGCTACAAACACTAACCCAGAACAAGACCATACAATTAGATTATATAGGTGTGTTTTTATTGAGGCAAAATTCACATAAAATTAACCACTTTAAAGTGAACAATTCAGTGGCATTTAGTGCACTCACAGTATTATACAACCACCACCTCTATATAGTTCTAAAGTATTTTCATCCACCAAATGAGAACCTCATACCCATTACGCAGCCCCTCCCCACTCTCCTTCCTCCCCTCCCCCCAGCTTTCTGTCTCTCAGGTTTTATCTATTCTGGATATTTCATATGAAAGGAGGCTTATGGTATGTGACCTTTTGTGTCTGGCTTCTTTCACTTAGCAACATGGTGCATTCATGCTGTAGCATGCATCAGTGCTTCATTCCTTTTTATAGCTGTACTAGAGGCCTGGTGCACAAAATTCATGCATTCGGGGGGCGGGGGACCTTCAGCCTGGCCTGTGCCCTCTCGCAGTCTGAGAGCCCTTGGGGGATGTCCGACAGACGGCTTAGGACCGCTCCCCGAAGGTAGCAGGCCTAAGCCATCAGTTGGACATCCTTGGCGCTGCCACAGAGGCGGGAGAGGCTCCCGCCACTGCCACTGCACTCACCATCCATGGGCCTGGCTCAGGGCTTCTGGCTGAGTGGCACTTCCCCTATGGGAGCACACTGAGCACCAGGGGGTGGATCCTGCATTGAGCATCTGCCCCCTGGTGGTCAGTGCGTGCCATAGCGATCAGTCATTCCACCGGTCGTTTGCCTATTAGACTTTTATTATATAGGATACTATTCCATTGTATGCAAATCTCAAGTTTTGTTTATCCATTCATCCCTTGATGCCCATTGGGGTGGTTTCTCCCTTCCTGCCACTGTGAATCATGCTGCCATGAGTGTAGGAGACGTGTATTTGTTTGAGGACCTGCTTTCAATGCTTTTGAATGTAGAGCTGAGGTCATATGGTAATTTTATGTTTAACTTCTTGAGGAGCTGCCAAATTGTTTTCCATGGGTGTTGTTTTAAGCCATTGCTTCTGGTAATTTATTATGCCGACTTACAAAACAAATACACCTTTATGTTACATAATTTTTAAAAATTTTATGTTCGTGTCTCCAAATAACATGCTTGGTTAATTTCATTGCTAAATTTGTATATTTTTCAGAAATATAGTGACAACTGTCCAGTAACTTCCCACTATGGAAAATAAGGGTTAAGTCCTCTTAATTCCCACTACTATCACCCAAGTGCAGCCTTCCCAGCTTCATCTTCTCAGCTGAGTATGTTATAGCCTGGGTTACATTATTATGTGGTGCTTACATTATGAAAACAGCCATGTACTGGTTAATAATGCGGATTTTTTTCAATAGATGGAGTTACACATATGTTGATATATATGCAATTTGATATGTATGCTATTTTGTTGTATTGACAACAAGCTTCAAAACTTCAGATGTCAGATTTTCTGAAGGTGTTAACATCATAGATTTTTTTTTTAAATATATTTTATTGATTTTTTTACAGAGAGGAAGGGAGAGAGAGAGAGAGTTAGAAACATCGATGAGAGAGAAACATCGACCAGCTGCCTCTGCACATCTCCTACTGGGGATATGGCCGCAACCCAGGTACATGCCCTTGACCGGAATCGAACCTGGGACCTTTCAGTCCGCAGGCCAACGCTCTATCCACTGAGCCAAACCGGTTTCGGCCATAGATTTTTTTATGCTTAAAAATGTCGAATTTTGTGCCAAAAAAAGAGCATTTGCGGGAAGTTTTAATTCATTACTTCATTTTGAAGAAAAGTGCTGCTGAAAGTAATCGTATACTTTGGGAAACTTATGGTGAACATGGTCCACCTCAAGATACTTGTGAGTGCTGGTTTAAACACTTTAAAAGTGATGATTTCGATGTGAAAGACAAAGAACGTCCAGGTCAACCAAAAAAGTTTGAAGACCAACAATTACAAGCATTATTAGATGAAGATGCATGTCAAACGCAAAAACAACTTGCAGAAAGATAAAACGTTGCTCAGCAAATAATTTCTGATCATTTACAAGCAATGAGAAAGATTTTAAAGGAAGGAAAATGGGTGCCACATCAACTGAACAAAAGACAAATGGAAAACTGAAAAGTCATCAGTAAAATGTTGCTTCAACAGCATGAAAGAAAGTCTTTTTTGCATCGAATTGTGACTGGTGATGAAAAGCGGATTTATTTTGAGAATCCCAAACGCACAAAATCATGGGTTGATCCAGGTCAACCATCAACATCCACTGCAAGGCCAAATCGCTTTGGAAAGAAGACAATGCTCTGGGTTTGGTGGGATCAGGAAGGTGTGGTGTATTATGAGTTTCTAAAACCAGGTGAAACCATTAATACTGATCACTACCGACAACAAATAATCAATTTGAACCATGCTTTGATCATAAAATGATGCACCATCACACACTTCAAAACCAGTTAAAGACACGTTAAAAGATTTTGCCTGGGAAGTATTAAACCACCCTCCGCATTCACCAGACCTTGCTCCTTCAGATTACCACTTGTTCTGATCAATGGCACACGCACTTTCTGAGCAGCACTTCAAAACATACAAAGAAATGGAAAATTGGATCTCTGAGTGGTTTGCCTCAAAACAAGAAAAGTTCTATCGGGACGGTATCCACAGATTACCTGAAAGATGGGGAAATGTGTAGCTAGGGATGGACATGACTTTGAATAAACACTTTTGATGTTTCTCTTGAAATTACCGTGTTTTCTTTGATTACAAAATCTGCACCATTAACCGGTTAATGGTTGATCTGAATTTTTAACTGGTTAATGCTTGATCAGCATTTTAACCAGTTAATGCTTGGTCCGTATTATTAACCAGTTAATAGTTAATCAGTTTTCCATTTGTCTTTCGTTCAATTGATGTGGCACCCATTTTCCTTCCTTTAAAATCTTTCCCATTGCTTGTAAACGATCAGAAATTATTTGCTGAGCAACGTTTGATCTTTCTGCAAGTTGTTTTTGCGTTGGACATGCATCTTCATCCAATAATGCTTGTAATTGTTGGTCTCCAAACTTTTTTGGTTGACCTGGACGTTCTTTGTCTTTCACATCGAAATCATCACTTTTAAAGTGTTTAAACCAGCCCTCACAAGTATCTTGAAGTGGAGCATGTTCACCATAAGCTTCCCAAAGTATACGATAACTTTCAGCAGCACTTTTCTTCAAAATGAAGTAATGAATTAAAACTTCCCGCAAATGCTCTTTTTTTGGCACAAAATTTGACATTTTTAAGCATAAAAAAATCTATGATGTTAACACCTTCAGAAAATCTGACATCTGAAGTTTTGAAGCTTGTTGTCAATACAACAAAATAACATACATATCAAATTGCATATGTATCAACATATGTGTAACTCCATCTAGTGGAAAAAATCCGCATTATTAATCGGTACACCTAGTATTTGCCATTTTCCCCTCTGCCTGGAAGTGTCTATTGACATATCCTCAGGCTCACTGATTGTTTTCTTAGCCATGTTCAGTCTCCTAATGAGCCCATCAAAAACATTCTTCATTTCTGTTACAGTATTTCTACTCTTTCTTTTTCTTTTAAAAAAAATAATTTTTAATAAAAACTTTAGAGAGGAAGGGAGAGGGAGAGAGAGGTAGAAACATCAATGATGAGAATTATTAATTGACCGCCTCCTGCCTGCCCCCGACTGGGATCCAGCCCGAAATTGGGAATCGAACTGTGACCTCCTGCTTCATAGGTGGAAGCCACACCATTTCTTTTTTATTCATTCTTAGGATTTCCATCCCTTTGCTTACATTATCTGGTAAGGTTACCTATCTGCTTTTGCATATTGTCTACTTTTTCCATTAAAGCTCTTAGCATATTAATCATAATTATGTTAAATTCCCAATATAATTCCAACATTTCTGCTATATCTGAGTCTGGTTCTGATGTTTTCTCTGTCTCTTCAAACTGTGATTTTGCCTTTTATTATGTCTTTTGATTTTTTTATTGAAAGCTGGGTTGGATAAAAGGAGCTGCATAAACAGGCCTCTAAGTGATATGGTGGTAAGGTGGAGGGGGAGGGGAAGCATTCCACGATCCTATGATGAGCTCTCAGTCCTTTAGAAATACTGTCTACCCTCCTAGGTTCTTCTGACTGGTTTAATAACTAAATAGTTGTGAGACAGATTAATAGGAGAAAATCAAGTTTCATTTCATACATATGGAGGCCTCATACATATAGGACCTAAAAAATTTACCAAAGCAGGCAGCTTTTATTCTTTTAAACAAAGAAACCATAAAGTTGTGAAGAACCAACAAGACAAAGGAACTTAGGCCCGGGTCCCATTCAGTGAAGAAACTAAGCAGCATTTGCTTACTCAGCCTCCTCTGCCCGAATTTCCCACCTCTGGTGATGAAGGCGTCTCCCACCTCCCGGTGCAAGAAGCGCGCCTTTCGCAGGAAAGACTTGCTTCTTGTTTTCAGGGAGACAGAGGGGAAGGTCAGAGGGTCCTTCTTGCACCAGCTGTTTCTCAAGTAACTTTAACTCAAAATAATCAATATGCCATAGTGGCACATTTTGGGATGGCAAATTTGCTCTCCCACAATATCTAGACCTTGATAGAAAAAGTGTCACAGCCTTAGCTGTTTTTGCTCAGTGGAGAGTGCGTCAGCCTGCAGACTGAAAGATCCCGGGTTCGATTCCGGTTAAGAGCACATGCCGGGCTTGCGGGCTCGATTCCCAGTGGGGGGCGTGCACAAGGCAGCTGATCAATGATTCCCTCTCATCATTGATATTTCTATCTCTCTCTCCCTTCCTCTCTGAAATCAATAAAAATATATATATTTTTTAAAGTGTCACAACTAATGATGTCTTTGTAGTAATCTGCCCATTTGTGGGCATAAAGAAATATTTGTTGAATTAATTTTGGATGGAGTGAATGAATGAAGAAAGAATTATAAGTAGATCAGTGGATCTGGACCACCCATAGCAAGAATACAGTAAGCTCTGAGTACTTTGTAGCTTCCTGACAGCTTCTAGGTCCTGATGATGTTTAATAGATGGGTAGATGGGTGAACAGGGCAACACCTGGACACGAGGGACAGGGTGAGGCCATCTCTAACCTGCTGGCTTGCCCCGCAGCTTCTGGCCTGCAGACAGTGGTAAATGACAAGGTTTGCCGACAATGGTACAAATTCAACTTGCCTTCTGGCTGGGCAAGCAATTCCCTCCCAGAGTTTGAACTCCGACTGTCTATGTCACCGTGGTTATTATTCTGAAGATGAGGTGATGTGGCGATGAGTTAGAGCCTCACAGTCTTTTATTAGTTGCCCTCTGACTTGGCCCAAGGGTGGAGGGAAGCAGTATCATCCATTTTACAGCCTGGTTGACCGAGGCCCAGAGAAGAAAAGAGACAGCCTGCCACCAGACCAGTCCAGATCTCGCTCTGGTGGGTCCTTCTGACTCATTGTCCTGTGAGGATGAATTCCCAAGACAATGTGGGTGACTCCCAGTCGAAGCACATACTAGTACATCTAGCTGGCTGCTCAGACCTTGGGATTCACCCATAGATGGCACCAGGCCTGTGGCTTCCCCCTGCCCCTGGATTTTTCTGGCCCGTGGCCCACCTTTACTGGAGGCCACAGCCTCAGGCCCCCGCCCCTGTGATTTTCAGCTTATGATTTCCTCTTGAGGGACGGAACTAGAATGCTAAAGGGGAAGCATATTCTAGACCAGCAGTTCTCAAACATTTTGGTCTCAGGACCTCTTTATACCCATAAAAATGATTGAGAATCTCAAAGAGTGCTTGCTTCTGTGGGTTTATATCTATGAATATTTACCCATTTGGAAATTAACACTGAGAGACTTACAAAATGTTTATTCATTAACTCATTTAAAAACTCATAAGCCCACCCCAGCCGGTGTGGCTCAGTGGGTTGAGCATTGTCCCATGCACAGAGAAGTCACTGGTTCAATTCCCAGTCAGGGCACATGCCTGGGTTACGGGCTTGATCCCTGGTAGGGGTCTGCAGGAGGCAGCCAACTGAGTGTTTTTCGCTCTCCCTCTCCCTTCCTCTCTCTTTCTCTAAAATCAATAGAAAACAAACATATTTTTAAAAAACTAATAAACCCATCTTAACACAACTAACACGTATTTATGAAAAATATAATTATATTTTCCAACACTAAAAATAATATTAATAAGAGTGACATCATTTTACTTTCTTTAACAAATGCCATTAACTATATAGAAGGCTTAATAGAAAAACAGTTGTATTCTCCTATCTGCTTTTGCATTAAAATTTTTGCAACATCATATATCACGTAGCCTCTGGAAAACTCCACTGTCTACTCATGAGAGAATGAGTTGAAATAGGCCCCCCAAAACCCTAAGAGTATTATGACTCGTTTTGACCTCACAGATTCTTAAGGACCCTGGGCCTCCCTTTGAGGACAGCTGCTCTCAAACTTCAGTGTGCATGGGATTCACTGTTAAAATGCAGATTCTGGTGCCGGGATCTGCGGTCGGCCCAGGAGTCTGCACTTCTAACCAGTGCTGGCGCTGCTGGTCTGTGGGCCTCACGCTCACGGAGGCCTGCCTCTGCCCTATTCTTTCTGTACTCACCCCCCAAAGGACAGGGCACTGCAGCGTGGCCTCCTCTCCCTCGTGTCCAGGGAGCAGGTGGGAGGACAGGCAGGTCTGAAGCCCACGGCAGCTTCAGTTGAGGAGCCTGAAATGGGAAGTACACAAAAATGCCTGTGAAAATAGCATTACTTTGCTTTTCCTTTTTTTTTTTTAATTGATTTTAGAGGGAGCGAGAGAGAAACATCCATGCTTGTGAGAGAAACATCAATCAGCTGCCTCCTGCAGGCCCCCCACTGGGGATCGAGCCCACAATCCTGGGCATGTGCCCTGACCGGGAATCCAACCAGCAACCTTTCAGTGCACAGGACAACGCCCAACCAGCTGAGCCACACCAGCCAGGCCGCATTACATTTCTTTATAAGGACAAAAAAACTGGAAACAACCCAAACTCCTACTGATTTGAGAAGGGTTAGCTAAATTATGTAAATTCACACAAGCTGCCCCCAGTGATGACGTGAGTCTCTACCCTGTGATGTGAAATAGAGCACTATCTAAGCACAGTCTGTGGTTAAGAAAAAGGTCAAGTTACAAATCCTCTTCTGCATACAAAGGGATTTATTATGTAAAATGATTTACATATGCATGTATGCTTTATCTGTGTTGCTTCTACATGAACATGTGTTATCTTTACAGTCATAAAAGACAATTAAACTATCTTTAAAGCATCTGTTTATTCCACGGGCAAGGATTTTAGTTTGTGAAGCACCCACTGTGTGCGAGGCATTGGTCCAGGTGACGTTGGGCTGTACTGAGCCGCCCCCGTCTTTGGTCTTTGGATCCTGTCTGCCATCTCCAGCCTGATCATTTAGAATCAGAGAATGTTGGGACAGGTAAGACTCAGCACCCACCCTCCTTTCAGAGGAGGGCTCCAAGGCCCAGAGAAAGTAACTGACTTGAGAAGAGTCCCACAGCCAGTTGTCCCAGAGGTAACAGAGCCCACTTTCTTAGCCCTCACACCAGGCCTCTGCGGCAGGCTCCACTGCTGTCCCCTAACGCTGAGAATGAATTGTTTGGGCTGTTGATGGGGGAGGTGCTTTGGAATGGCCCATGTTCTGGGAGCCCCAGTCCAGGCAAACCCAAAATGAAAGATAAAAGGTCCTTGAATAACCATCATTAGTGGGGAGGAGCCTGACCCTGCACAGGCAGAAGAGCAGCTTTGGTCGAGCCCAGGTCTGTCGATTAAAGCTGTTGGCCCTGTGTCACACTGACAAGCACAAATCAACCCCTTGGCCACTTTCTATAAGAAATCCAGCCACATCAAACACTGAGGTTTGTATGCTTTCCCCAGTGCGTGGACGCTCACAGAGAGCAACAGCACACAGACCCCTGCCCAACCCTCCTGCCCTGTCTCAGGACTCCACCCCCTCCCACTTCCCCTTTCCTGGCTGGCCCAGCTCCGCCCAGCTTCTGATGGCCCAAGTCATCCCCTCAAGGCCCTTCCCAACAAAGAGAAACTTCCCTCCCAGCTCCCATGAAAATAAATTCTATTTCACGGCTCATAAGACTTTAGGAGCTTTGAAGTCCTGAGTCTTTGAACCCTGGAATCTTAGACATTGAGCTAGAATGACACTGAAGAACACTTTGGTTCAGTCCCTCTAGTTAGTCTCCAGGTGGAGAAGCTGGGTTTGAGAGGGGAGAGGTCTTGCCCAAGGTCACGGGGTACCTGTGGCTGCTTAGTTCCAGGCTGGAGCCCACTCACAACTCAGGGTAGATTAGCTTCATCCTCGAACCAGAGAACCACTCCCCTCTTTTTCTCCTTCACCTCCTCCCAAGAGTCTCAGCTGACATCACTCCTGGCAGTTGGGTTGTCACAGGGAGGCCCTGCAAGAAGTCCAAAAGACAGAAGATACTGCAAAACATCAGGCTGAGGGCCTCCTCCCACGTTCCAGGGTAGATCTGACCCAGGCAGAGGGACAAGTTCAGGAATGGTCCAACTCCCGAAGTACAGAGGGAAGGGACAGGCAAGCCAGGTCCCCTAAGCATCCAGGCCATGTCCTTGAGTTATCCCAGTCACCCTCTGTATGCCCCACAAAGAGAGGTCACTGTCATCTTTTACTAAGGCCCAGGGAGGACCACAGACCTAGCTGGAGTCCCAGGGTGACCGGAGGCAGGAGCTGGTCTTCAAACCCAGGTCTATGTGGGTCTCTGAAACTCAGGGCTGCCCCATGAAGGCTGAGCCTGCGGGTGGGTGTGTACAGGTGTGTGGCCGGGAGGGGCATGGTGAGGGCAGGTCCCCGGAAGAGGGTTGTGGGCCTTTGCCCCTAACGATGCCTCTGGAGCTCACACAGAAGAGAGAGCGGTGGTCCCTGGAACTTTCTCGTCTCACTCAGCAGGGGAGAAGACAGCCCCAGACTGGATGCCATGAGCCAGGGTCCTAGTCCCGGCTCTGCCTCTTGTAACCAGGCAGAGGGTCCCCTTTCTGAGCCTCCGTCTTCTTGTCTGAGGGCTGTTGTGAGGGGCAGGAAAGGCTGACCGTAAACCTCGTTCCCTCCTCCTTCCTCTCCTTCCTCCGCGGCTGCTTGCCAGGCTTGTGATCTTTCTGGCCCTCAGTTTCTGCCACGGAATCTGGAAAGCCTCTTGGCTGAAGCCACTCCCATGCTGGACACCTTCGAGGTACAAACCAGGGCAATTACGGGGTGACTAGATGTCTCGGAGGTGTTGCTGCTGGGGTGAAAAGGACCACGCCTCCTCTTGAATTCTGACTGTCCTGCTCAGGAGTGTTCCAAGCTGTGCCGTGTGCACCTGGGTCTGGCTGGCTGCTCCCGCACGCCGTCCTGACGGTCCACACAGCGAGGCGCAAGGAAGCAAGGAGTCGCCGGCCCTGGCATGGCAGGTGAGTGGGCAGGGCCTGTGGGCCTAGGGCAGTGGTCGGCAAACTGCGGCTCATGAGCCACATGCGGCTCTTTGGCCCCTTGAGTGTGGCTCTTCCACAAAATACCAACTTCTGTCCATGGGCCACGAAGTTTCCATCGCACTGTACTTACGCACCCGCACGTGGTATTTTGTGGAAGAGCCACACTCAAGGGGCCAAAGAGCCGCATGTGGCTCGCGAGCCGCAGTTTGCCGACCACGGCCCTAGGGGCACAAGGCCCCCGAGAGGAGCTTCAGGAAAGGGGGTTTGTGGAATGAAACTTGGACCTTTGATTCTTCGGACTGTAGAGCTGCATGAACCCTGAGCTGTTCCCTCATGTTCATGATAGCGTGGGGCCCAGAGACAGAAAGTCCATAGCAGAGCCCTTCCTTGGCTGGGGCCGGGCCTTCCCCACACGTATTGCTGGACTGGAGGAGGGGGAGAAGAGAGGGAAGAGTAGAAGAAGCAAGATCTTCTCATGGATCCAGAAACATTTCTGGGCAGAGTTGGGAATTGTAGGCTCTCTGCGGAGAAGAGGCCCCATGAGTTACATCCTCTTCTAATTCCCACCCTGAGGACCCCAGGGCACGAGCAGTTCTGCATGAAGTGAAAAGAGTTATTCGACCTTGAACTCTCAAGAGAATTTGCCCTCAGTGCCTCCATTTTCCTACTTGTAAAATGGGGATTGTAATCAAATCATCTCATAGGCCTGCTGTGAGGAGTTGGTGAGACCAAGTGTGTGGACAGCACACTTAGAAAATGTACCGCCCCCTCTGGCCCCCATACAGTGAGGGGCAAATTCCCGCCCCCCCCACCATGGGGGTTTGTCCATTAATTAACAATTACGTATTTTACACCGACTCTGTGGTAGGAGCTGGGGTTCAGTGATGAGCAGGTCAGCAGAGAAGGGGTCTTACTCCCATAGGTCTTTAAAGGATGTTTCTAATTCTATGACTCTTGTTTTCAACCGTTCAGCATCATGTGACAATTCTGTGAGTCAACTCTTGTTTATTTTTTGGCTTTCAAAGACAGGTATTTTAATTTCCTTGCCATTTGAACTTCCTCTTCTTACCCTCCCCTGGCAGAGTAAGACCATCCTGGCTCATTACTGGCATCCGGGGCCATTCTGGCTCTTGGGATGGGTCTGCTCGCTGAGGACCAGGCCTCACCACCCAGCTCACTCCCCATACCACAGTTTCGCGATTAGGCCTGCTTTGCAGAGGACTGGCTTTGCTTCTTTCAGGATCTGCTTTTCAGGGCTCACCTAGAAGTCCTCTTCCCTGTCAGCCTTAAACTTAACCAAAGGTTCCAATGCCAGGTCTGTTCATTTGCTGGGTGACCATTCTTCTCTCTGAACCTCCATTTCTCCCTCTGTAACACATCAGGGTTAGATCCATCATACCTAGGATATAAACGGACTATTAGACTGAATTCAATTCCCCAGTCTTCTGGGGCTTCCTGGCTTCTTGGGGACCTCCCTCTCAGAGGAGTAGACCAAGCCTATTCTGCAATCTGTGCATGGATGACAGACATGGGATCCTGGATGGAAAGTATGTGGCCTGCGTGTTGCTCTTCCTCTCCCCTCCCTCACACGGTCCATGCAGGCATCACTAGATGAGCCTGGACGTGGCCTGGCATTTCCTCAAATAGTTCAAGTAGTCCCTACACTTGATCAGTGTTAGTCATTAAAATGAGACCCTTTTGCTATAGTTGAATTACCATGATCTTTTGGTTCAGAAATTCTAAGAATCAATAATACTTTCTGTGGGGTTGACTCTGGCTGGAGCATTGGGTTGGAGTTGGTGAGCCACTGCCTACTGGTAAGAGAGAGAGAGACCAGCAGCTTACAACAGAACCAGGAAGAAAAGGGAGATTGGGCAGTGGCCCCAGGCACCTCCTCAATTAACCATTTAGCTGTGGAGGTCAGGTGCCCATGATGCACATTAAGGATAGGGTTATAATAAGGCCCATTAGAAACCAATTACATGGAGTCTAGAGTCTGGGAGATGTTGCTCACTTCAGCAAAGCCTCCTGGGTTCAGTCCCACTGGGTGCCATCCCCAGGCTGGAACAGAGATCTGGGGAGAAGAGCATCATCAGCTCTTTGGTGTCACTTGAGGGCAGGAGGAGGAACAGCTGGGGTGAGCTGGGGGTGAGAGGCAATCTTCCGCACATAGGGCCTTCCCTCCAACTAGGACTCTTTCTTAGGCTGATCTCTAGGAGCAGCTGCTGAGCAAGTGAGCTGGAGAGATGAGGTTGGCAGGGATTGGAGGATGGAGGGAGCAGTAGGCAGGGCCAGACTGTGAAGGATCTTGAATGCCAGACTGAAGGTGGTGGGTTTGGTGGCTCCTGAGCAGGGAAAATGACGTGCTGACTGCTGTGCAACTGGAAGAGTGTGTTCCCTTGGCTGAGCCTCCCTCGGCTTCTCCATAGTAATGTCACACAATGGATTGAACTGGATGAGCTAAAAGTGTTCTGAGGCTGTTGGGGCCAATCAGAACTTTAAGCAAGAGGTGGAGAGGGGAGAGTTTAAAAAAAAAATAGGGAGGGGAGAACCAAAGAGAGGGGGGAGATTTGGAGAGATGAGGGGGCAACAATGGAAAAACCCCCATCTATTGACCTCATCACTGTAGACCAAGCACTGTGCTAAGTACCTTGTGAGTAAGGAGCCCACTCACTCTGCTTGGAGCTTGCTGTGCTGGAGTATTCACTAAGGGCGTCTCCTTTCACTCTCAGAATTTCCAGATTTAGGTGATCTATTTTCTCATTACCCTATTTATAGTCGTTACCTCAACCTCCCCAAAACTCTATGAGGGAGGTATTATTATTTCCACTTTTCAGGGAAGGAAAGCTGAACCTCAGAGGTCCATTAACTTATCCAGAGCCACACAACCAATCAGTGGAAGATTCGGGATAGCAGTGATTGGCAGAACACTGGAATGGCAGCCAGGAGTTCTTGGGCAAATACTGATGATGATAATATGACTAATAAACGTGCATTTTCTGAGTACATAATAGGTGCCCTACCTTTCTGAGTACTCTATATAAATTATTTCGTTTAATCCTCACAACTCAAGGAGGCAGCTACTGTCATTACCCCCATTTTCACCAGGAGACTAAGATTCAGAGAGGTTCAGTCACGTGCCTCAGGTCACACAATCAACAAGCAGCAGAGTCTGCAAATGTGTGCCTCTGAATTCGGGCCCCTGCTTGCTATGCAGAGTGGAAAGGAAGGCCAAGTGAGGAAGGTGGCAGAGAGACAGGACAGAGGGCAGCAAAGCTAGGGGAGCCGAGAGGCTTTGGGGTGACAGGGCAGGTGGAGAGAATGCTCTCACGGCATCCCTCTCTCCCCATGTCAGGTGGGCACAGCCTCAGGCCTGGGGTCCTTGAGCGCAAGGCTGGGAGCTCACCCCGCATATCCCAAGGTGGGAGCCCAAGGACTAACAACATGTCATCTATTCTGTCCTCAGGGCCTCAGGTGAGCTATCAACCAGAGGGGCCCAGACATTGTCGTCTCCAGCCCTTCCCTGGTGCCCACCAAGGTGCTGAGTGACAAGAGTCAGCAGGGCCTGGAGGGGAGGCAGGTGTTGTGGGGAGAGGCTGAGAGGAGTCCTGGGAGAATCAGAGGCGCTTGATTCGGCAAACCACAGTCTATCCAAACCCTAAGAATCCTGGGTCATTCCATAGATAAGAAAACTAAAGTTTAGAGAGAAGCCACTTAGCCCGAGTCCCACAGGAAGCCAGCAGCAGGTTGCTCTGCCTGGACTCAAGGCCACACCCTCTGCCACTCCTGGACCCACCCATGACTGTGGGAGGAAGGAAGTCAGGAAGGAAGAGCAGGTTTCGGAATGTGACAGTTTGAGAGGGAGAGGGATTATGGGTGGGTGGGGTGGGTGGGGTGGGTGAGGCGGCTGTGGTGTGAGCACTGATCCTTGAGGGCATGCCTGGAACCTGGTAAGCATCAGCTCCCCTTTTCACAGCCTCATCCCAGCCAAGGGACAGGGAAGGGTGCTCATTCATTCATCCAATAAATGTTCACTGAGCATCTACTATGCCCTGGGCCCTGAGCCACCTGAGACAGACTCCAACCACCCGGAGAGAATGAGACCCAGGCCTCGCTTCAGGAGGCTTACAGTCCAGTGGAGGAGAGGGACATATAAGCAACGAACTATAACCTGGCTTCCTTGATGATTGATTGGGGGCGATTGAAGTCTCAGAGAGCAGAACTCGAGCTGAGCACATGGAGGAGGTGATGTTGGGCTTATTTTGGTAAGGGGTCTGGACCCTGGTCTTGAACTCCCCTCTCCGGTACCCATCAGTCCCCATGAGGGCTGGGGAGGACGCTGACCAGGGCAGAATTGGTTGTATTCACCAGAACAGTTGCTTTCCCCCTGCAGAATCCTGGCCTGAATATCAGCGCACAAATGCCAGGTCATGGGGGTGTGATGCTGATGAGCACAGAGGACTTAGGTCACCAAAGGAGCAGCTCTGGGACAGGTCCCATGGGGACCACAGCAGTGACCTCCTGGGATAAGGCAGGTGTAGAGTTGGTGGGGGTGGGGGCGGCAGGTTGGGGTTTCTTGGTAATTGCTCGGCAAAATCATCAAGGAACAGAAAGGACAGGTGTGTTTCTCCTGTGGCAGTAACAGAAGGGCAGAGTGGGGACATAAGGGGACAAATAGAGCAAGAAAAAAAGACCTTGGTTTCGCAGAAAGAAGGACTTTTTAATATCTGGGTGGTGGGTCAGCTGCCTCTCGGAGGTATGCAAGCTGGAACCCTGACCAAGTATCCACTGAGAACTTGACCCGGGGCAGGAAGTTGCAAGGGAGATGGTCTTTGAGATTCAGGGATGATGATGATAATGGTAGTTCTGATTCATCCCACCCATCTTACCCCCCTGTGATGAGGTTTCAGATGCCCAGAGGGTGGTGAGGGCCGGTTTGGCCTGTGATAGGGAGAGGGGAAGCCAAGGCAGAATTCTCAGGACATGAACCCTCCTCACCTCCTAACCTCCACCCCCTCCACCCCCTCTCCTCGTCCCCCCACCCCCCCCCACCCCTGCCGCACACCTTGTAAGCCCCCTGGGGCATGCCAGGGCTGAGATAATTACAACTTAATAACCTCACCCCCTGCTCCTGACTCATCCCCTAAAAAAAAAAAGGAAATTGCATCCTGGTCTGGCCTGTCCCAACATAGGTTGTGGCTTGTCTTCGGAGACTTCAGCTTCAATGGGCCCTCGGACAAGAAGTCCCTTTCTTCCCAACTCTGGGTCTCAGTTTCAGAGACCTGGGCTTCCAATGGTCCTGCCAGCTCTGCTGCTGTTATTAGATTAGCCAATCCTATGTACAAAGTAAGTGGGGTTCCTTCCTGTGTTTTCAGACTAAACAGAGGTCACCTAAGATCAAAGCTCTGGGACTTGAGAGGTCTGTTCCTGCCCAAGAACTTGGTGGGAAAGCTTCAGTCTTAATGTGAGAATTTTGAGAATTGGCAAGCCAGTGGGGAAGTCCCCTGGCAGTATTGTTCCAGCTTTTGCCACTCGGGGGCACTGTTGAACAGGGATCCTGCACAGTTCTTGCTCACCCACCACAAGGGTGGCTGTAGGAGCTACCAAGCTTGGGACACATGTGTCAGCTGTGTAAGTTCCTATTCAGGTGTTCAGTCATTATCCCCAAATCATGATGCCAGGCTAGGGCTTCCAGTCAAGGCCAAACCAGAACTAGCCTTTTCCAAAAATCTCAGGCCTAGGTATTGAGACTAGCACCAGCCCATTCCTCACAAGTAGAGACCAGCTAGAAGGCTTTCACAGTCTAGACAAGAGACTCAATAGCTTGGCCTAAGGTAGCTGCAGACACAGAGCTGTGGGACGGATTCAGGGCAAGTTTTGGAGGCGGTGCCATGTCAACTTGACGATGTCTTGGATACGGGCTGTGAGAGCAAAAGGGAATCAAAAAAGAGTCTTTGGTTTGAGCCTGATCCTCAGAACAGATGGGATACCAGCCACCAAAATGGGGAGAGTGGGAGACTTGGGGGTGAGGCAGGGAGGAAATCAAGAGTTGGGCATGTTGGGTTGGATTTGTCCAGAAGATCAGCAAACAGAGATTTCAGGTAGATGGTTGACGATATTGTTTGGATTTCAAAGGAGAAGTCAGAGTGTAAACTTGGGTGGTAACAGCTGCAGACCTCCATCAAGACCACTTCATTTTATCAAAAAACTTCCAGTAACAGTGAACCTCAAAAGGCAAGAGTTCAGAGGCCCCATTGTTTTCCTCCTGAGATGCTCCTTAGATAAAGGGACCCACATCAGAGGATATTGTCAGACTCACAATAAGCATATATGTTAGCTATTCATCTTACTATTCTTATTATCATGGTTGAGGGCAGAGTGGCTTTCACATTACCTGGGACAGCCTTAGCCAGCCTCCACGTTTGAGTTTAAATGTTGGAAAGAAGAGGTGAATGTTATTATTGAAGAGGGGTCCTAAAGATTTATGCAGACACCAGAATTTCATGTTGCAAAGTTCAGCATGTATGAATCAACAACTTAAACTTGGATGTGAAAGATGTCACATTTACCACTTAAATTAAATTTACCTTTGAGTTCTGATTCCACTGGACTTGTCAGAAAATTCCATCCCAGTTATTATTAGGGCTCCCTCCATGTGTCAGTTGGTTACTGCTGTGTAACAAACCATCCCATAACTTACAGGCCTACAACAACAACAACCATTCTCTCTCTCATGAACCTGCCGTTTGGACAAAGCTCAGCAGGGACAGCTTGTGTCTGCTTCATTTGGTGTCAGGTGGGCAGTGTGACTGGGGGCTGGAGAATTTGCTTGCAAGATGGCTCACTTCTCTGACTGCCCAGTTGGTGCCAGCTGCTGCTGGGAGTTCAGTGGTCTGGGGGTTGGAGGTCTCAGTCCCTCTCCATGTGGGCTTCTCCGTGGGCCATTTGGCTTTTTCATGGCATGGCACTGGGTTCCAAGATCAAGCAACTCAAGGAACCAGACAGAAGCTATATCAACTTTTGTGACTTATCCTTGGAAGCCACAAAGTGCCATTCTGTTTTCGCCACAATTCCTCCCAGATTCAGCAGGAGGAGAAACAATGGGAGCAGAGATATCACTGCAACCACCTTTGGAAAAAACAATCTGCCACTCCCCTAACCGAAAAGTTATATGAAGGTTCGAGAGTCTTTAGAAAGCCAAACGTTTTGGCCAGCTCTCTCCAAACATTGGCCAGATAAGCCATTGCTCTGATGCGCATGGACCAAGCCCATGTTGTGTTTTTAGAGTCTGGGACTTCTGGGTTTTTAACTCTTGTGGGGGTCAAAAGACATGGCAACATAGCCTAGAGGTCCCAAACAAGCACAGACTCAGAAGCCAGATTCCCAGCTCCATCACATATAGGCTATGCGACTCAGTTTCCCCATCTGTGAAGTTGGAACAGGTTTATGAAGATTAAATGAGCTAATATTTATTAAATGTTTAGTTTTATAAGTGCC
This sequence comes from Myotis nattereri, assembly GCF_964212035.1. Lineage (NCBI taxonomy): Eukaryota > Metazoa > Chordata > Mammalia > Chiroptera > Vespertilionidae > Myotis > Myotis nattereri. Next base: position 31,510,276 of record NC_138083.1, on the reverse strand, counting down.
TGGTTCATAGGAAGCTTTATTAAATTATCCAGCCCAGAATTACTGAGCACTTACTGTATACTAGGTACCTAATAAAACAGAGCCAAGAGCCCCATGGCGGGTACCCCGGGGCAGGGAATACTTGATGACATTACTTCAGTGGTTCTCAAGTGTGGAAGATTGTATTTGACAGGATGGACATCTCAATACACTAGATCTCATCTCACATGTCCTTCTTACAATGTGGCATTGACCCATTTTCATAAGGGGTGGGGTGTGTTCCTTCCCCTTAAACCTGTGCAGACCTTTGTAGCGGCCCTGACCAATAGCCTATGGTAGACCGAGTGCAACTTCTAAGGTTTGGTCATAAAAGGCATTGCAGCTTCCACCTTGGTCTCTTGGATCACTTGGTCAGCAGAAACTAGGTGTCATGCCATGAGGATACTCCCCAAATCTTTCTCTTAGATGTTTGAGATAGACCTGCTCTTCTGCCGGACTGCAGCCTCCTGGCGGCAGGGCGAAGGTATCATTCATGGCCGTGGAGCCTGCAGCACCCAGCACAGCACCCAACACCTGAATGAATGAACACTGAAGTAGGCGGAAGTGGATGGAGGGAGAAGATGCTTGGGTTGAGGCTGGATATGCCACCCACCTTTCCACTGGAGACACCCCATCCAATTCAAGACAGTCTAAATGCCCCCTCCTCAAGCGAGCCTCGCTATCACCTGCAGACCAGGCTAGGCCCCTCTTTAATACTTCCTTTCAGCTCCACGTACTTTGCCTTAACAACCTATATCAGAATGATAGTTATTTGTGGACTCATCTATTTACATATCACCTTGCTCATCTGGAATATAAAGCTCTGGCCCTAGCCAGGTTGGCTCAGTGGATAGAACATCGGCCTGCAGACCAAAGGGTCCCAGGTTCGATTCCGGTCAAGGGCATGTACCTTGGTTGCAGGCTCCTCCCCAGCCCGGGCCATGGTCGGGGCACGTGCAGGTAGCAACCAATTGATGATTCTCTCATGTTGATGTTTCTCTCTGCCTTTCCCTCTCTCTTCCACTCTCCCTAAAAATCAATGGAAAAATATCCTCAGGTGAGGATTAACAACAGCAAATAAATAATTAAAGCTCTGTTCTTGGGGCTCCAAATGGCAGCCAGTTGTCCTCCACAAGGTATTGCTATTCCCACTCTACAGAAGAGTACCTTGGAGCACAGAGAAATCAAGCAGAAGGTAGTTTAGCCACTAGATGACCAAGTCAAGATATGAACCCTCATGAGCTGATCCCAAAGGCTGCGCTCACAATGACTGAGCCACAAAGCCTCACTGTGTATCTCTCGAGGGAAAGTCCAGATCTATCTCGCGGACCAATATATCCCAGTGCCAGCCTGGCACAGAAAATACACAGTCCATCCCCGTATTTGTGGATTCCGTGTTTGCAAATTGGCCTACTGCCTGCAATTTATTTTTAATTCCAAGTCAGTCCTCATGTGCAGACTGAGGAAAATCGGGTGGCCTAACATGGGTGCTCCCAGCTGTAGTGGGAAACGGTGATGCTCTGTCTTCTTATTTCCGCTCTTGTACTACAAACAAGTGTCCTTTTGCAGTCTATTTAATGCCATGTTTTCGCATTTTTGTCTTTTTTGTTGATAATTTTGAAGTTAAAAATGGCCCCAAGCTTAGTGCGGAAGCGCTGTCTAATGTTCCTAAGCACAGGAGGCTACGCCGTGCTTTACGGAGAAAACGCATGTTAGCTAAGCTTCATTCAGGCCTGAGGTACAGTGTTGTCCATGAGTGTAATGTTAATGAATCAACAATATATTAAACTAGGGGGCCAGTGCATGGATTGGTGCACCTTGAGAGGAACTGTGGGCTGTGAGGCATGCTGGTAGGTACAGGGGCAGGTCTTGGTCCATCCTCCATGCCCCTGCCCGGCCCCTCCCGCCACGGTCCCCCCACCCCATCCCTGTCCCCAGTCTGCCAGCAGCCCCGCTCACATGCTGAAGGCGCAGAGCTATTGGGGCCAGCGCCGTCAGTGGATGCGAATGGCTGCTGCCCCGATCGCCCCTCAGGAGTAGGGAGAGGTGGAGAAACCCTCAGGGGCAATCAGGGCTGGCAGCCACTGCTCCCACCCGCTGATGGTGCTGAGTGGTCAAGACTGGCACTGGGCACCAGCAGCAGGTGCAAGTGGCAGCTCTGGTGCTGGCAGTGGGTGTGAGCGGGGCCTGTGCCAAAAGCAGGTGCAAATGCCGAGCGGGACTGCAGCATGCGAGAACAAAGAATTTTCAGTAACCACCAGAGGCTCGCCCAGATGACAGCGACTGGCGCCCATCTTGGTCTGGTGCCCTCGCTCACCTGCTCCACCATCCCACCATGGCCAACGCCCACCATGTTCCACACACACCCCCTGGTTGTCAGAGCACATCATAGTGACCGGTTGTTCAGTTGTTCCGCTGTTCAGTCTATTTGCATATTAGCCTTTTATTAGATAGGATAAGGTGCCTTTAAACAGAAACACATCCTCCATGCCCCTGCCCCGCCCCTCCCGCCGTGGTCCCCCCCACCCCATCCCTGTCACCTGTCTGCCAGCAGCCCCGCTCACATGCTGCTCATCAATATATAAAAACAAGGTTATATATTGATCGACTGATGAAGCAAATTGTGACAAAGGCTCCCAGGAACCTAGCCCTGTACTTTCCCTAAGAGCTGTGGTTCAGTGCTCACTAATTCAGTGTTCAGGGAGACTTGCTAGAACGTAACTACCACAAATAACCAGGATCCACTGTGTGAGACAACTAGTGGCTGAATGAGCATGTGGCTGACAGGCTGAGGCAGATGGGGGCAGGGGTGAGAAACGTGCCACGGGCTTGGCCTCATCTCCCTGTCCTCTCCCTCAGGGATCAGAGTCACGGAGGTGGACTGGCAGTGGCCAAGGAATGGTGCTGCCCACCACACCCAGGAGTACCCCGGCCCCGAGCTGGTGGTTCGCAGGGGCCAGATGTTCACCTTCATGCTGGAGCTGAACTGTGCCCTGGACAGCAAGGACACCCTCATCTTCACGGTGGAGACAGGTAACTGGCTCACGGCAGCCCCCACTGGGCCACAGTCAGGAACACTTGTCTTGTGACCAGTGACCTGAGACCCTGTAGTCATCAGCGCAGACTTGGGGGCAAACAAATCCCTATAGGTGGGCTGAGCCCTGGATCCTGGACGGTTTTGACGACAGCTTTCTGGGGGTGGCTGGGAGGTGCTGCAGCAGGCAGAGGGTTAGACAAGATGATGACTCTGGAATCCTGAGGACACCAAGGATTCTGGAAGGTCAAGAAATCAGCAGGCAGCCGACACCGGTTTGGCTCAGTGGATAGAGCGTCGGCCTGCAAACTCAAGGGTCCCAGGTTCGATTCCGGTCAAGGGCATGTACCTGGGTTGCGGGCACATCCCCAGTAGGAGATGTGCAGGAGGCAGCTGATCGATGTTTCTCTCTCATCGATGTTTCTGACTCTATCTCTCTCCCTTCCTCTCTGTAAAAAATCAATAAAATATATTTTAAAAAAAAAAGAAAAAGAAATCAGCAGGCACCTGTCAGCCCACACCTTTCTCTCCTGGCCAGACAAAAGGCAGACTTTGGTCTCAAAGGGGCCTGTCACTTTCTCTCTGATCCAGGAGGCGGGTGGGAGTCGGGACAGCTGAGTACCCCATTCTGCCAAGGCCTAGTCTTGTCTTGGCCAGGCTCTTCCCCGCAGTGGTGTCCCAGCAGCTCGGGGAGGGAAGGCTGCACGTCCAGGCCGGCGGCTTTCTGCTTTTCCGGAGCTGGATTTCCTGAGGTGACTGGTCTCCTGAGTGCCTCTCCTCTCCTCCAGGGCCCCAGGCTTCTGAGGCTCTCGGCACCAAAGCCGTGTTCCCGACATCGGAGCTGGAGGTGGGAAATGCCTGGACGGCAGTGAGGGCGGCTCAGAAGGGGAAAACAGTGACCATCAAGGTCACCAGCCCTCCCGATGCCGTCATTGGCCGCTACCGGCTGAGCGCCAGGCTTTCCTCTCGCCGCAAACACAGTGACCGGAAGCTGGGCGAGTTTGTTCTCCTTTTCAACCCCTGGTGCCCAGGTAGGAGCTGCCAAGACCGAAGCAAAAGCTTTCCTGGAAGTTGTCCTAGAGGAGGGCTTACCCTTAGGAAGGGCCTGGGAGGCAGGTCAATGGCTAGGGAGGTCAATGCCAAGATCTTGGTGAGAGCCAGGCCTAGGTGGAGGTGGGCACTGGGCAGAGGAACCTGGTAGCAGGTGCTCCACAGGAGCCTGTGCCAGGGGGATGGGAATCGGTGGTTTCTGTGTGCAGAGGCCAGTGGGCAGCGATGGGGCCTGAGGCAGGAGGGACCCAGGAGTGGGTAAGAGCTGGGCTTTAGCCATCAGACAGCGTTGGTTCGGTCCCGGCTCTCCTGTTGCTTCTCTCTATGAGTCTCAGCTTTCTCATCTGTAATATGGGAATAACAGCCTACCTCTAAGGGTTATGGTGAGAATTCATAGCACTAATGCTTGCAATATAGTAAACACATTATAAGGGGTTCTGGGGTCAGTATTCTTATTAGTACTGAAGAAATTTGAGGCTGCTGTTGGTACCAGTAGGGTCAGCCAAAGACATCAGGACCCCTAAAATCCTTCAGTATTGGGCTGGGTTGGGGTTGGTCCCTGCCTGGGAGAGATCAGCCAGGTGGAATGGAGCTTGGCCTCATGACAGCCCGGGAGCCCAGCAAGCCCCTCTTGGCCTCTCCTGCCAGCCAGCCTCCCTGCACCTCCTGCAGCTGGTCCCTGCTGAGCCCCTTTGACCTGTGCCTTTCAGAGGATGATGTGTTTCTGGCCTCAGAGGAGGAGAGACAGGAGTACGTGCTCAATGACAGCGGGATCATCTTCCGAGGCGTGGAGAAGTGCATCCGAGCCCAAGGCTGGAACTTCGGGCAGGTCTCCAGGGGCACCGGCCACAAGGGGGACGTGGGCTAGGGCATGCGAAAACTCAACCCAGGAGCCCTTTCTCCCAGGAGGGAAAAGCTGTCTGGCTCCCAGAGCAAATACGTCCATTCATTCATTCATCTACTATTAGTTGTGTCATGGCCTGCGCTGCGTCCTTGGGAAGGCAAAGTGCTTTGGATGTGTTTGGAAACAGAATGGGTCAGTTCTGCTATCCTAATATATAAAAAGTCAGGGGCCGTCAGGACCAAAACAAACGACAGAACAGCAGGCTGCATGGGGCGACAAGGCTGGCAGGGGGGTTAGTGAGGGACGACCAAATGACTGAACAGCAGGCTGTGTGGAGTGACCAAGCCAGCAGGGGGGTTAGGGAAAGGTGACCAAATGACTGAACAGCAGGCTGAGTGGGGCAACCAGGCTGGCAAGGGGGGAAGTTGGGAGTGACCAGGCTGGCGGGGGGGAGCAGTTGGGGGTGACCAGGCCATGGGGGGGGGGGGCAATAAGGGGCAACCAGGCCAGCAGAAGGGGGCAGTTGGAGACAACTAGGCTGGCGGGGGGGGGGGGGGGGCAGTTGGGGCAACCAGGCCATGGGGGTGCAATTAGGGGTGACCAGGCCAGTGGGGGGGGGGGGCAGTTAGGGGCAATCAGGCCAGCAGGCAGAGGCAGTTTGAGGTGACCAGGCTGGCAGGGGGGGCAGTTAGGGCAATCAGGCAGGGAAGCAGGTGAGCAGTTAGGAGCCAGCGGTCCCGGATTGTGAGAGGGATATCCGACTGCCAGGGATTGGGCCTAAACCGGCAGTCGGACATCCCCTGAGGGGTCTCAGATTGGAGAGGGTGCAGGCCAGGCTGAGAGAACACCGCCCACCCCCCCACCCCACCCCCGTGGACGAATTTCGTGCACCTGGCCTCTAGTAGAAAGATAAATAGCGTAGATCAAGGGTTCTCAGTCTCAAGCTTGTACCAGCATCACGTGGAAGGCCCCTGAAAACACACAGATGGCTGGGCACCACCCCAGAGTGGCTGACTCATGAAGGGCTGGAGAGGGGATCATTTGCATTTCTAACAAGATCCCACGTGAAGTCATTGCTGCTGGTCTGGGGCCCCACCTGAGAGCCTCTGGCTTAGATAAATAGTTACAATACAGGCGAGATGGGCAGAGGGAAGTCAGGGTAGCAGAGGCGGGAGCAGAGGGTGTTCAGAAGATCATGAAAGGAAACGCCACGGTGGGGCTTGTGGGAGGCTTCTTGGTATTAACAGGGGCTGGTGTCCAAAGTTGGGCGGGACCTGGACGGGCAGAGGGAAGAGCAGACAGGGCAGCAGGAGGTGGGAAGTCGGAGGGTACCGAGGTTCTGCTGGAGGAGCTCCGTCTGCCCGGGCTCCAGGTGACCAGCCAGAAGAAGGGTGGCAGGCCAGGGAAGGACCTTGACTGTGGGCTGAGGAGTGGGTGTGGAAAGCATTTGGGGTCAGGGACTGGGGACAATACACTTCTCAGCATCCACTGCTTAGAGTCATGTGGGAAAGTGAGGGTTCCCAGACCCTCCAAATTTTCCAAGACTGGACATTTTAATTTGTATGTAAAAACTTCCCAGTGTTTAAATGAATTCGCCCAGTTTGCCAATTAATTTGAATGTAGTTGAAAAAAATCATAGAAACCATCCGAGTAAGCCGGTGGGGTTGACGTGACTCCAGAGCCACAAGTTCACACTATTGACTGCGGGCACTGGGGAGCCACGGGGGCTATTGAGCAGGAGAGGACGTGGTTAGGGTTGAGCTTCTGGTTCCCGGGTGACTTTTGAGGAAGGGTTTCTGAGTCTTGGGGATGCTCTGTGGGACCTCTAGGGGGTATGGGGAGGCAAACTCCCCTTCCCCTGCACAACACAAATGACTGACTGGGTGAGGTCGTGGGAGGGTCTGGAATATGGGTGAGGCTCTGGCTCTAAGCACAGCCTCTCTGGGGACAGTTTGAGGAGGACATCCTGAACATTTGCCTCTCCATCCTGGACCGGAGCCCCAGTCACCAAAACGACCCGGCCACCGATGTGTCCTGCCGCCACGACCCCGTCTACGTCACCAGGATCATCAGCGCGATGGTGAGGAGCCCCGCCATCCCCGCCAACCTCTTGTTTTAATTCTCTACAGCTGCCTAACAAACCACCCCAAAACTCAGGGCTCTAAAACAACCATTTATTATGCTTACAATTTTACGGATCAGGGACTTGGGCAGGGCACTGCGCGGATGGCTTGTCTCTGCTCCAAGATGCTTGGGCGGGGGGTGTCTGAGTGGCTGCAGATGTCTGGGGCCTTGGTTCTGGCGGCCAGTGTTCTCTGGCAGCCCTTGGTCTCTCCCGTGCTGCGCCTGCCGGAGCTGGACCGTGAAGATGGCTTCTGCACTCTCCTGGCTGGAGCTGGGATGGGGTAGTGGGAAGAGCTGGGACTGGCCAGTCATCACTGTCTCTCCATGCAGCCTTTCCACGTGGCTGGGCTGGGCTTCCTCGGAGCAGGGAAGTCTCAGGGTAATCAGGCACGGCACCCGGCTTCTCCCCACCTGGTTGTTCCAGAAAGAGGAAGCCGGAGCTGCCAGTGGCATGAGCGCCTGGGCCTGGACACTGGCACAGCGTCACTTCCACCATAGTCCTTGGCAAAGTAGCCACAGCAGCCAGATTCGGGGAGAGGGTGCTCAGACTCACCTCAGGGGGAGGGCTGCCATCTTTAACCCATTACACACCAGTCCTCCCTCCTCAGAAGAAGGCCTTGTAGCTCTCTCTAAGAAAGCAAGTGTTAGACAAAATGGACAAAGCTGCTTTTCTCATATTTGATACTCTCAGTTCCCCAAGACCTCAGAGAGCTGTTGGAGCACAGGGACTCCGAAGCAGTGGCCAGTGCTGACAGTAGACACTATGGCCCTGGGGCACAAGCCCTGAACTCCTTTCACTCACCTGCTGTGTGACCAGGGAAAGTCCCGTAACCTCTCTGAATCTCTCTCTCTTTTTCTTTCTTTTTTTTCTTTTTCATCTGAACACAAAAGTAAAATAATAGAACCTACTTTAAGCAGGTTAATATAGTGGGCCCAAAGCTTTAGAGGAGTGCCTGGCACCCGGGAAGCATTTATTGAATGTTAGCCATCTCCATAATTATTATTCAACCAACAGTTCCCCAAAACACACCATTTAAAACAGGAAATGCTCTAAGACTGTAGATGATTTTTAAGAATAGAGTAACCAAATGGGAGGTCACTACACGTAGTAAATGGTAGCGAAAAGTAGAAATTTTAAGACAGTAAAATTTTCAGACAATTTAAAAGCAAGGGGTGACCCCAAATGCCTGGGTGGTCCAAAGCTGGAGGTGATTGTTCAATGGTGAGGCTGCCGAAGGGGGGAGCCCCGTCCTAACCGGTTTGGCTCAGTGGATAGAGCGTCAGCCTGCCAACTGAAAGGGGGGAGCCTGCTGGTGGTGGACCCATCCGTCTGTGCAGGTGAACAGCAACAACGACCGGGGCGTGGTTCAAGGCCAGTGGCAGGGCAAGTACGGCGGCGGCACCAGCCCGCTGCACTGGCGCGGCAGCGTGGCCATCCTGCACAAGTGGTTCAAGGGCAGGTTCAAGCCAGTCAAATACGGCCAGTGTTGGGTCTTCGCTGGAGTCATGTGCACAGGTACTCCGAAATTAGGCCACTTCTCTCATTTACATTAATTTGCATAGATCTCTTCTCTTCTCCGCCCCCCCATGCACTCCCCCCCACCCCCCCACCCCCGCAAAAAAAAAAAAAAAAAAAAACCACACCCAGTCTTTCTTTACTGGTGAAGGGGAAATAGAAGTCTGGCTAATGAAGAGAGAAAGCGGATAGTTCATTTACGTGACTGTGGATCATTTATTTGGCCGAAGGAGTCCCCCCTCCCTCTGCCTGGAACTCACTGAGTGCCCTTGGGCAAACCCTGTGGCCCCACGGCCTCCGGTCCCCTCAGGATTCCAAGGCTGTTACATGGCTTCCAAGGTCCTGCCAGCCTTGGAGCCTGTCCATTCAAAAGTGGGGGAGGGGGCAGTAGTGTCCCCAGAAGTCCCCTGAAAGAGGGTAGAGGAGAGGGTGGTGTTTGTGAGAGTGGAGACAGGAGTCTCGGCCCTGACCAAGTAGACAAAGACAAGGAGGAGCCTGTGGCCAGAAATGAGGGGGGCAGCAAGCTGGGGGCGCCAGACCCCTCCCCAGTGCAGGGGCCTGGCTGCTCCTGGAGCCTCACCAGCCTCCTACTTTTCAGTCCTTAGGTGCTTAGGGATCGCGACACGGGTTGTGTCCAACTTTAACTCAGCCCATGACACAGACAGGAACCTGAGTGTGGACAAATACGTGGACTCCTTCGGGCGGACCCTGGAGGACCTGACGGAAGACAGCATGTGGTGGGTCCCGGGCCCGCTGGGTCCGAGGGGCTCCCTGAGGCGGTCCCCAACCTGGAGCCCAACTCTCCTGAGTTGAGCCAGTTCTGGGAGGAGTGAGAGGCACCGTGTGTGTGGTGGGGGGGTCCTAGGCAGAGGGACTCTGCTGAGATGCAGGAGTCTTTGGACACGTGACTCGGAGGTCATGAGGGGGCTCAGGGTCTGACCACCTCGAACCCCTGGTCCTCCCCTCTGTAGGACAAAGCCCTCCCCAGAGTCCTGTGACTATTACATTTTTTAAAATATATTTCTTTATTGATTTCAGAGAGGAAGGGAGAAGGAGAGAGAGATAGAAACATCAATGATGAGAGAGAATCATTGATCGGCTGCCTCCTGCACACCCCCTACTGGGGATCGAGCCTGCAACTCAGGCATGTGCCCTTGGCTGGAATCGAACCTGGGACCCATCGGTCCGCAGGCTGACGCTCTATCCACTGAGCCAAGCCGGCTAGGGCTACATTTTTGAAAATAGGAAATGCATTCATGTGCTTTGAAATTCCAAAGGTACAAAATGGGCCACAGTGGTAAGTCTCCCTCCGACCCGTCCCAGCCTCCCTGTCCTCCTCCCGGAGGCAGCACTGTGATCAGCTTCTCCCATCTCTTCCCAGAGTCCCTGCAGACACAAGAACAAGCACACAGTGAGTCCCTTACACACCTGCTTTTTAACATTGGCAGCGTTGTGTAACAAGGCAGACCTCGTCTTGTTGCACATTTTATTTATTGTGTTTCGCTTTTTTTTTTTTTAATATATTTTATTGATTTTTTACAGAGAGGAAGGGAGAGGGATAGAGAGTCAGAAACATCGATGAGAGAGAAACATTGATCAGCCGCCTCCTGCATACCCCCTAACTGGGGATGTGCCTGCAACCAAGGTACATGCCCTTGACCGGAATCGAACCTGGGACCCTTGAGTCTGCAGGCCAACGCTCTATCCACTGAGCCAAACCGGTTAGGGCTGTGTTTCGCTTTATTGAACTTCACAGATGTTGCATTTTTGACAAGACCCCCTCCCCCGTAAGCAAAAAAATCACAGCTCGTTTATTGTGATACCTCGCTTTATTGTGGTGGTCTGGAACCGAACCCAAAACATCTTCCAGATCTGCCTGTACTGTCATCTTGCTTTTGCATTTAACAACTTTATGTCAGTACATTCAAGGTTTTCTTCTTATTTGTAGTGTGTAAAATAATGTCGCACTAGTGTATGCGAGGCCCAGTCCTGCGTGCACATATATACTAACTCACGTTCCTCCAAAGAACCTTGTGAGCTAGGTGGTATTATTATCTCTATTTTGCAGATGAGGAACCTGAGCACAGAGAGGTTAGGTACCTTGTCTAAGGCCATACAGCTAGTGAGCGGACCAGCAGGGGTGTGCACCCGGTCTGCCTTCCAGTTTCATGGGAACAATCATTGTTTCTCTGACCATCTCACATGGATGGACCGAACGGCTGCCTTTTATAGACAAGGCTTCAGTGAATAACCTCGTCCGAATGTTCATACGTATATGAGTTGACACACAAGCCAACTTTCTAAAGAGCAGAGGAAACCAGGAAGAACATACAACACAGAGCACAGACAGCCTTGGCTAGCCTGGCCTTCGAATGTCCTCGCCCCGCCAGGGAGTGTGCCCAGGAGCCCTCCCGCCGCCCTTCTCCTGCCTCACATCACCTGCCTCTCTTCTCCCCTTTCCTTCTCTTTTTGCTTCTCTTCGCTCCCTGTCCCCACGGGAGCGCCACAAAAAGGAACAGGCCTTCTTTTGGATGCTGGGGCCTCTGTCACCATGCAGGCTGTCGCTGTCCTCCTTTTTGCCCCCAGATGCTTATCAAGATGTCTTCCCAAAGACCATTACCTACCAAACAAGGGTTCGGAGACCAGCTGTAAAGATGCCACGTTGAACCAACTAGGTTTCTCTCTGCTGCTTCCTTACTGTGTGACCCTGTGTCACCTTTCCTCGTCTCACAGTCTCATCTTTAACGTAGGAAACTTAAAATAGAACCTGAGCTCCTTACCAAAGCCTACAGAACTCTGCATAACCTGAACCCTACGTGCACCCCATGCTTGCTGTAGCCCAGAGATACTTACATACCTTCTGTTCCTTGAACACACTGAAGCTTTTTCTTGTCTCGGGAGCCTTCGCACATGCTAGTCCTCCTGCCCGGAACACTGTTCCCTTCACTCCTCCCGTGGCTACTTCTTTCTCCTTTAACTCGCATCTCAGATGTCATTTACCTACAGCAGGTCTCCAGCAGTGATGCTCTCTCAGGCCCCTCTTTCACAGCATTGTTATTTGCATTTGTTTTATTTATCTGCTTATTTAATTTTCCCTATCTCCCCATCTGTCTCCTTTGTTAGAATGTAAGCTGCATGAGAGCATGAGAGCAAGGATCTTCTGTCTTATTTTTGTTGTTGTTTTTTTTTGTTTGTTTTGTTTTTTTGTTTTTTTATATATATTTTTTATTGATTAAGATATTACATATGTGTCCTTGTCCCCACGTTACCCTCTACCGCCCCCCCCCCCCCGCTCATGCCCTCACCCCCCCATTGTTCGTGTCCATTGGTTAGGCCTATATGGTTGCATATAAGTCCTTTGGTTGATCCTTCCCCCTTGCCCCCACACTCCCCTACCTTCCCTCCAAGGCCCGACAGTCCAATCAATGCCTCTCCGTCTCTGGATCAGTCCTTGTTCATCAGTTTATGTTGTTCATTATATTCCACAAATGAGTGAGAAGGGATCTTCTGTCTTATTTGCAGTTGTATTTCTAGTACCTTAAACAACAGGTTATTGATACACACACACACACACACACACACACACACACGATACGTTCTCATCAGACCAGTTGAATGAATGGCTCACAAGATCCCGCCTCAGCACCCTTGCAGAGTACCGGCCCAGGGATGGCTCCCACCAGGAAGTTCCCCTAACATGGGGCTCTGTGCTCACTGTAGGCCACCCTGCCCCCTCCTCTCTCTGTGGCAGGAATTTCCACGTCTGGAATGAGAGCTGGTTTGCCCGGCAGGACCTGGGCCCCTCTTACAATGGCTGGCAGGTTCTGGATGCCACCCCCCAGGAGGAGAGCGAAGGTATGGGCTCAGCCGGGTGGGTCCCAGACACCTGCTTTCCCTCACCATGCTGCTCACCCCTACCCCTCCTGCCAGGCGTGTTCCGGTGCGGCCCGGCCTCAGTCACTGCCATCCGTGAGGGCGACGTGCACCTGGCCCACGATGGCCCCTTTGTGTTTGCGGAGGTCAATGCAGACTACATCACCTGGCTCTGGAACGAGGATGACAGCAGGGAACGTGTGTATTCAGACACGAAGAAGATTGGGAGGTGCATCAGCACCAAAGCTGTGGGCAGCAACTCCCGCGTAGACATCACGGGCCTCTACAAGTACCCAGAGGGTAAGGGCAGCACGGCGGCCTCCGTCAGCCTCCCCGATGACCCGACCGCGGCAGAGGGACAACCGCGGGTGGCGGGACCAGGCCCTTTCCCGGATGACTGGTGGTGGTAGCACCCTTCAACACTGTCTCTGTGCTTTGAGCCAAGTGCCTTTAGCTCAGTGGTTCTCAGCCTTCTGGCCCTTTAAATACAGGTCCTCGTGCTGTGACCCAACCATAAAATTATTTTCGTTGCTACTTCATAACTGTAATGTTGCTACTACTATGGATCATAATGTAAATATCTGATATGCAGGATGGTCTTAGGCGACCCCTGTGAAAGGGTTGTTCGACCGCCAAAGGGGTCGTGACCCACAGGTTGAGAACCGCTGCTTTAGCTTCTAGTAATAGCTCCCTCTGTTTTCTAAGATTTCCCACATCTAATGATAATAGCTGCATGTCCTTGAACACTTACCATGTGCCAAGCTCTGTATGAGCTATGTTCACATATAATAATAATTACTTTAAACATAGTGATGATAGTAGTAGAGTTTTTTAACTTGAACATCTAGGATACTTAGCACTAGGGCCCAGTTCAAAATTAATAATAATAATAACAACAATAACAGCAGTGCCTGTTTATCATCTGCCAAAGCCTATGCCATGGTCACTAATTTGTGCTCTCTCCCACCTTCTCTCTCTAAAAAAAAAAAAAAAAAAAAATAGCCCTAGCCGGTTGGGCTCAGTGGATAGAGCCTGCAGCCTGCAGGGTCCCAGGTTCAATTCTGGTCAGGGGCACATGCCTGGGTTGCCGGCTCCATCTCCCCACTGGGGGCATGCAGGAGGCAGCCAATCTGGTGATTCTCTCTCGTCATTGATGTTTCTATCTCTCTCTCCCTTTCCCTTCCTCTCTGAAATCAATAAAAATATATTAAAAAAAAAAAAAACCAATAAATAAATAAAAACTTTTACGTTATTGAAATAGTCCAGAACCAAACAGAATGCATACGGCTGAGGTCTTCATATGGCTCCTGGGCTGCCAATGGGAGACCTCCGGCAGCGTGGGAAATTAAAGTGAAGAGAGGGCGGTGGTTTTGCCCAGAGAAGAGGGGAAATGGGAACCGGTGGCCTGGCTCTGAGATGTGCGGTGCCCTGCAGGGTCCCGGAAGGAGAGGCAGGTGTACTGCAAGGCCGTGAGGAAGCTGTTCGGAGTGGAAGCCTCTGGGAGGAGGGCCCGGGTCCGCAGGGGCGGCGGCCGCGGCCTCTGGCGCGATGACCTGCTGGAGCCCGCCACCAAGCCCAGCATTGCGGGCAAGTTCAAGGTGCTGGAGCCGCCCATGCTGGGCCACGACCTCAAGCTGGCCCTGAGCCTGACCAACCTCACCTCGCGGGCCCAGCGGGTCCGAGTCAACGTGAGCTGTGCCACCATCCTCTACACCCGCAGGCCGGTGGCCGAGATCCTGCGGGACTCCCAGGCGGTGCGGCTGGGGCCCGAAGAAGGTAAGACCGCCCGCCCTGCCGGGTGGGACCCCGCCAGCCCAACGCCTTTCCAGGAGGGTGGGGGCGAGGCTTGACTTCCCATAATCCTACGTTCATTCCCAGGAAAGGAGAGGGTATTCTGAGCATTTGCCCGGGGCCTCGCCTCTAGTCTGCACTTTCCAGATGGGAAAGCTGGGGCTCAGAGGGGCTCACCAATGAGAAGAGTCCTAAAAGTCACAATCACCTGCTGGCAAACTGACCGAATAGTGAGAGGATCTATAGTCTCTATTTATAAATTAGTATGAACTCTTACATGCTGGGAGCATGTCACACCCTGTGGAATACGCTTGTGTCGCCTTCTCCAGGTGTCCTGCGTGAGAGGGGTAGGTGAATAAGAGACGTTTATTAAGTGCTTGCACATGTCAGGCCCTGTCCTGGGAATTCAACTCACACCCAGAAAGGTGAGCTCGCCAGTCCACGGCCACACATCAGTCTGTGCAGAGGCAGGACTCACACCAGTCTCAGAGCCCAGGCAAAAGCCAGGCACATGGCGCCGCTGGCCCTGCGGCCTGACCGCGGGCCCTGGAGTGGTGGGTGCGGTCAGCCCACACGGACTGTGCTTAACGTGCCTAACGGTGCATTTGCCTGAAAAACACTCTTGATATTTTGAACCAAAACATCATCCTTTTGAAATTTTTTGCACAATTTTAAGGTACTTTATTCTAACTGTTTTTAAATATATGTATTTCAAGGATTTTTTACACCTGGCACTTCATCTATGATTTACTAAATGTATCCCATTTGATTATTCTTTTTCCTACTCTCTCTCCCTCCCTACCTCTCTGTCTTTCTCTCCCTCTTTCTGTCTTTGTCTATCTGTCTCTTCACATACCTTCTGAACTCTAAGGATTCAATTAAACAAAGAAACTGTTGCTCTGGGCCAGTTTCTGGTGAGGGAAACTTGTGTATCTTGACAAGGCGTGAAAACATATGAAGGAGGTGCCATTTAATTTTCACAAAATCTAAATCACACTTTATAATGAAATATTAATTAACATATACTTTCTCTTTGGTTGCAAGGACCAAAATTTTAGCAATTTTTTTCATATTGAAAGTAATACACAGTCATTAATGACTGAGAGCACGCAAGAGAAAGATCACCCACGATCCTGCCACCCACCTACCGATGAACATATTTTCCTTGCAAATTTTTAATGCTTGTTTGCTTTTTGAAAAACATCGTTTTAATTATATTGCAAATACTCATTGATGCTCTGCTCTTTACACTTTACATTGTAATTTAAATTTTTATAAGCCTTTCATTAACATCATTTTAGTAGATGTGTAATCTGCAAAATATATGGTGATGTATTTTATCTTTTCCCCTCTTTTGGGTAGTTATCAGCTTATTGCTATTTAAAAATACAAACACTACCCTGGCCGGTTTGGCTAAGTGGATAGAGCATCTACCTGCGGACTGAAGGGTCCTGGGTTCGATTATGATCAAGGACACATGCCCAGAGTTGCAGGCTCAGTCCCCAGTAGGGGGCGTGCAGGAGGCAGCTAATCCATGGTTCTCATCATTGATGTTTCTCTCTCCCTCTCCCTTCTTCTCTGAAATCAATATATATATATATGTATATGTATATGTGTATATATATATATTAATATATATACATATATACACTAATATATATATACTAGGGGCCCGGTGCACAAAATTCGTGCACTGGGTGTGGGGGGGGAGGGGGAGTGTCCCTCAGCCCAGCCTGCCCCCTCTCACATACTGGGAGCCCTCAGGCGTTGACCCCCATCACCCTCCAATCGCAGGATCGGCCCCTTGCCCAGGCCTGACACCTCTGACAGTGGTGTCAGGCCTGGGCAAGGGACCCTCATTTCCCCCCATCACTGGTTCTGCCCCCAGCCCAGGCCTGATGCCTCTGGCCCAGGCATCAGGCCTGGGCAGGGGACCCCAGACCCCTCCGATTGCTGGCTCTGCCCCTTGCCCAGGCCTGATGCCTCAGCCAGAGGCGTAGACCCCCATCACCCTCTGATCACCTGATCGGCCCCTGGCCCAGGCCTGACGCCTCCGCCAGAGGTGTCAGGCTTGGACAGGGGACCCCCATCTTCCCCCGATCACTGGCTCTGGCCCCCGCCCAGGCCTGAGGCCTCTGGCCCAGGAATCATGCCTGGGCAGGGGACCCCCATCTCCCTCTGATTGCTTGCTCCACCCCCCGCCCAAGCCTGACGCCTCTGACCCAGGCTTCAGGCCTGGGCAAGGGGACCATCATATCCCCCCAATCCCCGGCTCCGCCCCCCACCCAGGCCTGATGCCTCGGCCAGAGGAGTTGACCCTCATCACCCTCCGATCACCAGTCTCCGGATCGGCCCCTTGACCAGGCCTGAGGCCTCCGGCAGAGGTGTCAGGCCTGGGCAGGGGACCCCCAGCTCCCCGCGGTTGCAGGCTCCACCCCTGCCCAGGCCTAACGCCTCTGGCCTAGGCGTCTGGCCCGGGCAGCGGGGACCTGCAGTGGCAGCGGGGGGCGCCGCGATCGTGGGCTTTGCTTTAGGCCCAGGCAAGGGACCCCTAGCTCCTGGGACTGCCAGCTTCGACCATGCCCAGCTCCCATCGCTGGCTCACCCCTACTTCCTGCTATCACTGGCCAGGGCGGCAAAGGCGCCTGATTCTCCGATCATGGCTGGGGGCAGGGCAAAGGCGGCCTTTGCCCTGCCCCCCAGCTCTTAGCTCCCCCCTGGGTTTCCGATCACTGTCAGTGGCAGGGGGCTTCTTCCTGCTTTCCCTTTCGCCTCCCTGCATTGTGCCTACATATGCAAATTAGCCGCCATCTTGTTGGCAGTTAACTGCCAATCTTAGTTGGCAGTTAACTGCCAATCTTAGTTGGCAGTTAACTGCCAATCATAGTTGGCAGTTAATTTGCATATAGCCCTGATTAGCCAATGAAAAGGGTATCGTCGTACGCCAATTACCATTTTTCTCTTTTATTAGTGTAGATATATATATATATACACACACAAATTCATATCCAAACCCATCAGAATGAAACTGCAGGAAATTAAATAAAAAATAAAATCTTTAAAAATACAGTAACGTAAACATCTTGGTTCAAATATATATATCCTTTTTCTCACCTGAATTTTTTATTGTTTTGTTAGAATACATTCACAAACATGGAATTACTGAGCCAAATGGTATGTCTATTAAAGTATAAAATTTATTAATATTTATCATTTTTTAATTAATGGACATTTTTAGCAGTTTTAGATTTACAGAAAATTTGAGTAGAAAGTACAGATAGATCACATATAGCCCCTCACCACCTCCCATCTTTCCCTATTATTAACATCTTGCATTAGTGTGGAACATTTGTTATAATTGATGAGCTAGTATTGATACATTATTTATAAAGTCCATAGTTTACATTAGGGTCCACTGTATTGTACATTCTATGGGTTTTGACAAATGTATAATGACATGTATTCACCACTGGAATATCACGCAGAATAGTTTCACTGCCCTAAAATTGCGAAGAGTTTTTTTTTTTACCAACTCATTCTTCCCTCCCTCTCCTTGAACCCCTGGCAACCACTGATCTGTTTACTGTCTCCATAGTTTTGCCTCTTTGAGAACGTCCTATAGTGGGAATCATAGAGCCTTTTCAAGTTGGCTTTTCACTTAGAAACATATACTTAAGATTCCTCCACGTTTTTTTGTGGCTTGGTAGCTCATTTCTTTTTAGTGCTGAATAATAATCCATTATATGGATATAACAGTTTATTTATCCATTCACCCACTGAAGGACAGACTTCTTGGTTGCTTCCAAGTTTTAGCAACGATGAAGAAAGCTGCTATAAACATCTGTGTGCAGGTTTTTGTGTGGACAGTTTTCAACTCTTTTGGGTAAAGACCAAGGAGTGTGATTGCTGGATGGTAAAAGAGTATGTGTAGTTTTCTAAGAAACTGCCAAACTGTCTTTCAGAATGGCTGTACCATTTTGCATTTCCACTAGCAATGAGCAGGAGTTACTGTTGCTCTACATTCTCTCCAACACTTGGAGTTGTCACTGCTTTAGAGTTTTGCCGTTCTAATAGGTGTGTGGTAGTATCTCATTGTTGTTTTCGTTTGCAGTTCCTTAATGATTTAGGATGTTGAGCATCTTTTCCTATGCATCTGTATAGCTTCTTTGGTGAGGTGTCTGTTCAGATCTTTTGCCCATTTTTTAATTGTGTTGTTCATTTTCTTATAGTTGACTTTAAGGGTACCTTGTATATTTTGGACAGCAGTCCTTTATCAGATACATCTTTTGCAAATACTTTCTCCCAGTCTGTGGCTTGTCTTCTCATTCTCTCTACAATGTCTTTCACAGAGCAGAATTTTATAATTTTAATGAAGTCCAACTTGTCAATTTTTTTCTTTCATGGATTGTGCCTTTGGTGTTGTATCTAAAAAGTCACCATTATACCCAAGATCTCTAGATTTTCTCCTAGGAATTTTATAGTTTTGTTTTTTACACTTAAGCTTATGATTTATTTTGAGCTCATTTTTGTAAAGGCTATAAATCTGTGCCTACATTTATTTATGTTTGTTTGTTTATTTGTATTTGAATGTCCAGTTATTTCAGCATTATGTTTTTTAAAAACTATAATTTCTTCATTTATTTCCTTTGTGACTATATTTATGTGGCTCTATTTCTGGACTATTCTGTTCCATTGATGTATTTGTCTGCTCTTTGCCAATACCATATTGTTTTGATTACTGTAGTTTTTAGTGAATCTTGAAATCAGGTAGTGCTGCTCCTTTGATCTTATTTTCCTTCAATATTACGCTGACTGTTCTGGATCTTTTGCCTCTCCACATAAACTTTAGAATCAGTTTTTCAATGTCCAGGAAGTAACTTACTGGGATTTTGATAGGATTGCCTTAAATATAAATCAAGTTGGGAAGAACTGGCATCTTGATAATATTGGGTCTTCCTATCCATGAACATAGAATATCTCTCCATTTGTTTATTTGTTTGGCTTGTTTCATCAGAGTTTTGTTCTTTCCTTATATAGATCTTGTACATATTTTGTCAGATTAATGCCCAAGTATTTCATTTTGGGGATGCTAGTGTAAATGGTACTGTGTTTTTAATTTCAAATCTCACTTCATTGCCAGTTTATAGGAAAGTGATTGTATATTGATCATATATCCTGTAACCTTGCTGTAATCACTTACTAGTTCCAGGACTTTGTTGTTGTTGTTGTTCTTTCAAATCTTGTACCTAGATGATCATGTCATCTGTGAACAATGAGTTTTCTTTCTTCCTTCCTAATCTGTATGCTTTTTATTTCCTTTTCTTGTCTTATTGCCTTAGCGGGGACATTCAGTACAATGTTAAAAAGGAGTGATGAGAGGGGACATCCTTGCCTTGCTCCTGATCTGAGTGGGAAAGCTTTGAGTTTCTCACCGTAAAGTATGTTGTCAGCTGTAGGTATTTTGTAAATGCTCCTTATCGAAGTTCTCGGGGAACAGACAGTGTGAGCCAAGTTCAAGCCTTTATGAACCTTTTCCACAGGTTTAAAACTCAGGGGCAGGAAGGAAACAGGAATAAGGAAAGCAGTGGCAATAGAGCAGTAGAGGATGGTAGGGTCTGGAACAAACTGGGAAGGACATGGTGCACCTAAATAATAATTATATATGTGTGTCAAAAAATAGCCCAAATATGACTGGCAGTCAGATATGGCCTGTGGTAACCTATACTCACAAGAAAAGAATAGATAGTGTGTTTGTGGCTGGTGAGAGACAGAGATAGCCTGGACCAGAGGAGCTTAGAAAGCAGAGGGCACAAGCTCACTGCGTGGGGTTATCAGTGAAGGTTTTTCATTATTGGTGGGGCTGGTTAGGACTGGGCCTTAGTGGGGAGGAACAAGAGAGAACTGTGAGGACATTGGCCTCCTCCCTCGAATGGAAGCATGAGACAGGTCTTTGGTCTCCCTCTTCTCTGCACTAGCACATAACAAGTGCTCAATAGACAGTGAGTGAACTCCTGATGGGATAAATGGTTAATGAACTGAGAGATTTCCATCTGGAATGACTAGGGAAAGTTTAAAGACATTTCCAGGAACTCTTAGAGAGACAATCTGATGTCATGGTAGCTGACTGGCCTGAATTTGAATTCCACCTCATCTTAGCTCTTTGATTCACTTGCCAAGTGGCATTGGACAAGAAATTACCCTCTCTGAGCCTTAGGTTTCTTCATCTGCGAACTGGTAATGATAATGCCTGATAATGCCTTCCTCCGGTTGGTTGCAAGGACCAGAAAGAGTGTAGCTGTGAATTGAACATCCCCTTCCTCTTTCTGGGTCCCGTTGAAAAAGAACATTGGATTCCCAACTCCCACCTCTTCTTTCCCTTCCAGAGAGAAAGATCCCGATCACAATCTCTTACTCTCAATATAAGCAAGACCTGACAGAGGACAAGAAGATCCTGTTGGCTGCCATGTGCCTTGTCACCAAAGGAGAGAAGCTCCTGGTAGAAAAGGACATTACTCTGGAGGACTTCATCACCATCAAGGTGACCCCTGTCCGCATCCACCACCTTGTTCCTGGCCGAACTGAGGGAGGAAATCAGAGGCTGGGGGGGGGGGGGGAGTTGCTTCTGGCTCTGGCATAAACTCTCACGGGTAGGAGAAATGGCATGGATGCAGGGGGATGGATAGAATGATGGAGCTAGGTAACTGGGTGTGTGAAAGCAAGGGGTAGAGATGATTTTGCCCCATCATCTGACCCACCAGGACCATGGGTTTTCCTGGGGAAATGAGGATGAGAAGGGATGATTTTATGGGTATTGCCCCTCCAGGTGCTGGGCCCGGCCATGGTGGGGGTAGCAGTTGTAGTGGAAGTGATGGTGGTCAACCCCCTCTTGGAGAAAGTAAAAGGCGGTATGCTGATGGTGGAGGGCAGTGGCCTTCTCCAGGGACAGCTCAGCATTGAGTAAGTGCCACTCTGGGGAGGGTGGAAGTGTGGGGGGAGGGCTGCCTTTCTTCTAAGATGGGCTGTAGAGAAGCTGCTAGTGTGACCTTGATCTTGAGGTTTCTGGAGAGCCACGGACTGGCAGGCCAGCTCAGGAATGGGAGAGGGCTGATGGTCTGCTTTTCTCCTTTTCCCTTCCCCCAGTGTACCCAGCCTGGAGCCCCAAGAGAGGGCCTTGGTCCAGTTCAACATCACCCCCTCCAAGAGTGGCCTAAGGCAGCTGCAGGTGGACTTTGTCAGCCCCCAATTCTCAGACATCAAGGGCTTTGTGATCATCCACGTGGCCACAGCCAAGTGATGGGCCACAAGGGGCTGAGAGCAGAGGAGATGGCTTCCGTTCCTCTTCCATCCACCTTTTTGTCTCTGCCATGTGGAAGCCAGGAGCCCTGGGTTCAAGTCCTGCTTCAGCTTCTGCCCCACTCTGTGAACTTGGGCAAGTCCCTTCCCCTCTTGGACCTTGGTTTCCTGTCTGTAAAATGAGGTCTTAGACTCAGTAATCCTTATGCTTTTGGACAATGGTGGATTATGGAGGGAACCTTTACCATCTTCATCTCATCACCCTGGTTGCTGGAGGCTGACAGATCAAGCATCAAAGTAACCCCAACCCACCTGGCACTGCCACCTCCTGGCAGGCAGATCACAGTCACCTTGGCTGGCTCCTGGTTCTCGTTGCTTCTCTCTTAGCTCTTCAATGCTCTGACCACAACCAGACCCAAAACTCTTCTCCTGGCTCTTACAAAGAACCCAAAAGCTTTTAAGCTAAAACCTAAACGTTTCTTAACACCCCCATTTTACATAGAGTGAGGAGCCTTAACCACACACTTGTGCTTGCCATTTACACCCTCTAAATTTTACCCCAAAGTCATGTTCCTTAAGAGCATTAGATTTGAAGGGATGGGAGATTTTCTCTCAATGAAGACCCAGGCCCAGAATCCGAAGGGTTACTTCTGCCTAGAAGAAGCTAAAGATAGAAAAGGAGCCATGAAGACTGGGTTACATTTGGGTATTCAGCCCCAAATCTGATCTAGTTATGGTCATAAATGATCTCATGCAACCAGCCCAGTGTTGATTTACTTCTTTGGAACCAGGAGAGTGTTGACTTTGCAGAACACCCCCAGCAGCTTAGCTATGCACAATCACACTCTTAGCATCAAACAGGACAGAGAGCCCTGGGATGAGGACCAGCGTGAAGACTTCCAGGTTCTGAAGATAACCGCACCAGACATGAAAATCGGCTCAAAAATGTTCTACACAGTCAAAGGAACGATAATTAACCATATAACTGAAGATTAGAGTGAAGGAATAAATTGGAGTCACAACAGTCAAGCTACTAAATTATTAAAATAAAGTAGACTGAAGCATGAGGAAACAATTCTATTCTTTTTTTAAATATATTTTTATTGATTTCAGAGAGAAAGGGAGAGGGAGAGAGAGATAGAAACATCAACAATAAGAGAGAATCATTGATCGGCTGCCTCCTACATGCCCCCTACTGGGGATCGAGCCCGCTACCTGCGCATGTGCCCTTGATGGGAATCAAACCTGGAATCTTTCAGTCCCCAGGCCGACGCTCTATCCATTGAGCAAAACCGGCTAGGGCAATTCTATTCTTTTTTAACTGATCCTGGGAACTTAAACTTCTGAACTTTCCAGTCCTGCATGAATACCTGGACCCACATCAGGTCGTTGTACAACAATACTTGGCTATACATCATACCCTCTGGTTGGCTATCTGAATGACTTTGAGAAGAAATTGTTTCATTTTCCAGGTCACTGGACATCTGAAGATTACCATCTCAGACCAACCCATAGGCTAAGAATAGAGGGCTGATTCTTCTCAAGAATGTACTTTTTACTATAAGAACCCTCAGCTTTTCCCCCCCTCCCCCTTCAGAACATTCTGAATGTTCTGAGTTGTGTTTCCAGTTTGCTAACCCTAAGACCCTTGAATAAATCTTTGTTATTTTATTTCTAGTCAAAGCCTCTTGACTCTTTTGAGTGTGTTTGACATAATTTAAGTATGAACAACAGCAACAAAGCAGGCTCACCTACAGTGAGACACCTCCTTGATGCAAACTCAAGTGGGAACACTTACATAGTGGGTCTTTTCAAAAAGGGGGTCAGGCACATACATGGACAGTCTTTGATGGATGATCCTTGTGACAAAGGCCTCAGTGAAGGCATTTCTCTGATGATTCTACACAGCATGGAGACGGCCTAGAGCACCCAGATGAGTGGATGCAGACCCTTGTGCTGCCTCAGCTCTCAGACCCCCTTTCCAAACCTAGTTTTGGATGCTGGTCCTCTGTGAGAGGGGCAGCTGGAGGCTCAGAGCAGGCAGCCACTTCCTCAAGGTTGAGCAGTAAGAAGGGGCACTGGGGGCTGAAGACAACGGAGGCGGTCCTCCCACTCTTGGTCCAAAAGACAATCCTTTCAGCAGGGAGACTGAGGTGGTCTCCCCTGGTGGTGGCGCCAGATCCTCATTCTCAGCAAACGCCATTGCCCATCTTCTTCAAGCTCAGCTGTCGCAGGTTGAGCTTCCCAGAAAGCTGACTCTGAGATGGAGTTTAGGGTGCAGGATGTTGATTGAGAGGTGGCCTGAGGATCAACCCCAATCTCAAACTAAGTTCTTACCCCAGACTAAGCTCTCATCCCAACCTCACACTAAGTCCTCACAGCAGACTGAGCCCTCATCCTGGCTTCAGGCTACATCCGGAACCAAGACTGAGCTCTAATCCTGATCTCTGATTGAGCCCTGAACCCAGGCTGAGCCCTGATTCCTGTCTGAGCTCTGATCCCACGCCGAGCCCTCATCCAGCCTTATCCTGAGTTCTGATGTTGCTCTGACCCCAGCCAGATCGAGCTGTAGGCCTTGGTTTTATATTTCTCATCCACACCTGACCTTCTCAAATGGGGACCCACACACCCCTCTGGTAAACATGACCTGTCCACTGGACCAGGGGGTCTGAGCTCACCTTCCTTTCCCTCTGAGGTAGTGGGGCAGAAATATGTGAGAAGTGGTGAACCCCTGGATTCTTCAGCTCTGTCATGCTGTGGGGGTCTGCATTCCAGCCCAGTTCCCAGGGGTAAATATAAAAGCTGGATCTGACCAGGGCCCTCTCCTCCACGCATGTTGGTTTTTCCCAGGTGAAACCAATATATATTGTAATGCTTCTTCAACTAAACCAGCCGTGGGCAAACTACGGCCTGCGGGCCGAATCTGGCCCGTTTGAAATGAATAAAACTAAAAAAAAAAAAAGACCGTACCCTTTTATGTAATGATGTTTACTTTGAATTTATATTAGTTCACACAGACACTCCATCCATGCTTTTGTTCCGGCCCTCCGGTCCAGTTTAAGAACCCATTGTGGCCCTCGAGTCAAAAAGTTTGCCCACCCCTGAAAACACTCGAGAACATAGCATACGTGCTCTCCATAACCCAACTTTAATTTCGAAGAAGGAAAATCTGCAGTTCTCCCAAATGACCAAAGCTCAGATAGTCTGTTAGATATGGTTGCACTGGGGCCATCATATTCCTGACGCTGCTCAAAGGGCGTCCTGCTTTGTTAATCAGCCAAGCAGCCAAAGTGCAAAACAGGTAGAACTGTTCTCAGGCTCGGTAGGCAGTGCAAACAGTGTCTGCACGGGAGCATCAGGATATTCCTACAGAGGAGCTCCTCCTCCCAGCGAGCAGCTTCAGCTTCTCCACCAGGTCCTGCATCACCAGGAACACTGGGCAGGTCGCTTCTGAGGGGGTTTTGTTTGTTTGATTGTTTTTTTGTTTTGTTTTGTTTTGTTTTTGTTTTTGTTAATCCTCACCTGACGATATTTTTCCATTGATTTTAGGAAAGTGAAAGGAGGGAGGGAAGGAGAGAGACACATTGGTTGTCTCCTGCATGCACCCCAACCAGGGCCCGGGATCGAACCTGCAACCCAGGTACATGCCCTTGACCAGGAATTGAACCCATGACCCTCTGATATGCAGGCCGATGCTGTAACCACTTAACACACTGGCCAGGGCTGATTGGTTTTTTTTATTCTTGTTTTTAATTTTAAGCCTGATTTCCTAGCAGTCACCCTGGGTTAGCATGTGATTAGTCAGAGATATCGCATTCAAAGTTCGGGCAGTTCTACAAGGGGACCCATCTTTTACATTCTATGTTTACAAGATCTCATGTTCGGCTGTGTCCTCTCCGGTCTGTCCTAGGTGCTCACAGCCTTGGGCATGGCACAGTCCTCCAGACCACCGAAAATAAGTAGGATCTTGTCAAGACCCACTTCCCAGATGTCCCTTGTTAAATTTCCAGCTGGTCTTCCCGTCTGTTGCTTGCCCCGATTAGCATGGACACCTTAAGTTAGCCATGACAGTGGCCTCTGATTGTTTGCCACTGAGAATGCTGATGTTTTTGACAGCACCTCTGCATTGGGTGCACTCTTTAAGACCAAGATGTGGTTGTCACAAGGTAGTGTATTTACTTGCAGCAAGTAAAGGAGGCGGGGCATTTATATCCAAAGCTCTGTCTCCCCAGGCAGGCTTAGCCATTGCTTATATACACTATTGGGTTAACTACACATTGATTTCTTCTTTGTAGTGGTACATTTATCTGGTTGGGTTGCTGTCAAGCTCATCCTGTTTACAGCTGGTCTGCAAAATACTGTGCTACATTTTAACACTTAGCAAGAACAACATTTAGTAATAACATTTAGAGCTGCCCAGACCTTGAGACCCTTATCCTACCTAACACCTAAGCATGGAATCTTGTGCACTCTTCTCCAATAAAGTCAGTCCCCATCATCAGCAGAGCTGCAGTCCTCAGGGCCTGCCTTGCCCTGGTAGGGTTAGAGCTGGAAAGGGTGTGAGGTGAAGGGAATAGCTCTAGGCTAACATGCCATCGACTCCCCACTATTCTTACTGAAGTTTGATAGATTTTCTTAAATAATGCTTCTCAATTTGGTGCGTCACACTTAATACATCTCAGAATGAATCCCTTACTCCCATCCCTGCCCGCTGTAAATAGAAACTCCCTCCTTCCAGCTCTTCAAGTCAAAAACCTTGAAATTATCCTTTATTCCAGTTTTTCTCTCACCTCATTAAATCCAACTGCAAATCCTATCCGTTATACCTTCAAAATATCCCCAGAGTCCATCTGCCTCTCAACACCACCATTAACCCCTACCTGATCCACCACAGTCTCTTGCATGGACCATTGCAGTAGCCTCCTCGCTGACCACCCTCCTTCTTCTCCTTCCTCTCCTCTGTCCTTCTAATCTAGGCAACCAGAAGGAACCTTTGAAAATCTACGTCACATATCATTTCTTTGCTCAAATCCTCTCCATGAACACCCCATCTCACTCAGAGCAAAAGCAAATGTCCCACAGCTGATCTCTAACTTCATCTCCTGTCATCCCCTTCCTTATCCACTCATTAGAGCCAGTGACTCTCAGTCAGGTCCACTCGTGAGACAGACACCATGCAGGAACCTGTACAGAGAACATGTATATATATAAAGCCCTAATATGCAAATAGACTGAATGGCAGAACAACCAAACAAACAAACAAACAAACGGTTGCTATGATGTGCGCTGACCACCAGGGGGCACACAAGGAATATGGCGGGCATCAGCTGTGGCAGGATGGTGGAGCAGGTGAGCGGGGCGCCAGGCCAAGGTGGGACGCTGGTCGCTGTCATCAGGGCGAGCCTCTGGTGGTTACTGAAAATTCTTTGCTCCCGTGTACTGTGGTCCCGCCTGGCACTTGCGCCTGCTGCTGGCGTCAGCCCCACTAGCACCCGCTGACAGCGCCCAGCACTGGCCCCGATGCTCAGCCCTGTCAGCAGATGCAAGCAGCGGCTGCCAGCCCCGATAGCCACTCAGGGCTTTTCCACCTCCCTTTGCTCCTGAAGGGCAATCAGAGCTAGCAGCTGCCTCTTGCACCCACTGCCAGCACTGGCCCCGCTCACATCCACAGCTGGTGCTAGAGCCACTGCTCGCACCAGCTGCCAGTGCCTGGTGCTGGTCCCGATTGCTCAGCACCATCAGCAGGTGCGAGCAGCAATTGCCGGCCCCAATTACCCCTGAGGGCTTCTCCACCTCCCCCTGCTCCTGAGGGGCAATCGGGGCAACAGCCACAGCTTGCACCTGCTGCTGGCGCCAGCTCCAATCACTCCATGCCATCAGTGGGTGCGAGCAGGGCCAGCACCATCATTGTGTGGAAGTGGTGGTGGCAGGAGCAGGGCTGCTGGCAGAGAGGGGTGCGGGGGGCACGACAGGAGGGGCTGGGTGGGGACGCGGAAGATGGGCTGAGACCCACCCCTGTGCCCACTGCAGCCTTGCAGCCCACAGTTCCTTTCAAAGTGCACGAATCCATGCACTGGGCCCCTAGTTTAATATAAAGAATTATTGACTGTAACAGGGTGTTGGAGTAATGGGCTGTTAGCTAGTAAGACATAACGAGAACTCCAAAAATGTAGGAATTTCATATTCAAGGAGCAGTCACTACTCCTGGGGCTGAGATATTGAGCCAAGGAAAAGCCCACTCCCCACTCCCAGCAAGGTTGACAAACAGGCCTTGCTGGAGAGAGTGTGCTGTGCCTCAATGGATGGCGGAGCCTGTGGTGCCTCACCAGTGAAAGTTGCTGGAAATCTGCCCTCTAGTTTGCCAGGGAAAGCTATTTCAGGTGAGGCATCTCCCAGAGGAATTCTGTTACAAAACTGCCCAAGATGGGTGCGGGGAAGGAGGAGCTTCTGGTCTCTGGGTGCTGATGGCCACTGTGCATTGCAGGACCTGGTGCTAAAGAGGCCATCTCCCACCAAAGGCCCAGGGCTGAGAGACCAGCCATGCCCGCTGCAGAAGCCTGCTGAA
This sequence comes from Myotis nattereri, assembly GCF_964212035.1. Taxonomy (NCBI): domain Eukaryota; kingdom Metazoa; phylum Chordata; class Mammalia; order Chiroptera; family Vespertilionidae; genus Myotis; species Myotis nattereri. The sequence continues at coordinate 31,482,168 of NC_138083.1, read as the reverse complement.
AACACACTAGAACCAGGAAGAGAGCCCTCCCTTCCTACGGTGTCTTTCCAGCAGCCTCTGCAGACAAACCTGAACATCGTACCAAGGGACAAAAATATTTTAGCTACAGAGCAGGCACTGAAGGGCGGGTTGGGGGCTAAGATGCAATACAGCGATAACTGGCACCATGATCTAGATTTTCTCTGAAAAGTAAAGTATGCCTCCACCGCAGTGCCTTTGCAGTTGCTGTACCCTCTACCTGGAATCCTTTTTCCCCATCCCCAACCATATGTGCATGTCTTGAAGCAAACTGTTTCTGACCAAATTATTCTTTATCAGTAGGGCCTTTTCTGACTGCTCTTATTAAATAGCACGCATAGCACTTTGCAACTCCCCTTCCAGATTTTCTTTTCTCTATGGCAATCATTAGTGTTGGATATAATTTATTTACATGTTTATTATTTGTTGTAAATCTCCACCTTCTAGAATGTAAGCTCATCAAGCACAGAGAATTACACGTTGTTTACTCTTGTGTACTGCCCAGCAGAGCTGAATAAAACAGTAGTATTCAATAAATATTGAATGAATGAATGAATGAATGAATGAACGAAGATAAGGAGCATAAAGAAAGAGAAGGGAAACACTAGCCAGAATCTCATCTCCTAGACACTGCCACAGTTCACAAGATGGTAAATTTCCTTTTAGATTTTCTCCAAAGAGGATTTTTAAATTTGTATGGTGGCTTAACATACATAGAGAAGTGTGTTAATATCAAGAGAGAGCAGCTTGCTGAATTTTTATAAACTCAACCCATCGGGTAACCACCACCTGGATCAGGAAATAGCAACATTCCCAGTAACCTAAAAACTCCCTTTCTGCCTGCTCCCAATGAAACCATTATCCCAATTGTAAAAGCAAGTATAAGTTTTGTGCTTATGTGAATGGAAGTACACAGCATGCAGTTTGTGTCTGGCCTTTCGTCCACATTGCTGAGTTACTGTAGGTCTTTCATACTCCCTGTTGTATTCCAGTGTGTGGACATACTATTTATCCATTTTACTGTTGATGGATATTTGGGTAGTTTCCATTTTGGAGCCATTCTGAATCAAACTGCTCTATATATTCTTATACACGTCAGTTTGTGAACAGATGCCAGCATTTTTAGGCAGATGTCTACAGGTGGGATCGCTGGGTCATAGGCTATGCATGTGTTCAGCTTTACTAGCCAACCTCCCCACCCCACATCCCAGGGATATTGTCATTCATTCATGTCAGCTAGCACCCCCTGATTTTATATATAGGACGTGCCCAGCACTTCAAGGGGCCCTCAGTATGCACCATTCTGGAAACGGGCCTGTTCTTTCTTTGACTCCATGCAAAACACTGAACCTGGTACACTGGAAAGAAACAAAGACAAGCCAGATTATTCGTAAGGGTAGCCAAGACCCGTAACCATAGCTCTCAATCCTGAAAAAAATATATTCTAAAGTTATATTCAAAAGAAAAAACCCTCTCTTTATAAAGTTAGAATTGGAAGACTCAAGAACAACAACAATGGCAGATATTTGTTGACAATGTCCTCTATGCTAACCTTACTCTGTATAAATAGTCTGGCTTCCATGAGTGGCGGAGGAGGGGAGATTGGGGGTTAATGGGGGGATGAGGACACATTTGTAATACCTTAACCAATAAAGAAATTAAAAAAAAGAAAGAAGAGTCTGGCTTCATTTTTGGGGTTTGCTGACAGCTTTCAAGCCCACAAGGAAAGCCTGTGGGCTCCCTCTCTAGGCACCTAGGGGGAGTTTAAGTCATATAAGCCCTGGCCCTCTTGCAGGACCCTCACCACAGCCCTGCACCCTAAGCACAATAAAATGAGCCAGTACGGACAAATTCCCTGCCCTCATTGGAGTGGGAAAGCAGTCCACAGAAAAATAAATATAAATTGCTTTTAAATATATGAAAGCATAACCACCTCCCCTAAAACCAAATACATATGCATTAAAACAAGGATATATTTTTTAATTTATCAGATCAAACAAGATCTAACAATGTCATAATACACTGTGTTGGTGAGGATGTGACAAAGAGGCACCCGTGTGCCTGTTTATGACATAGAATAATACAATTGGAGGGCTATTTGGTATATCTATTAACATTTTAAATGTAGCCTCCTCCTTCTTCAGTAACTACTTTTATGAATGTATGCACAAATACAGAAGTATGGCCCCACAGCTAAAGAGGGGCAGGGCTTGACACGTCCTCAAATAACATGTATTTTATTTATGTATAGATCTTTATAGAAAATTAGAACAATACAGAAAGTGAGGAAGAAAAAAACAACCCACATTCCAGCATCCGTGATAAAAGCCTATTGCTGCTCCCTTCTTACTGACAGAGCAATGCTGCCTCCTGGTGGATTTAGCTTTTTTCTTTAAGTACATTCATTACTTCACCATTTTTATTTTTAAAATGTACTTAATGTTTTAAACTAAGTAATGCACTCGTGTCGCTCAATATTTTTAAAGTTCTAAATGGCATACAATGGGAATTCTCCCTTTCATTCCTTTTCCCCTCAAATTAGGTTCCTTTCCCCACAGGCAACCAAACTGGCCAATTCCTTGAATGTAATTTATGCATACACCAGGATTCAGTGAATGAGATTCCTTCTTTCTAGTGCCTGCCTTTGAATCATAAATAGGGCTCCTAAAAATTTAAAGTCCAAAGAAGAAATACTTCTACACAAAATATTACTGCCTGATTTGTAATCATGAAAAATCAGAAATAATATGAATTCCCCAAATCAGAATGCCTGAGTTATGTTGTACTACTAGATATACACTAGTAATCATCATGAAGACACGTAGTAACATGAAAAAGTTATCTATCCCAAAATTTTTAACACAATATACAAAATACTTACAAATTTTTTAAATCCCTCCTTTGAAATAAAAAGAACACAATTATATATCATTTTCAGCTGCCAAAATAGAAAAGTATATTTCTTCTTAATGACAATATCAGTTCTGAGAACGATGTTGTAAAAAGTGTAGCTGTGTCTGTCTAGTAATAGAGCAAATCTACTCAAGGTTTAAGAAAGTTAATTAAAACGTTTACATTCTTTCACTCAAAAATTCCTTTCTTGATGGTTTAAATATAGAATGATCTTTATGCAAAAATATGGTCATCCCCTTGTCTGCAAGTGGAAAACTAATCTAAATGTCCAACTACCAAGAATTAGTGAAGTAAACAGTGGTATGTTCGCTTAATGAGATATTGAAGTCACTAAAATGTTTGCAAAGATCTGAGATGTTTTTGATGGTAAAAGAAATAGAGCCCGGCCGGTGTGGCTCAGTGGTTGAGCCTCAACCCATGAACCAGGGTACATGCCCATGTTGCAGCTCAATCCCCAGTGGGGGGGCATGCTGGAGGCAACCTATCAACGATTCTCTCTCATCATTGATGGTTCTATCTCCCTCTCCCTTCCTCTCTGAAATCAATAAAAATGTATATTTTTTAAAAGAAATAGAAAGTTGAGTATATAGTAAGATCACATGACCCAACAAGTAGACAAAGGCTAACATTGAATGTTTGGGGTGTTGGGACTCTATTTTCTTTCCATAGTCATTCTTTAGTGAGCATCCTATGTAAAAGCCTATGAGGTCATGACGCCCTCACGCCATGACACCCTCACGCAGTAACAAGCAATCACCAGGAGGCTGTGTGTGCAGTGAGGGCATGCGGTGAGGCTGGGGGTCCCGCAGCTTCGGCCTACCTCTTTGGGGCAATCCATCGAGGAGCCCCAAATGGGTGGGCAGGGCCTACCTCTTTGGGGCAATAGATCGTGGGGCTCCTGCACTGTGAGAGGGCACAGGCCAGGCTGGGGGAACCCTCCCCAAGTGCACGAATTTCATCCACCGGGCCTCTAGTTTATATAAAATATTTTTAAAGCAGAATACATAAATTATGAAATGTACGCATATGGGTCTGACCAAGCAGGATTCAGCAGCAAACTGAATGCCTTTACTCTGTTATCTCATTTAGTCATTACAGCCACAGAACAATTTACTAGCTGAACTAATCTGATAGAAGGTTATATGAAAACTGGACTGGAGTAAAGTCTATAAGGAAGTCAAAGCACATTGGAATTCTCCACTCGACCTCTTTCACCTCTAGGGACTTAGGAGTTATCTTAAATATACTATCAAATCCCGATGTCTAATTGCACACTTTTCCTTTTGTTTTTTCTCCTTTATTCGATTTAAAAGCAAGTATGCCAAAGATTTTCCTATGTAAGGTTGTATACACAGAACCACACAGACCATACTTCAAAGAAAGTTTTAATCGATTTTTAAAGTTTTGAGCATCCAGGATTTTTACTCTGCTAACCACTAGGCAATAGGTGACTACATTTACCCTTTGTTGATTTATGCTTGTTATTTGTATCAAGTGTCTGCCTTCCCAGCCCCCGACCTGCCGGGGTCCAACCCCAGCAGGTCCAGGGGTTCCCAAAGGCGTAGACGGAGTCGGCGAAGAAGGAAGGACACGGAGACAGTGTTCAGTTGATCAGCAGCCTAGCCAGGATCTCCAGCCAAGTTCTGGTCTTGATCTCCAGAGAGGTTCTGCTGTTTATTGTTTTGTTACATCCATATTTATACCAGTTGATTTTAATCCTGTCAATTTCTATTACAAAGGTTAGGGCGTTTCTTATCTCCATTCCAGGGAGTAAAGATTATGTAGCTTAAGCATGATTGTTTGTAGTGATTAACTACCCGCCTGGCACTTAGTTAAGGAGTTTCATCCCCTCCCTTACTTCAGGGAAAAATTCCTACCTGGGGAAACAACCTTTCTAGGAGAGGCATCCTCTCCCTGACTTCAGGGAAAAATTCCTACCTGGGGAAACAACCTTTCTCGGAGAGGTGACCTTGGTTAAAACACACAGCGCTAAGGGGAGCAAACATATTAAGAACAGTATGCCATATATGCCAGGTCCCTTGAAACAGCAAGCATGGACCAGCTCCCGGCAAATTCCCCCTTTTTTATTTTTTAAAAGCAGGCATTAAAAAGAAAAAAAATCCCAAATGCTCTCTTGTATCCATTTTAAGAGTAGGATTGGCGCTTTCCACTATTACCTGAGGCCTGATCTATCACCCCAGGGAGAGCTTGCCAATCCTGCACTTTCCCGGGGTGGAAAGGCTGCAGTGGGGTTAAGAATAAGGCTCCTTGGGCCTACCTTCTCCCATGCCTCTACATTTACCTTTCGGGCACCTTTCCTTCCTCAGAAAAGCATGGACGTATTTCTTGTATAAAATGTTCCATCTGACTGGGAGTAACCTAAATTCCTCTGCTAGCAAGCATATGTGTTAAAAGATCAATACAGAGTCTTATTTCTTTAGACTCAGTATGGCACATCTTCTTAATCTAAAGATCAATACAGAGTCTTCTTTCTTTGGACTCAGTATGGCACATCTTCTCAATCTAAGTTCTGTACTATCCACCTTCTTACCCTACTTATCCTCTGTAGGGGGGTTTGCAGCACCCTGGTGGAGTCCTATCCGTCCTGAATGTGGGGGTTCTCAATGGGGGGGGCTTACCTATGGGAATCCTGTTCCAGGGGTTCCCAAAGGTGTGGACGGAGTCGGCGAAGACTATCCACCCTCTTCCTACGGTGGAGTCCTATCCGTCCCGAGTGTGGGGTGCTTACCTAGGGGTCCCTGCTCGGGCGCCAGATGCCGGGGTCCAACCCCAGCAGGTCCAGGGGTCCCCAAAGGTGTGGACGGAGTCGGCGAAGACTATCCACCCTCTTCCTACGGTGGAGTCCTATCCATCCCGAGAGTGGGGCGCTTACCTTGGGGTCCCTGTTCGGGCGCCATATGCCGGGGTCCAACCCCAGCAGGTCCAGGGGTCCCCAAAGGTGTGGATGGAGTCGGCGAAGAAGGAATGACATGGAGACGGAGTTCAGTTGATCAGCAGCCTAGCCAGGACCTCTAGCCAGGATCTCCAGCCAAGTTCTGGTCTGGATCTCCAGAGAGGTTCTGTGTCCATGGTCTCTTGCTAGGTTCTCCAGCCAGGTTCAGTAGCCATGTTCCCTCGCTAGGTTCTCCAGCCAGGTTCTGTCACCAGGTTCTAGTCAGGTTCTCTTGCCAATTTCTGTAGTCAGGTTCAGTCCAGGATCTTTTGCCATGTTCTCTCCAGCGAAGTTCTTCTGTCTCTAGAGAACGTTCTGTGTAGGTTCTGTGCCAATTTCTGTCTCTCCTCTCTGTCTCCTAAGTTCTGTCTCTTGTTGTCTTGTTACAACTGTATTTATACCAGTTGATTCAAATCCTATCAATCTCTATTTCAAAGGTTAGGGCGTTTCTTATCTCCATTCCAGGGAGTAAAGATTATGTAGCTTAAGCATGATTGTTTGTAGTGATTAACTACCCGCCTGGCACTTAGTTAAGGAGTTTCATCCCCTCCCTTACTTCAGGGAAAAATTCCTACCTGGGGAAACAACCTTTCTAGGAGAGGCATCCCCTCCCTGACTTCAGGGAAAAATTCCTACCTGGGGAAACAACCTTTCTCGGAGAGGTGACCTTGGTTAAAACACACAGCGCTAAGGGGAGCAAACATATTAAGAACAGTATGCCATATATGCCAGGTCCCTTGAAACAGCAAGCATGGACCAGCTCCCGGCACCGACCCCTCTAGGCTAGGAGTACAAAACCCTTTTGGGTTACACCTGGCAGATAGATTGGGAAGCTAGCCAGAGGTTTACATCAACCCTACTTTACAGTTTGTGATGCTCAAGGTGCAGATTCCTGTGATACTATCTGAGGCAACCAACCATTAACACTTCTGCCAAAAGCTGCTGCCAAGTTCACCTACCTGATGTTCTACTCCTCAGCCTTCTCCTCTGCTGGGAATATCCTTTCTAACACTTCTAAGGAAGCCTTGGTAAACTCTTTCCATAAAGAAAATTTCTTTTTTATTTTTTTTATTGCTTAAAGTATTACAAAGGGTATTACATGTGTCCATTTTTCCCCCCCGCCCTAGACAGTCCCCTAGCCTCCCCTATCCCCCAGTGTCTTATGTCCATTGGTTATGCTTATATGCATGCATACAAGTCCTTTAGTTGATCTCTTACCCCCCTACCTCCTGCCCCCCAAAATTTCTTTTTTAAATTGAGGTCCAACTCACATAACACAATTAACCACTTTGACTTGGTATTTAATGTATTTACAATGTTGTCCAACTACCACCTATCTCTAGTTTTAAAACTTTCCATCACCACATGAAAGCACTCCATATTCACTCTCCATTTCCTCCATCCTCCTCCCCTGGTAACTTCTAATCAGTTTGTCTCTCTGGTTTTAACCTATTCTAGGTATTTCCTGTAAAAGGAATCAATTACGTAACCTCTGGTGTTGGCTTCTTTCACTTTGCAATGTTTTTGAGGTTCATCCAAGTGGCATTGTATCGACACTTCATCCCTTATATGGCTAATATTCCATTGAATGTATATCCCACAATTTGTTTATCCGTTCATCCACTTATGAACAATTGGGTTGTCGCACCTTTTTTTTTTCTGGTTAATCCTCACCCGAGGATATGTTTTCCATTGATTTTTAGAGAGTGGGGGCATGGGGAGACAGAGAGAAATATCAATGTGAGAGAGACACATCGACTGGTGCCGGAATCAAGTCTGGATCCAAGGTACACACCCCTGACCAGAATCAAACCCGACACTTCAGTCCGAGGCTGACACTCTACCACTGAGCCAAACTGGGCCAGGGCTGTTTCCACCTATTGATTATGAATAATGCTATATACCTAGGAGTGGAATTTGCTGGATCATGTGGTAATTCTATGTTTAATTTTTTAAGAAACCGCTTAACTTTTTCTATAGTGGCTATATCATTCTACATCAGGGGTCCTCAAACTTTTTAAACAGGGGGCCAGTTGACTGTCCCTCAGACCGTTGGAGGGCCGGACCATAGTTTAAAAAAAACTATGAACAAATTCCTATGCACACTGCACATATCTTATTTTGAAGTAAAAAAACAAAATGGGAACAAATACAATATTTGTATTTGCATGTGGCCCGCGGGCCATAGTTTGAGGACCCCTGGTTCTACATTGTCACCAGGAACGCACAAGGGCTATTTCTCCACATAGTTGTCATTTATCTTTTTTCCATTAAAGCCATCCTAGTAGGTGTGAAGTGGTATATCACTGTGGTTTTGATTTGTATCTCTCTAACTACCAATATTAAATACCTTCTCATGTGCTTGTTGTTCACTTGTAAATCTTTGAAAAAATGTCAATTGAATTCCTTTGCTGACTTTTTAATTGGGCTTTATATGTTGTTAATAATCCTCACCCAAGGATATTTTTTCCATTGATTTTTGGAGTTGGGAGGGAAGGAGGGGGAAGAGAAAAACATCAATGTGAGAGACACATTGATTGGTTGCCTCTGGCATGCGCCCAGTCTGGGCTAAGGATTGAACCTGCAACCCAGGATGTGCCTTTGACCATTAATTGACCCATAACCCTTCGGTATGCATGTTGATGCTCTAACCATTGAGCAACACTGGCCAGGACCTCATTGGGTTTTAAATTCATCTTTTTATTAAATTATAAAGGTTCTTTATAGTTTAGATCCACAGTCGCCAACTGGTGGTCCGTGACCACTGGTGGGCCATGAGATCTGAAAGGTTGGCAACTGCTGGTCTAGACAATACAAATCAAAGATTTGTGAATCTTTTCTCCTCATCTGCAGGTTGCCTCTTCATTCCTGATGTCCCTTGATGCAGACATTTGTAATTTTGATGAAGTCCATTTTTTTTCTTCTGTTGCTTTGCTTTTGGTGTCCAACCTAAGAATCCATCACCAAATCCAAGGTCGGGAAGGTTTATGTTTTCTTCTAGTAGTTTTATTATTTTTGGTTCTTATATTCCAATTGTTGATCCATTTTGAGTTAGTGATATATGGAGTAACAGAGATTCAATGTCATCTTTTGGATGCGGTTATCGAATTGTCCAGCACTTGTTGAAGAGACTATTCTTTTTCCAGTAAAAGATTTGGCATTATCAAAAACCAACTGACTGTATTTGCAAGGGTTTATTTCAATTCTATTCTATTGGCCTACATCTATCTTAATGCCAGTGCCACACTGTTCTGATTACTGAAGTTTTATGCTAAGTTTTGAAATTAGGAAGTGTCAGACCTCCAACTTTGTTCTTTCTCAAAGTTGTTTTTGCTGGAATTTTTATAGGGATTGCACTGAACCCACAGATCACTTCAGGGAATGTTGCCATTGAATATGAGACCTTTCCATTTAAAATTTCTTTTCAGGACATTTAGTTTTCAGTGTACAAATCTTTCACTTCCTTGGTTGTTTCATAGGTATTCTTTTGAATCCTATTATAAATACAATTTTTTAAACTTCCTTTTCAGATTGTTCATTGCTGGAATATAAAAATACTAGTTTTTGTCTCATCTTGTACCCTGCAATCTTGCTAATTTCTTGTTATCAGTTCTAGTAGCTCTTATGAATTCTTTGGGATTGTCTATATATATGTAATAGTTGTAGTTTTGCTTCTTCCTTTCTAATTTGGAACTTTTTTGTGTAATTGCTCTAGCTAGAACTTCTAGTACAATGTTGAATAGCAGTGCCCAAAGTGACAATCTTGCTTTGCTCCTTATCTTAAGAGGAAACGTTTCTGTAAATCCCTTTATGTTTAGAAAGTTCCCTTCTGTTTTTAATTTGCTGAGTTTCTATAATATAATGGTTGGGAAATTCTGCCAAATGCTTTTTCGGCATCTATTGAAATGACCACATAATGTCTTTTTTCTTCTATTATATGGGTTATGTTGAACCAAACTTATATTCCTAGACAAACACCCCTTACTGCACATCTTTTTCTTCTTTTTTTTCATTAAGTTCTTTAGATTTAGAATTGTATTCCCCAAGGACAGGAATTTAAGAACAGTGGTGAGCCCTAGCTGGTTTGGCTCAGTGGATAGAGCATCAGACTGCAGGCTGAAGGGTCCCAGGTCAGATTCTGGTCAAGGGCATATACTTCGATTGCAGGCTAGATCCCTGGCTCTGGTCAGACACATGCAGGAAGCAACCAATTGATGTGTTTCTCTCACATCAATGTTTCTCTCTCTGTGTCTCTCCCCATCCTTTCCACTCTTTAAAACTCAATGGGAAAATATCCTTGGGTGAGGATTAACGAGAACAAAAAATATAGTGGTGACCTCTTATAGCTGTACCCAAGTACTAGATTACTACTGCTCAATGACCATTTTATCAACTGAACATAGGCTTTGGGTAGAAGAAATCATGGAGGCCCCACAATTCAAAAGTTGGATAAGGTTAAATGTATATGTATAACCCTAGGAGAAAATCACATTAAATTATTCCTATCAATAGGATTTTCATTTTTAGTACTAACTTCATACTTTATTGTACAAAATAAAGTACTGCTCGAGAAGCTATTTAGATGAGTTCCTTCCAAAGAGGATACACAAAGTGCCAACCCTCTCCAACAGTGTATGTTTATTTCAACAAACTGATCTTTGCCAGTTTGATAGGTTAAAATATCTCATTGTAGTTCAATTCTGTAACTCTCTTGGTAGGAGGTTGTGATCTCTGCAAATGTGTAGAAAAATATTTTAAAAGGCAAACAGTTAAGATTAAGGCTAATTTTTCCAAGGCACGCCCCCCTTCTTGACTCAATTAAGCACCTGACATTATCAAAGATTTTTCTAAAAATGAACAGAAACACCAGGTGCACTTATAATAACCTATTAAGAGTTTATTAAGAAATGCTGTTTCTCAGGCACACAGAAATAAAAGGACTATGTACAGGCTTTCAGGAAACAGGCAGGGAGCTGAGGAGGACCAAGATGAGTCTAGGGCCTTGGTGGGTGCATTCCTGGGGGAGGGGGCCCTGTAAGGGAAACCAGACAATCTGGTGAGACTCCAAGTACAACAGCATAACAAACAAACCGGTCTGTGGTAGTGTGGCCCTGGTGGACCGGGACCACGCCTCTGTGGAGCTACTTCCGTAACTCTGTGGCCAAGGATCAAAGAAGGCCTGAAGTAAGAGTAAGGAGTTTAGTCAGTGCCTGATCTGCAAGTCAAATCCCCATTCCTGCCCAGGCTCCCAAATCCTGCAGTTATCAATTAGAGGGAGGTATGTGCTGACTGGTGACATCTCTGGGGCCAGTTAGATTCCCATGCTTACAAAACCCAAAAGCAGAAAACTCAGACTAGAGACATAGGAATCACCTAAGTCTGATGGCTGTGGGTTAGCTTAAAGACCACTATGGCTTGGTGAAAAGAACACTGGTCTGAGTCTAGACCAGGGGTGGGCAAACTTTTTGACTCGAGGGCCACAATGGGTTCTTAAACTGGACAGGAGGGCCGGAACAAAAGCATGGATGGAGTGTTTGTGTGAACTAATATAAATTCAAAGTAAACATCATTATATATAAGGGTACGGTCTTTTCTTTTTTTTTAGTTTGATTCATTTCAAACGGGCCGGATCCGGCCTGCGGGCCGTAGTTTGCCCAAGGCTGGTCTAGACACTGAATTTTCTCTGGGCCTGTTTTCTTACCTATAACAAGGGCTGATCTATGTCACCATTTCTCAAACTGGAGTTAAAAAGATATACATACTAAATAGTATATAGCAAAGCCCAGAGCCCTTTCTTAATTACTAAACACTACAAACCAAAGAGTGTAAGAAAATTAATTCCATGACCTGTATTGGGGACCCTGAGAATGCATTATTTCACAGTGCCCTAAAAACACTGCCTTGGACACTGAGAAGTACCTGGGTGCAGAGGGAGTTAGGTCAATTAAAGAAATGCTGTTCCCTCTTTCCTTTCTGGATTAAGTTGTCCTCTAAGAAAGAGTTCATTTCACTAGGCTGAAGGCCTGAAAGCCCAGAGGTATAGTCAAAATCTCACCTTCCCTCCACTTCCCATCCCAATATGGCTCTAGGGAAGGAAGTCTAAGTCACTGCTGTGAGCATTACCTCGCATTCCTGGTGGAGGGGGCCGCATTCCTGGAGGGGGCATGCCCATTGGAGTTCCTCGTCCAGGGGGGATTCCCATTGGGGGACCCATGGGAGGCCTCATACCAGGAGGTGGGCCCATCATGCCTGAAAGAGAAAAGCCCCCAAAAGATAGCTCAAGTGTCTGTCAAAAGGTAGCAAAAAAACATACAAGCTATCTACCAAGTTCTGAGACAGATGGACCATTCCACTCTCCCAGCATCTAGCAAATTGGGACTTGAGCCAAAGAGGTGGGAACTCCCAATGGCTCTTGTTCCATGGTAGTCAGCCAGGCTGGATCTCAGAGTAATCCTGCTTAACTATAAAAATTCATCATGGGTTTCTGTCAAGGTATGTCTCATCATAAATCCAGCTCAGGCATCTTTTAGCAATTAGCAATGCTCTCCTTATGGGCTTCTTACCTGGAGGGGGTGCCCCTCGGCCCATAGGTGGGGGAGGACCTGCACGGCCCGGTGGGTACTGGGTTGGGGCCCCTGCAATACTAGCTGTGGCAGCAGCTGCAGCAGCTGCAACAGTGCCTCTTGCTTGTGGGGTCATCACCTAAGAGAACACAAGAAGAGAATTAGGCAGAACAGTCCAGTGCAATGCTGCATCCTACTCTCCTCCCCAACCTGGTAAAGCAGCAGACACCAAATCCCCTAAACTACCACTCAGGCCTTAAGACTTTGTATTCAAAACCATCTTCTAGCCCTAAACAGTTTTGCTCAGTGGGTAGAGCATCAGCCCACAGACTGAAGGGTCGCAGGCTCGATTCCTGTCAAGGGCATATATCTCAGTTGCAGTCTCAATCCGTGGCGCCAGTTGGGGCACATGCAGGAGGCAAACAATCAATGTGTCTCTCTCACATCAATGCCTCTTCTATGTCTCTCCTCCTCCCTTCCACTCCCTAAAAATCAATGGGAGCCACAGCTGGTTTGGCTCAGTGAATAGAGCATTGGCCAGTGGACTGAAGGGTCCCAGGTTCAATTCCGGTCAAGGGCACATCCTGAATTGCAGGCTCGATCCCCAGTAGTGGGCATGCACGAGGCAGCCAATCAATGATTCTCTCTCATCATTGATGTTTCTATCTATCCCTCTACCTTCCTCTCTGAAATCAATAAAAATATATATTTAAAAATTTTTAAAATAAAAATGGGAAAAATATCCTCGGGTGAGTATTAACCAAAACAAACAAAAAGCCATCTTTCAGAGATCAAGCTTGAATGACCAACCCCCATCTTCTAGATTTGAGTTAAGGACGCCCAACACAAATTAGAGAAGGCGCATTTTCAAATAACTAATAAGTTATGATAGTATATTTCAAATGCTGTCATAGAAACTTTTTGCTACAATACGTTCAGCTAATATACCTTTCATGAATGTCTTTACTAGTACCATCATATAGTTTACAATGACAAGTTTTCCTTTTCACTTGATTCTAGGAACACATACACAAAGCTCCATGAAACACTGATAGCCAGACAGTCATAGGCTGGTCATTCTGGACCCTTCCCAAACTGTAGAGCCTCCCTCTATCCTTGAACCACCAGACACTGGTGCCTTTCCCCACCTCCTCACCTGTTGGGATGGTCCACCAACCCCACGAACTGGCCCAGCAAGTCCTGCGGGGGCCTGGGGCATGGGAACACCAGCTGGGATTCCTCTGCCAGCAGCCCTGCCGATCCCCGGGCCCCCAGCAGCTCCAGCAAGTGGCACTCGGGCAATGCCAGTCTAAAAAATAAAGAAATAAGCTAAAATGCTTGTGGCCTAGAAAATCAGATGTACATTTTGGAATGCCATTGCCAAGAGAGCCTCTTAAGACTTATAGGGCATCAAAACAACTTACAGACACTGCCCACCGGTATTTGGTAACACCATTACTCCTCCACCTAAGATTTTATGCCTAGCAGTCACCCCTGGCAGGCTCGAAGAGTTTAAGGGTAAGTCTGGAGGACATGCCACAACACAACCACCTATACGCATTCCCATGAAAATTAAACTAACAAAGGGCCAAGGTTCCATTCAGGAGGGTGCAATAGACAAGAGCACTTGACCTGGCATCAAAGAAACATGAGGTTCAGTCCCAGGTCTGAATCTCACCTGGTGGGTGACAGTGGGGAAGTAATCCCACGATTTTGAAACTGTTTCCTCATCTGCAAATAATGGAATTATGACAAAACTGCTTGTGGTCATGGAACGTTTACAATGGGCTACATTAGAATAGTAAATTCTACTGGAAATGGATTCCAAGAGTTATATATTGGTACATATTCTCTGAACAAAAAAATATGGTTAACATCGCTTGCAGTCATTTATATTGAAAAAAAGCTTCAACTGAAGTCCAAAAATAAGGACATTACTAGGATGGAGTACTCTGCACTCGCTTGAGAAAAGATCTTAAGTCATTCCACTAACATGACTTATACACAGCAAGTACAGAAATATTTACATTAAGTGAAAAAGCAAAACAAAATATTACAAGCATATTATGTGTTAAATACTAATATACATATGTATGTATATATAGATGGACAAAAACCAGTATAAGAGAAATATTCCTTTGATAAAAACTGTCAAAATAAAAAAGGGAAAATAAATTTGATTAGATTCTCTAAAATCTGCTCTACTTCTAAATGTAGGTTGGTGTTTACAGAATCAAGAATGCTTGGGATTAGATGCCAATGTCACCTCTTACTACAGAATACCATTGAGGTAGGGCTGGGTTTTCTGTGACATCTTGAGCAAGTTACTAAAACCTAGTTTTTACCTATAAAGTGGGAGTAATTTATCTCAAAGATGGCTGCAAGGATTAAGTAAAATACTGCACATGCTCAATATGGCTTTTCACTGCCACTCTGCTCGGACTTACATCTTTGGGAGGAGGTCCCTCTACTGTCATTGAGACCAGGTTCTCCCCTCGAAGTAGCACCAGCCCGAGGACTCGCTTCTCTTCTCTTTCCGCTTGTTTTGAGTTCTTTGGCCTAAAGACAGGTTTAGGAGAAGAAACAAAAAAGCAAGCATTAGAAAGAGGGTGAAGTTCATGTTCACCTACCGAGGGGCCTCTAAGATTTGTTTTACACCCCATCCCCTGACAAGTGGTTCATAAATTGCCCCAAGACGGCTCTTCTAGACAGTTTTCACAGGATGTATCTGTAACCCCAAGGTGGGTGATTCCTATGCCAAGAGGATGCACAGAACAAGAGATAGGACAACAGTCAAGAAAGCCCAGCCCTGGCTCAATGTTATTCTGTAACAACCATACATCACCTTTCCTCAATCAATCTTCCCTGCTATCTATCACTGTGTTCCCTCCCTTCAACTTAAGGTCTTGCCAGTGTCAGAAGGCAGCTGAAACAACTCCTCAAGTCAACTGAATCCCACTCACCACCACATACAAGTGGGTCCCTTACCTCACATCAGAAATAGAAACCATAAAGGAAAAGTAAGAGGTTAACTACATAGGAAATACACCTCTGTCCTCCAAGCACAAAAACAGAAATCTCCAAACAACCACAGCCAGAAAAGATGAACAAAATATGAATGCAATCTAGGAAAAATAACCACAAGGCAGGGAAGGAAAGAAAATCTCAAAGGCAGTATGCTAAAAAGAAAGAAAAAAATACCTGATCAATGGAAAAATCAACTTAAAGGTTTCTTTCTTTTTAATATATATTTATTGATTTCAGAGGGGAAGGGAGAGGTAGAGAAAGGAGCATCAATGATGAGAGAGAATCCTTGATCAGGAATTGAACCATGACCTCCTGGTTCACAGGTTGACACTGAGCCATGTCGGCCAGGGTAAAGGTTTCATTTTAATCCTATTTTATAATAAATTAACAGTGTTTTTCTGTGGGTGGATATTTTCCCCCCTTTTTATGCTTATCTATATTTTCTTATTTTTAATTAAAAGTATATACTGTCTTTCACAATCTTAAAAAAAACCTTTTCTGGGCATTTTAATTTTTTCTCATATATTTTTATTTTAAAAAAGATTTTCTAATAAACATTTTTTTATTGTCAGAATAAAGTTAGTTTCATTTGAAAAAGAGAGCTGTTTGGAATAATTCTACACTGATCTGCTGGCCCTTCTCTAATGTGCATACCTGGCAATCAGCCATGCTACCACATTTTTTTGTCCTATTCTTCTTAACCTCATGCCACAAAGAAAACAACGGCCCCAAAGGGAATCAAAGGGCCAGAGAGCTGAATGACCATGAAAATTATATAACCTCTCTGGGCCTCAAGTTGCCTTGAATGTAAAAATAGGACAAAAAGCTAGACCACATATTTTAGCTCAGAAACTTAAGATCTGGGAGTCTTAATATAAGGGAGTCATCCAATAACTTATGGAACTATAGAAATCTAATTATTTCTATAAATGCCAACAAAAATCACTGGCCCCAAACCCACAGGGGAAGCTGAGCACTTACCCTGAAGAGGGTCAGAGGCTTCTTAAAGCAGTTTCAGACCAGGCTGCATTGGGAGAGCCCTTTAGGCTACAGCTTTACAAATAGGTAATGAGGCCAGAAAATCAAGCTCTCCCCCCTCATACACCTGTGGGGAGAACATGACAGCCCTTTACCCCAATACCCAGGGGCATGAGAAAAGAAGAGAAACAAAAGCCTAGCAGCCCTTCTTACAGAGTAATGTGCTAGAACTACAGAGCAAGGATAGCTGGGCTAACGAAAGCGATTTAAGTGTGCAATGTCTCCATTTAAATCTGCCCTCTAAAACAGGAGAGCAAACCAACAGGAATGAGCTAGCTGTATCACCACCTATCACTTGCCCCCCCACCCCGTCATCCCCCTCATCCAAATCCCTACCCACAAAGCCCATTCCTCACTTGATCTTCCTGAATTCATCACAATCGCATAGGATCAAATTCATATGCTTGTCGAAAGCCTTGAAGGTGCCAATGAAGATACGACCGTCTTGCAGGATGCACCTCATCCTGTAGTCGATGTGCTGCAGCATCTTGCTGCTCTTGCCCACAGTCTGCAAGGAGAAATCAGCAGGGAAGAGAGAGAAACATGGATTTGTTCCAGTCATTCATGCATTCACTGGTTCACTCCCATATGTGCCCTGACTGGAGATTGCACCCACAACTGTGGGAAACTGTTTATTGCCTTCACTATCTGATAAGCACAGACAGAGAACTCCCCGAACCCCGCCCCCCCCCCCCCAAGGCTGGGTGCCTTTGAAGCCCTAGCAAAGCTTAGAGCTAGGCGCCACCTCTGTTTGTCCAGACAGTGGTAGCTGAAACTACTCCCCCATTTATTATTATGTAAATCCTTGCTGATGGGCTAGTCTGCCTGTTACTAGGGGGTCACCTGCCTAAGGGCTATGCTATGGGTGCATCCCAGATCAATAAAAGCTTGGTGAGGCCTGAGTCCTTCGGGACTTGCCGCCTGGTCCCCCAATATTGCAAAATTATCTCGTGTCTTTTTCTCTCATTTGTTGTGCGGCTCCTCTTTCAGATACCAAACCCTACTCCACACAGAACGTGGAGGGAGTCTTACACAACACACAACCTTGGCATATCAGGACTACTCTCTAAGCAACTGAGCTACCCGGCCAGGGTGGAACCACATATCCCCTCCTAGTCCTTCCTAAAAACTTCTGCTGCAGCCTGCTTTTCTATGACCTGTCTTGCTTAGTACAGCCACAGTCCTTTCCCAGGAATTCTCCCAGGTTATACCCTGTGTTCAGTCCTGACCTCTGCCCACTCCTGTTTTTGTCCTTTCCCTTCAAATCATCTCATATTACAACTGCCTTAGTTTAGGCTGGGTAAGTTTCAGTGGTGACCAGTGAACCTATAGGTCTCCAAGCTAATCCAATCCATGCATACCTGAGATGAGCCACCTGCCACTGTGAAGATTACAGGCGTGTGACTCCAGTGCTGTAAAACACCCACATTCCATTCAAAAGCCAGTAAACCAGCTGGAACAGTACTGGCACTAAAATCCCAGCAGCCAGAAGCTTATCAGAAAGGAGCAGATCAGCTTGGAGGTGAGAGCAGAATGCCCCAAAGGAGAATTTGTTAGTGAGCCTTCAAGACTACCTCTGGCATGGAAATTTTCTGGTAGCCAGGATGCGAATTAGTTTGAACAGATAATGGTCTTTAAGAATATATAACTTGCTATCTTTCTTAATTAACCCAACATTTTCTGCTTTATAGCCTGGCTTGCAATGTGTCTTTGCTAAAATGGACTACAGAGACATCACTACAATGCTGGGTGCCCTTGGCAGTTATATTTCTCTCTAGAAATAAATGGCCTGGCATCAACCTGACTGGCCAGTCCTAACTGTGCACGCTGCTCACCTCTGTGAGCTTGGACAAGTCCAGGCTTCTGAACCTACAAATGTGAGTCAGAACCTTGGATTTCACCGGGGAGACCCAGGTTATGCGGCTCAGTCTCCCTGAGATGACCCTTTAACCGCCTTGTCCTCAGGCAGCTTCTTGCCACACAGACTCAATCTTCATGGCAACATTTCTTGGCCCGTTAACAGCCAACACTTACTGAGTGTTCACTTCATGCCAGGCACTGTGATGAGCACTGTATGCCTCACTGAATTCTCAAAATCAGCTCCGTTACTTGTGCTCTTTTACAGATGAGGCCACTGAAGCTGGGAGAGGCGGGGAAGTCTGCCCTGACTCGGAGCCAGGAACCTCATCAGCCCGGACCCGGCGTCTCCTCCTCTAACCAATTCCCCAACAACAGCCGCCTACCGGGTTTCCCTGCTTCCTCGCCTACTCAACACAGTGGGCTTTGCAAACACAAAGTTCCCATCACGTTGGGGGTTAAATTCCTTCCGGGGCCTGGCGCACCGCCAGCAAGATTCCGTGCCCCTGAGGCCTTGAGGAACCAGGCTCCCGCCGGCTCCTCCCTTCCCGCCTCCAGGGACCTCCTGTGCTTTGCACTTACACCCCTCGGATCTGTTACATCCCCCGGATCTGTTACATCCCCTCCCATTTTCGCGGGAACAATCTCGACTCCGCTCCGGAACCATCTACCCCGGAAAGCGTGCTTGCCCCGCCCCCTCGGCGCCGTTACTTTAGCAGTGGTTCTCAACCTTCCGGCCCTTTAAATACAGTTCCCCATGTTGTGACCCAACCATAAAATTATTTTCGTTGCTACTTCATAACGGTCATGTTGCTACTGTTACGAATCGTAATGTAAATATCTGATATGCAGGATGGTCTTAGGCGACCCCTGTGAAAGGGTCGTTGGACCGCCAAAGGGGTCGCGACCCACAGGTTGAGAACCGCTGCCTGAACGCCGACCTGCCCGCCGCTGAGTTACAGAATTATATCGCCCGTGCCCCAGCCAGAGAGTCAACTCGATGGAGGAAGGAAACGTTTCACTGTGCAGCGTCGGCGCCCGGAGAGCCAGGCGTCTTCAAACAGGCGCACAGGCTGCAAAAGTGGGTTCAGGTCTTCCTCCACCTGCCCCTCCACCCGCCCACCCCCGCCTCGTCTACCCGACCCAGGAACACTCGCCAGGTCGAGCCGGAAGCCCTTCCACCTCCCGCCCCACGGCCTTCTCCCACGTCTCACCGGGCCTCCCCAGTCCGCCTGCGGCTCTAGCGCCTGCTCGCGACACCCAAACACGCATTTCTGCCGCAAAAGTTTTACTTCGTGCCTCCAGGATCCCAAATACCGTGGCCACAGGGGCGTGGAAAGCCGCGGTCCTACCCCCGCGCCCAGCCGGCGACCCGGCCTCGGCCCCGCAGTTCCCGCTTTCCCCTTCCCCAACCCGCCGGGCGTCCAAGGTCCCGGTCTCTCGCGCCCAGACCGAGCGGCCGCGGCCGGGCCTTCATCTCCGCCCAACGAACGGCCAACCACGGCCTCCTCCCCAACTGGTCGCGCCCCCCCCCCCTCCATAACAGACTCGGGAGCGCCCGCGCCGCCGGCCTACGCCTCCTCACCATGGTGGCGGTTCTGATGGCTCCGATTCCCGCCGGATTCGCCTGCGCCGAGGCCTGGCCCTCCTGCAGCCCGCTTCCCGCCGCTACTACCGGAAATGCAGACCCAGACAAAATGGAGTCCGGCAGAAAACTACTTCCGGTCTCGGAGCCCGGCCCTGGAGTTCCGTCTCCGACGTGAAGTTGGGCGTTCAGAGAGGGGCGGGGCCTCGGGTGGAGCTAACAGCCAACGGAACCGCCAGAGCTGGTGCTCCTCCTCCTCCTCATTCCCGGCCCCCGCCCCGCCCTGCCCCGCCCCGCCCCCGCCCCGGCCCCCGCCCCGGCCTGTAAACTCCGCCGCCGCCTCTGCCTCCGCTCTCTCCCCTACAGCCCGTGGGCATGTTTCGGTTTTCCGTGAACTTGCTCGAAGTGCTCCTGCCCCCGCGCCTATGCATCTGCTGTAGCCTCTGCCTGAAATGCTAGGCATCCCGGCGTGTGCACCGCTCAAGCCCTCACCTTCAGGATCCATCACATTTTCCCACTGAGGACTTCCCTGCCTTTCTCTTTAACACTAATAGCTAATGTTTTTGTTACTTTGCTATCCCTCCCCATTAGAACGTAAATTCCAACAGTAAGGATGTCTGTGTATGGTTCATGGCTGCAGTGCCTACGTCACTGCTAAGCACAAAACAAGGAGTTAATATTTGAATGAATCAATCCCCAATCCAATCCAGTGACTTTTTAAAAATATATTTTTATTGATTTCAGAGAGGGAGGGAGAGAGAGAGAGAGATAGTAACATCAATGATGAGAATCAAGGATTGGCTGCCTCCTGCGTGCCCCTTTACTGGGGATCCAGCCCCTGGCATGTGCCCTAATCGAACCGGGAGACTCTTCAATCTGCAGGCCAACACTCTGTCCAGAGCCAAACCAGCTGGGACCAGCTCCAGGACTTTTGGAAGTTCTACACGTTCAGGTTTTTCAAATTTATTCCTTTAAACCTGGGCTCTTCATTTAACTCTTGGCTTTAATATCCAGCCACCTGCTTGACATGAATGTCTAAATAGCTAATAAATTTAACGATGAAAACTAAATTCTTGAGTCTAATCACTCTTCTTCCCAAAACCACTGCTTACCAGCATTTCCCATCTCAAGTTTCTCCGGTTAAAAATCAAAAAGACAAACTTGGTAGCATCCTTGATCCCTCCCATTCTCTCTCATCTCAATCAGCAAATCCTATGGACCTCACCTTCAAAGGGTCTAAAATCTGACTGTTGTCACCTGCCCCACTACTACCATGCTAGCCTAGCCACCATCATCTTTGTCTTGGATCATTGAATGAACCCCTAACTAGTCTGCTTCCTTTCTTGCTCTCACAGCCAGAGGGATCCTTCCATAATGTAGTGGGATTATATCAGATGGTGCCATTGCCCTGCTCTCCACTTCCCAGTAACTTCCCAGCACACGCAGAATAAAATCCAGCCCTGCATCCCTCTCCAGCCTCATCTTCAACATTCCCCTCATTCGTCATCCCCCAGCCATACCAGTCTCGTTGTTCCCCAAAACCCAGCAAGGAAAGTTTCTAACGCAGGGTTTTGTAATTTTAATGTGTTTTTATTGATTTTTTTAGAGAGAAAGGGAGAGGGAGAGAAACATCAACGTGAGAGAGAAACATCCATCAATCAGTTGCCTCCCGTACGCAACCAGGGATTGAACCCGAAACCTGGGTATGTGCCCTGACGGGGAATCGATCCAGCATTCGTTCAGTGTATGGGTCGATGTTCAACCAACTGAGCCACACCAGCCAGGGCTTTGTAATTTAATTCTCACACCCTAAAAGGTATGTTCTGTCCCATTTTTGTCAACATGTGGAGGACAAGAGATGGAGGCTCAGAGAGATATCTTGCTCAAGGTGGCAAGAACAGGAATATAGTGCCACCTAGTTCCTCAGCTGCTTCCAAGGTACCCTGCCTCCTAACATATCACTCATGCATGCATCTTAAATTATTTCGTACTTACTAACATCTCACTGTCAGTGAGATACAAAGTCCCTTCCTTGAAGGACTTTATGTTCTGGTGAGAAAGACAGACAGTAAACCACATGAATAGGTATAAAGAGTAACATCAGTGATAGGAAAACTAAATAAAGTAGGGTAGGGGGGTTGAGAGTGATGGGTTGTAACTTCGGTTAGATGCTCTGGGAAAGCCTCTCTGAAGTGTGCATGTGAACAAAGACCTGAATGAAGGCCATTCCAGACATTCCTTACAAAGGAACTCATGTAATACCTGGTCTTTGGTGACTGCCTTCTTTCACTTAGCATCATGTTTTCCAAGCTCATCCATGTTATGGCACATATTAGTACTTCATCTCTTTTTTATGGCTGGATAGTATTTCATTGTATGGATATAACATTTTTGTTTACCCATTCATTAGTTGATAGACATGTGGCAGTTTCCGCCCTTTGGCTATTATGAATGATGCTGCATTTAAACATTTGTGTGCAAGTTTTCATGTTGACTTATGCTTTCATTTCTCTTGTGCATATACCTAGGAGTGAACTGTTGGGTCATATGGTAACTCAGTTTAATTGTTTGAGGAACTACCAGACTGTTTTTTCTTTTCTCTTTTTTTAGGTTTTCAGAAAAACACAACTGGTGTGGCTCAGTTGGTTGAGCATCATCCCATGCACCAAGAAGTCGTTGATTTGATTCCGTCAGGACACATGCCCAGGTTTTGGGCTAGATCCCCAGTATGAGGCGTGCAGGAGGCAGCCAACTGATGCTTCTCTCTCATTGATGCTCCTATCTCTCTCTCCCTCGCCCTTCCTCTCTCTCTAAATATCAATACAAATATATTTTTTAAAAATAGATCAATGATCCTAAAAACAACAGAGGTGGACTTCTTCCTACCTCCCAATCTACTATCATTTCCCTTCACCAAGGAATATAGTACCAGGTAATGACCTGGGTGGTCCTGACGCCCAAACCCTACCTCTCAGATCCCCCCTAACCCTCTGCACATCCATGCTTTCTAGTAGTTTCTGATCTGTTTCCTTTAAGAAAATAAAAATACCCCCTCCCCAACTTGCTTAAAAATAATATTCCAAGATTAAAAATGGTACTTATGTTTGTTTAAAAAATAAACACTTTTAATGTTGAAAATCTCACTCTTCCTCTAGGGCTAGTTGAGCCTCCGGGGTGCCTCCCTGCCTCACCCCAGGAGGCCAGCAGCCACTTGGTGCTCCTTGGAAATTTTCAAGAATTAATTTCTTCCAAATTTCCCCTGAAGTCACAAATTCCACACACGGCTCGCATGAACATGCTGCCTTCATTATAGGCACTGCTCTTTGGCGCTGGAAACCTGATCCCTTTTGGTTCACTAGACCACATGCTTCAGGTTCCCTCTGATGTAGCTGAGGATCTGCTGGACTCGGTGGGGCTCATTGCGGTCTGGCCGGCAGCTTGGCGTGATTTCCAGCACATAATCAGGACCATATGCTGTGAAAAACTCATGATCTGGGATCTCAGAGGACAGTGTTTTCCCGAGGATGACCCCAGTCAAGTATGTCCAGCATCGAGCTGTGTTGGCAAGGTGATAGCCTCCTCCTCCCAAAACGAGCGTTGCCAATTGCCACTGAAGGATGTACTTAAGGCACCTGCCAATTCCCACCGGAGTCATGTTAAAGGAGCACATCGGATCCCCAGCTATTGTATCAGCTCCCAGCTGTAAGACCACGGCTTTGGGGTTAAAGGCCATGTACACCTCCTTTAGTACACTTTCACAGATGTGGTAATACCTCTCATCCTGTATGCCATCTTGAATGGGCACATTCACGCTGTAGTACCGTCCCTTCCCTAGGCCAACATCAGACACATCACCTGTTCCTGGGAAAAATCCCGGGGAGAATTTGTGCAGGGACACGGTCATGACTTTGGAGGTGAAACTGAAGGCATCTTCTACACCATCTCCATGGTGCAGATCCAAATCCACATAGAGAACACGGTCAAATTTCCGTCGCAATCGTAATATTCCCAGGACAACATCATTGAGATAACAAAACCCAGATGCTTCGTCTTTCTTTGCGTGATGCCACCCTCCGGACCAGTTAATGGCTACTTTGCACATTCCATCAATCAGGCACTGGGCAGCTGTGATCGTAGCCCCTCCCACAGCTGCCGCATAGTCAAATATCCCTTCGGTAGCTGGACAGTCATAGCCCAGGCCATACTCCGTTGAGTCCGGATGATCGTCATCTCCCTCTCGGCTGACCATCTGGAGGTGCTGCAGATAGGCATCGGTGTGGAAGGTGGCCATCTCCTCCATGGAGGCCACTTTGGGCTTAACTATCCTCATTTGCTTATGCAGTGCATATGCTTCAATCAAAGAATGTACCATACTGGCCCGTTTGGGGACTTTGGCCAGGGAATCGCACATGCTGACATACTCGGGACTGTAGATGTAAACCGGGGGCAGTGACTGCCCACTGTCCACAGGTTCCTCTGGCTCCTCCATCTGGAGCCACTGTCCAGATCCTGCTTTTTATGAACTCAGCCCAGGCTCCGGTTCCTGCTCCTCTGATCTGCTGCGGCGGTGCTCCCTGATCAAGAGTCACTGCCCTCCATTCCCATCCGATGGAAGAAAAACATGGACACTCATTTAGTGACCACAGTTCAAAAATGGGAGGTGGGCAGATATAAAAGCCCTGCCACACTGCTTTCCAAAGTGGCCGCACTGTTTTATACTCCCACCAGTAGCATATGAGGGTTCTGATGTCTCCACTTCTTCGTCAGCACTTGTTATGTGACTTGGATTGACCATCGTAAGGTGTGTGAACTGGTATCTATCTCATTGTGGTTTTGATTTGCATTTCCCTGATGACTAATGATGTTTAGCATCTTTTCATGTACTTACTGCCCATTTGTATGTCATCCTTGGATTGTCTTTTCTTATTGAGTTAAGAGTTCTTTATGTATTCTAGATATAAGTCCCACATCAGATATATGATTTATAAACATTTTCTCTAATTCTATGGATTGTCTTTTCACCTTAGTTTTTAATTGTGATAAAGTCCAATTTATCTATTACCTTTTTTGTTGTTGTTGTTTTTCTTGCTCATGCTCTTGGTGGCGTATCTAAGAATCGTTGCCAGGTTCAAGATCATAAGGATTTGGTCCTATGCTTTCTTCTAAGAGTTTTATAGTTTTAGCTTCTTACATTTGGATCTTTGATACATTTTTAGTTAATTTGTATGTATGGCATACGGTAAGGGTTAAACTTTATTCTTTTGCAGGTAAATATCCAGTTGCCCCAGCATCATTTGTTGAAAAACCTATTCTTTGCCCACTGACTGGTCTTGGCACCCTTGTGGAAAATCAGTTGACCAAAGACACATGGTTTTACTTCCGACTTCTCAATTCTACTCCATTGATCTGTATGTCTATCCTTATGTCAGTACCATTGCTTTGTAGTAAGTTTTGAAATCAGAAAATGTGAGTCCTCTTAATTTATTTTTCTTTCACAAGATTGTTTTGGCATTCCAGGTCCCTTGTGATTTCATATAAATTTTAGAATCAGCTTGTTGATATCTACAAATAAGAAAAAAGAGGTCATGAATTCCAGAGCATGGGGTTAAGTAGGCTATTCATTTGGCCTTTGATAAAGTGTTCCCAAGGTTCAGTCTAGATCAGCAATTTTCAACCTTTTTCATCTCATGGCACCACATAAACTAAAATTTCTTCGGCAAACAAAAAATGTATTTTTTACCAACCTGACAAAAAAATAGGTATATTTTTTATTCATTCACACTGGATAGCTATTGTTCTGTTAGCTGTTGTCATTTTCTTATTGACAATCTAAGGGAAAAGAGGTCGGTGCCCCTGACTAAATAGTCGGGAATTGCATGTTTTAAAAATTCTTGTGGCACACTGATTGAAAATTGCTGGTCTAGATCAAGGATCAGCAAACTTTTTCTGTTGAGGGTCAGATAGTATTTTAGAGTTTATGGGCCATATGGTCTCTGATTCAATTACTCAACTCAACCGTTGTAGCATGAAAGTAGCTATAAACAATACATAACAAATGTGTGCCTGTGTTACAGTAAAACTATTTATGGACACAGATATGTGTCACAAAATATTATTCTCCTTTTGATTATTTTCAGCTATTTAAAATGCAGAAACCATTCTTAGTTCGTAAGCCTTACAAAAACAGGCTCGATCGGCCTTCAGGCTATGATTGGCTATCCCCAGGCCTAGACCGTTAGATTTCTGTGTTTGGGTTCAGGCCCAGAGCCCCAGCTAGTATCAGTAATAACTTTGACTAGCATTGTTTCTTTGAATAAATGCCATCAAAAGTTCATGTCTTTGAACTACATACACAATTCACATCTGTATTAGTTTGGGTAAAATGAGGAGACATAAACCACACAGTAATTTAAATAGGAAATCGAACAGAAAGAATTATTATACGGTGGGGCGTTGACTTACAAGTGTCCCGACTAACGAGCTTTTTGAGATACCAGCTGTCTCTCGGCTGATTTTGTGCATTGAGTTGATAGAGTAATTTGAGTTAACGAGCGCCCTAACGAGCTCGGTCTCGGAACAAATTAAACTCGTAAGTCAAGGCCCCACTGTACAGCACTGGGCAGTATGGCTCAATTGGTTGGACCATCGTCCTATGCACTGAAAAGGTTGCTAGTTAGATTCCTGCTCAGGGCACATACCTAGTTTGCATGTTCAATCTCTGGTTGGGGCGCGTAGTGGGGGCAACCAATATTTTTCTCATACACTGATGTTTCTCTCTCTCTCTCTTCCCCTCTAAGATCAGTAGTACATATCCTTGGATGAAGATTTTTAAAGTATATATTATACAAAGATAGGCGAGTAACTATAAATATTGAAAGAAAACTCAGCTGGGTAGAGTTCTAAAGAAGGATACACAGAGGAGAGTTCCCTCCCAAAGACTGGGGATCAGCCCTCGCTGGAGGAGTGGTTGCAGCCCACTGATGGTAGAAGTGGGGGTAGGGGTGGGGGGTTGCACACGCCAGAGCTGGCATGTAGGAGTAACTGTCTGGAATGCAGGCCAGCCAAACATGGTAGGCAGGTACACAGAGGGAGCTGGATGTGGACAGAGAACCAAGATGTTGATGTTGATACAAAACCTGGACCACGCAGTGTCTGCATCTGAAGAGCTGCATCAAACAAACCTATGAGGCACAAGCCAGCTGAGGCTGATGGGCAGGTGAGCAAAGACAGTCAGATCACTGCTATAGGCGCTGCCAGAAATGGAGACTGGGAAGCCTAAAGAACCTAGGGTACTTCTGTGCACAGCTTGAGCTGGGGCAGCTAAAGGTAACTGCCAGGACCCTGGTGTGCATGCACACAGAGCTGAAGAGAGGGTCTGGGGAGTAGCAACCAGGGAGGGGAGTTCTGGGACTCGGCACATGATGAAAGTCTGGCTGCTTGCCAGAAAGCCAGTCCAGCCCTAGACTTATGCCCATGGAGATGAAGAGAAGGTGCAGGAGCAGTGACCTGCTGGTTGGGCTCCCGGCTAACCCACCACTGCCCGAGTGGAGAGCTGAAGAAAACAAAGGGTGGCCAATCCGTGGAGAAAGCCGTGTCCTGCAGGCATTCAGCATGAAGAAACTGCGCCGGTCTGGTCGAGGAGTGGGGGAAAGGGCACTCCCGGGACCCGGGTGAACTCAGCCAGGAAAGAACCTCCTTCCTTCCTAATTTGCTCCAGAGACCACTACTGATAAACCTCATGCCAGCTGACAAAGGAAAAGGACTTCAAGGGCCCAGATCCGTTTTCACAGATCAGGCTACAAGAGGCGAATGTAGAGCTGAGACAATATATTAATAAGTGGCACCATTCCACACACACACATATTCTACCACACAGGTCAGCACAATGCAAGACCTAGATGGGGAAAGAGGAAAGCCAGTTCAACCGACCCTCCAGTAAGCCGTCAGCAGGACATCCCCTGAGGTCTCCCAGATTGGAGAGGGTGCAGGTCAGGCTGAGGGACCCAGCACCACCACCCACATGCACAAATTTCATGCACCGGGCCTCTAGTTCTTATGATAAGCACAGATAAGATGATGTTGGCTTTCTGCTTGGATTCTTGGAGTGATGAGAACTTTTATCTTTTGCAAGTATTTCTCCTGTTGGAAAGCTGCAACACCAAGGACTTCCAAAACAAACCCTATGATGCCTGTCTTCTCTTTTAGTCCACATTACCATCACCATAGTCGTCCTGTAACTTTTGTCTGGGCAATGGCAACACTTCTGACTTCCAAATTTATCCTAGTCTCAGTGCTGTCCTTCGTGCCTTCTCTTTCTCTTAATTTTTCTGTTTCCCTGTATCATCTCTTCCAGATTTTCACCCCTGTTCGGCAGAAAACCTGATCTGAAGTGTTTTCAGGCATACCTCCAATATTACCAAATTTATTTACACTAAGGTTTTCACAGCTTGGGCCCCTCTCTCAAAAGACGAGTAAGCCTTGCCCTAGCCGGTCTGGCTCAGTGGATAGAGCATCGGCCTGTGGACTGAAGGGGCCCAGGTTCAATTCTCATCAAGGGCACATGCCTGGGTTGTGGGCTCAGTCCCCAGTAGGTGGCGTGCAGAAGGCAGTTGATCAATGATTCTGTCTCATCACTGATGTTACTATCTCTCTCTTCCTCTCCCTTCCTCTCTGAATAAAAAATATATTTTTTTAAAAAAAGACAAGTAAGCCTCTGTTAATGGCAGTGTCTACTAGGCACAGGGAAAGGTACAGGCCTGCTATCACTCTAGATCAGCGATGGCGAACCTTTTGAGCTCGGTGTGCCAGCATTTTGAAAAACCCTAACTTAGCTCTGGTGCCGTGTCACATATAGAAATTTTTTTATATTTGCAACCATATTTAAAACAAAGACTTATATTTTTGATATTTATTTTATATATTTAAATGCCATTTAACAAAGAAAAATCAACCAAAAAAATGAGTTAGCGTGTCACCTCTGACACGCGTGTCATAGGTTCGCCATCACTGCTCTAGATGATTGGAACAGACACTGCAAAGAGGCGGGTCAGATAAAAACTACTGTAAATGGCATTAAAATTCACATTAAGCTCTCTTCCTCCCTGACAAAAAAATAACCTAGTTCCCAAAGGAAGTGAGGGGTCAGGAAAAGGGGAACAGATGGCCAGCAGCAGTGAGGATTCTGCTGAACCAGCTCCTCCTTCAAGCTGGTGAGCAGGGTAAGCTGGGACCCGCCCTGTGGTCTGTCTACATCAGCAGCAGATGAGGGCAAAGCCTGTCCCCAGGGCACCTGGCTTTGTGAGATTTTCCACTCCTCAGCTGGAGAAGGGGTGTTTATATCCTCTTCAGAACACTGGTGGATGGAACTCTAGGAATCTTGTTTCCTTTTTTTGAGGATCCTAATGTCATGTTTCAACCTATCCCAAGTAATTTTCTTTAATTAAAGGTCAGTTGAATGCTTGGCTATTCTCCAAAATGATGTCCAGATTAAAATTAATGAACAGGATATACTCTTTTTTTTAAAGGAAGGTGCTGGTTTTCTTGTTTGCATTGTTCTCTCCCAATAGCAGGACATGGAGGAAGGGCCTTGAGCTCATCGGGAATGCAAACCCTAGAGATGACAGAGCCAAATACATTCTTCCCTCTGTGGCTTCTAGTTCTGACCAGAAGCTCAGAGTTGATGTGATAGGGGTAGTTCTGGGAAAGGAACACTAGGGGAACACCCCCATGCGGACACCTTCCCCTCACCAGAGCTGACCCAGGACCCACTGCAGAGCTGAGCGCACGGCTGAGGGAGTGAGCAGAGGCCTTGGAGCCAGTGACTCCTTCAGACTCTTCTACTGCCCCCTCCTTTGATGGGGGGTTAAAACCACTCTGTGCTTTTGCTTTTCAAAGCCTGATGTCCAATTTGTGACCTGGTAAACCCCAACGAAGCAAGCAAATTTGCTGGAGTCTAGGCAGACCCTCCTTCTAGAATGAACAGTTATGGGCCCAGGACATAGAAATCAGAGCCAGGGAGTGTAGAGTTGTCAAACTGAGCAATTTGGGCCCTGAGGGAGGGGGACTAGGAAAGGGTGTGGCCAAAGGGCCAGGTCCTTGGGCTGAAAAGACAATGGTGGTGTATGGCTAGGCTGTCTTGGACCAGCTAGTAAAAGGATGATGTGGGGTGTCATTAGCAAGACCCTTGGAGGGCTGCGGGGACATGGCCTTGAAGCTGTATTTAGGGGTTTTTAGACCTATGAGTAGCTAAGAGGCCCAAAGCATTCATTCATGACTGGAGAACAGGGCATGGTTAAAGGACCTGAGCTTAGACTATGGAAGGCTGCATAGGGAGTATACTTACAGAATCCCTGAAAATGCAGAATGTGAACAGACCATTAAGGACCAGTGATGGTTTGATGGGGATCAGCAGAGACCCGAGTAGAGATTAGAAAGGAGAAAACCCAGGGAAGGAGCCTTCACAAAAGCCAAAGGGAGTGATCAGTTAGAAGAAGAAATCCAGGCCTTGGAGACCTGGGAAGTTCTCCCCTCAGCTGGCATGTTTCCAGAACCCCGATCATCCTCCCCACGCAAAGGCTCAGATAACCTCAGATTTATTTGGACTTATTTTCTCTCAAGGGTTGAATTCACGCAGGAAATCTAGGCTGCGAATGTGAATTCCTTTCCAGATGGATGAGAGCCTAAGGTGTGCCGCGTGAGCTTATCATTTTACTGTAACAAAAGGACAAAACATGGGAAGGAACTGGTGTATGAAAATAAAGCAAGTTGTCATTCTTAGGTTACTTAAGTAAAACTCTTTACTTTTTTACTCCATCTGATTACAAAAACTGGGAGAAAACCATGTCTATTTAGTGGCTAGTGCCATCTTCACTCTCATACAGAGAATGGGGGGGGCGGGGGTCAAGACTTGTGAAACCCCTTCAAAGGTGAGGTAGTGGTTTGTGGTGTCAAGAATGTCCTCTTAGTCTGTTGAGGAGCACCCGGATAAGGCTTCACCCACAAAACCTGCCCACACAGATCTTCTCTCAGACTGACCTCTGGTGCAAGACGAGGTGTAACTAATATAACTGATTGCTCAAGCATCTTACAGACTCCTTCCCCGCCTATATAAAGCTTCCCACAATATAGCTGTTCTCTGATGCATCCTGAGACGCACTTTTCCTAAATCCATGCCCATTCTGCCCACACACAGTTTCTATGCAAACGCTGAGGTTTGTGAGGGGTGACTATGGCCACAGCCATGTCCACGCTCCTTGTACACTTAAGATGTCTTAGAGTGGAGTCCCTGGAGAGACAGGGCGATGGAGAATTAAGTGGTTTATTGGTGAACGAGGGCTGGACTGGGCAGAGGAAGAAGCTGACCTGCAATGTGCTCACAACTGAGATCTGATGGGCATCTCTCAATCCAGGATGACCCTTTGGACACAACTGAGTCCACGGTTGAGGTTTTGTCTCCCCATAGCAGTCAGCCATTGGCCAGGAGCCAGCCCTTAGGAAGGTGCAGTTCCCTGTGGCTGAGAGCAGGTCCTAGGAAAGACTTCGTCTCTGCAGCATCAGCAGCCGTTATCCGGAGCTGCAGGGGTGTTGGCCCTGATGAGGTTATCTGGGCAGAGCTCCACGTACCCCCACGTAAGGATCTCTCTATGGCATGAGAAGAAGGCTGGCTGATCACAAGGGTTTTGCCCACAGTCCCTACAAACACGCTGCTCCTCTCCGAGTGTGCCACCTTGTGCCTGCCTGCCTGCCTGCCACTGGATATTCGATAAACGCTGACTTATTGCTACCGCCTCATCCACAGTCCCCGCACACACGCCTCCCACTTAAGTGTGGCTAGAGTTACCCACACTTAGGCTCCTCTGCTGAATGTGTCCTCAGTGCCCGATGAGAGTCAGCACCTCCCTGAAGGTACACTCACTCCACACACACAGACCCCAGGTGTCTCTCTGGTGTAAGATGAGATTTGACTGATTGCTGGGTCTTGTCCGTGATCCCTGGAAACATGCTTTTTGCCAAGTGTTTCCTCTGGTGTGTGATGAGATTTGACCTGTAGCTAAAGCTTCGCCCACAGTCCCTGCAAACATGCTTCTTCCCTGAGTGTGTCCCCTGGTGAATAACGAGGAATGACTTCTGGCTAAAGCTTCGACCACACTCACTGCACACATAAGGCTTCTCCCCGGAGTGCGTCCTTTCATGTATGATGAGGTCCGACTTATAGAAAAAGCCTCGCCCACACTCCCTACATATATAAGGCTTCACGTCTGAGTGTGTCTTCTGGTGTCTGATGAGATTTGACTTGTAGCTAAAGCTTCGCCCACACTCCCTGCAAACATGCTTCTCTCCTGAGTGTGTCCCTTGGTGAATAAGGAGGAATGACTTCTGGGTAAAGCTTCGGCCACACTCACTGCACGCGTAAGGCTTCTCTCCCGAGTGTGTCCTCTGGTGTTTTCTGAGGGTTGACTTATCACCAAATCCTCGTCCACACTCCAGGCACACAAAGGGTTTCTCCCCCGAGTGTGTCCTCTGGTGTCTGATGAAAGATGACTTCTCGCTGAAGCCATGCCCACACTCCTGACATATGTAGGGCTTCTCTCCTGAATGAGTCCTCTGGTGTTTTCTGAGGGTGGACTTGTAAGCAAATCCCCGTCCACACTCCGGGCACACATAGGGCTTCTCCCCAGAGTGAATCCACTGATGTCTAATGAGGACTGAATTATTCCTAAAGCTCTGCCCACACTCCCTGCACAAATAAGGCTTCTCTTCCGAATGGGTTTCTGTGTGTCTGTTCAGATTGGACTTCTTGCTAAAGCCTCGCCCACACTCCTTGCACACATATGGCTTCTCTCCTGAGTGTGTCCTCTGGTGATGAACAAGGATTGCCATCAGGCTAAAGCCTCGGCCACACTCACCACACACATAAGGCTTCTCCATTGAGTGCGTCCGATGGTGTCTATTGAGGTTGGACTTATTGTTAAAGCCTCGCCCACACTCCCTGCAAACATAGGGCTTCTCTTCTGAGAGGGTCACCTGGTGTACAGCAAAGTGTGATTTCAGACTACAGTCTAGCTCATGCTCATTACAGCTGCCTACTCCGGATCTCAGGGTTCCTAACTCCGCTCCTCTGTCTGTTTGCACAGGGCGTACCCTCTGGGCTGGCTTGGGCTCTATTTCTCCCACTGTGTTGCCTTCTCTAGGACTTGCTGATTGTCTTCGGGGTGGGCTGGGAACAGCGCCTGAGGTTTCTCTCTCCTCTGTCCTCACAGACAAGGATCTGAAGCCACCTTCTCTCTCTTGACCTTTTGTGTTTTCACTCCAGCAGCTTTGAGAAGAACATTTCTGTTCCTGAGGCCCTGGGCCAGAATCCCCTGGATGGAAGTCACGTAAGTCCAAGAAGATCGGAAGCACATGTTGGCTGAGGAGAGGCTGATGGGAGAAGGCCAGAAGGCAAGAGGAACAGGAGTCTGTTTCTGGCTTTGATTCTGCCGGAGAAAGAGTGTTCAGTTAGAGAAGCCCTAAGTGGGCAGCTGGCTGTTCCGCCTTGTCTTAGGACAAAGAGTATCTTCCTGCCACACCTACTATTGATAATAAATGTACAACAAAACTCGTTTTCCACCAATAATTCCTCTATATTCCATTTCTAAACATTCCACTTTCTATTACAATCCAGTAAAACCACACCAGAAACATCCTCTGCATGTCACTCAGACTAGGAGCCTCTCAGGTAAGCATCCAGTTTTGTAAACAGCTTCAACACTGTCAGACATTTCTTTCTAGTAAGCCATCTAAGCCATCGACACTCACATTGATATGCTGTTCACAATTCTGTTGTACTTGGAGGCAATAGGCTCTATGACCGACATGAAAATCTCCTTCATGACTTTTCTTATCACAGAAAACAAAAAAACGGATAAACATAAAAAGTCACTTGATCTGGAGGGCTTCCAAACACGGGAGTATGTACATGAAACAGGGCTTAAAGAGACTGCATATGAAATAAATCTGAATCTCAGGTTGTCCACCCACAAACACATACTTATTAGAAATTTTAAGTGCTGGGTTCTCTACTAAATATTATGGATTCTGCAGTGGACAAGGAATACATGATCCACGATTTCAGGATTTTGGCACCTTGTGCCCAAACCAATCCCGTTACAATGACTGGCTAATGGGATTTGCTTAGGCCAATGGGAGATGGGTGGAAAGTTAGTGCTACTTTCTAACATATTTTTTTAAATATGTTTTTATTGATTTCAGAGAGGAAGGAAGAGGGAGAGAGAGATAGAAACATCAGTGATGAGAGATGTTTGATCGGCTGCCTCCTGCACGCCCCCTACCGAGGATCGAGCCAGCAACCCAGGCATGTGCTCTGACCAGGAATCAAACTGGTGTCCTCTTGGTTCATAGGTCGGGACACCCAACAACTGAACCACCCAGAATGGGCTCAAACACATTTTAAGAGCCACCGTGTGGTTTCTTCATTCCATTTTTCTCCTCTTCTTTAAGAATCCCATGACCCCGACAAAGACTGGTTCTTTTGCCTGGATTGCAGAACCCCAGTAAAGCTATTAGTAAACTCCTACCTGAACTGTACATAAGAGGTATAAGAAATGAATATTTGCTGAAGTTCTGTGTTGTTATCACCTAGCCTATACTAACTGAAATATCTCACCTATGAAAGCTTTAGATTATTTCAAGGGAAATTGGCTCACTTATTTCTAACAGTACCCTCAAAGAAGAGATACTGGAACATGAATATGTGAAGAATTAGAGAAGAGATGAGTTTAGAAGGGAAAAGAGTATGACCTCAATTTTTGATAAGTTTGAGAATAAACATATTCTTGTAATCAAACAGAAAAGCACAGGTGAGACAGTGACAGAGAAAATGGGTTCATCATAATACGTGATGAGCAAAATCATTAAAGTTCACAAATTGTTTAAGAGTTTGAATATAGATGACAAAAAAAAAAAAAAAAGCATGTGACACTAATCCAAAGAAAAGCAAGAGAGAAAACCAAAAAGAGGGGTGTAAGAGGCTAGGGAACTGCAGAATGCTGTGGTGTCGAGCAAGATAAAGGAAACAATTTCAGGAAATCCAGTTTTTCCTTATCGAGCCTAATTTGAACCAGGTCATTTCAACATTTTCCTCTGAACCCACCAATGTATTAACATAGAGAAAGAGAAAAATATGATCAGAGAAAAATCAAAATCAAAATAAAATCTAGTTTGGTTGAATAGCTAAGGCCAAATCAAAACACACAAAACCAGACTGAAATGGATGAATCCAACTTAAATAGACAGAGCACAAACCAGATGGAACCAGATCAAAGCATATCAAAGAAGATGCAAATGGAACAAATAAAATCTGATTAACTGAGACCATGGAAAAAGCCAGGCCATCTGAGCAAACTCCTGAAGAAACTCCGGCCTGAAACTAGCTTGTGTTTCCAAAACTGTGACTCTCCGGATGCTTTATCTGGAAATATGGAAATACCCAGAACTGCATGATCCAGTACGGCAGCCGCTAGCCATGCACGTTTACTGAGCACCTGCAGTGTGGCGAGTCTGAACTGAGATGTGCTCTGAGCATCAAGTACACACCAGATTTTGAACACTTATTACCAAAAAGTGAAATAATTTTTATACTGAATACATGTTGAAATAATATTTTGATATATCGGGTTAATAAGTAAGATTATTAATTTTACCCATTTATGTCTACTTTTCTAAAGGTGGTTACTAGGAAATCTAAAATCATCCATGTGGCTCACATTATATTTCTACTACACAGCGCTGATCTAGAACAAATGGGGGGGCGGGGGAGGAACTACAGCCTAAAACCACCATCCTGCCCTCTGTTTTTGTACGGTCTACAAGCTAAGAATGGCTTTTAAGTTTTTAAAGAGTTGAAAACAAGTCAAAAGAGTAATAGTTCATGATATATAAAAATTACATGAAATTCAAAATTCAATGTCCAAAAATAAAGTCTTATTGGAACACAGTCATACTCATTTACACATCATCTGTGGCTACTTTAGCACTACTAGGGCAGAGAGGTGAGTGGTTAGAGACCATATCACCCACAAAACCTAAAATAGTCACGATCTGGCCCTTTGTAGAAAAAGTGGCTGACCCCTGAATCAGAATAACATTACAATCAAAAGTATTTATCAACCTAGACTTAAAGAATAAATGTATGTTTTTAAATAAAAGAAATAATCTGGCTTATGAAACTCAAACGCCATACAAACTCTGACATTTAATTTCAACTTCTGTCGCAGAAGGCATTTCTCACCACTCTCCCCCTTGCTAACTGTGCTTCCAGTCTCAATTCCTTCTACCCACAGGCATATCCCTTCCTTAAGGTCTTAGCACCAAATAAGTCTGCACCTGAAATGCCCTTGCCCTGGAGAGCCAGAGTTCTAACTCCCTCACCACTTTCTGTCTTTGGTCAAATGTTCCCTCCTCGCTGACTTCAAATAACTGATTTCAAAATTCAGCCAGCCACCCTGTCACACTCAATGCTCCTTTATCCTGCTTCATTTTATTATTATTTTCTTACTAGGTAGTGCTTATCCCTTTCTAACATAACATCCCTGTATATCAGCGGTTCTCCACCTGTGGGTCGAACAACCCTTTAACAGGGGTCGCCTAAGACCATCAGAAAACACATATATAATTACATATTGTTTTTGTGATTAATCACCATGCTTTAATTATGTTCAATTTGTAACAATGAAAATACATCCTGCATATCAGATATATTTACATTACGATTCATAACAGTAGCAAAATTCCAGTTATGAAGTAGCAATGAAAATAATTTTATGGTTGGTGGTCACCACAACATGAGGAACTGTATTAAAGGGTCGTGGCATTAGGAAGGTTGAGAACCACTGCTGTATACGAAGCTATTTGTTGTCTGTCTCCATACACTAGAAAAAGCCCCCATGGGCAGGGGTTACTATTTCATTGACTAATGTGTTTGTTCTAAGTGTCTAGGATTTTTCTGGAACAGGATAGGTGGCCCATAAATCTCTACTGCATTAATGAAGGAAAGACCATAGCCTCACCCAACGAAAGCAGGTTCCTGTAATTCTCCAGCATCACTTCTTTGTACAGGATCCTCTGCTTAGAGCTCAGGAGCTTCCATTCTGCCTGTGTGAAGACCACAGCCACGTCCCTGAATGTAACTGGTACCTATAAACAAGCAACAATTAATGAACAGCAAGTCACCGTCCATTTTCCCCGTGCGAGGAGGCTATCTAGTGGCCCTGGAGAGTCTTGATATGTAAGAGTTGGTCTAACTCTTTTCAGGGTACACAGTTCTCCATATCAAATTCTTCTAGCCATTACTACGGCTGTGTGTTAAAATCTGGGGGTAGTGTCCAATTGGCGTGGTTCAGTGGTTGAGTATTGACCTATGAACCAAGAGGTCACGGTTCATTCAATTCCCAGTCGGGGCATATGCCCAGGTTATGGGCTCAATCCCCAGTGTAGCGCACGCAGCAGGCAGCTGATCAATGATTCTCTCTCATCATTGATGATTCATTCTCTTTCTCTCTCTCTCTCTCCTTTCCTCTCTGAAATCAATAAAAATATATATTTTTTAAAAATCTGAGGGTAGCATAACTGAGGTATACAACAACAGTTGTATACCTCCTTTTTGGACACTTACAATTTTTTTTGGAGAAATGATTTGTGAATCAATTTGAAACATGAAGCAGAATTCAGAAAGGTGACCTTGGGGATTCATTATGGAAGAATTCTGAGGTGGAAGAGTTCAGCATGGGCTGGAAAACTCCCATTTAAAAGTAACTTTGTGCCCAGCCGAAGAGGCTCAGTTGGTTGGGCCGTTGTGCAGTGCACCAAAAGGTTGCCAGTTCTATTCCCAGTCAGGGCACATGCCCGGATTACAGGCTCCATCTAGGAGGCATGCAGGAGGTAGCTCCCACATCAATTTTTCTCTCTTTCTCCCTCTCCCTCCCTCTCTCTAAAAAATTCAATTAAAAACGTCTTCAAAAGGAACTCTGTGTCCAACAAACAACTCATAACCAGTAAGAGGAGAATAAATTTACAATCCAAGAGGAGATTATAATTTAACACAGAACTGAAAAGTTGTTTTCATTTTACATATCAGGAAAATTTATTCACACTTTCTCTCATTCTCGTGTGAATGTATTCTTTCTTTCTCCTCATGCCTCTCTCCCTACCTATATAATTTTTTGTTGAATACTGGACATTTTAGTAAAAGTCTGTAGCAACTCTGGATACCAACCCTGCTTCCTCCCCAGGCGGCTGCTGTGGTCACTTGTTCATGTTTTCTGACTGATGTGGACTAGTTCAGGAAAGGCTATTGTCCCTGAAACTGTGGTTTGTCAGCAGATGAAGCCTTGGACATGCACACCCTGACCCTCCCCCTCCCGAAATGACAGTCTTTTTAGCAGGATTCTCTTGTGTCTCTCGGCCTGCCTGAAATGGTATCACACCCAGCTAGCCTCCACCAATAGCTACCTGATTACCTTTTTCAACAACGTCTTAGAGAATAAGGTTGACCCAATTAAAGTCAGGCCCTGTCCCTTTTACAGGGGTAGTTTTTTTTTTAAATACATTTTTACTGATTTCAGAGATGAAAGGAGAGAGAGATAGAAAGATCAATGATCAGAGAGAATCACTGATCAGCTGCCTCCTGCACATCCCCCATTGGGGATCAAGCCCACAACCCAGGCATGTGCCCTGACCAGGAATCGAACCGTGACCTCCTGGATCATAGGTCCACGCTCAACCACTGAGCCATGCCAACTGGGCTACAGGGATAGTTTTAAGGCCAGTATTTGAGGCTCCACCAGAGCTCTTCTCAGCTCTCTCTTTCCCTGGTTCTCTCCCTTAAACTTT
The DNA here is from genome assembly GCF_964212035.1 of Myotis nattereri. Taxonomy (NCBI): domain Eukaryota; kingdom Metazoa; phylum Chordata; class Mammalia; order Chiroptera; family Vespertilionidae; genus Myotis; species Myotis nattereri. The sequence goes on along the minus strand of NC_138083.1, from coordinate 31,443,326 downwards.
TAGCTGATTTGCCATTTTGCTTGTTGCTATCATGGATCTTGAAGCTGCCTCTTAACTGCTCACCACAAAAATCTCCGTTGTTCTCAAGAGCACTCTTAGGTTTCAACATCCTTATGCTCTGTTCCAAATAAAGCCAGTGCCGTAAGGAGTGCTGCACTGGCCTTTGTTCTTCCAACCTGCCGCTCCCCCTGGGCAGGGTCTCTGCACCAGTGCTTAGCGCTGGGAGCAGAACTGGCAGCCACTTCTCTCAGAGTGACATTCCTGCTCTGAGAGTGGTGCCCTGGGGGATGGGGGACTGTGGGGGTGGAAGCTCCTTTCTTCTCAGCTTGCCTCTCCTGGCACAGAATCTCTGCCCGCTGAGGAAGGGGAGAAGGCAATAGGGTCCTTACTGATTCTTGACCTCCTTGGCCTGGGACAGAGCTTCTATCCCACCAGCAGGGGCTGGTGGAGAAAGAAAACCCCAGACCTCTCTGCCCCTCGCCTGCAACACTGATCCGGAGGGAAAGAGAAGTGCTGGTGGCTTGTCTCCCCAGGGAAAAAGTACAGTCCCAGACTGGGAACTGGGAGGAGAAAGAGCCCCACCGTCTTGCTGTACCCACTTGGAGCAGAGCTCCCACTATGGTGAGCTGAAGGGTGGGCAGACGGAGCAGACTGTGGGTGCGACAAGTGCCACAGATTTGCTGTTTTCATTGAGACTTAGATTTTCTCTTCTTTTTTTTTTTTTTTAAAAAAAGTATTGATTTGAGAGAGAAACATCGATTAGTTGTTCCGCTTATTTATGCACTCATTGGTTCACTCTTGTATATGCCCTGACTGGGGATCGAACTGGAAACCTTGGCATTTCGGGATGATGTGCTATCCAACTGAGCTACCCGGCCAGGGCTAAAACACAGATTTTCCTGATTAAATGTTTCTCCACTTGCTATGCGGCCTTAGGACAATTGTCAGAGACTTTACATTGTTGGGTTTAATGGTGGAGTTTTTTAAATCACTTCGGTTGTTTCACTGGGGAGAGTGTCTGTGGAGATCCTCACACCAGCATTCCAAAAGCGCTCATGTGTCCTGTGAGCTGACTGTCAATAAACTGTGAGCGGCTGCACATTGGTTTGAAAGCTTTAGGCTAGCAGTTATGTAACCATCTCAACTGTTATTGTAAAAATTACTAATTATTGTCATCATTTCTTTTTTTTATACATTATTTTTCCAAAGAACTTGAATGCTCCTTGAAGATAAGGACAGTCTACTTATAAACTTATTAATTTGGCTTATAGAATTGCACATGCACCATTCACATGAAAGAATACATCAAATTTAAAGGAAAGAAGATGGAAGAAGGAGAAGTGGAGTAGGGGTGAAGCACCGTTAACTACAGAGAGCACTCTATATGAGTCATTCATCAAATAATCCAGGCCCATTTCCTAGGGCTGGAAAATATGCTCCCATGTTATTAGACGGGGATTTATGTCGCAGAAAGAGTTCAAAATACAACATACTGGAAGCTGCAGAGCTTGAGAGTCAGAGAAAACCAAGTTCAAATCCTGGCTCCACTATCAACTGATGGTATGGCCATGCGCAAATCACAAACCCCTTTAAGCCATAGTTCCTCGCTCTGGAATAAATAGAATCACCACCACCACTACCCTCTTACCGTTATTTTTAAAAATTATAGAGACATTGGTTACGAAATGTCTGAAATTTATCAAAAGTAATCCAGTGAGAGACATGAGAAGGGTAGAAATTAAACAAAACTGGCCATTGTGGATGACTACTGAAGCTATGTGATGGCACCTGAGGCCCTATTATTACTATGCTCTCTACTTCTATGTATGTTCAAAATTTCAATAGTAAAAGATGTCGAGTGCAAAAGATATTATCGTTAGGTAGTGTGGATGTAACGTGAAAGTTAATAGTACATTTACAATTTTTAATAATCTCAGTTTTTCAAAAACATCTCTTATGTTGTCCTGGCCAGTAGCTCAGTTGGTTGGAGTGTCGTCCTGAACACCACAAGGTGGCAGATTCCATTCCGGTCAGGGCACACACCTAGGCTACAGGTTCAGTCTCTAGTTGGGATATGTACAGGAGGCAACCAATCGATGTTTCTCTCTCACATCAGTATTTCTCTCTCTCTCTCTCTCTCTCTCTCTCTCTCTCTCTCTCTCTCTCTCTCTCTCCCTCTCCCTCTCCCTCTCCCTCTCCCTCTCTCTCCCTTTCTCTAAAAAAAAAACAAAAAAACTATGAGAAACATATCCTCAGGTAGGAATTTAAAGCAATTTTTAAAAATATATCTCTTATGCTTTAAAGTTTCCTGGACACTAACTATTAATCTTGAAAATAAAATAAAGGGAAATAAAACACACAAATGCAGGAATCATTATAAAGTGACTTGTTGATTGCCTGTTCCCTTCCCAATAAAGAGAATACACAATATGCCTATGCTCTGAAAAACGAGCCAGCATTTCATTTAAAAAAAAAAAAAACTAAACTAAAAAAAAACCAATAATCCAAACTCACCAGTATTTCAGGCTTTCCCTCCGTTTTCTGGAGCCGGTCAGTATCATTAGAAGGCAAACCTCGGGGAAGAAAAAGCAGCTGTGAGAAAGCAGGCCTCCCCTGATGCTCCCAGAGTAGCTCCTCTAAGCCTCGTGATGGGGGAAGCCGTCCCTTTACTCAGCCGAGGCCACCAGAGCTCAGCTAAACCCGGAGCCTTGCTCTCCCTCTTCATCTCCACGCTCCCAACAACGCTCACCTTTTGCCTTATGACTCTGAGTCAATGTCTTCATGGTCTGCACAGCCGCCCTGCTCGCCAAAGGCAAACTCTCTTCCCTGTCCTGCCCTCCCCAGGCAGAGGGTCAGGCAATGTCAGGGCCCCAGAATCAGCCCCGTGTTTGCCGTGGAATTCTACCGCAAGTCCAGGTAGAAGCCATTTCATCGCTGGATCGAGCTCCACAGCCTGAAGGGACTTCTCTGAACCTTACTTGTAAGCGCCCCTCTTGTTTCCATGAACCAGGACCTGTGGGATGGAGAAGAAATGCGACGTTGCCAGGATCTTTAATGGAGGCCCTAAGCCCACGCCTCCTCCCGGGGGTCCTGTCCTCTCACATCCTCCTCATTCAACAAGTATGGAGTCTCAGTCCATGGGGGGGCGTTCCTTGGATTTTTTCCCCCCAAAAATATATTTTTATTTATTTCAGAGAGATAGGAACATCAATGATGAGAGAGCATCATTGATCGGCTGCCTCCTGCACGCCCCCCACTGGGGACAGAGCCCAGGCATGTGCCCCGCCCAGGAATCAGAACTTTGACCTCCTGGTTCACAGGTCGATGCTCAACCACAGAGCCACGCTGGCCCGGCTCCTTAGATTTTTTTTTTACCTCATTCCTTTCCAGCTCTCAAGTCTGTTCCCTGCCACTCTCCCTTATGTGACAAAACTGGCAATTCCCTCCCGCCCCCACACCTCAGAGTCAAGCTCCATGTGTTCTATACAATCTCTGCCACTTGGAGCCTCAGTCAGAGAGAAGACATAGCATAATGCCTGTGGAATGTCTCCCTCCAGACCAACTGGGGCATTCAGAACTCGGCTCCTGCTGTTCTGATGTGTTCCATCCCCTACGTCCCAGTACTCTTGGGGGGGGGGGGGGTGTCTAAACTAAGTCCTTCTTACTTTAGGTAGAGCTCCAAGTCCTCACAGCGACTCTGTACAGATACCCTCCCACACACACACCTTCTTTTCTGCACATGTACGCCACAAGGCCTTATCTGTGATGTGCATGGGTGTCTCCTGATGGGCCCAATCCGAAGTCCTCCACCCACGTGGTCCCAAGGAGGCAGGTGATGTTAGGAGCTATCCCACCTTCAGAAGCAACTCAGACACCCTGTCCAGAATCTCAGTCCAAGTGACTGCAGTTCTGCTGTTGCCAAGTTCCCTTCTGAGACTAGCCAGGGCTCCTCTAAGAAGCCCTTTTGATTCATCCCCTAACAACACAGGTAGAGATGGTCACTCACGCTTCTGTCCAATCTGGGCATCTCACCTTAATCACACCCTCTTGCAATTTTTCTATGTCTATGACTCTCTTTACTAGTATTCGAGCTTCTAATAAGAAGAAACGCATCTCAGGAGTTTCGCTACTCCTAGTGATTAGAATAAAACAGTCCTTTGTGGTAGATTTGATGACTGTTCCCAATTATTTGCTTCTCTCTAAAAGGACTGTACTTCCTGCCCGTGACATCAGGTCTTGCCTTAGACAATGAAAAGTGAGAGAAAGTGACATGCCACTTCTAAGCATTGCATGATTCAACCATCTCTCATGTTCTGAGAGCAGCATGTTCCCAAGGAGTGGCCGTCCTTCTACTATAAAAGGTCACGGTGCTGAGCCGACCTACACAGGAGGAGGGATCAGACTAGGTTTAAGGTGAGATTGTGGTCACTGAGATTTGGGAGTCATGTGTTACTGCAGTACAACTTAGCCTAAGCGGGTAAATACAGCCCTCTTCCTCCCACGAACGCTAGTATTTATAGTTAGTATTTATGAAACAGGTACTGTACTAAGCGCAGAGTTCTATGAATCTCCACAACACAGCCAAGAGGTAGACACTTCTATCCTTCCCATCTCACAGAGGCGGTAACTAAGGCATAAGAGGTCCGTTTACTTGTCTTAAGATCACACAGCGACCCAGTGTCAAAGCCAAGCCTAGAACCCAAAATTTTCATTCCAAAGCCCCTTTTCGTCGCCATTCCCTAAAATAATGCCCAGTGAGCAAATACCTTCAGATGTTTATAGATATTATTTTAAAAATCAGGACATTATAAGTACAATCATTCTGCATGTAAGAAGAGAAAGGAAAGAAAAAAACTGGCAAAATCCTATTAAAGACAATCTAAAAATTTTATGTCTTAAGACCTTATCTTGGTAACTATTGGATTAGAAGCTTCAAAATACGGCCAAAAAGAAATGTAAGCCAAACTCCATTTTCGGCCAAGGTCCTACCAAACTGCTGCCAACCCTCAAGGAAATTATAACCTAAAAAAATTACAGTGGCTACTATGAAGAACATTCCAATTAGATTAAACCATTTAAAAGTGCACTTAAAAGCAAGGGCTTCCAAATCAGATATACAGAATGGGGGACTATAATGACTCGCCAGCATAATGATATGAGAGCTCTCTAAAAAAATAAAATAAATAAATAAAAAATAAAAATAAAAAATAAAAATATACATATATGTCTTTTTTTCCAATTTATAAGTTTTTCCAATTCAAAAGATTCATCATCGCCAGACTGGCATGGCTCAGTGGTTAAGTGTCGACGTATGAAACAGGAGGTCATGCTTTGATTCCTGGTCAGGGCATATCCTGGGTTTCAGGCTTGATCCCCAGTTGGGGTGTGTAGGAGGCAGCCAATCAATGATTCTCTCTCATTCTTGATGTTCTATTTCTCTCCTCCCATCCTCTCTGAAATCAAAAAACATATATACTTTAAAAAGATCCATCATCATCAACAGATCTTGACATGTAGAAACTTAGCCACTCAAACCAATAAGCCTTTTTATGGCTTCATCAGGAGCCACACAAGAGTATAAAAACGTGCAGCCCTGCCCTAGCTGCTTTGGCTCACTGGATAGAGCATTGGCCTGGGGACTGAAGGGTCCCAGGTTCGATTCCGGTCAAGGGCATGTACCTTGGTTGCAGGCACATCCCCAGTAGGGGGTGTGCAGGAGGCAGCTGATCGATGCTTCTCTCTCTTCGATGTTTCTAACTCTCTATCCCTCTCCCTTCCTCTCTGTAAAAAAAAAATCAATAAAATATATATATATATATATATTTTTTAAAAGTGCAGCCCTCACAAGAACCAAAAAGCCTCCAATGGGACATTGCAGGACTCAAGATGTCAGAATGAGCAGAGGAAATTCACCCACAGTTTGGAGCAAAGAAAACACCCTAAGAACGTGAACAGTGTGTGGTGCCCACCTTAACGGGGCTGCCAGGAGCCCATTTTCTCTATGCAATCCTCTCTGGGCAGCACGGATATGAGAATGTGGACCTGAAGATAAAACAGGAACTGTGAACCTCAGGACTGTCTCTCAGCCCCAGATACCAGGCTAGAAATCGCCAAGTCTGAAATAAGGGGTGCTCCTGTTCCTTTAAAAAAAAAGCCTCAGACCTGCCAGAGAAGGACATAGACAGACGCTGGGGGCAGCGTCAACAATGGGCATCAGAACACAGCCTGCCCTGACGGGCTGCTATGAATTAGGAATCTCTTTCGCACTGTGGGAGGAAGAAACGTTCCTCTGCCTTTCTAGGTCGGTCTGGCTGGCCTAATAATTAAATCTAGAGGGGCAGATTCGATCAATAAGAGAAAATAACTAAAACTAATTACATACGGACATATGGAAACCCCGAATACAGGCGCGAGTCAGAGACACCCACACCCACACCCACACAGCTGAGGTTCAGAGACAGAAAGGAAAATGAGGTTCGTATGGCACTCTGAGCTTAGGATGAGGTAAGGCATCACGGGGCTTCAGAGGGAGGAAGGTCATTTGCAGTCCGATAAAGAGCAGATGTTCAGTAATCACACTTCTGCCTGCTCCATAGGTCATAAAAAGTTATTTCTGGTGATAACTCCGAAGAGACAAGGTCCCAAGTTTAAATTCTTTAAGGGAGAGGTAAAAGTTTCTTGTGAGCCCGCAGGGTCTCAACTGCCTTCACCTCAAAATAATTCACATGCCAAAGTAGCACATCTTAGGCAGACCTGTTTGAACCCTTCGGTGTCTTTGGGCCTCAAGCTGTAATATCATTAGTAATATTTAACAATTACTAAAAACTCTTACTGTATACCAGGCTCTGTACAATTTTTACCTCCCAAAGGCCCCATGAGTTAGGTCTTGTGATAAACTGAGGCAGAGTTATGAATCTTGCTCATGTGGAGTCCCGTGTCCTTAGCCAGCTGTCAGTGGTAAGGTGAGTAGTGGCCAAGCCCTGTGGGGTGTGACTAGTCTCAAAGTGTATTCACACATAGGGTTGAGGAGATGCAAAGATTAGCAGTGAATTAATAAATGCTGGATCTGGCGATAGGTTCATGGGGTTCACGTACTGGGCAGGTTTAAAATCTGTCCTTACCAAAAATAAAAATAAAATGAAAGTTTAAGTCCTGATAGCTAGGCCTCACCAGATGCCAGAAGTGATTTGGATAGTCCGTCAACAGCCCTCAGAAGTTCCCACCCTACCTACATTCCCTAAGCCCGAATCCAGAGGTTAATTCCCTAAACCCTAATCCAGAGGTTTGACCCCAACACGTGAGAGAAAAGCAGACAAGGAGAGGGAGAATCAGTAAAACCGGCCGCGGGCATTTACAGCCAAACCGGGGTCTTTGCCACAGAGCAGAGGAGCCCCTGCCCCATGACAAGCCCCGGGACAACAGGTGCCCCTGAAGCAGCTCATCCCCACTCAAAAAACTGCCTAAACGAGGTCAAGGTCGGGTGCTACCCACCAGCACCAGATGTTTGTCCTGGGCCCACACCTCCCCCACCCTAAAGCCCCAGAACTCCAGACCCAAGCACTCCCCGCGACCCCCCTAGGGCCTAGGAGGTGTATTCTGTCCAAGGAAGCTCACCACCACCACCACCCCCACAAACCTAAGCACTGCGGGTCCTGAGATTTCCACCCCAACCCCGTCCCCACCCCGTCACTACCTGAGCCACACTCAGCCCCACCAAAGCAAGCAAACAAAAACCCAATTCTTCATACTCACGATCCATCCTAGGTTCCCACAACCACTCGGACACGCAGGACCCAGGTAGGGGTGCCCTTGCTAGAAAGACGCGGGGAGCTATACGGCCGGATCCGCGCCCCAACCCCACCCCAGGGGATGCCTGGCTGAACTCGTGTGCACGACCCAAATAAACCCCGGGGTGCTCGACTGCAGCCGCCTCCCTCTTCGTTAGTTGTCTGGCCCAGAATAAATAATCCCACCTCCTTCAAAAGAGAAACCACAGTTCCAGCTCAGTCGCCCCAGCCGGAGACGGAAGGTCCCCTAGCGCGCAGCACGGAGCGTCTCACCCCACTCCCCGCCCCCAAAGGCGCATCTGGGGCCGCGCCCCATATCCAAAACGAAACCTCCCGGACTTGCGGCCACTCCTCGTCCAGCCTCACTCCACCGGGTCCCTAACCCCGCGGGGCCCCCCTCCTCCTGCCAGCACCGCAAAGGGCCTCGGGCGGTTCGCTCACCAGCGTCAGCCGGGTAGGTCCACCCAGCCCTGCGCTGATCGACGGCGCCAGCACAGCTCCCAGCATCCCCGCAGGCTCCGCCCCCAATGGCCGCCAGGGGAGAGGCTGCGGCCACGAGGTGAATTACTGGACAATGTCTGTTGCAGTGACAGCCTAGCCGTCTCTTTTATTAAGATGCCCGCGCACAGAACAGGCAGTGATGGCCTCGGCCGGGTGCTCAGGGGGTTAGCGCGTCCTCTCACCCGCCGAGGTTGCAGCTTCCATCCCGCGTCAGGGCACATACAAGAACCCACCAATGAAAAACAAACAACAACAAAAGAATCAACCCACAAATGCATAAGTAACTGGAGCAACACACTGGCCTGAGGCAGGCCTCTCTCTAAAGTTAATTTGTTTAATAACCAAAAAATAACTAAGACAGGCAGTGATTCCGGAGTGAAGTCTGTTCCTTCTACTCATCCGCTGGAAAGACTACACTTCCCAGAAATCTCTACGGCAGCTCCCGCAGAAGGGTTCCGCACCCTGCCCCTCCGGGGGGTGAAGAGTTCTGTGCAATAGAGGCATTTCCGGTTGACGGCCTGACTGGTGCAGAGTGCAGGCTGGGATCCTTTTCTGCGCTCTGGCTTGTGTTTTTACTACCAGGCCCAGCTAAATGCCCTGGGCTTACCGGTAAACTGCATAGCATGCACACCTCCTTTCATGAGCGCCACCCAAGTGTGGCTTCGTGCCACCCGCGCACCCCTGTGGGCATCCCCACTTCACTGGCAGGAGAAACAGGAAGGCAAAGCAGTCGCCCACCTTGGATGCTACATAGTGGGTATCCTCTTGTCCAAGTCCTCAAACTTAGTGACAAGTTCTCATCCAGGTCCTGGAGGACGGAAGCCTCACTCACACATGCTGAGCTTGGCTCTCTGGCCTATTATCTAGAACCTGGATGTTTAAAAAACAAAACAAAATTCAGCCCTAGCCGGTTTGGCTCAGTGGATAGAGCATCAGCCTGCAGACCAAAGGGCCCTGGGTTCGATTCCCGTCAAGGGCATTACAAAAAAAAAAATCAACTGAGAGCATTTGAAGATCTAGCAAAGAGAAAAGAGCTCTGAAGAGCTATACAAAATAGATTTTTATAGGCAGAAAGGTTCAGAGGGACAAGGAAGCTGTGGACAGAGTGGATTCTTTCAGGTAAGGGTCTCAAAGACCCTTAGGGGTCTATGAGAAAATTACCTCAGGAGTGCTGACCAGGTAATTCCAGACTGACTGGTTTAAGATTTCATTTCTGGGAGAGGTTGAAAGTGTTACTGGACAGGGCCCGGCCCTTAGTAGGTCTTCCTCAGGTCGGTCTGTGGTACGTGGCTGCTTGACTTTGGGTAGGAAAGATTTCGCAACAGGAGTCCAGATGGGTTTGAGAATATGTGTATTAATGCTGGGGACAATGACAAAAAGGAAGAAATTAGAGTCGAAGAAACGACAGGGAGAGCCGGGGGGGGGGGGGGGGGGGGCTGCTTTGGCTCTAGAAAGGTTATAGGAAAGAAGTGAGCAAGGCAGGGCTGCTTCAGCTCCCTGGGAAGTGGAGACAGGATCAGGGGGTGAGCCCAGGTCCAGCTGCCACTGCCCACCGCTCCCCTGGCTGCAAGTCTTGTGGGGACCCTTAGAAATAAAAAGCTCGTGCCCGGGAAGGCTCTAGCGAGAGCCCACATCAAGTCTTTGTCCTGAGGGCTTTTTATCTTTTTTTTTTCCCCTGCGGGTGAGAATCTTGGGGGGAGGAGGGGGGTTTAGTAGAATATTCATCAACTTTCCGGGTGCATTTTTAATATGCTGATGCATTAAAATGAGCGTATAGGGGAGTTTGGGATTATTCTTTGTCTGTTGTACTGTTTTGCTTTTATCTTAGGTCCATCTGGCTTTAATGGGGTTTTTGTTATCTGTTCCCCAACTTCGTCTGTCCTTGGGTCTAGCGGGCGCAAATGCATTGACTGGGTCTTTGTTCTCTATTTTGCCAGGCCTGGGTGACTTAAGCGCTGTATTCTCTGGTCAGGGAGGAGGATATAAACCATTTGCTCTCACGACTCTCTTGGTTAGGGAAGATAAGGTCTTGGAATTCCCAAGCTGGCTGCAAGCTGCCCAAACTGTTTGGTCTTGTTTAATTTTCTTGTTTCCCCATTCCACTTGCCCGGGGATTTTCCTAGCTTCTTACTTACTGTCCAGCTACAAAACTAAAGCATTAGGTTTTGGTTTGGTGACGTGGGCTTAGCACAAGCGACACTCTTGGTGGCCTGATGCCTCTTTTTTAACAGGGCTTCTGCAAAGCAGACCTAGTTCAGCTCATAGGAATAGCGTTTAAATAGTAATTAATGGTAAATGAACTTTAATTTCGTTTTCACCTTTGCCACAAAGGAAATGCATAGTTTCCTCCCTCCATTTTCTTAGAGTATTTTATTGAGAACCCTATTTGTAAATGTGGTCCTTTGATATCTATGTAAAATTTTTTTAAAGGCTGAAAAGTATGTTGACCATTTTATAATCTAGGAATATTTTTCTTAAAGACCTGGGAGCCATCTCTGAAATGTAAACATTAAGGAAGATATTGCTTCTTATCTTTGTCACTTGGAGAGCTTCCTTTAGATGCCTTGCTCCAAACTATAAATACCTGCTCATCACAGAGATACGAGAAATTTTGTTTTTCTTTCAAATAAAGGCAATTAACTAGCACATGGCTACCCTAATTACCAGGAGACTTTGGGATGAATTGTACAGCAAACAATGTTTGTAAAATCCTCTTAAAAGAGGACTACTTATCATTAATTTTAAAGTGTTTGTGATGGGTTTTATCTGCTCAACGATATAAAAAGTGGGAGCCCTGGCCAGTTGTTAGAGTGTTGGCCTGTGCACTGAAGGGTCTCTCTACAAATTTTGTTCTAACCCAGGGGTGGGCAAACTTTTTGACTCGAGGGCCACAATGGGTTCTTAAACTGGACCGGAGGGCCGGAACAAAAGCATGGATGGAGTGTTTGTGTAAATTAATATAAATTCAAAGTAAACATCATTACATAAAAGGGTACGGTCTTTTTTTTTTTTTTTTAGTTTTATTCATTTCAAACGGGCTGGACCCAGCCCGTGGGCCGTAGTTTGCCCATGGCTGTTCTAACCTCTCTGGAGACTGCTTAAAGGACTGACACAGGCACCTGCCCCTTGTTTTGCCGAATGAACTCATTTAGAACAGAAAAGGAGTTATGAAGAGAGCATTCCCCCAAAACACTGGAAAGCAAACGGACAACCAATTGCCATCTGGAGCAAAAGATCATAGTTGAGGCAAACAACAGAATGCCGAAAGCCTGGCAGGAAAAGCTGAGGAGAGAATTTCTTTGGGAATTTAGGGCATTAAAAAGCTCCTGCCCTGGCCAGTGTAGCTCAGTTGGTTGAGCATCATCCCATGCACCAAAAGGTTTAGGTTCAATTCCCAGTCAGGGCACATGCCCCAGGCTGTGGACTCCATCCCCAGGAGGGGGCATGCAGGAAGCAGCTGGTCAATGCTCCCCACGTTGATGTTTCTCTCTCTCTCCTTTCCTCTGTCTCTAAAAATCAATAAAAACAAAGCAAGACAAAAAGCTCCTGTAAATATTGGGTAATTTGTAAAAACTATGCATATATCTTGGACAGGACACGTGTTCAGAAAAGACCTGAGCTTAAAAAAAAAAAGCTAAGGAAAACACATTTACCTCAGCTGCACTTTCTTCCTGCAAATGAAACCACACTCAATGTAGCTAAGGAGTGTTTATGATAATGAACTTGAATCACATACTGATCTCAAACGAACCTTCAAAAGGATTCAAACGTACTAGAAAGTCCTCAAACCTTCAAAGATCTTGGAATTTCTCTTTGGAGAGTTATAAGCAATTATAATGAATCAAAGCAGTATTTGTGAAAATGAGTTCACTATCCTGCATGCTCTTTTTTCTAATATATTTTATTGATTTTTTACAGAGAGGAAGGGAGAGAGATAGAGAGTTAGAAACATCAATCAGCTGCCTCCTGCACACCCACCACTGGGGATGTGCCCAAAACCAAGGTACATTCCCTTGACCGGAATCAAACCCGGGACCCTTCAGTCTGCAGGCCAACATTCTATCCACTGGGCCAAACCAGTTACGGCTCATGCGTGCTCTTAAAAGAACCTTCTTACTACTATTGAGGGGAAGCTGAGTTTCCACCCCAAAATGTGCCTCTTGGGATACTGATTATTTTAAGCTGGTTATTTGTAAGATACAAGAGACTCAGAAAGGAACTTTGACCCTTCCCCTTACCTGCCTAAAGGAATCCAGATAGAAAAAATTGCTTAACGGGAGACTCCAGCTCTAGAAGGGGGATTGGGACTTGGGCTCTGGAGCCAGCAGTGGGTTCTTACTAGTATATTCTGGAGAGAGAAGCAGGGGTGTGGCCTCTGGAGTGAGAGGCAGGGACTTCCAATGGAGCCAAAATCCAGACTCAGCCTCTGGAGGGGGAGCAGGAGCACCGTTGCAGGTGGTCTCCGTGAATACCATCTCTGTCTTTGTGCCAGGACCGAGGCACTCCTCCTAGCCAGTGAAGGAAGCAGGAAATTTTGAGATGAATGTATGTTTCTGAGCTTGTTTGCACACTTATAGTTTACAAAGTACTTCGGAAGCTTGTAAGATCTGTTTGAAATGAATGAGTGATTTCAAGATTGATTTCACATAAAAAAAACCTCTTAGATTAAACTCTTAGTTACCTGGAGAGTGCTTGAGTCAGTACTTGTTTCAGTATCAACTGTTACATATGAATTCTTTCTAAAGAGAAATAAACAGTTTCCTTTAAAATAAAGGAGTTATTTTGCGCTTGAGTGCACTTAAAATGCTTAGCACTGACTATATTTACTCTCGTTCCTCATAACAAAGTAGATTAAGGAATAATGACATCTTCCCCGATACTGCTTAGATTTATCTAAATTGGTTCTAACTCATTTTTATTTGCTCTTTCTCACTACTAGAAGTTTTCTTAGAGGGGAATATCTGCATTTTAGCTTGTTTGCCAACATACTGCTTGTTTGACACATCGTTTAATTTCATCTTCAGTTTCACTAACTCAACATAATAAGGTACTTTTAATTTATCTTATATACAGGGTGTCCCAAAGAAATGTGTACACACTTTAACAGCTGATAGCTCTATTTTGAAAATGAAATGTATTTTAATAAACACTGCCTTTATAATTATTCAAAGCGTGTATACATTTTTGGGGCACCCTATTTATATTGTTTTTATTCAACCTAGTTAATTTGCTCTAATTTGCACGAAGATAGTACATTTGAGGTGGCTGTGTTTCTGAGCTTGTTTGCAAAGGGAAAGTTTCTATAGCACCTTAAAGCTCATACATTTTATTTTAAACTAGAGGCCTGGTGCATGAAATTTGTGCACGGGGCCGGGGGGTTCGGGGGGAAGGGTGTCCTTCAGCCTGGCCTGCACCCTCTTGCAGTCCGGGACCCCTCGGGTAAGGTCCCTAGGCCTGGCTGGCGATCAGGACCTATTGGGTCTTTCCTTCCCCCAGCTGCCAGCAGCTGGCCCAGCCCCCACCCCAGCCACTGCCACTGCTTGCCATCTGTACCGTGCTGTCCCCCTCCACCCCTGTCACCCATCGCTTCCCTCTGCGGGTGACAGGTGTGGGGTATGATCACTTGGCTGGCCTGGGCCTCCCTCTGCGGGGTGATCGTGGGGCAATGTTAGGGCCCCCCGACCAATTGCATTGCATCTGCCTTGGCTGGCCTGGCACAAGTGCATGTCATAGCGTGGTCAGCCAGAAGGTCGTCCGGACAGTTGTTCTGCTGTTTGGTCGTTTGGTCGATTTGCATATTATGCTTTTATTATTATAGATTATTATAGATGAGTGATTTAGAGCTTGATTTCCCATAAACTCAATTTGTCCTCATTTCCCATATGAAGTTAGGATTAGAGCTAATATTTAGATGTATCTTAATTTGCTCTAACTTGCAATAAGACATTTAGATGTGAGATGTGTCTTTCTGAGTTTATTTCCGTTGCCTTTCCGAACCAATGTGCTCTAGCTCACAATAAGAAGTCGACAGAGCTTAGCTTTCATTTTGAGGTAAACGCCTTATTTACATTTATATTCGCTCCAATTCACAGGAAGTTACTTTTGAGATCAAAGAACTGAGTCACTTAAAAAAAATTGTTTTAAATCTTCATTGTTGAAAGTATTACATCTGTCCCCTTTTTTCTCCCATTGACCCCCTCCATGAGTCACTTTTTTTTTTTTTTTCCTGAAAACAACAAATTTATTGTCTTACAGTTCTGGAGGTCAGAAGTCCGAAAGGGGTCTCATAGGACTAAAATCTGGTTGTCGGCTCCAGGGAAATGCCCCTTTCCTCAATCTGACCCAGCTTCCAGGGCTGCCTGCATCTGATGGGTGCTAGTTTCTTGCTCCATATTCAAAGTGCATCACCACAGCTCTGCTGCCATTGCCCGTCTCCTCGAGTCACTTTTAATTATACTAAGATTCATGTAAAATTGCTCTAACTCACGGCAAATGCTTACCTTCGTAAAGAACGTGCTGCGGCCCACTGGGTCAGTCTCCCCTCGCAGACTGGTGGTTCTGCTGATGTTTCTGAGTCTGTCCCCAGGTTTGCCAGTGACCGAGTGATGGCCTGGCCGGCAGAGGGCGCCCGACAGAACTGCTGGGACCGAGTGGAGGAGCCAGCTCCCCCCCCCCTCCCCGCCCCCCCCCCCCCCCCCCCCCCCGCACAGTCTCTGGTCCGGGGCAATGAGAACCGCGGGGGGGAGCCCCAGGGGCCTGTTCGGAGGGTGTGAGGCCTTTCAGGCGGGACGCCCCGGGTCCTGCCGACAGCAGCCGGCCAGCGCCCTCCCTCACCCGGTCCCTGCCTGGCCCCTGGAGTAAGGCAGGGAGGATGGAGAGCACCTGGTCTGGCCTGCGAACCGCGTGGGCATCGGCAGAGCGCTGGGGGGAGGGGGGCCTTTTATGGGGAACCTTGGCACAGCTGGCCCAGTGGCCAAGGCCCGGCTCTCAATTCAGAAGCTGAGTCCCTCTCTCAAAGTCGACCTAGATCCCTGATGACCAGGCTGGTTGGTCGGTCCCCTCTCCCCTCCAGAGGCTAAGGCCCCACTGCTCTCCCAGGAGTCCCAAATTGTTCACCCTAAGCTGGATGGGAATTTTTGACGCAAGGTCTAACTCCTGCCCTTTGGCTCCAGAGACTCAGATGAAGGGGGCACAGGTAATACAACCATCAAAAGAGTGAGGACTCTCCGAGGAGGACGTAACGGAGGCCAATAGACATATGCACCGAAAAGCAAACAGTCCGAGAGTAGGACTGATAAGAGTTGACCCAAATGGCAGGGAGAGAAATGTTATCCCGGATAGACGTGCACCTCTCAGTAAGTGAGTCCCCTGCACCTTTTCCACTCCCTTTGCCCTGGTCCATGTCCAACCACAGGGTCCTTAAACACAGGGACCACAGCTCGGCTAAGGATTTTTCCACCTCTCACACTGTGCGTGACTACCCTCATTGACCAGATGAGTAGGTGTCTTGCTGGGAAGAGTGAGCGTTAGAGACAAGGTGGCAGGTGGAAGTCCAAGCTTCTGGGTGGAGGTGGGGGTGGCAGAAGCGGCCAAGAAACGTCTGGCTGTTAAGTTGTCCCTGTTTGGTATCCCCAGCCCTGGGCTCTGACACAACCACACTGGGTTACCTGCCAGGACCACAAAGCTCTTTATGGTGTGTAACTACATCTCCAAGGTGTGCCACATGATGGCAGGGGGGTCAAACTCGCCCTGCTGCTGTCCCACCTCTGGCCTCTGCTATTGTTGTCCAGTGGTTAGAGCGTCCACCTGTGCACCAAAGGGTCTCAGGTTCCATCCCCACCCCAGTCGGGGCTCATGCGGGAGGCAACCTATCAATATGTCTCTCTCACACATCGATATTTCTCTCTTTCTCTCTCTCCCTCTCTCGGTCCCTCTCTTCCACTCTCTCTAAAAATTAATGGAAAAAATATCCTCAGGTGAAGATTAACCAAAAAAAGTTTTAAAAAATCAAGAGCTTTGTGGCAGGTGTGTGGTGGAGCAGAGGAAAGGGGGCTGGTCTGTGTCCTGGTAACAATGGGGCTTCAGGGGCACCTCAGGCGTGAGCTCCAGGACTGTGAGCAGTGACAGCAGTGTTCCAGAGACCCCTCTGAATCCTTCAGGGTTTGGGGTGTTCCGGTTATAGCCGTCAGCTCACTCAGCCCCCAGGACCCTTACAGGAGTCGGAGCAGAGTTACTTCCACCGAACAGGTGAAAACACGAAGGTATAGAAGTCGTCAGGATCTTCCTTATGGCCCATACATCGTGGGGGACTGAGGAGGGACTTGTCACCGTGATTCAGGTGACATCTATAAATGCAGTTCGACTTTATTCATTCAACAAATTTGCTTGTGAGGAGCATTCCAGTTATGAATTGTCCTTATCCCCTAGAGCAGCGGTTCTCACCCTTCCTAATGCTGCGACCCTTTAATACAGTTCCTCATGTTGTGGTGACCCCCAATTTCATTGTTACAAATTGAACATAATTAAAGCATAGTGATTAATCACAAAAACAATATGTAATTATATATGTGTTTTCCGATGGTCTTAGGCCACCCCTGTGGAAGGGTCGTTCGACCCCCAAAGGGGTCGCGACCCACAGGTTGAGAACCTCTGCCCTAGGGGAAGAAGTGACAGAAGCCTGGCTCCCCAGCTCTTTTGTCTACACTCTGCCTCCTGGGGTGGGGGAGAGGGGGCAGAGGCAGACACATAAAGTCACGGCCCCTAGACCAGTGATGGCGAACCTTCTGAGCTCGGTGTGTCAGCATTTTGAAAAACCCTAACTTAACTCTGGTGCCGTGTCACATATAGAAATTGTTTGATATTTGCAACCACAGTAAAACAAAGATTTATATTTTTGATATTTATTTTATATATTTAAATGCCATTTAACAAAGAAAAATCAACGAAAAAAAATGAGTTCGCGTGTCACCTCTGACACGCGTGTCACCTCTGACACGCGTGTCATAGGTTCGCCATCACTGCCGTAGACACTGCCCGCCTGCCGTTTTCTTCCTGCCCAGCCAATCCCTTGGTCTGTCTGACTTCTCTCTGGCAGGAATCGTCCCTTGCCCTGGTGATAATGTTTCCTTAGGTCCCAAATCCCTGGGTGTAGGTCTCCCTTCCTGACTATGAGCCGACATGGCAGAGACAACCCCAGCAGTTCCTTGCCGACAAGTCCCCTCTGCTCCACCTTCAGTGATGACAGAGTAAAGCAAAGGAACTCAGACGCTGCCCCAAGGAGCCTCAGAAACACCCTGTTCATACACATACACACCCCAAGGCTGGCAGGGGCGCACGGCTGCCATCCCATTCCCCCTCGGCCCCTTCGCCCCTCCGCTGCCCTGCACCACAAACTGCCCCAGCAGGGAGCCCGGTGGTGTGAGCAGCAGGTGAAGGGCAGCGACGGGGCCACAGCACCAGCTCACGTTAGCCCAGCGAGAGTGTTACCTCCCGTCACCCGATCCTCCCCATTGTGCTGGTTTACAAGGTTCTGAGAGCGACACTGGATGTTTTGTAAGCAGATGCCCACAGCTAATTATTCGTATGTATTTTTAATTGGCTAGATAAATTAACAAGATGGCCCAAGATGCTTTCCCCTTAACCAGGGGTTTTGAGACAACAGGGCCATTGGACTTGGACACGCTGGGACTCCTGGTTTTGAAACCACACATGTGATTTTGTCGTTGTCATATTAAATTTGAGGGTTTTGTTGTCTAAGACCAAGCCACACCCCTGGAAGAGAATTACCGCAGCACTTACCATCCTCAACCCTAGCAATAGAAATGCCCGCCGTCCTGATAAAATATTAAGAGCACACCACTCCAATATTATGACTCTTTGAAACCATGTTTGAGTTGAATGCCCAATAAATTTAACTCAAGTGTGAATTAGCTAAGGGCGGTGGTAAGCAGAATAAAAACAAGAGTATTTTATGGAAAGTTAAAAGACACGTTTTTGTGCCGCCTGATTTGGTTTCACTGCCCTCAAACTAGATTAAGTTTCTTAAAACTTGCAAATGTGTGAAGTCAAGAGGTTTCACATTCCAGACGTGGCGAAATCACCACAGAGAAAAGGCAAATCTTGATGAGGCAAAACTCCAGGGCAAAGCAGAGCAGGAATTGCCCCAGAGGCTTGATAGATCTCCCCGGACACCAGGCCCTGCCTGACAATTATTTGGGATATAGTTTGTTCTCAGAAATGCACTACTGATCTTGCTGCATCGCCCCAAATAAGAAGCAGAGCTTGTCATCTGACGGGAAGTCTCTCGGTGGTCTCTTCCTCTCAAAGGAATCTGCCACCTGCCCCAGGGGAAGGGGTGTGTCCGAGTCCCTGTGGATCCCCCCACCCTAGAGCAGGCAGCACTGACGCAAGGAGAGTGTGAGCAGAATCAGACATTGATCGAAGTGCTGAGTCATCCTCAGTGGGCTCAGAGTTCCACAGGAAAGAAGTCTGATAAATATGGACACCACTCTAACTGGGACACCCAAGCCAGCCGTCCAAAAAGACCTTGCACAGCTGTGGCTACCCCACCTGCCCTGGACCCACCGGTGGCCACAGGCAGGATACCTGTTCTCTCCCACTGGTAGCCGCAATCGGATATAGTGTTCGGATTCTCCATATCCAACGGCAAAATCTTTTCAGTGACTCAGCACTGCAGAGGTTATGGTTCGCCTGCTTCTAACCCTCTGTTCGTTTGAGACCTGTTGTGCCATGGATCAAAACCCTTCAGAGTTTTGTATCCTTGAAAGATGATTTTTATCCTTATGGAACCAAGGGTTCTGGCCTAGTCGGTTTGGCTAAGTGGATAGAGCGTTGGCCCTCGTACTGAACGGTCTTGGGTTTGATTCTGGTCAAGGGCACATACCTAGGTTGTAGGCTCGATACCTGGCCCTCATCAGGGTGTGTGCGGAGGGCAACCAAACGATGTGTCTCTCTCACATTGATGTTTCTCTCTCTGCATCTCTCCCCCTCCCTTCCACTCTCTCTAAAAAGCAATGGGAAAATATCCTTGGGTGAGTATTAACAAAAGTTAAAACAAACAAAAACAAGGGTTCTGTACCCTTAAAAGACAGTTGCAGGTCTCCACAATCTTTCCAGCCGGCCCGTTGGCCTCACCCTCCTTCTGGCCTCACTTCAAACTTACCCACCAGCAACACCAAAGGGCACAGGGCCCTGCTCCTGCTGTTGCCTCAGCCCAAGAAGCCCTCCCCTGGCCTCCTCAGCTCAGCACACTGTTTCCTGGAGGTCTCCCCTGATCCCTTTCCCCAAACAAAACCGGGCACCCCTCTTCCTGGCGTTGTGGAGGGTCAAGGCCTGTTCCACACTTAAAGGAACACAGGGGAGGGAGGGAGAGATTCAGATTGTCAGGTGTGGTCAACACGATGAAAGCATCATGGGAAGTGGGTTGGGGGCTGGCGTAGGTTCCATGGATCCAAACAACCAAACCTTGTGTGTGTGCCCGGTCACCTGGGAGGAGAGCGCTGGGTGCTTCCAGTGATGAGTTTTGTGAATCTTTCATAATTAGGCACCAGAATGAACCACCCACAAGCCAGTGTGCATGTCAGTGAAAAGAACAGCTAACGAGGGCGTAAGCAGCCCATCCCTGGAGGTATTGGATTCCTGCTGGTGAGACCCCCGCGGTCCTCTAGTGGGAGGGGTGCAAGGAGAAGGCAATACGGTGCGCAGGGATGTGAAACCAGTGCAGCAAGAGAAGCAGGAGGTGGGATGATCCCAAGACACCGGTGTGGTTATTCCTCTCAGACAAGGTTCCCCCCCTCTGGTAGGAACATGCTGCCCAAAGCCTGAAAAAGTGTCACTTCAGAGTGGAAAGCCAGCCTGAATGGGCTCAGCTGCCCAGCACAGCCTCTGAAACAGCTGTTCATGGGTTCTGGCTCAGGTTGAGTCCAGGGGCTTCCCTGCTGACAGGTAAGCAGAGTTTCTTGGCTGGCACGGCACTAGCCCTGGGATCTTCCTGACAAAGAAGAGGCAAGGCCCCTGCATGTCTACCACAGGCACCCAGAGGTATGATGGAGAACGTGGAGCGAGGGGAGATAAGCCAGGTCCAGGAGGACCCGGAGCATGCAGCTGCCCGCCCCCCACCCCCACACCAAGGATAGGCAAGCGACAAGCTCTCCATTACTGGTGTTCTCTGGCCTGTGCAGGCGCCTTTACCTGCCTTCATACATTTCAATCCCTCACAAGTCCCAAGAGGAACCTCTTATCCCCATTTTCCAGGTGAGGAAACAGAGGCTTGGGAAGAATAAATAACATGCATAAGATTATGCAAACTAGACTCTGATTTCCAAGCTCATGTCCCAAATCGCTTCCACAGGCTGTGGGGGATCTTACCCACCACCCAGGTGTGTGCCCGGACCAGGAATGGAACCTGCAACCTTTTGGTGGACAGGAGGATGTTCCAACCATCCGAGCAACCGGCCAGGGCAGGATAAGAGTTTTAAAATATCAATGTCATTCTCTTTCCTCACTCCTTGAGCAAATAGCTCAAACCCGCATCCCTGTGCCTTGCAAGACCCCAGATCCCTGCGGATGGGCCCCGCCGAGATGAGGACAGACTCATTTGCCTCCAACGTTCCAAGACCTCACGCTCCCCTGAACGTGTCCGTAGCTCCGGGAGCATTGGAATTTATATAGATGCTGTGTGACCAATAGAGCAAAATACTCCGTGTTCAGTGTTTGACTCCCAAAGTGGATTTGGAATCCCATACGGGCTTTGTTGTGAGAGAGAAGAACTTTTTAAATTCCCGGATCTCCCCCTTCGGGCACCACAGACCAAGCCTAGCCGCCTTAGAGAGTATAAACCCACCAGAGTCCTCTGCTTTCCCCCCTGATGGTGCCCTGTGCCTGCCGCTGGCTCTGGCCCTGTGGGTGCTCCTTGTTCTCTGTGGGAAGCAGGAAAGTGGTGTATTCCTTTGTGCAGACAGGGCTGGGGCTGCAACACGACGGAACCCTCCAGAGACGAAGGTGGGTAGGAAGCCTTCCTCCTTTCACAAGAGCGAGCCAGGAAGGGCAGGGCCACGAGCTGCTGTGAGGGTCCTCGCTCATCAGGGGACCGGGGAGGGGGCGGGAGAGCTGGGAGCGCCCTCAGCAGGAAGCCGCTCCTCATTGCTCTGGGCAGGCAGCCTGCTGCCCAGCCTGGGGCCCTGCAGTGGGGTTGTGCAGCTGGGAGAGGGGCCAGCTGCAGGCACCCAGGGCCCCAGTTGTAGAGGGAGAGGACAGAGTGAGAGTCCCTCGCTGCCCTTGCACCCCGGGGCAGGAACTGTCAGATCAGAGAGAAAGGCAGGCGACAGAGAGAAAAGTTTTTTTTTGTTTGTTTGTTTGTTTTAAAATATATTTTATTGATTTTTTACAGAGAGGAAGGGAGAAAGATAGAGAGCTAGAAACATCTATGAGAGAGAAACATCGACCAGCTGCCTCCTGCACACTCCCCACTGGGGATGTGCCCGCAACCCAGGTACATGCCCTTGACCGGAATCGAACCCGGGACCCCTCAGCCCGCAGGCCGACGCTCTATCCACTGAGCCAAACCGGTTTCGGCAAGAGAAAAAGTTTTAAAGCTGGAGGGTTGTGAGTGCATTTCAGAGGCCATCACATGTGGTGGTTCCTTTGCCCCTGCCCTTCACCAAGCTCTCCAGGGTCTCCGGAGGGTTGGAGGCTGGGGCTGTCTGGGACACCCACCGGAGACTTGCCTTGGGGCAGGTTCTTAATCCTATTGTGCCACAGAATCCTGGTGAGAGCCATAGACATTGGTCAGAGCATTGATTTTAAATCCGGAAGATAAAATACTGAGATTACAAAGGAGACCAAGGACCCTGAAATAGGTATCAAATAGTTTTTAAGAATCTGTCAGATAATGACACACATGCTTCCTAATAATTAAACAGAAGATTTAGTGGCGGGTCTGTGACTCTCATAATTTCAAAGCTGCGATCAGCATACGTGATATTTTGAGGTAGTCCCAACAGCTTAATGTGCTACGAAAAATCTGACTTCTACTGAGGACAGAATCACACGTTCTTAGGGAAATGCTAACTTTCAGTTAAAGGACAGGAAAAATAAAAACGTGATGTTTACAGACCCACAAGATTCCATCCACGGCTCTCAGTTCCAGGGACCACCCGTTAGGAGCCCTGCCCTTCGGGGCCTGTGAGCCTCCTCCAGAGTCTACTCTGAGGCTCTGGTCATGGTTTTCGAAGCAGCCAAAGCTGCCGTTTTTGAAGCTGGGCAGCAGTGGGCAGCGCTGCCATCGGTGAGCAGGAGGCAGGGTGGGAACGGTTCGCTGTGGGCTCAGGACTCCTTACATCAGGATTCAGAGTGCAGGGTCCTGGGCCCTGCCTGACCTCCTGATGCAAATGCCCAGGGGCGTCCTGGGAATCCATGTTTTAATCAGAGCCCTGGTGATCATTTTCACAAACGTCCTAGAACTTCCCTGGTGCCTGGTTCCAACCAGGGACGGGATAGAGGGAAGGGCCCTGGGGTGCTCCCCACACCTCCGCTGGCCCCGTGCAAGTGGAGAAGAGCAGCAGCCCCGGGCCCTCTGTTGTAAGTGATGCCTGAAAGGTGAGGCCACGCCGCCTCTCTCCAGGGAAACCTGAACTGAGGAGTGTGTGGCCGGATTGAAGGGCTCGGCTCCTGCCTGCCTCTCTCCCACACCTCACCTACCTCCACACTCAATCCCAATCAAGCCGCAGAGCCCTGGCTGCCCTTGGGCCTAGGGAGGGAGGTCAGCCGCCATGAGGACAGGAAACCACCCCAGGCTACAGGTATGTGTGGACCTGCAAGCCCCCTGAGCCGAGTGGGGGCCCAGCCAGCCCTGCTGACCATGAGCCACCGGCCCCAGGGCCTGGGGGAGGAAGGTGAGTCTGTCCTCATCCCTGCGGGGCCCGCCCCCAGGGCTCCTGGGAAGCCGCAGGGGACAGGGAGGCAGAAAGGATCTTTCAAGACACAGGGACCTGGTTTGAGTCCAGGGCCTGCCCCCTGCATGCGGAGCAACCTCAGGCTGGTTATCCGACCCTCCCTGCCTCAGCGGGGACGTGAAGGCAGCCACCGTCCCTCCAGGACTGTCGGAGGGATTTTAAATGACAGGTGCAGAGTGCCACGCACAGCACCTGTGTTAGCGCTGAGCGGCAGAGGCCGGCAGGGCCCTCCGCGGCCTTTCAGTCTCCTGCTGTCTTGGTCAGAGTTGCCTTTCCTTGGCAGTCTGTCTGTCTGTCTGTCTGTCTGCCTGGGGCAGGGAGCTGTGGGGATGTTCTGACCTCATGGTTTTTCCAGGGTGTCAGAGAAATGTCAAGACTGGGGGTCCCGGAGCTTGTTAGTAAAATACTAGGAATGGGAGCGGGTTCTGGGCTGAGGCAGCTGTGAACCGGCGGAGGGTTCCCACAGTGAAATGGGGGTGGCCCAGGGAGGGGGCCTGTCCAGAGGCCATCCATCCACCTGTCCGTCTCTTACAGCAGGAGGTGGAGCGAGAGGAAGGTCCAGGAGCGGCTCTCCAGGCACAGGTGAGGTGGTGATTCGTTCCCCGGAGCCTGCAGTGCCCACTCGGGCTGGCAGCCCAGCCGCCATCTCTTCCATCCTCCTTCCTCCCTTCCCTCCTCCCTGTTTTTGTGAGGAACTCCCCAAGCAGGAGGCTTAACTGGAGAGGGGGCGGATGCTGCACAGGGAGGGGCTGCTGGCAGCCCCAGGGGTCAGGAAGACGCCCAGAGTTGTGACACTTTGAGATGAGTCTTGGGAAGCAGTGAGCACTCACCAGCCTGCGGGTAGGGTGGCGTCAGGACTCACACCCAGGCACAGACTCCAGCCGCACACTCTTAACCTCCACAAATCCCAGCAGTAGTGGGTGCTCATCCTCTTCTCATCCAGAATGTGAGCCACGAGGGCTTACCCAGAGGGGGTGGCCTGCTCTGAGAACCTCATAGGCTGGAGAGAAGACCCTCCCCTGCCATTAGGAGGGCAGAAGCCCTGCCCACAGGGTGGCCGTCCTTCACTTCATACCATGAGACGTGCTGTGGTTACGATGCCATTTTCTCCTCCTCGCATCCCAGTCAGGGCCCCCCTTGCAGGTGAGGAAGCAGAATCTTGGGGAGCGATGGTTTTGGGGAGTGGGAGAGATCTCCCACCCCATTTTGAAGGGAAGGGACTTGTTCTAGCCCCCACCCTGGTGCACAGTATGTGGGGGAGCTGGCTCCAAGGTCCACCTCCTCTGTCTCCTCTGCCAAGTTCTTCCCTCTTGTCACCCATTGTCCCCCACTGCCTGGGGCCTGAGTCCTTGGTGAGGCAGCTCCGTGACAAGGGGATGGGCAGGGGAGCCCGGGCTCTGGGCAGGAGGGAGCCGGTGTGAAGGCACCACTGGCATCTCAACACTCCAGCTGCCCCTTGGTCACGGTTCCTCCTCCCTACCCCACCTGCCACCCCATCCAGCCCATAGCTCCCTGCAGAGACATGAGAGCAAGCATGGGAAAGTGTGCCTCGCTGTGGCCGGGTGAGGGAGGGCCAGCTCCACTCCTTGTCTGCTGGATGCTTGGGTCTGGTTCTCCACAGTCCTTCCCCTTCTGCACCCACCCGGCTCCCCTCCACCCGGCTCAGTGCTAGGGCTCTCCTGGGGTCGAAGCTGCGGCGACACACACAGTCTCACCCTCCTCCCATGTCTTTGGAGGGAGAGGATTTGTTTCTGGCTCCATCTCTCCTCCAAGAGGAGAGCATCTACAAGACAACCCATCTCTCACTGGCTGATCCTGACCAGCTTCCTAATGTGGATGAATTATTATTATGACCAAATTATCTTTCTTTACGTTGTCTTACCCCAAACCCTTTTCCCCCAGGAGGTGAGAAGGAGAAGACACGGTTAGGGCAGGACTGGGCGAAGAGAGCTGCCTGCCACACACACATGTGCTTCCTGTCTTCGAGTCTGTAAATCGCACGCAGTGTTTTCCAATGTGCTTATTTACACCAGCGATCTCACAGGCCCCTGAAGCGACTGCAGCAATTGGGAACCACGTCCCAGTGGAGATTGCTGTCCTGCTTGATGCCTCTTCCTGCCTTCACAGCAAGTGAAACAAACAGGCTCACAGGGCCTGCCCTGCAGTGACTGGGAGCCAGTGTCCCCGCCTGACAGCCTCTTCAGTGCTGCTAGCATGACCCATTGATGCAGGCCACGACCTGCAAAACACACTCCAGTATCACACCCTCACCCTTCGGATTTCAATCCAACTGCCCATGGGCAGGTACTGTT
The DNA here is from genome assembly GCF_964212035.1 of Myotis nattereri. Taxonomy (NCBI): domain Eukaryota; kingdom Metazoa; phylum Chordata; class Mammalia; order Chiroptera; family Vespertilionidae; genus Myotis; species Myotis nattereri. The sequence goes on along the minus strand of NC_138083.1, from coordinate 31,417,754 downwards.
TTCTGAGTAACCCCTACTCTCCACAGTCCCCGCCCCAGCACAGGATCTTACCCGAGACTCAGCTCTGCCTCGGTAACCCATGCCCGGACCCCTTGGCATTTCCACCAGGGCCCTCACTCCCCCGTTTCCTCGGCTCACAATCCCTCCACCGTTGACCACCACCCTGTCTCTGTCTCTACCCCTTTCTTCTCTTGGCAAAGTCCTGTTCATCCTTCAAGATTCAGCATAAACATCAGTTCTTTGAGAGGCGTTTTCAACCCTCCCAGTTATAATTCATGACTCTCTATTTCCATGGTCTCTTTCTTTAGTACGCCATTTATTTCTCCTTTTTAAAAGCAAAATACGTTGATCTAATTTATTGTCAAAAGCTGGCTCCCTAAGTATGAAGAACACAGCCTGTTGATAAGACAAAGCTGATGTGTTGCTTACAGGCAAGCTTTGGCACTGTCTCAGCGGGGCGGGGAAGTCAGAATTTATTGAGAATTGAAAATTTGATTCAAGGCAGGTCTTTCAAAGTGGGGGCTTGTTTAGGATTGGGTAAGAATTATGCTAGACCAGTCCACAATAAGTAGCAAGGCCGGGATTTTGAGGCAAAGCTTTCAAAGAATCTAAGGGTGCAAATGGTCTGTGATGCATTTCATTGAAGAGGTGATGGATCTGTGGGAAAATCCTGTAATGAGCCATTCGCCTGGGCAGGAAATTCCTGGAAAAATACAGCCATGCTAATGAAGACAGGCATAGCACAAAGTCATCTTCATATAGACACTAACATGTAGTTTGGGCTCTATGTCCGGGCTGAGCGTGGGGTACATGGTCTCAGTTCTCACTCTCACCTTGTGGTCACTCTTCAGCCTGAGCGGATCCGTTTCAGATGCACAGAAAAGGTGCACAGAAAACAGAAAGAGCCCCCATATACAATCTTCTTTCCTCCCCGCCCGCCCCCCCCCCCCTGGCCTGCCACCCAGATTCCCCTATTTTTAGCATCTTGCATCAGTGTGGTGCATTTGTTACAACTGATGAAGCAATATTAATACCTTATTATTAGCTAAAGTCCACAGTTTACATTAGGAGTCACTCTGTGTTGTCTGTACAGATTTTGACAAATGCATAATGCCATGCATCCACCATTACAACATCACACAGACTAGTACACCCTGAAAAAGATGCTCTGTGCTCCACCTAGCATCCCTTCTCCCCGCCCCCTCCACTCCTGGCAACCACTGATCTTTTTTATTGTCTCCATGGGTGTTTTTAAAAATATTTTTTAAATCCTCACCCAAGGACATGCTTTTTTCTTATTGATTTGAGAGAGGACGGAAGAGAGAAAGGGAGAGAGAAAAAAAACATCCATGTGAGAAAGAAACATTGATCAGTTGCCTCCCGTATGTACTCCCATCGGAGATGCCCACAACCTGGGTATGCGCCCTAATGGGAATCGAACCCACAAACCTGCCACCTTTTGGTGTGTGGGATGATGCTCCAACCAGCTGAGCCACACCAGCCAGGGCAATATCTCTATAGTTTTGCCTTTCCCAAATGTCACACAGTTGGGGTCAAATAGTTCATAGCCTTTTCAGACTGGCTTCTTTCACTTAAGAATATGCATTTAGCCCTAACCGGTTTGGCTCAGCGGGTAGAGCGTCAGCCTGCGGACTGAAGGGTCCCAGGTTCGATTCTGGTCAAGGGCGTGTACCTTGGTTGCGGGCACATTCCCAGTAGGGGGTGTGCAGGAGGCAACTGATGGATGTTTCTCTTTCATTGATGTTTCTAACTCTCTATCCCTCTCCCTTCCTCTCTGTAAAAAAAAATAAATAAATAAAATATATATATATATAAAAAAGAATATGCATTTAAGGTGGGTCCCTCCGTGTCTTTTCAGGGCTCCATAGCTCATTTGATCACTGAACAATATTCTGTTGTCTGGATGCACCACAGTTTACCTTTCCATTCGCTTATTAAAGGACGTCTTGTTTGCCTCCAGTTTTTGGCAATTATACGTAAAGCTGCTGTAAACATTTGTGTGCAGGTTTTTACGTGGACCTAAGTTTTCAGTTCATTTGGATAAACCCCTACAAGTGTGACTGCTGAATTCTAGGGGAAACCTGTGTTTAGCATTGTAAGAAACTGCCGAATTGTTTTCCAAAGCAGCTGTAACATTTTGCATTCCTGCTAGCAATAAATGAGAGTTCCTGTTACTCCACATCCTCACTAGCAATTCATGTTGTTAGTCATCTAACAAGTCATTCTTGGTTTAATTCATAGTTCCCTGAAGACATATGATGTTGGCTTTTTTTTTATACCTATCTGCCATCTGTGTATTTCTTTGGAGAGGTACCTGTTGAGATCCATTGCACATTTTTAAATTGAGCTATTTTCTTATTGTGGAGTTTTAATAGGCCTTTGTAGACTTTAGATACCAATTCTTTTCAGATATGCGTTTTGCAAATGTTTCCTTCCAGCCTGTGACTTGTCTTTTCATTTTCTTTCTTTTTTATATTTTTATTTTGTTGTTGTTGTGTTGTTTTTCATTTTTTAACAGTGATTTTGCAGAGCAGAACTTTTTAATTTTAATGAAGTCCAACTTGTCCATTTTTTCTTTTAACTTATCCATCATGCTTTAGGATTCAAAATGTCATTGCAAAACCCAAGATCACCTAGGTATCCTCTTGTGTTATCTTTGGGGAGCTTTATCTGTTGCATTTTACATTTAGATCTATGATCCATTTTGAGTTATTTGTGAAAGGTATAAGATCTGTGTCTACATTATTTATTATTATTATTATTATTATTATTATTATTATTATTTTGCATGTGATGCAATGTCCAGTTTTCCAGCACCATCTGGTGAAACATACTATCTCCATTGAACTGCCTTTGCCAAAGGTCAGTTGGCTACATTTATGTGAGTCTTTTTCTGGCCTCTCTATTCTGCTCTATTAGGGTATTTGTCTATTCTTTCACTAACACCACACTGTCTTGATTATTATAGCTTTATAGTAAACCTTGATGTTAGATAATATCTGTTGACCAACTTTGTTCTCCTCCTTCAATATTATGTAGGCTATTCTGGGTCTTTTTGAAATTATTCAAACCAGCCATCCCTAACCCTGCTTACTCTAACTCATCCATTCCTTCCCTCTGGAACTAGAACAAAGGCTCTCGCCCACATTTCCCCTCTCCCTCTGCCTCCTGACTGAACCCGTGGCCTGCACGGCCGTGCTGAGGAACAGGACCTGCTGCTCTCACCTCCTATCCTTCCCTTTATGCCAGGCAGGGGCACATGAGGGGCAAAAGCCCTGGCGAATGAAGCCAGCTGGGTCCTTCCTGGCTCAGTGATCCAGCCTTACCAAACAGAGGCCCAGGCTTGGCCTTGACCCTGGGAGTCAGGAGATGATTCAGCTCTGAGTCCAAGGGACTGCACACCGAGAAAGAAGAAAGGCATGTGCCTGGATCTCTGCCTGAGGATAGGCAGGAGTGTGTAGGAGTGCCAACTGGTCAAAGGAGGGAGACATCAATTTTCACCCAAGACCAGAGGCTCCAAAAGAGGCCTTTGGAGCCAACAAGCTCCAAGAAGCATCTTGAACATCTGATTTCTCACAGCTGGGACCTGTCTTTTTCCTGCCCCTGCAGGTGACAGGTCTGGGAGGAGACCCTCCAGCAAGCCGGCCCCCAAAGCAGAGGGTGTGACAGGCAGGTGCGGAGGCCCTACTGGCCAGGAGCGGGCCAAGGGCAGCCCAAGGCCAGACTCCCCCCAGAGGAAGCAGGTAGAGCACAAGAGACACCGAGAAGAGCTGGGGAAACAGAAGCGGAGCACAGCCCGGAGGACCCGAGAGGGGAGGAAGAAGAAGGATGGGAAGGCTTCCCTTAAGGAGCAGAGAGCATCCCCAAAGAAGGAAAAGGAGGTGCCGAAGAAGGAGATGTGGAAGCGACTGAAGAAACACAGGTGTGTTGTGACTGATTCAGGTGTGTTTTCAGTCGTGCTTTCCCTCTTCTGCTGATCTTTCTCCCTCTCCTGATGAGGACCCCCCCCCCTTACAAACAGGCTGCCCCTGCTCTCTTCTCCTGCTTCTACTTGCCTCTGCCCACCTCTCCGAATCTGGGGCAGAACCTGGGGGAAATCATGGCCATCCAGGTGGAGTGGTCACTGGGCACGCGCCACTCAACACCTCATCTCACACCAGAGCAAGTGGAAGCTCCGAGTGGGGAGGGGAGGCTGCAGGGTGGGACAAGACTCCAAATCTCCTGATTCCAGCAGGTGACTCGCCACAGCTCTTGCAGAGGAGCTGATAGAAATAAACAAAATTGGATTTAGGACCCATAGGAGGGCTTTAAGTACACCATTTCCCTGATCTGGACCTGTGTCCTCTTCTGTGAAACACAGCATTGATCTACAAGACCTGCAAGGGTTCCACCAGCTCTGAAGTTCGAGGATTTGGGGTTTGCTTCATCTGTTTTGTTTCCTTTGTTCATTAGCGCTAGCACACGTGGGTTGATGAACAGAACCAGCTTACAGAGTTGACAAGTCAAAACTTGAGTTCCATGTTTTGCTCCCAATTTTGAATGGACAGCTCCCTCTCTTCGCCTCCCCTTTTTGCATTGTTCACTTCTCAAGATGTTTGAAGAATCCCTGTTGGTAATGGGCGGGGAGGCTTTTGAAACAGTGGAGGTATTAGGATTATGGTGAAGTTGACACTCCTTCCCCCAGGTTCCAACGAACCCTCTTCACCCACACCCCCAGTCATTGTCCATGGTGCCTTTCCACCTTTACAGAGATGGAACTCAGGCCCTCAAACCGGCCACTGATTCCTCCTGTCACCCAGGTCAGCCCTCCTTGGCTGTTAGGGCTTTTGTCTACTGTCTGGTTGTCCCTGGACATGAGCTAAGCAGGTAAGGGATGAGTAGTGCCCTTAACAACTTAAAGAGAACTTGAATGCACTGTCAATGGGCCTTGGAGTGTTCCAAACTTTAGAGGGAAGCTGCACCATCCTAAACGGACCACCAGTGTCTGGATGGCAGATGCAAAGTAAGGGGTACAGACCAGGACTCATCCATGCCCATGGCAGGGCACAGAGAGATGAAAAAGCCTCAGCTTTGTTCCCCACAGACTAGTAGGGGATATATATATATATATATATATATATATATATATATATATATATATATAGAGAGAGAGAGAGAGAGAGAGAGAGAGAGAGAGAAATTTATTTAAGAGAGATAGGGAGAGGGAGAGAATCATTGATTGGCTGAGTCCTGCATGCCCCCTACTGGGAGATCAAGCCCACAACTTGGACATGTGCCCTGACTAGGAATCGAACTGTGACCTTCTGATCCAATTAAACCAAGTTGATCAGATTAAATCAAACTCAGCTGCGCGTCACTGTTCTTATGACAGAAGGAGGCGGTGAGGAGCACACACAAAAATCTGGATTCTGTGGCAGCTGAGCACATAGTCCTGTCCATGAGAGGCTGAGGGTCATCACACGACAGGGTGCCCAGCGGAGAGCTCTCTGCACCAGTGTCGTCCATACAACAGCAGTCAGCCACATGCTGGGCACTGGGAATGTGGCTAGTGGACCAAGGGACCGAATGTCCCATTCAATTTAATTTTAATTGGATGCTAATATAGAGCTGACCCAAGAGTTAGTAAGTGTACTTAACTTGGACAGACAGATGTAGTTTTGAAATTAATTTTACTTTAAAGCCAAAGCATTTCTTTAAAAAAGACAAACTTTTGTCGATGCAGATGCAAATGTCAAAAGAAAATGACATTCTGCTACTTGCTTCATTTGTTGGGAAACTTTTAAGTACGTCTCAAAAATTTTAGGTACATGAATCTACTTTTTTCAATTATAAATTTTATGAAATTCAAATACAGATATGATATGTTTAATGAAAATTTAATGTCTGAATTGACAGGCACTGTGAGCACAAAACGAACACCAAACTTTGAAGACAATACAAAAAGAATGGAAAATATCTCATTAATAATTTTTATATTGATTACATATTGAAATTATAATTTTTAATATATTGGATTAAATGAAAGGCATTATTAAAAGTTAATTTTACCCATTTCCTTTTAGCACTTTAATGGGGCTACTAACAAATTTAAAATTACAGTATGTGGCACACATTGTATTTCTATTGGACAGCACAGTGCTAGAGTCTGGTATGTGGGGAGGACTCGGAGAAGTAGAATTTGGGGAGGCCTTCCTCCCAGTGCCTTGAGCTACAGGACAGAGCTGCAGGCCTCTTCTACAGGAGGCGGGAGTCACGGAGGGGTTCTGAGCAGGCGCAGGCCTGCTAGGGTGGTCAGAGCTGCGAGTGTCTGGTGCACAGCCCACCTGTCTGACTGTGGGCTCCTCTGATCCCACAGGCACCTCCTTTTCACTCTCTGCTCTACCCTGGCTCTCCTCCAGATCGCCCTCCGTGGCCTCCAGCGCCTCTGCTGGGGAGTCTCTGTCTGAGGAGGAACTGGCCAGGATCCTGGAGCAGGTGGAAGAGAAGAAGAAGCTCATCACCCACATGCGCAACAAGCCCTGGCCCATGGCGAAGAAGCTTACGGAGCTCAGGTGAGCAGATGGCCGGCCAGGGCCTCTCACCGCCCAAAAGCTCCGCTCCTCCTGATGGGCTCCAAGGCCCTTCCTCCTCTCTGCCCCAAGGGGCTTCACAGGAAGGGGATTCACCCTCCCACTCTCCTTGGCCCCCTCTGTTCCCAGCACGAGCACAGTGCTGAGGGACAGGGGAGTTGCCCTTACAGCCAAGACCAGCGTGAGCCGGGACTGTTGACTGAGACTCTGCTGTTTGGCCAGCAAGGAGCTGGGCCAGGCCAGAGAGACAGAATCCTGGTGCTCCTGCCTGCGCCCCACCCTTCCAGTGCCTGGCTGCCCCTTCTGTCTCACACCCACCCCTTCTGGTGGCTTCTGTGCTTCCCTCGCAGCCCAACATAGACACGCCTTCCTTGGGGGGGGGGGGGCTTTCTGTGACCCCCTGCCCCCCATCTCAACAGACTCAGACCTCTTGGGTTTTAAGCACCCAGAACCCCTCCATGTGTATGTAGCACACTCACACTGCGGAGAGCAGGAGGGGGCCTGTCTCAGCTACTCACGTGTCCCGAATGCCTAACACAGGGCCAAGCTTTCGACGATGCTCCATGAACACACACTCCTAAGTCCCGTTTTCAACTCAGCCACTTCTCCGGTGTCCATATGACGGCCGGCACACCAGCACTTTATGATTCTTGAGTGTCTACTGCAGTTTTGAGATAAGAACAGGAGTCACATTGCCTAACTTCTGGTTTTCTACTAAAAAACTCCCATCCACACTTACCATTTCCCGCAAGTCTTCTTCCATGTTTCTGCCACAGGGCTGGGGCAGAAATGATAAAGACATTTTCCCCGGCTCCTCTCACACCTAAGTTTCTTTCTTTTTTAAAATTTTTATTGTTGAAAGTATTACATATGTCCCTTCCCCCCCCCCCCCCCACCAACCCCTTCCAGCCCACCCCTGTCCCCCACCTCAGGCCCTCACCACCCCATTGTCTGAGTCCATGGGTCATGCATACATGCATACAAGTTCCTTGGTTGCTTTCTTTCACACCTCAGTTTCTTCATGGCTCAAGTCAACTGCCTCCCCCTCTATTATGCAGAACAATTTGGCAGTCTTATTTTAACTCTGCTTGCCTCCAGCAGGCATAGTAAAGATGCTGGCTGCACAAACCCTTACAGGCCCTTACAAGGGCCCTGGCAGAGCTTACTCACTGTCCTGCAAATTATTACATTGTCTCCCACGCAGCTGCAGGAAAATGGCTCCCTGGGGTGCCTCCAGGCCAGGGCTGGCCCACAGACCCTTCTGGGGTGGAAATGCTCTAACAAAGTAGCCGCCTGTGGCTCCTGAGGACTTGAAAAGCAGTTAGTGCTGTTATAGAATACCAGGCGACCAAAAAAAGCCCCCCCCCAAAATGTCTTATTTTCCCCATCAGTGTGACTGAGAAACTGGATTTTTTATATTAATTTATTTAAATTTAAATCATCACACATGGAGCAAGATGAACACTGGATTTGAAGACAATACAAAAAGAATGTGAAATAAGTGATTAATATTTTATATTGGTTACATGTAGGAATTGTGAATTTTTAATATGTTGGATTAAATGGCTATGATTTGGGCTGTAGGTGCTGCTCCGGGCAGCGGTTCTTGTTTGTCTGAGTCTCTGCTCCTGCTCCCTCAGGGCCGGGCTCTTCCTCTGTTAGAGCGGCACAGCCATCTGTCACTCCAACAGAGCCTCATCCCCACTCAGGTGTCAGCTGAACACATCTTTTATTAACAGTGGAAAAAGAGCACCTTGATGCTTATGGAAATGAGATCCCCAGCTGGCTGGATGTCTCAGGGGCGATGAAAATCCCCCAGGGCTGCTCAGCTGCCCACGGAGAAGTCTGACATCCCCCCCCCCCCCCGCCCAGGCAGGAGGAAGAGTTCCCACCCTTGGTGGGGGTGGGAAGTGACTAAGTCCTGAAAAGCTGGAAAGAATTGTCTCTCTCACTTGCTCACTGGGGCAGGTCTCCCAGCGAACAGTGGTCTCCCCCATCCCGACCGCCTTCCTTTCTCTTCCCTCTTGCAAGACTCCTTATCCCAGACTCATACCTAAGGCTCCAGTCCCTGGGGCTCCACTCCGGCCAGTGCCTCTTCTAGGTTTCTGCTTTCTACCAGCCCACGGCTCCCTCTACACACCTGCAATGAAGTCCCCCTTGCCCCTCCCCGGGGCCCTCCCCACAGTCAGGCTCAGTTATTAGCGGCCACACTGATGCCCAGGCACCGCCCCGCATTTGACCGGATGCTCTTGTTTGCAGAGCCAAATCTGATTCATCTTCTAATGTTCTTCCTTTTATACATGTGCTGAGCTCTCCCTATGTGCCAGGCCCTGGTCTGAGTGCTGTATGTGTCCCAATTCATTTAATCCTCACCACCACCCTGTGGTGTAGGGGACGGCTATCATTGTCCCCATTTAATGATGAGCAATCTGAGACACAGAGCAATCGAGTAAATTGCCCAAAGTCACATAGTGAGTTAAGCGGCCTGATGAGGATTGGAGCTCAGGAATCCTGGCCCTGGGACCTGCGTTCTTACTTTGTAATCACCTCTCCAGAATGACTAGGCATTCTAGAATGCACGCCTTTGCCCTGTACGGTTTCCTCTTCTGGTGGTGAACTCTTCAATAGCAGAGAGCATTCCCGGACTACGTTCTCTTTTTTTAGAAGCAATGGTGTGGGGGCCCCAGCCTCTGGCCCACTCGGGCAGCTGGCTGGCCTGGGCATAGTTGTTGTAGGTCATCAAAAAACAACGGCGAGGTCTGAGGAGCCATAGCAGTGAATGGGGCAAGCCTGCCTTCACGCCTCTGCCACAGCTGGGTGGCTTTGGCTGGCTCATCCCTCTCAGTCTGGTTTCCCGTCCTGAACCTCTCTGAGCCTCACACTCCTCATCTGTGAAAGAGGAGTAATAATATCTACCTCGCAGAGTTTTTCTGACAAATTCAAAATATTTATCTGAAATGCCCAGCACATAATATGCAATTAATAAACAGTAGCTATTATTATTAAAACTTGGATATCTTTGTGCCAGACACCATGCTGAGCCCTGGGAAATAAGGATGGGAACAAAGATGATCAGAAAAGGCATTATTAATGGACATGATTAATAATGACACACGATGGGCTGCAATGTTGGCAAAAGAGCAACTAGTGCCCACAAGTCAGGGATGTTTGCTTTAATCGTAGTAAAATTATTCAGATGTTTTCCTCAGCTTGCTTTCTTCTGAGAGATGAAGAATTCCCCTTCCGGGAGGATAGAGTAGATAGACACACCCACTCAGCACAACCAAAGCCTTGGAGGTTTGCATGTAAAACAGACTTAAAGACTGTGTGCGGTGCAGAGACGAAGGCAGATGGCTAAGGACCCCAGGACCAAAGAAATGCCAGGGCATTGAGTTCCAGGATTTCTTTCTTTCTTTTTGCCTATGTACCCAGGCTAGAGGAGCTGGCAACCCAGCAACGCCAACATACACAAAAAATTCCCGAAGAAAAGCCTGCTCTCTCTGGCCAATGGACCAGAAAATGGACAGCCCGGCAAGACAGAAAACAGTTAGACAACAACAACCCTATTCCAGCCAAACCCCACAAATAAAACAGCAGCCCCACCCCCACCCCTAGCAACAGAAGTCAGTGGGGGCCGGTTTGGCTCAGTGGTTGGAGGGTCGGCCTTTGGACTGAAGGGTTGCAGGTTCAATTCCAGTCAACGGCATGTACCTCAGTTGCAGGCTCGATCCCCGGCCTCAGTCGGGACGTTTGTGGGAAGCAACCTTCAATGTGTCTCTCTCACATAGATGTTTCTCTCAGTCTGTCCCCCTCCCTTCCATTTGCTCTAAAAAACCAATGGAAAAAATATCCTCAGGTGAGGATTAACCAAAATATACATATATAGTTAGGTGGGGAAGCCTAGGTTTCCTTCCTTGCCAGGTTATGACATGGTGCCCCCAGGAGGTATCAGAGAAAACTGAGTGGGGAGCAGGGACTTTCATCCCCCCTCACCTTGGGGAGAGAGTGGGCAGGAGTGAGCCCGCCCTCCCCCCATGGTGTCAGTGGAGGCCACACGGAGAGTCTGGACTTTTACCACCACGTGGCAGGAACAAGGTGTCCCTCCTCGTTAGGATGATGTGGGTGGACACCTGGTGGGGAGCCTGAGCTCCCACTCCAGCTCAGCAGTAACAAGGAGTCCTGCCCAGCCCTGCGTCTCAGGGGAGGTGAGTGAAGGACCTGGACTGCCACCTGGGTAACCAGGTAGCATCCCCTTCACCTACTGGAGCCGTGTCAGAGGACGCCTGCTGAAACACAAAGTTGGCATGAGATCCGGGGTCTCATGACGTAATCCACCAGATGTCCAGACCTCAGTTGAAAATCACTCGTCACAGCAAGAACCAGGGAGCTCTCAAACTGAATAATAAAAGCCCATCAACAGATGCTAATACCGAGATGACAGAGATGTTGGAATTATCTGGCAAGGATTATAAAGAAACTATTATATTATGAACACATGAAGCAAATGAAGAAATAGAAAGGCTAAGAAAAGAAATAGATATAGAGGAACAACTAGAAATTTTAAAAAAAACCTGACACTTCTAAAAACTCAATAATTGGGCTCAACAGCAGAATGAAGAGAACAGAGTTAAGTAACAGCGAAGCTGAAGGAGAGCAAGAGAAATTACCCAACCTGAACAATAGAGAGGAGATAGTCTGGGGAGAGCGTGAGCAGAGCCGCGGGCACCTGTGAGGCTAGAACAAATGATCTAATGTCAGTTCTCCAAATCCCTTGCCCTGGATGTGAAGGGGAAAGTGGGTCCCAGAAGAAGAGGAGAAAGAGGACGGGACCAAAAACGTCATTAAGGAAATAATGACTGAAATTGTCTCAAATGTGGCTTTTGTCCTTCGTTTGAAAGGACACTGCTGACAGGGAGGGGACAGAAACACCCTAGGGAAGTCAGCTTTGCAGCCATGGGGAAGCGCAGAGCAGGTGCCAGTGTTTGCAGAAGCCAGTCCCATCTCCGTAAGGAAAAACATGATGGTCTGGCTCACAGGGGACATGTGTAAAGGCGTTCACTGTAAAAATGTTAGCTTACTGTGTCCATCAAAATTATTCCTCTTTTAACAAGAGAAAATAGCCAAATTTTATACCTATGTATGTATGGGCACCTCGCATACAGGAGAGAGTCAGAGACCCCACAGGCACAAGAGGCTCCTTCATCAAAATGATTAAATCAGGCGGCGTCTCCACAGTGAGTGACCCTCAGAGTTTGCACCCCGTGCTGAGCGCTCTTCTCCCGCGGGCTCCCTGGGGGTCTGGGCGCAGAGTATGGGCGAGGAGAAGAGAAGCATTTGCTGCTGGGCTCCGCGAGAGCAGGCTTTCACTTCTGAGAATCATCATCTGAAGTCCCCAAATCTTCAAAGTGGGCGTGGTTAAATTCAAACTCCAAGAGCTTACAAGTCTCTGTCCACTCGTAGGACAGAGAAAGAGGACCAAAGTATGGATTTCATGAAAATGGTCCTTTGGTGTCTCGGTGATGTTGGTAGTCACAGACAACTCACTGCCTTGAGGGGGTACAAGTTGCTAATCCCATTGTGGAGCCTTGACCCCAGACAGCCCAGCTTTTGAGCCTGGGCTCAGCTAGGCAGTCAGCCTCCGTCATACTGATACACCATGGAGACATCCTAATAAAACCAGCCTTGGCATTACTCCCAGGTTAGAATGTGACTTTGACACGTGTCTACGGCCCGCACTGACACGTTAGAGATGGTGTAGGTTTGTAGAGCAAGCAGTGGGGGCTGTAGCAATAGCAGCGAGACCCACAGCTCCACCGTGCCTCTTGCATCCACTCTGAAATGAATTTCATTCTTTATCCGCTTGTTTGGGTTTATCCAGTAGCTGCTGATAAATTGGGTCTCAGCGGGGGGAAAGGGGGAGGAAAAGGGGAGCATGCTCCCACCATGGCCAATTTCAAGGTACCAACAGTTCAACAATTGGTCGGCCATGTCCCTGAATAGTTAAATAGGTTCACGGGAGCCGGTCCTCACCAGCTCCAGCACACCACCCCAGGGTATTTAATGTAGCCAACCTTCCCTGGATGTTCACTCACTCATTCAACATTCATGCACTTCACAAATATCTCCTGATTGCTGCATTGTTTTCTGTTGCGGCTGTAACAAACGACTACAAGCTTAACAGTGTCAGCACTCGTTGGTTAGCTCACACTTCTGTCAGTCAGAGGCCCAGCACAGTGTGGCTGGATTCTCTGCTCAGGGTCTCACTGGACTAAAATGAAGGTATCAGTAGGGCTGCAGTTCCCATCTCAGGCTCTGGGTCCTCTTCCAAGCTCACTGGTTTTTGGCAGATTCATTTCCTTCTCTTGGTTTTCATGTGGGGCCTCAGCAACAGAGAGTCAGAAATTCTCCTGCTTCTAATTTCCTTAACTTTCTCTTCTGCCACTTCTCTCTGACTCTTCTACCTTCCTCCTCTGTTCTTAAGGGCTCACGTGATTACATTGGACCCTTCCAGATAACCCAAAATCATGTCCCTATTTTTTAAAAATATATATTTTATTGATTTCAGAAAGGAAGGGAGAAGGAGAGAAAGATAGAAACATCAGTGATGAGAGAAAATCCTTGATCGGCTGCCTCCTTCATGTCCCCCTCTAGCCCGCTCCCCCCCCCCCCCGCCCCCCGCACCTCCCCGGCACTGGGGATCGAGCCTGCAACCCGGGCATGTGCCCTGAAAAGGAAGGGAATAGAATAGTAACCTCCTGGTTCATAGGTCAAGGCTCAACCTCTGAGCCATGCTGGTTGGGCTATGTCATATATATATATGAATTGATTTCAGAGAGGAAGGGAGAGGGAAAGAGAGAAACATCAATGATGAGAAAGAATCATTGGTTGGCTGCTTCCTGCATGCCCCCTACTGAGGATGGAGCCCACAACCCGGGCATGTGCCCTTGACCAGAATCAAACCCAGGACCCTAGAGTCCACAGGCCAATGCTCTGTCCACTGAGCCAAACTGGCTAGGGCAGCTATGTTCCTATTTGAAAGTCAGTAATATTATACCTGCCAAATCCCTTTTTCCACTCATGAATGTACCACCAGGGGATGAAGGTCATGGAGGCCAAAATTCTGCCTACAGATGCCTACCCTATAGCAAGCACTGTGCTTGTATTTAGGAAATTTCAGGGACTGAACAGACAAAATACCTTTCATTCATGAAACTTGCATTATACTCCACAAGCAGTATAAAAACACAGCTTTCCACCACATAGACACCCTCATAGTTCAGATTTTTTTTTGGTTGGGTGTTAATTCCTGCCCCCGCCTTTTTTTTTCCAACCAGGGAAGCCCAAGAATTTGTGGAGAAGTATGAAGGAGCCTTGGGAAAAGGGAAAGGCAAGCGACTCTACGCCTATAGGATGCTGATGACTAAGGTGTGTGATGCAGAGGCTACAAACTTCTGAACTTGGGTGACTATCACAGGCACCTCCCAGCCTCACCATTTGTGTCCAGTTCCCCCAGAATCCTGAGCGTGAGGTCCAGTTGACTATATAGCTGGTGAGCAAGATGACAGTCACAATGAATAACCCAGCCCCGGGGCAGCAGCTACCATCTCAGGGAGCTCTGTGGAAGGGTGTGTGAGGTCTTCTCCTGCCCCCCCCCCCCCCCCGTTTTCTGATTCTCTAAGCCAATGTAGGATAGAGAGCTTTGATGCAGAGCTTCTCCAGGCCTCCCTCTGACTCTGCTCCCCCTCTAGGCATCACTTTTCAGGCCAAGATGCCTACAGCCTTGAGGGGCTGTCGGATGGTTGCCAAAGACCAACTGGCAGGCTGTGTCTCCAGGGGACTCGCTTGGCAGCGTTCATTACCCCTACTGGCCTCAGCCTTGCAAGCCTATATTTTGTACTGATGTTATCAGCACCCTGAGAGGAGATCCATCTTGGGGGAGGATGCACATTAATAAAGCTTATGAGACTGATATATAAAACCAGATACGGGATTATTAATTCACAAGGAGAAATAACTGATACAAGAACTGGAAAACCTGAAGTCCACATCAGCAATGCCTTTTTTCCCCCCCAGTAGAGTTAGTTCTATGGAAAGCTAAACCATAATCCCAATTCCAATCTATTAATTTGCTCTCCTCATAGACAAACTTACACAGGAAGCCAAATAAGCCAGAGATGATTTCTGAGCACAGAATCAGAACGAAGGGAAGTAGATGACGCAGTGGGACTGAAGTGCGCAGTGTCCTCCACCGGCCATTCCCCACAGCCCTCCCTTCCTGTCTTAGGGATATCAACCAGTCTTATCCCTAGGAGCCCCCCTTCTCCCCTCTCTCTTCTGACGGATGGTTTCCTTCTTTATTAAGTAGTCACCCAATTAGGATATGGTCAAAGCCTTCAGGTCTGGAAGCCCTGTTTGATTCCTTCAGACAAAATTTCCCTTCATCCCTAGTGAATTTACCAAGGAAAATCTCATTTCCTTCATGAACAAGTTCTTAGGAGGCCTTTGTAATAATAGACACTGGTCTGAGGAGCTTCTCCCTACTACCTCTTTGCTGTTTCCTATGAATTTTTTAAATTCCAAATGGATTTATTTCCAGGGGCTGGGGTTGTTGGAAAGCAGCCCTCTGAAGAGTTGACAAATGTTCACCCAGCCAGCAGACAGGCAGGTACTGAGGTTTCTGACTGGTACAAACTCTGAGTATTGGAGCTGGGAAAAGACTGTGAAAAGGGGTGTGATGCTTTCCTTTTCTTCAGAAAAAAAACAAACAAAACCAAACACAAACAAAAAGCAGGCTACTGTTTCACCAGGAGAAGAATGGGAAGCCATGGGCTGAGGCCTCTACCGGTCCCATCAGCTTCGTGGTTTAGCAACAATTCCTATCAGATTTAGGCACTTGGCTGTCTGCAAAGCGTGCTGTGAGAGTTGTGAGATTTCTTTTTTCCACTGAATTTCTGTTTTAAGGTAAAGGAAGCTGTATCTAAAGCTTGATTTGATTCCCCAAATCGGAAATTCTATACAAAATTTCTAAATTCATATATAAACTGTTCCAACCTGAAGTGTTATCAGCCCGGTAGACAAATGCAAGGTATTGTGTTGCCCTGGCTCCTCTCTCACTCCACACCTGACTTAAAGCGAAGACTTAGCACCCACCTCTGGCAGCCTGGGCTCACCGACTCCAAGGGGGTGCCTCACCCACATGTGACCTCATGTCGACATGTCAACATCAATGTGCACCTCCAGCATGCCCCTCCAAGGCCCAAGGCAGCATGTTAATGAACTGAGGGTATTGCCTGTCTAATTTCAGAAATGGATCAAGTTTAAGAGAGACTTTGATAATTTCAAGACTCAGTGTATTCCCTGGGAAATGAAGATCAAGGACATTGAAAGTGAGTATCTTAGTGTCACTGTTTTTAGCTGGTTTACTGAAGTGTTTTCCAAGGGCTGGGATTGTGTTCTTGTCCCTCTGATTAGGCTATTGGAGATCCTGTTGTACTGGGAAAAGAACGGGCTATGGACGAGCTAGACAAAGATTTAAATTGTGTTACTTCACTTTCTGATTCTGGGAGGTTAGGCAGATCCACTAAGCCCAGAGAGTCTCATGTTACTTATTTAGAAAAAGAAAATGGAGGTCAGGATGTCCACGCCACAGACTGATGTGAAAATTGGATCCATCACACACAAAAAGTGCTCAATAGCGTTAACTTCTCCTCCTGCAACCCTTAAACCTCCCATTGTTTCTCTCTCCAGGTCACTTTGGTTCTTCAGTGGCATCATATTTCATCTTTCTCCGATGGATGTATGGTGTTAACCTTGTCCTTTTTGGCTTAATATTTGGGCTAGTCATAATCCCAGAGGTAAGAAAGAACTTCGCATGTCTTTGGATAGTATTCAAGCTTATCATAACCACCATCTTCATTTATATTAAGTACTCTCTGTTTTACAAAGAATCAGTCATTCATTTTAGATTCTATACTCACATCAGTTGCCCAGATAGCTCAGTTTAAAAAGGAACCAAAATATTTCTGAATTAAGATGTGGACTCTGCATTTTTCTGCCTCTCATTTTAAGATCAGTGGAAATTAATATCTCAGTGAGTTTTCTTCTTTTACCCTGAGAGGGGGGGGGGGGGGATAGAATGCATTATATCATAATTATTACAGAAAAAAAATTGGATTTGACTAGTGCTCCTCACTATTCTTTCAACTATTATCCTATTGTGAATACAGGTAGGTCCTTGCCTATCAATGAGCAATTGAGAAACAAAAAGACTGATGTGAAAATTGGATCCATCACACACAAAAGGTGCTCAATAGCATTAACTTCCTCCTCCTGCAACCCTTAAACCCCCCATCGCCTCTGGTCCATTAAGCATCAAACACACGAATTGCTATAGTCCTGCCTGAGCTGTTTGGTGCTGGTGCTGGGTACACAAGTGGATTTACTTCAGAAACTTTCACGTAACTATCTGTCTGCATTTAATATTTTCTTCCTTCCAGGTGTATTAATGGGTTCTATGATAGTTTACTGACCCCTATTTTGCTATAACTGGTTCCATGAGAATATGAAGTCAATTCTATCTGTAGTCACATCCTTGGGAAATTTTTCTGCATTGTCTGTTTATTAGGAAATTAAAAGGATTTTCATGTAATGTGAATTAAACCAGATTAGTTGGAAACGGTTGATGGTTGAGTCACTTCAGTAAACCAGGTAAAAACAGTGACACTAAGTGCTTAGTAGCAAAGAAATGTTACACCTATAATAATAAAAGCATAATATGCTAATTAGACTGGACGTCCTTCCGGATGTCCTTCCAGACAACCTTCCAGACGAAGCCAGGGCTGCGAGGGAAGCCCCGGTCCCAGGTGCCAGAGGGAAGCCAGTGCCAAAAGCTGGGGGAAGGAAGGCCTACTCTTGTAGCAATTTCGTGCATCGGGCCTCTAGTTGTTTATAAAACCACTGAATTCTTTTCTACATAACTTAAAAAGTGTAGTGACAAATATGTCATTAACTAGCCTTTATACTCCTTTATACACATACCTGGAAATTCTGGGTTAAGAGTCCACTTAGTCCTATGTATATCCTTAAGCCAGTATCACTCTTTGACCTAGAAATAAGGATTTTAAACCTTCCGGCAAGTGTGTACAAGTGCCCTTCCACCAGGCCTGGTTCTCCCCAGGGGAGAAATATTGCCAGAGGCCAACAAGAAGTTTCACTTGTTCCCTCCATAGCCAAGGAAGTGTCAGTTTTCCCAGAAGTCACTGGGGAAATGTACCTTCGCAGAGCTTTTGCTTTCTTCCTGGGAGTTTGGTTTTTTTATTCC
The DNA here is from genome assembly GCF_964212035.1 of Myotis nattereri. Taxonomy (NCBI): domain Eukaryota; kingdom Metazoa; phylum Chordata; class Mammalia; order Chiroptera; family Vespertilionidae; genus Myotis; species Myotis nattereri. The sequence continues at coordinate 31,399,844 of NC_138083.1, read as the reverse complement.
AAATGAATTTATTTCAATGAGAAGACAGCACATAAACATACTGTAGGCCTATGAGACGTCACGGGCAATACAGTGGTTCAGAAAAGCAGTCTTGTGAAGGTGAATAAGTTTAAGGACACTGAGGTAGGTTTTTTTCCTAAGATGGGGAGGTGGTAGATAAAATGCTCTTCTTTACTTTTTCACATTTTTATCATATTTTTATTGATTTCAGAGAGGAAGGGAGTGGGAGAGAGACAGAAGCATCAATGATGAGAGGGAATCATTGATTGGCTGCCTCCTGTATGGCCCATGTTGGGGATCCAGCCTGCAACCCAGGCATGTGGCCTGACCGGGAATTGAACCGTAACCCCCTGGTTCATAGGTTGATGCTCACCCAAGTGGTCAGGCTTTTTCACATTTTCCACAATAAGTGTGCTACTTGTAAAATCAGGAACACGATTAATGTCATTTAAAGAAGAAAATGGGTGTGCCTGTTCTGAGAAGGGAAGTCTCAGTGTGTTTGTATTTTCTCCACATATAATCGTGTCATCCTGTCCCTACAAGGTACTGATGGGCATGCCCTATGGAAGTATACCCAGAAAGACAGTGCCACGGGCAGAGGAAGAAAGAGCCATGGATTTTTCCGTCCTTTGGGATTTTGAGGTACCATTGCCAACATGCCAATGAACTTCTGTTTTGTGATTGTGAGGTCTAAAAACTGCACGAATACACAAGACATGTTGCATTTAATTATTGAAAACCCAGTGCTTTGTTCAAATAGAATTCCAGCACTATGCAAAATGAGTCAGCCACTACGTCCTCCTCGGTCCCCTTCATAGGTTCCTGATGGCTATGAGCCCCCATGAGAACACGGCTCCCCTCATTCCACTAGATCAATGTAAGCTGATCTACAATATGGTTTTCTCTCCCTGTGCCCACATGAAGACCCCAAGTCTATTGCAGCCTTCTCCCAAGTGTGACATGGCATCTTCAAGTGAATGTCGTATTGTTCCACAAATTCCAACATCTATGTAACCAAACACACACCGTTTCCCCATCTCCTTTATTGGAACCATGGTTCATCCAATCATTAAGTCACCCTACACTTCTCCCTCTTATCCACCCTGCCCACATGCAATCAATCACTATGTCTGAGCCTAACCACTAAATATTTCTAGAATTGGTCCTTTTTTTCCATCCCCCTTACCTCTCCTTTGAATAACACCCCACTACATCTCTACGCCCTGCCATGGGCATGGATGAGTCCTTGTCTGTACCCCTTACTTTGCATCTGCCATCCAGATACCAGGACCACTGTCGGAATCTTCTACCTCTGCTCTCTGCCTTGGCTTGCTCCTTCAATCTACATTCCCTCTGCTTACAGAGCGATCTTTTTACAATGCAAACCTGACCCTATCATCCCTACCTCCAATATCCACTTATACCCACTCCCAAATGGAATAAAACCCAGTGTTCTGGCTTGGGTTTACAAAAGAACTATTCATGACCTGGCTTGGCTGTCCCCTACTTCTTCGGTCCCTTATCTACCTAAGACCTCACACTTTATGCCCCAATGTTATCAAGTTTGGGGGGAGTCCCTGGATGCATCACACACTTTTGGTGCCTCCCTGCCTTTGCTCAGGGTCTCATGCTCACATTGAGAATCTGGAGCTATTTGTGCATATGCATGTGCGTGCACACACACACACACACACCCCTTATTCCTAGCTTTATCCCGAATGTTAACAAGACTGTCCTCTCCGTCCTGTATCTCTGCGCTCTGTATAATGGAGAAATTGAGAGGATGAAGAAAGGAAAGGGGGAGCCATGGAGACATGGGGAGACTTAGGAGCAATTGGGGGAAGTGAAGGGAAGAACAAGAGTGTCCAGAACTCTTCCTTCCTCCCCTCAGACTCCCGCTAAGCCCCTGAGAAAGAAATGCCTGTAGCATGGAAGTGTCTGATGACTGCGCCGAGCTTACAAACCCAGAGCATTTGGGTTTGCTGTCCCACAGGGCTACATTAAATACTCCGCTCTCTTCTACGGCTACTACAACGACCAGAGGACCATCGGGTGGCTGAGGTACAGACTGCCCATGGCTTACTTTATGGTGGGGGTCAGCGTGTTCGGCTATAGCCTGATGATTGTCATTAGATCGTAAGTATGACCGTCTTCTTTACAGGTTTTTAATTTTCTTCATACAGACATCCTACTCCCACGGCCACTCTGTGCCCACTTACCTTCTTGTGGGGGATTTAGACAGAAAAAAAAATAAAGCAAAGGCAGATTGTTGTATGTGGTATAAAAGACAAACAGAGTAATGTGGGAAGTTCTGTGAAATGGGATAGAAACTCCTTTAGATGAGGCTGAGAACTGCCAGCCATGCTGAAAGTCTGGGGCACAGCATTTTAGACAAAAGAGGAGCATGTGCAAAGGCCCTGAGGTAGGAAGGAGCCTAGTGAATTCCAGGAACTGCCAAAAGGCCACTGTGGTTGTATGGTACTGAGTAAGGTAAGACTGGAGAAGTGTGCAAGACCTGTGTTTGCTTTCCCCAGAGCTCAGCTTTTTCTAAAAAACTCTTCTGTTCCTCTCTTCCTCTAGCTTGCATGTGGGAATCCAGCCTGGTACTTACCATGATGCTAGAGGCCCAGCGCATGATTAAGTGGTGCACATGTAGGGTCCCCTAGGCCTAGCCTGCCATCAGGGCCATGTCCGCTGCCCTGCGACACCCCGACGCTCTGTGGACGCTGCCGGCACCCTGCGTCGCTCCCAGCTCACGCCCTTCCCCTGTGTGCTGCCCGCCCCCCCCCGCCCCTGCCCCCCCCACCTCACCCTGGGCCTTGTGCACCCCCGCCCCTCCCCCCACAGTGGGAGCACCTCCACTCGCCACCTGGGGACCCATGCAGCACTCCCCCACTCCTACCCGCCAGACACCCATCCCCCGTGCCCTCTTCTATGCAAGCCGAGAGTCCCAGCCCGCGACAGGTGCTCCATGCACCTCCTGGTGACCGGTGGCTTGGTTGTGACACCATTACAGCATCATACAGGTCTTTTATGATATAGATAAACAGTAAGCCTAAATGAACGTATGGTGTCCACATTGGCCCCAACTCTCAATGGTCTCAATGGTCAGAAGTGGACTTGGTTCTTAATTATGTCTGTGGTTCTTAATTCATACTTTCTAAAGAACATTTTGACCCATCCGGTGAACTGCCTTCTTCTTAGTCAGGGGACCCCAATCAGTAAAGGCTGGTGCAGGGTGGGGTCACAGTCGCCTACACACCTGACCACCAGGGCTCACCACCCTTCGGCAGGGCCACAAAGGGTCACTTCTCCCAGAAGAGCAGGGGTAGCTGAGTCTGAGAAGAGGAGTAGCGAACTCTCCAAGCCTGGTTAGAATCCTAAAGGGAAGTGCTGCCGGTCATGAGAGCCTGCCCAGTACACAACAGTGACCATGAGGAGATACGTGGCTGCCCAGCTTTATCAAGCAACAGGGAGGAAAAACACACAAAAAAAACAAGGAGACAGGCTTAGGTTTATTCTTAGCCTCATGTGGTTACGTTTTTCCCTGCAATTATCCCAGATAAGTATAAGGATATGAAATGTTTCCCTGATGAACCAAAAAGCTAACTAAGCCGACCAAGCCCCTAAAATAGCAAATCCCAAAAACCAACACATAGAATTAGAGAGAGTGCACCCTCACCCCCCACACCCTCTCCCCCCCCCCCCCCCGTGTCTGATAGAGTTCCTGCTCTGAATTTTTCGATTCCCACAGAGCTGACCTCCAGAGAGACTCTACAAAGAACGGTGGGATGAAATATGTAGGTAACAAGGCAGGTCCAAGGTGCTTTAAGAAAAGGATGCCTGTGTTACCTGGGTGCAGTACCAACTGTCTCAGGCTTATTGGATTTTACATCAGAAAAAATACATTTTCTATTGAAGAAAATAGATACGTTAGAAGAGGCCGTTTCTCTGTGAGAACAGAGTTCTAAAACATGTGCAGGCAAATCAAGCCATAGGAAATCAGACATTGGGGCAAAAAGCATGGTTAAGTGTCCTGCAGGCTTCTAATTACACAACTGACACCATAGATGCTCACAGGGGACTCTGAATTTGAAGGGAAGAGCAGGTGTCCCCATCAAATCTTTCTTGGCCCGAGTACCTGCATGGTTCGTTCCCTCCATCAGATGTCGGCTACCTGTGCCCATGAATGGCTCGGGCCAAGGTTCACACGGGCTGGCACAGTACAGACAGGGCAGATGTAACAACAGTGCTGTGCACCCTACAGGATGGCCAGCAACACCCAGGGCGGCACCAGCGAAGGGGAGAGTGATAACTTCACATTCAGCTTCAAGATGTTCACCAGCTGGGACTACCTGATCGGCAATTCAGAGACGGCTGACAACAAATATGTGTCCATCACCACCAGCTTCAAGGTAGCCACCCCGGGCAGTTCCCACTTCCTAGGGCAGCGGTTCTCAACCTGTGGGTCGTGACCCCTTTGGGGGTCGAACAACCCTTTCACAGGGGTCGCCTAAGACCATCGGAAAACACATATATAATTACATATTGTTTTTGTGATTAATCACTATGCTTTAATTATGTTCAATTTGTAACAATGAAAATACGCTAAAAGTATAAAATATTGCTGAAAGAGATTTGAAAACTCTAAATAAATGGAGAGATATACCATCCTCATGGATTAGGACAGGGGTCATCAAACTATGGCCCAGGGTTCAAATCCAGCTGCTGCCTATTTTTCTAAATAAGATTTTATTGAAACAAAGCCATGCCCATACATTTATATCTTCTCTGTGGTTAATGTCATGCTACAAAGCATAGCTGAACAGTTGTAAGAGAGACCATGTGGCCTGCAAAGCCCAAAGGATTTCCTATCTGGCTTTTTATTTTTAAAAAGTTTGGCCAGAACTTTTTTATAGAAAAAGCCAGCCTCTAGATTAGAAGACTTAATAATAAGAATCAATTTTAATCTATTTGATCTATAGATTTAAAACAATCCCAATCAGTTACTGGAATTTCTCTGGTCCTTAGTATCTGGGATATGGGTAATAATAGTAATGTCTCTATTGGTTTGTTGTTGAGATTAAGAGGGAAAATGCATGGGAAGTGTACACATCTGGTACATGGTAATTATTTAATAAATCTAAGCTTCTGTCATTGCGTGGACCAGAATAACAGTAACAGCAAAATGTGTTTTCTTTTCCTTTATTTTTAAAATGGTTTTATTGGTTTTAGAGAGAGGGGAAGGCAGAGGAAGGGAGAGAGAAGGAGAGAGGGAGAGAGGGAGAGAGAGAGGGAGAGGGAGAGGGAGAGGGAGGGAGGGAGAGAGAGAGAGAGAGAGAGAGAGAGAGAGAGAGAGAGAAACATCAATGTGAGAGAAACATCAACTGATTGCCTCTTATATGCACCTCGACTAGGGACTGAACCCCACCCTGGGCATGTGCCCTGACTGGGAATTGAACTGGCAACCCTTTGGTGCTCCCGATGAAGCTCAATCAACTGACCCACACTGGCCAGGGTTTTCTTAAAGGAAAGAACTAATTCTCCACAGGGCAACAGTGCTTAATATCACCGCTCTATATTACTTCACTTATAGAAATCCAGAAAGGAGTCATCCCAGGAACCCAACCATGGTTCCTATTGGCTCCTGACCCTCCATTATTCACATCTCATTTTCACACATTAAGGAATCAATAGTGGATGAACAAGAAAGTAACAAAGAAGAAAATATTCACCTGACAAGATTTCTCCGTGTCCTGGCCAACTTCCTCATCATCTGCTGTTTGTGTGGGAGCGGGTACCTCATTTACTTTGTGGTGAAGCGATCCCAGGAATTCTCCAAAATGCAGAATGTCAGCTGGTATGAAAGGAATGAGGTAAGGAGGGCATCTCTATGGAAGTGAATATTAGGGGCAAATACTGAAATTACACTGGTTCCTACGCCGTTCAGCTAAAGACTTGATCTAGAAAGTGAAATTGCATCTCTTTCTAGTCTAGTAGTGCAAACATCTTGAACAAAGGGTCACCCATTAGGCTTCTGTAGCTAGATAGAACTGGGTTTAATTAGCATGTCAGTCAGGATAGCTTTTAAACACAGTTGTTAAAAAGGTGATCCTTTCCTCACAGCTCTATAGTTCCATATGTCATAAATTAAGTGTTTATTAATACATGGCTAGGTTTCTGGGCTCCCTTTTCCATTCCATTGATCTATTTGTATAATTCTGCACTAATAACACACTCATAAACCACAGCTTCAGTCCGAAGGCTGATGCTCTATCCACTGAGCCAAACTGGCTAGGGCAACCACAGCTTTATAACATGTCTTGATATCTGGTAGAGTGATTTTCTCATGGAGATCCACAATAAAACACATTAAAGTTTTATTGTGATTATATTGAATCCATAAATCTCTTTTGGAAATTTGACATCTGTGGTAGTTGGCAAATGGTTACAAATTCTTCCCATCCTTGTATGCACATTTCTTTGCAATGTGCTTTTCTAGCTCCTCCCACAAAGAGGTGGCATCTTTTTCCCCATCCCTTGAATCCAGTTGGGTTTGGCCATGTGACTTGCTTTAGCCAATGGGATAGTAGCTACTATATACAAGCAGACTTGAAAAGTGCTTGTGAATTGGAACTTGCTCTCTTGGGAATCCTGAGACCTCCATGATTTAAACAATTCCAGCCCGGCTGGTGTTGCTCAGTGGTTGAGCATCTACCTATGAGCCAGGAGGTCACGGTTTGATTCCAGGTCAGGGCACATGCCCTGATTGTGGGCTTGATCCCCAGTAGAGGGCATGCAGGAGGGCAGCCAATCAGTGATTCTCTCTCATCATTAATGTTTCTCTCTCCTCTCCCTTCCTCTCTCTGAAATCAATAAAAACATTTTCTTTTAAATTAACAATAAATAAGTCCAGACTAGCCTACTGAATAATGAGACATGGCCCAGTTATCTCAACACCCCAGGTGGTAGCCAGTCAACCACCAGACATGTGAATGAAGCCAACAACCATCAGCTGACCATAGATTCATGAATGAATCCAGGTGAGACAGCAGAACCATCTAGCTAAGCTCAGAATCATAAGCTTCTCGTCTTCCAGTCTCCTGAAATGATGTCAGCTATCACGGTGACTCTTACCTAGTTCACAGCTTTACAGAACCCAAAGCAGTGTCCCCTAGGTTAACTCATTTACTTCTCAAAAAAGGTTTGCTCGTTTTTTTTTTAATCAATACTAATAAGCAACAATCATGATGGCAACCAGTTGCAGAGCAGTTCTGATGTGTGGGACACATGCTAACTGCTCAGGGCATGTTGGTGCCTTCGCCAGGTTCACACAGCAAGTTCTGGAGACCCCAGGGCATCTCCAGAGGCAGAGGAGGTGACAACAAGGAGAAGGAGATGCAGGGCCCTCAGGGTGCAGAGATTGTGACCAACCAAGTGATGTTGATGAGGCAAGTAACCCAGGCTTTGCTGATCTCTCAGGTTGAAATTGTGATGTCCCTGCTTGGGATGTTTTGTCCCCCTCTGTTTGAAACGATCGCTGCCCTGGAGAACTACCACCCACGCATTGGGCTGAAGTGGCAGCTGGGACGTATCTTTGCACTCTTCCTGGGGAATCTCTACACGTTCCTCTTGGCCCTGATGGATGACGTCCACCTCAAGGTAAAGACCACAAACTCCCCCCAGTCCCTGGTGCCCACCAAATTTCCTTGTTTAGATATAATACTCTCGTGATGCATGTGTCATATCAGTTAAGTAAATTTTGGAAAGCTCAGAAAAATAAAATGAACAACAAATATCCCAGAATATGACCCAAGACAACCACCATTAACCATTTTGCTGCAGTTCTTCCCTGTCTTTTTCTTAGGTTGTCTTTTTTCACATCTTGTACATGTCAATTGGTACTCAATATTTTATCTGCAGCCTTTCCCATATGGTTTCATAGCTGCCATAAGTGTTTGCCAGCCAAGTAAGTGTCCGCTGAGATGATATGTCATAATTGACTTAACCTTTCATCATTGCTCACTGAATGGTTATGGAGCCCTCTGCGTCAGGTCCTCAGGGAACAGCAGAGAGTGGAACACAGTCCTGTTCCAAGGGCATTCACCCTCTGGGCCAGGAGACAGGCTCATCTGCAGGGTATGCTTCACTGAGGCAAGCCCAGGGCAGCACTGCAGTGCATAGGAGGGGCTCCAGCACCCCCTGAGGAATCCTAGCAGAGACTGGAAAAAGCAGGGGGAACAGCTGGTGCAAATAGAGAGCTGCAGGAAGGCTGAACAGAGTGGAGGGGGAGAAGTGAAAAATGAAACTGGGGAAGGCCCAGGTGATGAGGCTCCTCCTCTTTTCCCCTCCCTCCTCATTGTTGAGCTGCAAGAATTTTTTCCTGAGGTTAACAGGGAAGCTATAAGAAGGTTCTAAGCATGGAAGTAATTGAATCTGGCCCTTGCCCATTGCTCCATCCTCATCTCTGGCTTCCCTCCTACTCCAAAAGACTGCTCCACCCTCCTAAACCTCACATTTCCTCCTCAGAGCAAACTTCTCTCTCTCCACCCTTCTCCCCATGTTTGACTAGTTGAGTAATCCTCCCTGAGGTTTAGGCTCAGATCTCTTTGTCTCCCCAGGAAGTCTTCTCTGGCTGCCATTGTCTGATGTGAACTTTCTCGATCCTCAGAGAAAATTTTCCATAGCTCTTATCACTCTACTAGAGGCCTGGTGCACAAATTCTTGAACCAGTGGGGTCCCTCGCCCTGGCCTGTGGGATTGGGCTGAAAGCAGCTCTCCAACATCCCCCAAAGGGTCCTGGATTGCGAGAGGGTGCAGGCCAGGCTGAGGGACCCCACCAGTGCACAATCGGGGCCGGGGAGGGATGCAGGAGGTTGGCCAGCTGGGGAGGGACTGCAGGAGGGCTCCAGGGTTTGTCTGGCCCATCTTGCTCAGTCCCGATCAGCTGGACCCCAGCAGCAAGCTAACTTACCAGTCAGAGCGTCTGCCCCCTGGTGGTCAGCACATGTCATAGCGAGCAGTTGAGTGGCCTTAGCATATCATTAGCATATTACACTTTGATTGGTTGAATGGATGACCAGACGACTGGACACTTAGCATATTAGGCTTTTATTATATAGGACTAGTGGCCCAGTGCACAAAATTCATGCACAGGGTGGATGTCCCTCAGCCAGGCCTGTACCTTCTCCAATCTGGGACCCCTCAGGGGATGTCGGACTACCGGTTTAGGCCCAATCCCACCAGCAGTCAGACATCCCTCTCGCAATCCGGGACTGCTGGCTCCTAACCACTCACCTGCCTGCCTGCTTGCCCCCAACCGCCCCCCGACCAGCCTGATCACCCCCAACTGCCCTCCCCTCCTGGCCTGATCGCCCCTAACTGCCTCTGCCTCAGCCCCGCCACCATGGCTTTGTCCAGAAGGACGTCCAGAAGGTCTCCTGGTCTAATTAGCACATTGCCCTTTTATTAGTATAGATTCTATAACTGTTTGTCCATCTCTGTCACTTATGAGACTGTGAACTTTCTGAGGAATGCTCCATCTCTGGTTCACTTCTGTGTCATCACTGCCTCATATGTCCAGAATAGACCCTGAATCAATTATTCTCAAAAGAAGAATGAATGATTGGATGGATGGATGGAAGATAACTTCATGGAAAAGACCCAAGGACTTTGGTCAATTGCCCCCCTCTTCTGTTTAGATTTGGGGGGACTCCATTGAGGGGTAGGGCAGATATGAGGTGGTAAGATTGTGGCATGTGCTGGCTTTAGTTGTTGTTCCTGTGGAAACAGTTGGGCCGTCCCTGGTTCCTTCCAACCCCGCATCTCCATCTTCTGTTCCAGCTTTCTAATGAAGAGAAAATAAAGAACATCACTCACTGGACTCTGTTTAACTATTACAACTCCTCGGGTTGGAACGAGAGTGTCCCCCGGCCACCCCTGCACCCTGCTGACGTGCCGCGAGGCTCTTGCTGGGAGACAGCCGTGGGCATTGTGAGTAGCTGTGCTCTCTTGAAAAGTCATCCCTGTCCTCAATTATTTTTACTCTTTTCTTGATGTTTCCATTTTTAAGCCACCAAAATGTCCAGCGAGTATTTCTTAGGAAAGTTCTACTTTTTCACTTTCCCATTTTTTCAATATCCATATATTTCTCTATATGCTTCATTCATTAATCTAATTTTTTACTTTATTTAGAGTTTTACTGTAGATTTCACTGCAAGGTTCTCCACCTGGAGAACAAAGACTCCTAAAAATTGGATTCAGGAATTGTGTGTATGTGCATCTGTGCATTTTTCTGTAAAGAGAATTAATGGTTTTTATTAGAGACTCAAAAATTAACAACTGCCATTTCCCTTTATCCACTTTTACCACCATTTCTGTAAGTTGCACAGGGCAGACTTTAAAGCCTAGTGTTCTTGGCCTTCCTACGCAGAACTTAAAATATTCACAAGTCACACAGGTCAGCTGCCTTCTCTTCCTCAATTCCATCTCTCTGCATGGGGTTTCTCTTCATCAGCCACCCCACTGAGATGCAGAGTGTATTACCTTTCCATGGGTCCCCTGAAGAATCCACTCACATAGAGCATCAAACAACCGTGTTATTAACTGAGGGTGATGAAGTACAATGAAAGAGGGAATTACATCACACATTCCATTGAATGCTGCCTACAAGTTCACCACCTGCAAATCCCGCAGGGAAAAGATCTGTTTCTTGCCCATGGAGATCCTGAGGGCCTTTTCTTCCCACCTCCTTCATGGAGAGCTCAGACTCACCATCTCTTCCTCCTCCAGTCCAGATTCCCATGTTCTTCAAATCTTCCCCGTCTTCAAGGTGTAGAGCCACTGAGCTTCCCCAGCTTCTGCATTCAACTCATCACAATATGTAACAGAGAAAGAATCTTCAAGTCAATAAAACCAATCCTCTTTAGGAGGCCATACAGAGTTCGTTACCTACATGATTCTTTTTAAATATTCTGCTATGGAGTCTCTCATTTCCTGCCCCACATCCTTGCGGGGAGTCTCTCTTGCCCTCCTCCCTCAATGCCCATCACTGTTCCCATCAGTAATAAAAGTTTGTATCTTTCTGAGCTAGTTGATAATGATGGGTTTGAGGCATTATGTCCTCCACCACCTCCAGCCCGGGCCCCAAAGCATCACTTTGCAGAGTGGAGACCTGATACATGCTGGGTTGTCTATTACTTAAACATAAACCTGAATTCTTACTGAGGAATAACCCTGAAAATTCATCAGCTGTTCATCCAGCAAAAATTTATTAATTAATTTGAGGATATAAAAATGAATAAAGCAGACCCTGTACTTTCTAGGAATTCCAAGTTCACTAAATGTCTTAAAGTTTGTGATATTATCTGGTAGATCTTTAAATTTTCCCCCAAAAGTAATACATTTTTGCCTCTTTTGCTATGTGCCTCTGTGAAAAACCTGCATTATTTTTTCTACATAACCAGAAAAAACCTTTAACCAGAGGTAAAGAAAACCAGGTGTTGTCCCTGATGACAATGATCAGATTCAGTCTTAGCTGGGGCAGCTGGTATTTCAGAGCAGGTGGGGAAAGTAAGGGGCAAGCCTTCAGATCCTGTATCTGTGCTGATAACTGCCAAGCATTGGGCATTACCAGTGTGCCAGGCAATTTGCATACATAATCACTAAGCTTCCCATTAACCCTGCAAGGTTAGTATTATTAACTTCAAGAGGTTCAGAGACTATTTCAAAGCAATACAATTAGTAATTATAGAGCTAAGACCTATGTAAGAATGTTTCAAAGCCTGATCTTTGCTCTGCACCACCACCACTGTGCCCCCAAATTCAGAGGATCACAGAGAAGAATGCAGGTGGGTGGGGGAGAGTTTGCATGGCTGCAGTCAGTTGGGAGAGGTGGGCAAGGGCCAACCCTGACCAGCCCTTCCTCTGTGCTCCTCCTTGCAGGAATTCGTGAGGTTGACAGTGTCCGACATGCTGGTAACATACATCACCATCCTGGTGGGGGACTTCCTGAGGGCGTGTTTTGTCCGGTTCATGAACTACTGCTGGTGCTGGGACCTGGAGGCTGGATTTGTACGTCACCGTTTCACAGCTATTCCGCAGAAAGTTGTTTGAACATCCCCTTCTGATAGAGTCACAGGCATCCTGTGCGTTTCTTTAGATGCTTAATGCCAGTCTCTGCTCTGTGAAGTAGGAAAGTATTTACTGTGCATTTCCTTTAAGTGTTTACCTGCCTTTTCCTAATGAAATTAACAATTGAAATTCTTATCTGGAAAATGGAGGCGTTTGGCCCTGGGAAAGGTGGACCACACACTTCATTGCTGAGCAGAGAAATGCCGAAGCAGCACCGATTCTCACTAGGGAAGACAAAGAACGCTGGGCTTCGAAGTCCACACTGTGCAAGCTGCAGGAACAGAGTGAAAGTGATAAGAGGAAATGGTAGCTCCTAATTTTTTAAAATATATCTTTTCTTGATTTCAGAGAAGAAGGGAGAGGGACAGAGAGATAGAAACATCAATGATGAGAGAGAATCATTAATCAGCTGCCTCCTGCACATCCCACACTGGGGATCAAGCCCACAACCGGGGCATGTGCCTTGAACAGGAATCGAACCTTGACCTCCTGGTTCATAAGTTGACCCTCAACAACTGAGCCACGTCAGCTGGGCATGGCAGCTCCTAATTTTTGAAACTCTAATGAAATCCTAGAATGTGGCAGGGCAGATGTGGACATGAATGTTTCAGAAATTCCTGAAACACACCACGAACACAGTAACCATTGGTTCTGTCTTCTGGATTGTGCTTTGACTAACCTCTTTGATTCTCATTCCTCCCCTGGCTATTCTTCTTCCCCATCTACCTGGGAGACTGCTCATTCTAAATGTGTCATTTCCTCTCTCCAGTGGCCTTCTATGATCTGGCAGAGCCTAAGGCCCCATCTCTCCTGTGAGTCTCTACCAAACCCCTCACTTGCCCACCCAGTGGTCACTGGTCTTGGGAGGGACCTTCCCCTTAACTGAGCTCCAACTTTTGTTACTATGTCATCCTCATCCTCGCCGGCAGCAGGGTACCTGGCCCAGGTAAGGGCCCAAGTATAGGTATCTGTCATATCTTTTTTTAGTCACCAGCCACAGTTTACACAGGCCTACTCAACTCCTGCTCAGTGAGGAAAACTTCGTAATCTTATCTGAGAACAAGGGTGCAAGAACCTTGTGCTCAAAAAAGATGGCATCTTTATGTCATGACATTGCTCTCAAATTAATTTATTAAGTTCAACAAAATCTCAAAATTATACTAAAGTTCATTTGAAAACTAATCTTGTGAAAATAACCTGGAAAATAATTAGAACAGTAGAATGAAAGGGACTAGACCTACCCTTATATTAAAACATACTCTAGTCCGGTTTGGCTCAGTGGATAGAGCCTAGACCTGAGGACTGAAATATCCCGGGTTTGATTCTGGTCAAGGGCACATACATTGGTTGCAGGCTCCATCCCTGAGCCCATGTGTGGGAGACAACCAATCAATGTGTCTCTCTCACATCTCTCTCTCTCTCTCTCTCTCTCTCTCTCCCTCCCTCCCTCCCTCCCTCCCTCCTTCCCTTCCATTCTCTATAAAAACCAATGGAAAAATATCCTCAGGTGAGGATTAACAACAACAACAAATAAAGTCATTTCTTTAAAAAACACTCTGAAGCTATAGAAACTAAAACTGTATTAGGGAATGGACAAACTTATCAATGGATAGAATAGAAAGTCTAGAAATAGGTACAATCAATATGGGAATTTAATTAATGATACAGGGAGTCTTTCCAACCAGTGGGGAAACAAAGAATTATATAACAAATGGATTGAGACAACTGGATAACCATAGGAAGGGGAACTATATCTCATTCATTTTACCTAAATAAATAAATTGCAACAGAATCAAAGTTTTAAACATCAAAAAATGAAGTGATAACTTTCTAAAAGAAAGCATAGCTATATATATAAAAGCCCAATCCGCTAAGTGTCCAACCGGTCGACCGGTCGCTATGACACACACTGACCACCAGGGGGAAGACGCTCCAACCAGTAGGTTAGCTTGCAGCTGAGGTCCAGCCGATCAGCACTGGGCGAGAAGGCCAGGCATGCCCTGGAGCCAACCTCCCATGGTCCCTCCCTGGCGTCTAAAATATTTCTTCTAATCAATTTCCTTTCAAATGTGTATGAATCTGTGCACTGGGCCTCTAGTATAATATAAAACTTATGTTGGGATGAGGCAGATTTTTCTAAGCAAATACAAAACCCAATAGATAAAAAGTTTTTTTAATATTTTAAAATGTTAAATTGTAAATTCCCAAGATTTAACCTTCATGTGTTTGGATTTGTACGTACTTCCTCCTTTGATCCATGCTTGCCTGACCTTCTTTTTTCCTTCTCTTAACTTCTCATTCCTCCTCCTCTCATTCCTGTAACCTGTTATCTCCACTACTGGAAGGCAAATTGGGAAGCAGGTTTAACCATGTTTCATGAGGACCCCGACTCCCCAGTGCTCACAAATTTGTATTCTTTCAAATACTTCACAGATCTCCCAAACTCTGAAAATCTGAGTCAGCCTGAAAATATGTATCTAGCTAAGCCTTTTCTTTTCCATGAATGCTCTACGACTAGAGAATGATGAGAAGGAGAAAAGAGAATTAGTGGGATGATTTACTTTGTTTTTTGTTTTTTAAACTTCCTTCTCAAAGTCCTCGTTTAATTATTTGCATTCTCATTATTTATTAGAATTACTCCTTGATTATAATTTCTGATAAGATCATTGGTAAAATGTTCTCATGGGGGCCAGGGTCCTCTCAAGAGTACACAGTCAGCCCACAGGCCTTAAATGGTAAAAATTCTCACATTTTATTCTTGAAAAAGACATTGAAAAAAGTTTCAACTCTGAGAACTTCAAACTATTTCTTTAATTGAGGGGACACCCTGTATGTTAAAGAAGCAGACCCTGAATCAACAGTTCCTCTCTCTTTGGGATGGAGAGGCCCCGGCTTGGCCAGTGGCTGGTAGTAATGTCTGGCTGACACCATCTAACATGTTTCTCTCTCTCTACCCCCCGCCACCCTCCTTTATCTCTCGGCAGCCTTCATATGCTGAGTTTGATATTAGTGGAAATGTGCTTGGTTTGATCTTCAACCAAGGCATGATCTGGTGAGTTACCCAGTTCATCTGGGGATCATCTCACTTGGGTAGTCAGAAAACTGGAATCTCAGGCTTAGCCTCTGAACTAGCTGGGAGAGGCTAGAGCTCCCCACTTCCATGTGAAAAACAGGGGGCTGGACTAGGTGAGAACCAGCAGTGTCTGCCCACCCCTGTGCTCTGGTGGGCACAGTGAGGGAAGAAGAGAAGAGGTGGAGAGAGAAGGAAAACAGAAAGAAGAGGGGGGCAGGGGAAGGACAGCGGGAAGAAGGCAGAAAGGAAAAAGTGGGGAGGGGAGGGAAGTGAAAGGGAGGAAAGAAAGAAGGAGAGAAGGAGGGAGATAAATGAACTAAGGAACTTCTTCCTCTGAGGGAGTTAGAGGAGGTTGTATAACTTCAGCCAAAGACTTTCAAGATGCCAGTGGCTCAGTGCAAGTCATTGTCCAATTCTCTTAATTTGAGAAGTTTTCAAATACTTTTCTGAGCAGTAATGTTATTTTAGGGAGACCATGGAGGAACGGACGGGAAGCTATATAATTTGTTAGATGCCTGGTGCTGAGGCAATAATGCTCGGAGTGTCTCCTTCAGAGGAATGAATGGCTATGGTCTGGTGATAAATGTCCTGGTTAAATGGGGGGCCCCTTCCCTTGGGACCTACAGAGAAGGCGAGGCCTCCTCCCCCTAACCCATCAATCCCATTTCCTTCTGTCACCCTTCCCTGGCCTCTCCTGCTGCCAGGCCAACCTGGTGTGTGTTTCTGCCCCTCCAGGATGGGCTCCTTCTATGCTCCAGGACTGGTGGGCATCAACGTGCTGCGCCTGCTGACCTCCATGTACTTCCAGTGCTGGGCGGTGATGAGCAGTAACGTGCCCCACGAACGCGTGTTCAAAGCCTCCCGATCCAACAACTTCTACATAGGCCTCCTGCTGCTGGTGCTCTTCCTCAGCCTCCTGCCAGTGGCCTACACCATCATGTCCCTTCCGCCCTCCTTTGACTGCGGGCCATTCAGGTGCACAGCCTTGGTTGCATAAGAGAAGCTCCCCCGCCCCCAGGCAGTCTGCTCAGAAAGCAGTGGCTCAGAATTCCAGTTCTGGTGTCACATCGGCCTGCGAAAGGCCATGGAGCTTGGGGCAAATCATGAGTGCTGCTCAGCAGTTTTCTGCAGGATGGAAATGCCCTGTGTCTGCACGATCCAATAGGGTAGCCACCAGCCATGTGGCTGCTGAACACTTGAAATGAGGACCAAGACACTGACTTTCTAATTTGCTTTCATTTGAATTAATTTTAATAATCACCCCAGATGGCTAATGGCTGCCATATTGGACAGCATAGTTCTGACCTTTTAACATATGGATAAATAACGTAACAGGGATGGGGGTGGGGGGGAGGGGGGAGGCGGTATTCTGAAGATGAAATGACCATATACTGGTACAGTGTTGACAAGCGCCATTCAAGGGTGAAGCAGCTACGGAGACTCTTGACTGGGGCTCCATGTTTTGCAGAGCATTTGCCAGCACTGTGGGTTCAGGGTATATGTCAGACTAGTTTGGGAGACTGGACATTGAATAAAGAGATCAGTAATTATACAAGGAGGTACATTGAGAAATCTGTGCATCTACTGCTCTCTTTCCAAATGTGAGACCTTCTGGAAACAAAGCCCTCTCTCTACTCCATAAAAAGGAGTCTGTGGTTAAAGCCATTTGGAACATGCTGACTCTTCTATCTGCCACCTTCTCACTTAGAAATGCCTGATGCAGTTCCTTTATTAAAGGCTTGGAGGAATCATGCAATAAGATAAGATGTGCACCCTAATGTTTCTATCCTTTTTTTTAACTGATTTTTTACAGAGAGGAAGGGAGAGGGATAGAGAGTTAGAAACATCGATGAGAGAGAAACATCGATCAGCTTCCTCCTACACACCCGCACTGGGGATGTGCCTGCAACCAAGGTACATCCCCTTGACCAGAATCAAACCTGGGACCCTTCAGTCCGCAGGCCGACGCTCTATCCACTGAGCCAAACCGGTTAGGGCTAATGTTTATATCCTTATTGGCCACAGACCTTTCTTCATGTAGCCCATCCAGGGCCGGGAGTAGGGTGAGGTGCCAACCCTGCATTTGCACGAGCCTCAGAGTGAATACCTCCTTAAATTGTGCCCCCCAGAGCCTCACCCGCCTCACTCCAGTCCCTGCCCTGCCTACTAGTGTGGATCAACACACTTTGGGAAATGCTGCTCAGTTTATAAAGGACTTAGCTAGATACAGCCCTGTAGTTAGTGCCCCACAGTGAGTGTCATGGGAGCTCAAAGGAGAGAGGAGCAGGATTGCTCACAACAGACTATAATCTGGCTGACCAGAGGCTCAGACAGAAGGAAAGGGGGGCTAGATGTAGAGTAGACGGCCTGAATGCCAGGCTGAAGGTAGAACCACATGGCACAGGTGGTGGAAGCCGTCCTGAGCAAGGTTTGGAGGACTGGGCTCTGGGTGCAAATGCCAATGCCCCTTTGCTGAGGCTGCCCGCCTGTCCCCAGGCAGGAGGCCCGTGAATGAGCCTGTGCCATGCCAGGCCCTCACCATCTGCCCCACCCTGCTTCATCTGCTACCCTGAGAGGCCCTGGCAGCCTCCACCCAGCTGGCAGGGGAAGGGACCTGAAAATGGAACTCAGCAGGAAACATGGTTGCCACCCCCTTCCTGTCACTCCTCTGATCAAAACCCATCAACGGTTGGAACATTCATCCCATAGATTTTTTCATAGTTTCCTCTCACTTGCTTCAGGTCTTTATTCAAAGGTCATCTTTTCAGTGAGGCCTTTCCTGGAGACCCTAAGGAAAATGCCACACACACACACACACACACACACACACCATTGTTTCTGCTTATTCTATCTCCTTACTAACATCTACATGCCATTCCTTCTGCCTATTTATCTAGTTTGTTGTCTGTCTCCTCCACCAGGACATAAGCTCCATAAGGGTGTGATTTTGCTTCCCTTTTCACTGCTTTATACCCACTGTCTAGAAAAGAACACTCAGTCAATGCTTAAACTAGACCCTTCACTTCACGGAAATTCACTTTTACAAGGAGGGACTCGGGGTTTAGATCAGACCCAGACAAGCAATATAAATAAATGAAATGGGCAGCGTTGCACGGCATATAGTTAAAAATAGGGGTGGGTAAACTGTAGCCCATGGACCAAATCCAGACCACCAACCTGCTTTTATAAACACAGTTTTATTGGAACACGGCCACACCTGTTGGCTTACATATACTCTACGGCTGCTTTCTCCATACCACAGCAGGAGTGAGTAATGCCAACAGAGACCTTCTGGATCACAAAACCTAAAATCTTTATTATCTATCTCTTTTCAGAAAAGAATTGCCAGCCCTCTGATTTAGAACATAGATTCTAGAACAGGGGTGGGCAAACTTTTTGACTCGAGGGCCACAGTGGGTTCTTAAACTGGACCGGAGGGCCGGAACAAAAGCATGGATGGAGTGTTTGTGTGAACTAATATAAATTCAAAGTAAACATCATTACATAAAAGGGTACGGTCTTTTTTTTTTTTTTTTAGTTTTATTCATTTCAAACGGGCCGGATCCGGCCCGCGGGCCGTAGTTTACCCACGGCTGTTCTAGAACCAGCTCTGTCAATTGCCAGCTGGGTCATCCTGAGCAAGTTTCTTAGCTCTCTATACCACAGGTTCATGCCTATAAGATGGAAGTAACAGTAGGGCCTACCTCATAGGGCTGTTTTGAGGATTTAGTGTGTTAGTACTTAGAGGAGTGTACAAGTCTATAGTAAGGCATATAAGCAAGTTTGTTAAGCCTGAGCCCTGACCAAGTTGGGGGTAGCTGGCACTCATCACAATGCTATGAGGTAAGAGATATTATCTACACCAGGGATCAGCTAAGCTTTTCTGTAAAGAGCCTGATAGTAAAAAATCAAGAGGCACCATGAGGTCATCCATCACGTCAGCCTTTAGAGAACTATTCCCAGGCATGGGAAGCTGTGTCGGTCCCATAGCTATATTACAGGCAATGTTCTCCCATGAGAGTACAGGGGAAAGCCCATAAGATGTCAGACGCAGAAGGCCAATGTAGTTTGAGAAGTTGTGAGCTCACTGACCTGGCTATAATCCTGAGACAAAAGGGCAGCCCCTGGGGGGCATTTTTATTTGCAGTCCATTAGGGGCAGATCTGTGGTTCTTCCGGCTCAGTAGTGAGCAGCAGCTTTGGGAGGGGCGTGCACACAGTCGTGTGCTGTGTGAGCTTTGCAGCAAGCTGTAATGTGTCCTCTTCTTCCCAGTGGGAAAAACAGAATGTATGACGTCATCCAAGAGACCGTTGAAAATGATTTTCCAACTTTCCTGGGCAAGATCTTTGCGTTCATCGCCAATCCAGGCCTGATCATTCCAGCCATCCTGCTGATGTTGTAAGTTAGCCAAGGCCCCTGGCTCTGCCTCATGGAAACCTCCCCTTCACAGTTGAAACTTCCTTAGCAGATCCTTCTTTCTAGACCTCGTCGTCTGGATGTCCCAGAAGCAGATCCTGAGACAAAGATTCAAATGCAAGTAGTTTTTTGGGGAAGAGAGTAGGGAAGACAAACAGAAGGGACAGGAAGCTGCTTTATTATCATTGGGATGATGTTAGTCCTGCTGGCGAATCCTGGAAAACAGTGTGCTTCAGAGTTACCCCACTGAAGGGCAGGGATCTGGGGCATTTGCACACCAGCTCCCATCAGTCGCTGGTTGAATGCTGCTGGGAATCTCGGGAGGGGAGAGGCGTTGGTTCATTGCCCAGCAATTCGGGCCAGCTATATTCCCAGGGAGAATGGTTTCTGTGCCGGGAGGCTGCAGGGAGAGCTCCAGGCACAGAGGTAAAGGTACTGGCAGCTGCAAGTTTTCAGGGAGCATATTGAAAGATAGGGGCCAAAGAATACGGGTGGGTGCTGACAGTGTCTGTAACACCCTCCTAAACATGTACTAGAAATACCAAAGACCTCTGGCTCTGCGTCACTGAGAAACCTTAGGGACTGGTTCAGCCTGTCCCTGCAGGGTCCATGGGACTTCTCCACAGAGCATCCTGTGCCTAAAACATCATTCATCACTATCCCTCTCAAAGACTGAGAAACCCCTGAGGATGGTGGGTGGGTCTGAGGATGTCTGTATCTCCAACACCAGCCCCACGCCTAGGGCATAGTAGGAAAACAATGAAAGCTTGTGGAAGGACCAGGGGAAGGAAGGAAAAAGAAGACAGGAAGCTAGAGCCCTGAATTTGAATTACCTCATCAAAAATATACTAGGAGGTCGGGACGGCCCCGGTGAGGTCAGGACAGCCCTGGTGAGGTTGAAACGGCCCTGGTGAGGTCGGGACGGCCCTGGTGAGGTTGAAACGGCCCCGGTGAGGTAGGGACAGCCCCGGTGAGGTTGAAACTGCCCCAGTGAGGTCGGGACAGCCCCGGTGAGGTCAGGACAGCCCTGGTGAGGTTGAAACGGCCCTGGTGAGGTCAGGACAGCCCTGGTGAGGTTGAAACGGCCCTGGTGAGGTCGGGACGGCCCTGGTGAGGTTGAAACGGCCCCGGTGAGGTAGGGACAGCCCCGGTGAGGTTGAAACTGCCCCAGTGAGGTCGGGACAGCCCCGGTGAGGCTGAAACAGCCCCGGTGAGGTCGGGACGGCCCTGGTTAGGTTGCAATGGCCCCGGTGAGGTTGAAACGGCCCCAGTGAGGTAGGGACAGCCCCGGTGAGATTGAAACAGCCCCGGTGAGGTCGGGACGGCCCCGGTGAGATTGAAACGGCCCCGGTGAGGTCGAGACGGCCCCAGTGAGGTTGAATCGACCCCGGTGAGGTCGGCATGGCCCCGGTGAGGTTGAAACGGCCCCGGTGAGGCTGAGATGGCCCCAGTGAGGTTGGGACTGCTCCAGTGAGGTTGGGACAGATAATGGGGACCAGTACAGACTGATGAACAGGGGTAGATGCAGAGGCAGAGCAACATTGAACAGACTGTCAAACTACAGTGGGAAGCCTGGGGAGGGTTTGGGGGGGGATTAAGAGATCAACCAAAGGACTTATATGCATGCATATAAGAATAACCAATGGAGACAAGACACGGGGGGGGGGGGGGGGTAGGGGCCGGGGGAATGTCAAGGGGGGGAAAAAGGAGACATATGTAATACTCTTTGTAATACTTTAAGAAATAAAAATTATTAAAAAAAAATATATATATATATATACACACACACTAGGGAAAATATTAGGGTTTTTTTTATAAATATCTATTTTTGGCATGTGTTTTTTAAAATTATGAAGTATTCCTAACATACAGAAAAGAACAACCATGTACGGGGTCACAAATTTAGATGTTCATATCTAGCAATATTTGCTTCAGATCTGTCTCTTTAAGAGAAGCAAAATGTTACAGATACACTTCAAGCTCTCCCCAATCCTTTTCTCTTCCTCCCTCTCCAAAGGTAACCGCTATTTTAATTAGCTTTAATCATTCTCATACTTATTTTGGTACTTTCATCATGTGTGTATGTACTATTGTTTTCTGAGTTTAAAATGTTTTCATGAATGGTCATACTACATAGCTTTCTTCACTCAACATTATGTTTAGAAGATTTATCCATGTAGATACATGAGCATATATTTTAATATTGCTATATGTTCCATTGCATGAATGAATGGACCAGTTTATTCATTACTCTGCATAGACATAGTTAGGTTGTTTCTACATTTTTGCTCTTGCAAATGTGCTCCTGGTACATATATGTCTCCATGTGAGAGTTTCTCTAAGGTAGACCTCTTGGAGTGGAACTGTTGGGTCATAGGTATGTGTTTCTTTATTCTTTTTAGATAGTGTTAAACTGCTCTCCAAAATAGGTGTATTTCCTTACGTCTCAATTCCAAACATCTGCTCTAGTCCCGGCATGTGAGAGGGCTGACATGTTAGAACAACCTGGACCCCCTGAGAAGATTCTGGAACCCAGACACCAAACCTGACCTTTGCAGGCAACTTCAGGGGGAACACAGTCACCCATAAGCACTTTACCCTCTCTGACCTCCAGCTCCTCCCTAATAAATGGGTTGTTAATTAGGAGAAAAGGCAAGTCCTGGTGCAGAGAAACTGCCAAAACAGAGAGTGGTCCCTTTACCCATCCTCCCTTCTCTATGGAGAGAGCTTGGAGATTCTACTAAAGTGGCAGTGGCAGCCCACAGGGGAAGGTTGGGGAGTAGCTAAGGCTTGAAGTTCAAGGAGAAAAGTGACAATTAGGAGGAACCTACAAAGCTCTCAGATAACAGGCTGGCTGAGCACCCAGCCCAAGTGGCTCTCTGTTCTCAGGAGGTACAGGCCGGGTCAGAGCCCCCAGCAGGTGCTGTGAAAGGGAAGCCCAGGTTCTAACCTCGAAGGACACCCAGTCCTGAAGTCAGCCAGTGGGAGCCTGATGCTGAAAACCAGCAACTCAGGAAAGAAATTCCATCTGTGCAACTGAGCGGGGGACCTCCAGGGCATCTGCAGTTGTGTTTCTAGGCAAACTTGGAGCAGGTACTTAGCAGCTCTGCCTCTCTCCATACTTGACGACTGTGAAAAGAGTTTTGGCTTCGAATGTTGCTCTGAGGAGCACTAACAGATGACCTGGCCTTGGGCAAATTACTTAACCTTTCTGAATCCCAGGATACTGATTTGTAAAGATGGGAACCATCATTTCTACTTCATGGAGTTTCATCAAAACCAGTGGGGGTGGGACGCACATGGCACAGAGCCTGGCACCGGGCAGTGCCCAGGAAACACAAGCAGCTTCTTTCGCAGACATGAAACCCCGCTACTCCCCCACCCCTTCAGATTTCCATAAGAGGGATGGTTCCTTTAGCCGCCTTTTACTGAGCACTCTGAGAGGTAGAAATGTGTAGGTCATTTCCACGTTCCATCAGATAGAGAGAGCAGGGATGTCCAGGACCTTTTTTCCATGTTAAGTGGAGGATTTAGGATGGTAGGGCCTCTCTCCACCCTGCTCAGGGGCAAAGCCTTGGCACCGATTGCAAGAAGCCTGCCCTGATTTCTGGGAAAGGCATCCAGCTCTTGTCACTTTCCAAGGTCGCCGTACCACAGGAGGCATGCTTTTCTCTTACAGCCTGGCCATCTACTACCTGAACTCAGTTTCCAAAACCCTTTCCCGCGCTAATGCCCAGCTGAGGAAGAAAATCCAAGCGGTGAGTCTGTCTCGAGTTTCATCCTGGAAGGTAAAATGATGCCATGATTTTGTGTTTTGCTGATTTGCTCTGTGAGCCCAGTTGTGTGCTCTAAATGGCTTTCTGCTGAACCAATGCCAAAAATATATGTCTGACAGGTAGCAGCCTGTGAGATTCAACAGCATGCATTTACATCCTCGGGCTATGTGGGTGTCCATAGCAATACTTACTTACATTTTAAGAGGTTGCTGAAGAATAGGATAAATTCAATGAATTCAACCAATGTTCACACATCGTAAAACCAGTACTCATGATAATGCCTATAGATTAAAACTAATACTATAAATACTAAAGAAAACAGTATTGTCAAAACCACATATTGCTTGTGGCCTGTGGCCTACGAGGTCTTGGAAGTTCCCTCCAAGCGCAGGCAGCCCCTCTCAACATTAGCTGGCTTCAGACTGCTCTCTTCCAGTCTCCCAGCTCCCCCACCCTCACCTCCTACATATGTAAACCCTCCCTAGGCCCTGTCCTCCTTACTTCCTCGATGCCTCTACCGGAACGAATCTCATCTGCTTCACAGCCAGTTCCCCATCCCCATCCCCATTTCCTTAATCCTACTGGTCTCTTGCCCAGATAAAGAAAACCACTGATCTAAGATTGGAGGGCTTCCAGCCTGCAGGGCCAGGTGCACCTTCAAACGCTGTGCAAACCTGAGCTCTGCTGCCCCCTGCAGTCGAACCCGCAACCCGGGCATGTGCCCTTGACCAGATTTAAGGTAGTTCCCAAGAACTGAAGATGGAGTCTTTGCCATCTAGATCTCACCATCCTGAGCTCAAACACCCATTTCCCGGGCCAAGACCAACCATTAATATTTTCCTGCAGCTCCGTGAAGTTGAGAAGAGCCACAAATCTGTCAAAGGCAGAGCCACAGCCAGAGATTCCGAGGACACAGCTAAAGGCAGCTCCAAAAATGCCACCAAAGCAGGTAAATTCCATGTCATGATTACTTTTTACAAGGCCACATAGAAAGGTGTAAAGAGCATATGTGGTGAAATCAGATCTGGGATTGAAATCAGGATTCGGGTGATTATTAGCTGTACGAAGTTGGGTCAGTGAAAATAAGAATGAATGATAGCCCTAGCCGGTTTGGCTCAGTGGATAGAGCGTTGGCCTGCGGACTGAAGGGTGCCAGGTTCGATTCTGGTCAAGGGTACATGCCTAGGTTGCGGGTTCAATCCCCAGTGGGGGCGGGGGTGCAGGAGGCAGCCAATCGGTGAGTCTCTCTCATCATTGATGTTTTTATCTCTCTCTCCCTCTCCCTTCCTCTCTGAAATCAATAAAAATATATGTATTTTTAAAAAGAATGAATTATAGTGCCGACCTCATGCAGCGGTGAAAATGAGATGGATCATGTGTTAAAGTGCTTTACAGAATTCCTGGCACAGAGAAAGGACCGATGAAACAAGCTGCCTCTGTAACATGGGGAAATAGCACTGCTTGTCTTGCAGGGCTGCCTACTCATTTCTACCCTCCAAGTCTTCTGTGGTGACTTTTCTTCTTTCTGTTCCTCGTAATTTAGTTGTTTCAGAAATGATTTTGTCTTCTTCACTTTCTCTCCTGAGCCTGTTAGTTCCCTTCTAATGTCTGGCTACTTAAACCAACAATGAGAACTATTGGTCCCACCATACCCCTTTAAGATGCTCAAAGTGTCAGCTGACATGGGTCACAGCTGCCCGGGGATGGGGGAGGTATTTGTTTTCTATGTTGTTTTGAATGATTTCTTTGGAAGACATATAGGGAGATTTGCACCTAGCAGCTGCTACATGTTTGTATTATCTTTAAAAAGAAAACACTAGAATATCTAGAATAAAAGGATAAGAAACAGCTACATATGTTCCAAAGTGTCACAGGGCTTCTGAGGAGACTAATCAAAAGCCATCTCCACCTTGGGAGTAAGAAAAGGTCAAGTTAAAAGAGACCATCTCTGAGGTGATCCCATTTTCCAAGGATTGTCCCTGCTTTAAAATTAAACAGTGCCAGTATGCTGTGATTTGGGCCTTTGGTGTGAGAATTGAACAAGATGCACAAGAGATGACTGCTAGTTTATGAGCTATAATTCTTAGTGCAGAAATTACTTGATACTTTAGAACATGTAGGCAAGACTATCAGAAAAAGAAACAAGAATTTAAGCATATAACAGTATTGCCCTGCAAGATGAAAATCCTCCATCAGTTTATTTTCAATTCTCCAGATCCACTAGTCAGGAGAAATAGGGCACCCATGTACATCCCTAGCAAACATTTTGTTGATATTAGAATAATAATGCCCTGGCTGGTGAGGCTCAGTTGAGTGTCATCCCATGCACTGAAGGGTCACTGGTTTGATTCCCGGTCAGGGCACATACCAGGTTGTGGGTTCTCTTTCTCCCTCTCCATTCCTCTCTAAGAGCAATTCAAAATATATACTTTTTTTTTAAATGAGTAGTAACAAGTATTCTAGTACTGAATGTTGACACTGGAATGGGACAAGTTACTACTGAATAGTAAAAAGTCACAAGTAAACAAGTGGATGTTGCAAAAAGAGGACAAGTGGATGTGTCAAATAGAACCTATCCCTGGTGATTCTCCCAACATGTGTGGAGCTACAGACCTCCTCCATAAGATCGACCAGCAGCCCATCGGGGGCCTCATGGACTGGTTCGTGGCATGCAGGACACTGACTGACTGGCAGCTTATTATCGTGAGGCTGAGGAAAATATCTGAAATCCCCTAACTTTTCCACACAGGTCAGAAAATGGAGCAAATGCAATACTACGTTGTAATATCACCAACAAAACAAAAAATGCAATGGATGTATTTGGACATTGATAGACTTAAGTATGGAAGGAAAAATAGGTGTGCACAATGTTTTCCATGAGAAGCCAAGACACCTACACTGGTTTGTCAGTTGTCACATGTCCCCAGAATCCCCACGTGCCTGTCCTCCTGACCCACTGCTTTCCCCTCCTTTCTCTACTGGCTGCTGTTGTAAAGCTTGCCCTTCTTCAAATTTTAATTCTTATTACAGATCTAAAGCTCTTTTAATTTAATATTGACTAAATCAGTACTGCAGTTTTTGCTTTTGTTAGAAAAAAAAAAGAATTATCTGAATATACCCATGGGAGCTTAGGAAAGATGGTCAACCTTTAGTCTGGAAAATTCCAATAGTCTCATTGCTGCCCTCACTTAGCTTCTCTTCTGGAAGTATTCACCAGAATGATCTTAGCTGTTGTAACAAACAGGCCCCAAACAGCAAATGGCTCAAACACAATAAAAGTTTACTTCTCGCTCAAAATAATGTCCAAATCGGGTATTTAGATTTGATGGCCACTTTCTTCCCAAGTGATGATGCGGGGACCCTGGCTCCTTCCATCCTGTGCCTCCGCCTGCCTCCAGCCAGTGCCAGGGGAAGAGCCTAGAACACGCGCCTGGAAGGGGCCCACATCAAAGCCTAGAGTTCAGTCAAGGCCATGCCCATCCATAATGGAAACTTAGTCCATTTCTGTGTCCCAGAAACTGGGTCTGGTGAAGAACAATCCAGTAACTGCCCCTAACTTGGAGTTACTAAGGGAAGGAAACAAGTACGTGAAAGAACTGGAAACTGGATTTAATTCCAGTTCACACAGCCCCTTCCATCATCATATTTGACCCTGGCAGCCACCTGAGAGCTGTTGTCCCAATTTTATACTCAAGAAAACCAGGTCCAGAGAGTCTAGCCAAGGGCCAGCATTCAAATTCTAGTCCTCCAGCCAGCAGATCGTATTCCTCCAGCAGATCTATTCATGCAAAGGCTAGGCCAAGGTGTCCCCAGAGGCCTGAGGGGGAGCTGACCTTTCTCAAATCACCTTCGGACTGAAATCTACGTACAGAGCAGGACAGCTCCAGGGGGCTCTGTTCCATACAAAACAAAAAACAAAAAAACCACAAAACATGTAGCAAAATCTCTCATATCCTCATTCTTGTCTTGGTTCTTTTTCCAGGGACCATGCCTCACTCTGCCAGCCAAAGCCAGACCCTGGGCAAGAAGGCGCAGGGCCCTGGGACCTCCAGTTCTGCCAGTGGGACCATGCTGCCTGCCTCCAGTCACCTCCCTATATCTCGGCCTCCTGGCATCAGACCAGATCCTGGCCACGCAGGGCCTCAGACTCATCCTGGGAGGTCAGCCTCTAGAAAGAGTGCTCAGAGACCTCCCCACTGACAGCGGGGACTCAGAGGAGCCCCTTCCTGGGGCTGAACCTTGAGCCCCACCAGCTCACATGCCCAAATCGGTGTTTTCTCTCCTCCCTCACACACGTTCTCTCTCCTCTTATTGAATGTGGGGATTTTGATTACTTAGTCTCAGGCCATGGCTTCCTGTCTCCCCATAATTATCCTTCCCAGTATCTTGGTGCAGGTAGCTCTGGACCTTGCACACTCATGGTGCCTTCCCTTGGCTCCAGGCTTTGGGAGAAGGGTGCAGGGCTGCGACCACCATCATAGACTTTACTCATGGCACCCACGTTGGGACACAGGTTTCTACCAGCTCCACCAACTGGGAGGAGGGTGCACAGAGGCCATATCCTGACCATCATCTCTATACAAAGGAGGTGAGATGGTTAGAATAAAAGGTACAAGAAGCTAATGAAAATAAAACTAAATGGACCCAAGTCCAGCCATGGTGAGTGGGAAGGTGGTGACTCAGAACCCAGTCTGAGGGGGAGCCGATGCCATGAAGCACCAGAAATGCACTGGAGCCTCCTAGCAGCAAGGCAATGAGGGAGTAACATAGTCCTTCTTATCTAATTGAAGGAAACTTAAGATTGCTCAGGACAGAAAATCTTCCTCATGCACCAAATTATAAAAGAAATGTGATAGCCTGTTTATTGTATAGGAGAAGCTGAAGATGATCTCTGGGGCGTTTTTGCAAAGGGTGCAATGCAGAGCCTTGCCTTGACCATCGTGTTCACGCAGGGGTGGGGAACGTTTTTTCTGCCCAGGGCCATTTGGATATTTATAACATCATTCAAGGGCCATACAAAACCATCAGCTTTAAAAGTAGCCTGCTGTATTTGGGCAGACATTTCATTAACTCACCTCTAACGCCTTGGCAGGGCCAGACTAAATGATTATGCGGCCTTACATGGCCCGAAGGCTGAATGATCCCCACTCTTGACTAGTGTCATGGGGTTCTATGCAAAATGTCTCCAGGCAGCATAAGCCAGGAGGCCAGGCCATTGAGAAGGTGTTGCCAGCAAGGGCAAAGGCTCAGCACAGTCACAATCCAAGACTCTTCAGTAGTCAGGTATCTTGCTGGCTGTTCCCTTCTTTCTTCTACCTGGTGCCCCCAGACCCAGGTGAGCATGTGGCTCCAAGATCAAGGGACACTCTCACTCCATGTCTCTGCACATCCTAAAAGTAGTCCTGTCCCTCAACCACCACCCAATCGAGTCCCCAGAGATTCTCAGGAGAATCCCCACACCCTGGAAGTCCGGCAAAGTCCTGATGGAGATTTCATAAGCTATACAATTCAAATAATTTCCAACTTCCTTCCCTTTCCCAGCCCAGCTCCAAAACGTCACACACAACCTGGGATGGAGTGAGATAAACTATAAATTATTTCTCCCAAGTTCATCTCCAGGCAAGACTAAATAAGATATGGCTGATGCCCCATCTTCCTGGAACCGAGATCCAACCCCCCAATCCAAAAATGTTTGTGCATCATACTCCTTCTGGAGAATACACCCCGGTTTCAAACTAACCTACCTGAGACCTCAACATAAGAATCAACGGAATCTAATCCAACCATCAGGACTGCAAGACCCAACATTGGCCACCACGCTGATACCTGGCCTTCAAGTCATCCTGCCTGGGGATAATGCCAGCCCCTGGGGAAGGGAACAAGAGAGGCCTCAGTCATCACTCCTGGCAGTGACTACTGTCAGGCTTCTCATGGCTATCAATATACCTAAACACCCACCATAAACACAAACCAATTATCCTGTTCTGGTGATGCATAATTTTATGTGAGGGAATACTTGCTTTATATTGCTGTACAACAAATTGTCCCCCCAAATTTAAGAGCTTAAAACAATAAACATTTATTATCTCTTACAGTTTCCTGTGGATCAAGAATTTGGGAATGATAATAATATTGTAATAACAATGTAGGGTTTCAGCTAGGTACTTGAATGATTGGGAGAATCACTTCATAAATTATAGAATTGTCTAACCACTATGCTGTACACCTGAAACTAATATAAAATAATGCTGAACGTCAACTGTTACTGAAAAATAAAATAAAAATAATTAGGAGTGGCTTACCTGCGCAGCTATGGTTCTGGATATTGCAGTCAAGATCTCAGACAGGGCTGTAGCCACTGGAAGACTTGACTGGGGCTGGAAGATATGTTCACAAGACGGCACACACACATGGCTGTTGGCAAGAGGCTTTGGTTCCCTGCTGCAATTAACAGGAAACTTTGATTACTCCCCACATGGACCCCACATGGACCTCTCCATAGGGCTGATGGGGTATCCTCACAACATAGCAGCTGGTTTCCCCCAGAGCAAGTAATCTGAGAGAGCAAGGGGGGAGCCACAACACCTCTATAACCTAGTTTCAGAAATTACACCAACAACTCTACCACTTTCTACTCATTAGAACTAAATCAGCAAGTCTAGCCCACACTAAAAGATTAGGCTGCATCTCTTGAAGGGGGGTGGTTAAGAAAGAATTTTTTGACGTATTTTAACAGGAGGTTTCCTAATTCAAATAGTTACAAGAGCTCTACCAAGAAAACTCTAAAGGTTTTTTGAAAGACATCCATCAGAGGATGAGTTCATGGTGGCTCCTGGGACTCTCAAGCAACAGGACACTCCCAGTGAGCGAGGGAGATGGGCAGAGGAAGAAGGCGCAGGTGAGAGAGGTGGGGTGTTGAAGCGGTGTGGCTTTACAGGTAGGACATGTTATTAGAGAACAGTCTAGATTATCATCTCTCTATTCTCGGGTTCGAGTTTCCAGTTCACTCCATCTTAAAACTTTACTATGCAGCCTGTCCAGAGACCATCCAGCATGAAGACCATCTCTCTTCCTCCCATCCTTCCTTTCTTCCCTCTTTCCTTTCTCCCTCTCTTCCACCCCTTCCTTCTCTCTTTCGGTCACCTAAGAGTGATCTGAATTAGCAGGTCCACTTAACAATTTACCCAGAGAATTATACCTAGTGTCTTAGTGACATTACCCTAGATTGGCTGTGTATTCCTTACTGGGGAAAAATGAAACAGACACTGAATTTTATCTGTCAGAAGCTATTTTTACAGACAGACCCTTTCTTTCTAATAACCTACATGCTCAATGTCCATAAAGAGCTCCATTGCACACAGGATCACATAAGTAGGAACACACTTTTGGTGAAGATCAAGTTGTGCCAGCCAGGGAGAGGACCCGAGCAGGGTACCAACAGCAGCCACTACACTGGGCATCCTCAGTTCAGTAAAGTCATTTCCAATGTGCTCTGTAGAGCCCCACCCTAAGGTGCGGCACCAAAGTCCCTCAGGCTCTGTAAGGAGCAGTAAGAAATAAACCTGCATGCATAAAGGAACACTTATTTCTCTTGATCTTGGTACGAGTAGAGGAGAAAGGTCTCCCTTGAAAATTTATATTAACAAGGCAGTCCTCACACAAAGAATCTAAATTCCCATACCAACTGTGTGTTCCAAAAAACTCAAATGGAAAATTTTAAAATGATCTTGGGTTAATTGTACCTCCAAGAAAGGGGAGTGAGGGGGGGGGGCGGGGAGGAAGGCAAAGAAACAACAAAAATTACACCAAATAGAAAGCATATAAGAGGATTTAAAACACTAGTATATCAGGAATCAAAATAAATGCTGTCCAGCTGGTGTGGCTCAGCAGTTGAGCAGCTACCCAGGAACCAAGAGGTCAGTGGTTCAATTCCCAATCACGGCACATGCCTGGGTTGCAGGCTTGATCCCCAGTGGAGGCCGTGCAGGAGGCAACCGATGTTTCTATCTCTCTCCCTCCTCTCTCTCTAAAAATCAATAAAAATCAAATAAATGCTCATGTAATAAACCTCCAGATAAAAGACAAAGATTATCAAATGGATATTTTTAAATCCCATGTGTTGTTTCCAAGTGATACCTTTAAAACCTAAGACTAGGGCAAGTAAGCACTTTGTCCCTTTTGGTTCCTAGGGAACAAAAACAAATACAATCTTTTAGGGCAAAATCACCAGGTACATGAGTACCAACCAACTTTGTAAACTGGGCTTGTTTTTGAGTGCTGAGGATTTCTATTGAAGACAGCTGTCTGCAGTACTATACCAGATAATTTATTCTTCAGTGTGGCATTAGTTTGAAAAATGTAAAGAGAGGCCCAATCTCATGGTTGGGGCACCTGAGGTAAATACACATACAGATATCTCCATCACCAAGTCATATCCAGAATAAGGGCCATATAAACCCAACCTCCAAATTCTGTTGGAGATTCAACCAGTTGACACCTGTGAAACTAAGCGCCAAGCATTATGCTAAGTGATCAATAAATAACAAATATTATCACAGGTGTGGATAAGATCAAATATCCTCAGACTCAGGCTATGAACACAAACAGCATCAACTGAACAAAACTTTTACCCTGTAATTCTTTTTTATGTATTTTTTTTATTTTTTATTGTTGATAGTATTACAGATATCTCCCATTCCTCCCCCCTCCTTTATACCCTATAATTCTAATCAACTCTGAGCGTCAGAAGCTATAGCCAAAAAGAAAAGGAACCCTGGGCTAGATGGTCTTCCTTCGATGCCTTTCATTCTTCTGTGTCCATGGAAATAATGTTGCGGCCCAGCCAGTGTGGCTCAGCTGCTGAACCAGGAGGTCATGGTTCCATTCCATCAGGCCAGGAGGCAGCCAATCAATGATTCTCTCTCATCATTGATGTTTCTCTCTCTCTCTCCCTCCCTGAAATCAATAAAAATATATTAAAAAAATAAATGTTGCATATATGGGTAGCTCATTATCAAAGACTTTTGCAAGGTTTCTTTTCACATTAGAAAAAAGGGCAAACGAATTAATTGATAGAAACCTTTTAACTGTCTCATTCACAAAATGTGTAAACTGCCGCCATCTTGTGGTTATTTCATGCAATTTCACTTCTTAAAGGAAATTTTTTTTTTTTTTTTTAGAGAAAACATTGATTTGTTGTTCCACTTTTTCATTGGTTGACTCTTGTATGTGCCCTGACCAGGGATTGAACCCAAAACCCTGGCCCATCAGGACAACGCTCTGACCAACTGAGCCACCAGGCCTGAAACTAGTCACTGGAATTTAAACAGTCATCCTCGGTTTAACCACAAGGAGAGTTCTGAAAAATGCATTGGTAGGCAATTTTGTCATTGTGAGAACGTTAGTGTACTTAACACAAGCCTAGATGGTATAAGCTACTACACACCTAGGCTATATGGTATACCACTGTCATATAGAGGTCAGTCCTTATGTGGCACTTGACTATAGCACATTCCATTTCCATAGGTCCCCGTTAGCATTGCCCATGGCTCAAAGTAAATTAACTCTGGGTTAATTTAGATCAAAATGACACAGTGAGCCACAGATTAGGCTAAACAAAAGCGTCATGGATGCTACAGTGTCTGGCCCTTCCCCATGGGTGCACAGTCCTATCTACACAGAGAAAGAAAAGGCCCCTCATGGCTTTAAAGCTTGAGTCTGGAACATGCCTGGAAACCCACAGCTCCCCCCAGACCTGCTGCCCGTGAAGGACATTTTCTCAGCTGGAACTCACCTCCAAATTAATCTCCAACCAAACACTGTTTAGTGAAGAGTAAGAGCCTCATCAGATCAAGCAATTCATCCTGCCTTCATGTAAGGCTTGTTTTAGATTCTACATACTAGATCCTTCCGTCCTTCTCCAACTACTGACCAGGATGACACACCTCTAGCAGGCTCTTCTCTTGTTTCTGGCTTTTGCTTCTACTCTCTTTCTTTCACCTCTTAACAACCTACACATTCTTCTATTATTACCTAAAACCCCTTCTGGCCATAAAGTCTTCCTCGGGAGCACTGGCCCTCACCACCGCCACCAAATTATCTTCTGCTCTGCCTCCCATACGACCCCATTTCAGCACTTTGCTCTGTTCATTCTTCCAGGATTATAAAGTCTCTAAAGTCAGGAGTCAAGGGTTATGTTTTTATTTTTCTCCGAGATCTCTGCATTACTCTCTTGATTAAGATCTCTGTCCAAATGCCACCTCATCACTGAGGGCCTGTATGAAACAATGCAACATTCCTTAACATTTATCAACATATTTACTTCATTTTTCATCTCCCCATAGAATGTAAACTCCATGATGGTACTGACTTGGTTTGCTTACTACTGTATCCATGCACCTAGAAACACCTGGCACGCAACAGGCATTTGAACTGGTGAATTGGCCCTCCCAAATGTGGATGGGTATCATCTGATCCTTCGAGTGCCAGAAAAAAACAATAGGTGAAGGAAATAGAAATTAGTTCTTTCTCTGCTTGAGCTGAGATTTCATCTTCTCCTCCCCTTGCACATCTGTGCTCCTGGTCCTCATGCTTTGACTCAGAGGCAGATTTATTTATCCAAAATGTGTTAGCTTTCAGCTTAGTTACTCTCAGTCTAATCCACAGAAATTATACATATTTGTGTGTGCATATGTATTTCTATATGTACACATATACTATGTATATGTTTACGAGGGTATACATATTTGTATACAGATGTATGTTTAGCTGAGACAAGTTCTACAAATCAATACCCCTTCCCTTACTCTCTGTGACGTATTACTATTTCCTATTCTCTTTCATCCTTTCTTTTTAATGCTGGTCAAGAATGTCTAAACCCTGCAATCCATTAATGGATTCTGACTTCTTTGAAAGCCCCTACCTTAGCAGATAAGCACCTGTAACTCCAGGAATATTTAGGATTAACTACAGAAATAATGAAGTAAAACAAAGTCATAGCATTAATATTCTCCATTACATTTTGAAACCATCTATTTAATTTGGTATTTATAACGTTTAAGAGAATTTAATATTATTAGTATAGATTAATTTTGCAATTCCATTTTAAAATGTGAAGTGGAATAACTGATTTAGGGCCATAATTTTAAGTGGATATATGTAACAGAATTTAATGTTTGCAAGCAATATTGAGATTTTAATATTTACCATCCATATTTTTAAGTTTAATATATTTGGCTTTAAGAGTGAGCTCGGGCCCAGTGGTTGAACTTAGACCTATGAACCAGAAGATCAGGGTTCGATCCTGAGTTGTGGGCTCCCTCTCTGAAATCAATAAAATATATATATATATATATATATATATATATATATATATATTTTTTTTTTTTTTAAATGTGGCAACTGACCAATATTGGGGGGGGGGGGGAGTGAGCTCAGTAATTGGATTTTGTCAAGTAACTTAAATGCTTAAGAAAATAAAATATATTAAATTTATAAATGTACTTTTGTATGGGAATTTGTTATTTTTAAAAAAAACCTTTAGCCCTGGCTGGTTTGGGTCAGTGGACAGAGCATCACCTGGGGACTGAAGGATCCAGGTTCGATTCCGGTCAAGGAAACATGCCGGGGTTGCGAGCTCCATCCCCAGTAGGGAGGCTGTAGGAGGTAGCCGATCAATGATTCTCCCTCATCGTTTATGTTTCTCTCTCCCTCTCTGAAATATATTTTTTTTAAAGTTTAAAAACAAACAGATCCCTTTAACCCGGTGGGCGTGGCTCAGTGGTTGAGCCTTGGCCTATGCACCAGGAAGGAGGTCCCGGTTTGATTCCTCCCTTGGGGCACCATGCTGGGGTGGTGGGCTCTGGGTCGTGCAGGAGGCAGCCAATCAATGATTCTTTCTCCTCAGTGATGTTTCTGTCTCTCTCCCTTCCTCTCTGAAATCAATAAAAAAATAATAATAATTTCTAAAAAAAGACTTAAGGGCCCTTCAACAGGGCAACACGTGTTCGCGCAAAAGGTGTGCTCTGCTCAAGGGGAACAAGAACCGACCTAGAAAAAGGTGGGATCGTCTTTCTCTTCTACTGTATCGCCTGCCACCCTCGTTTTTTAAAAGAGAAATACACAAAATATTACTTAAAGGCATAAAACCAGCCACCAGGAGTGTCGTTTCCTTAGGGTCTGCGCCAGAATGCCCCAGGCCCCCTTCCGTTCCGGTGAAGAACGGGAGCGCGGCCCCGGGCCTCCTGGGAGGGTGGGCCCTTAGGGGAGGCAGGATGAAGGGGCCAGAGGGCGTGGGGCGCAGGGAGGCGTCTGGGGCCCGAGGTCACCGGCGCTGCGGAAAGCGAGCTCGGCATCAGTTTCCCGAGCAGGGCCTCCAGTCCGGATCTCACCTAGCTCTGCGGCCCGTCATTTATCTGATGAGAACATGAGGGCCTGGACTATTATCCAGAAAAGCGCTTTTCCAAACTGTTCTGCAGCCTGCAAGGCTCGGCCCAGGCCCGCGCGTCCCCAGCTACTGCGCCGCCCGCGCTGCCGCAGAGGCCGGAAAAGGTCGCCCGCCAGCACTCGCGCCACCCCCACTGCCCGCCGGGAGATACCACGCGGCCGACCCCTCCGGAAGCCCGAAAAGGTATCGTCCCCGGCCTCTGATTGGCCAGCGGGGATCGGGGGCGGGGCTTCCGGAGCCTGGTTCCGCGCGCCAGAGCCCGCGCGCCGCATTGC
The DNA here is from genome assembly GCF_964212035.1 of Myotis nattereri. Taxonomy (NCBI): domain Eukaryota; kingdom Metazoa; phylum Chordata; class Mammalia; order Chiroptera; family Vespertilionidae; genus Myotis; species Myotis nattereri. The sequence continues at coordinate 31,363,727 of NC_138083.1, read as the reverse complement.
GAGCCGGGCTCGGAGCGGGCGCCATGGTGAGGAGTGGTTGTGGTGTGCGAGCCCGGCGTAGGCCGCGGTTTGGGCCTGGGTTTAGGCCTGGGTTCGGGTCTGAGCCCTGGCCGGACCTTGGGCCTGCCGTGGGGGTGGGGTCGGGCAGACGCGGGGGCCGCACGGACGCCGATGCCCCGGCTTCCCTTTCCAGGTGCTGCTGCACGTGCTGTTCGAGCACGCGGTCGGCTACACGCTGCTGGCGCTGAAGGAGGTGGAGGAGATCAGCCTGCTGCAGCCGCAGGTGCGTGGAAGCGGTGGGCTCGCGGGCCGCCACGACCCCAGCATGCACCGCGCGCTCCCACGTGGCCGACCGCACGCGTTGGGGTATGCGCTGAGCCGAGAAGCTCCTTGGCAGAGGGTCCTTGTCTTCCTTAGTGATAAGAATCGCCTTAGGATCATTTAGAATCCTCCCACCCCGTACCGCCGAATCAGAACCGGGATTTAGGGCCCATGATCGGTTCATTCCCTTAGGCGTTCAGTCAGGTCTTCTGTATGGCCAGGGCTGAGAGCCGCCGCTTTACTGCGCCCTACAGGCAAGAGCGAAGGAAGGAAGACACTTAGCCTTTCTCCCTTCCCTCCATCCCCCCAGGTGGAGGAGTCCGTGCTCAATCTGGGCAAGTTCCACAACATCGTCCGTCTCGTGGCCTTTTGTCCCTTTGCCTCGTCCCAGGTTGCCTTGGAAAATGTCAACGCCGTCTCTGAAGGTGAGTAAGCTACCTCCAGATATTTCAGGAAGATACGCCAGTAGGTAGGTCCTGCGATTGTCTAGTTCCTTTTCCTAGGGAGCTTGTGATAGTATTTGCCTTTCCTCGTCTAGTTTGTTCTAAATCTGAAATGTTTTGGGTAGTATTTGGTGTGTACAGGATGTAATTTAGAGTAGTCTTAGCAGAGTTCAATATCTGGGGGATATGGTAGGCTAAATGTTATATTTTCAGCGTGCAGCCTTAGACCTCTTGGTCCCAGAAAGCAGGTTGGGAACTAATTATTTTCATGGTGCTCCAGGGTATGTCTTAAGCTTTCAGTTAAGCATTTCACACTTGTACTGTTGAACCTGAGTGCTGCTCCTCCCGTGGTTAATGCAGGCTTTGCAGTGATGACTTGAATCTGTCAATCCCCTGAGTGCAATCATTGATGTCTCTATGTCTCTGAGCAAAGCCGAAAGGGGAGGGATATAGGCACACCAACCCAGCATGCTCTGCTGGACCAGTGGTCTGTCAATCAACAGTTGTAGTGACAGGATCACTTTTTTGATTTAAGCATTCTTCAGTCTTGTTAGTGGGAGCTCTGTTTTTTGCCCTGAGGTATTGTTCATGAGGATCTCCGCCTGTTCTTGGAAACATACCTGCCAACCAAAAAGAAGAAAGTACTCCTGGGGGTTGGAGACCCCAAGATTGGTGCTGCTATACAAGAGGAGTTAGGGTACAACTGCCAGACTGGAGGTGTGATAGCTGAGATTCTTCGAGGTGAGACCATCTGTTAACATGTATGCCATTCTTGACCTAATTGAGGAGGGTTCTGGAAACATTAGGGTGCCTAGGGTTGCTTCTGGGTAGCTGTCCTGCTTGGCTGTTGCCTGTGGGTGCAGGAGCTAGCTAAGAGCCTTTCCTTGCTCATAATTTTACCCTCCTCCAGGAGTTCGTCTGCACTTCCACAACCTGGTGAAGGGCCTGACTGATGTGTCTGCTTGTAAAGCCCAGCTGGGGTTGGGACACAGCTATTCTCGGGCCAAAGTTAAGTTTAATGTGAACCGGGTGGACAATATGATTATACAGTCCATTAGCCTCCTGGACCAGCTGGATAAGGACATCAATACCTTCTCCATGCGTGTCAGGTAAGGGGAAGGATGGCCTGGCTCCTTTTGGATCCTGAGATGAGGACTGGCTCCTGTGGGCAGAACCGGGTGGGGTGGGCTGGGCCTCCTGGTGCTTACCACAGGCTGTGTTCTCACACTGACTGTACAGAAACAGGAGGCAGAGTAAGCTTACCCCATGTACACCTCAGTCAGGCTCTTTGCCTGGTCTGTATTGTGAATGGGGAGACATTGAGTCAAGGAGGTTTGGGATCTGACTGGTTTTCACTTCCTCTGGGCAAAGACTAGGTGTGGCTGTAGCTTTATCTGAGACTTGGCTGCTCAGCTAGGGAGTGATTATGGCTCTTTGCAGGGAGTGGTATGGGTATCACTTTCCTGAGCTGGTGAAGATAATCAATGACAATGCTACATACTGCCGAGTCGCTCAGTTCATTGGAAACCGAAAGGAGCTGAATGAAGAAAAGTTGGAGGAGCTGGAGGAGCTAACAATGGATGGGGCCAAAGCTAAGGCTATTCTGGACGCCTCACGGTCCTCCATGGGTCAGTACAGAGCCTGGCGGCCAAAGTAAGGTATGGGACTATGACTATCTGGCTCTTACGTTCCTACTTGGTGTCCTTCAGGCATGGACATATCAGCCATTGACTTGATAAACATTGAAAGCTTCTCCAGTCGTGTGGTGTCTTTGTCAGAGTACCGCCAGAGTCTTCACACTTACCTGCGATCCAAAATGAGCCAAGTGGCCCCCAGCCTGTCAGCCTTAATTGGGGAAGCGGTGAGTCATGGGAAACAAAAGTGGGGGGATAAGGAATGTTACGGTGTATATATCCATACGGCTGTGTTTCCTGACCATGTTTTCCCCATGTACTTGATAGGAAGAGGTAAGGCAGGATTATGCAGCTGGTCGGTTGGCAAACCCAGCTTCTCTGACTAATTCCTTAAATCCTTCTCCAGGTAGGCGCACGTCTCATTGCTCATGCTGGCAGCCTCACCAACCTGGCCAAGTATCCAGCATCCACAGTGCAGATCCTTGGGGCTGAAAAGGCCCTGTTCAGGTACCAGTGAGGGCACCTGCCCGCACTCAGGTGCCACTTCTGGTGTCCACTACTTGTTTGGGGAATCACAGTGATGGCTAACCAGGGCATCCTGACCTATACAGGCCTCTGCTATGTGGGTGATGGCCTGTCCTGGTGTCTGAGTGATTCCCAGGGCCCAGCAAAGGGACCAAGTTTCCAGGTCAGCGACATTGGATGCCTTCTCTCTGCCTTGGGAGCTGTGGGTTGGCATGAGGTGGGATAGACCCACCCCAGCCTAAGGCTCACTCCGGAGTTTGAGGGAAAGGGGCAGGGGGAAGAGCTGCCTTAGCTAATAGGGTTGAAATTGCTGATCGTAAACTCTCCACTGAATATTCTTCTCCCAGAGCCCTGAAGACAAGGGGTAACACCCCAAAATATGGACTCATTTTCCACTCCACCTTCATTGGCCGAGCAGCTGCCAAGAACAAAGGCCGCATCTCCCGATACCTGGCAAACAAATGCAGTATTGCCTCGCGAATTGATTGCTTCTCTGGTATGGGTGAGGGAGTGGCATTTGTGAGAAGGGGCTGGGAGGGAGTGGGGAACTGAATACCTTAGCTTCTACAATGATGGTAACATTTTTCGTCAACAGCAGTTCACCTAGTGAGTGTTGATACTTTGGGTCTGAGTGAAGCTGAGGGTAGAGGAAATACTGGGGATGAGGAGGAGTTTGTCCCTTTAGGAGCTGACAGGCTTTGTTTACCCACACACACACACATCCAGAGGTACCCACAAGTGTATTTGGGGAGAAGCTTCGAGAACAAGTGGAGGAGCGGCTATCCTTCTATGAGACTGGCGTGATTCCACGAAAGAATCTGGAGGTCATGAAGGAGGCAATGGTACAGGTCAGTTTGGACTTTGCTGGGTGGGGCTTTGCGTAGCTACCTGTTGGAGGTGATGAGCTGTCTTAGCCTGACCTTGTAGAGTGGAGGCAAAAAAACTGATTTAATGAGCCTGATCCAATGAAGCCAGGAGGGAAACCTCTGTCAGTCCAGAGGTCTTCAGAGCCTTTCAGCACTTTTCTTTGGCCAGGCAGAGGAAGCGGCTGCTGAGATTACTAGAAAGCTGGAGAAACAGGAGAAGAAACGCTTGAAGAAGGAAAAGAAACGGCTGGCTGCGATTGCCCTTGCATCTCCAGAAAACAGCAGCAGTACACCAGAGGAGTGTGAGGTCAGTAGGCAGATCCTGAGTGAAAATTCTGGGTTGTAGGATTTTCAACAGTAGAACAAAGGATGTGACCTCAAAGTCATAGTCTTGAGTCCAGGCCTTTGGACTGAAACAAGGACTTGAAACCTCTAAAACTGCCTCTTGATTCTATAGGAAGGAGATAGGTGCTGAGAGAACTTGTTCAAGAGCCCAGAGAGCTGGTTGTAGCACACTGGTTCCCTGGGCAAGTGTGTTCTGTCCTCGGCTGCCTGCCAGGAGTCCTCAACTGGGGGTAGTGTGAATTCCTGCTGTTTGTTCTTGATTCCCGGCTGTGTGTCTTCCCTGGGATTTTCATAGCGCCCAGTTTGTCAAACAGTATTTCAGGGTCCCCTCTGGAACTAGGCATGATGGTTTTATTGTGACCAACATGATGGGGTTTTCTCTTATGGGCTTAAGTAATTACATCTCTCCCCACCTTTAAGTGGGAGTCACCTTTGGGGCGGATTTCCAGAATTCTACCCATATAAAAACCATCCCAGAAACATTGGACAACTTTACAGCATTTCCACCAGTTTTTCTGCCCTACTTAATTGCTGGAACTCTAATGGGGTGGGGGCTGGGAGTGTTGATACAGTGAGTGACAGTTTCATGCCCATTTCCCCCTTTAGGAGACAAATGAAAAACCCAAAAAGAAGAAAAAGCAAAAGCTCCAGGAGACTCCTCAGGAGAATGGAACAGAAGACTCACCCGTTTCTTTACCCAAACCCAAGAAAAGGAAATCTTTTTCCAAGGAGGAGTTTGTTAATAATGATCTTGAGACAGCTAACAATGGAAATCTTCCCAAGAGGAAGAAATCTTTAACCAAACAGGAACCAGTTAGTGAACCTGAAGAGGCAACAAACAGGAGTGTTCCCAAGAAAAAGAGGAAACTCTCTTTGAAGGAGGAGCCTCTCAGCAGTGGACCTGAAGAGGCTGTTAGTAACAAGAGCTCCAAGAAAAAGAAAAAGCTCCAGAAGCTAGCCCAGGAAGATTAGAATGGACAGTACCCTGGTGGGGTATAACCACCAAGTTACCTACCCCCTATGTCCCAATAAAAGAAAATTCACAAGAGTTGATTTATAATTTTATGTTTTATTTGACACCTTTATATGGATGTGCTTGGGGCAGGGCATCAATGACAGCCTCGGTGAAGTCTCGGCAGGTGGCATAGCCACCCATGTCAGGAGTTCGAACCTGTGGGGGAGAATCGTCATCACCCCTGTGACCTGGGCCCATCCCTACCCTCCCCCCATTATAGTTTCCCTAAGGAAGCCAGCCCCAGGACAACCTAGGCTCTGCCCAGGTGATTATGGTTTAAGGGCTCTTCTCTGGTCCACTGCACTGAAGGGAGATGTGGGTGGTATGGTCCTCGTGAGGTTGAAGGGAATAAAGGGGCTCTAGCCCCCATAGGGGTGCAGGTGGCCGATGACGGACTGGATGAAGTCGGTTGTGGTGCTGTAGCCGCCCATGTCTCGTGTCCGCACCTACAGCCACCACCGGCAGTAGCCGTGGGAAAGAAGAGAAGAGAGCCCATGAAGGAGGGTAGGGCACTGATGAAATGGGAGTCCAAGATGGGATAACAGCCAGAAAGAAGACGATGCAGCAGATGCAGGAAGGTTGCTAGGTTTGAAGAACATGGACTTGTCCACTCAGATCTTCTGAGGGCCAGAGTCACTACTAGAGCAATCAACTACAACCTGGACAGAATGGATGGGAAGCTGAGCAGGAGGGAAGACAGGAAATGGAGACTGGAGGCAGGATGAGATGCCTTGGAGACAAGTGGAAGGAAGGAAATGACAGGGGGATGCAAAGGAGGATGGGCTTCCAGGGTGGAGAAGGTGACTGACACCTTTGCCTCATCCTGCTACCTCCCTCTGCTCCTCCATCCCCATGCTCTCCCCCTAGATAGAGAGCTGCAAATTCAGCATTAAGATGCCCAATAAGCCTGGCCAAAGTGGTTCAGTTGATTGACCATTGTCCTGTGCACCTAAAGGTTGCTGGTTTGAGCCCCAATCAGGGCACATACCTGGGTTGCAGATTTGATCCCCGGTTGGGGCACATAAGGAGGGCAATCGATCTTTCTCAGCATGTCCTCGGGTGAGGATTAAAAAATAAAAGATGTCCATAAAAGAGCCAATGGATGGAGCAGGAAAGGGAATAGCAGATGGGAACTAAAAGGCAAAAGAGATCTAGAGCAGCGGTCACCAACCTTTCGGACCTCACGGACCACCAGTGGTCCGCAGATACCGGTTGGTGACCACTGATCTAGAGGATGAAACAGCCAAGAGGAGAGAGGCGAAGAGCAGCCCTGAGAGGGATGGGCAAGATCAGAGAGCAGATGGTCTGGGGACCTATAGGGAAAGGAGACCCCAATTCAGGTTACCCAGAGAGTAGTTCTGAGGCCTTGAACCCCACAGCCTTTCTAAACTCACCTTGCCAACTTTGATCACCTTCTTCACTGCATCTGCAATCATGTTGGAGTGATATTCCAGACTGTCAATGTAGAGAGGAAGAAATTGAGATTTCCCCCTTCATCAGGCCCTAATTTCCCCACCTGTGCTCCCTCTCAACACCTGGCCTCCTCCAGCCCACCACAACCTACTTGAGGTGTCGCAGCATGTTGGAAGCTGACAGAAGCATGGCTGTGGGGTTGGCTATATTTCTGCCCACTGCCTGGGCAAATGGGTGCCGGGCACCCTGTGAAAAGAAGGGCAGGCCAGAGTCACTGGGAGCAGACATTATGCAGAAACTACGATCAAGGAAAAGAGAGGTTAGGCCAGGTACACCGAGGAGGCATGGCATGAAACTACCAGGCGGAACCTGAGGTCAGAAGGGCACACAGAACCAGAGGCGGTGACCTCACTCACCATCTCAAAGACGGCATACTCTGCACTGTAGCTCTCACCGGGCACCACACCAGCTCCCCCAACCAGGCCAGCAGCCAGATTGTCAATGATGTTCCCATAGAGATTCGGCATCACCAGCACATCAAACTGGTAAGGATTCTGCACCAGCTGGCAGGGAGAAATATGGGCATGGAGAAGAGAAGTAAATTCCACTCCTTGCTCTCCCTCAGCACTGAGGGAGTGCACACACAAGGAGGGCCTTACCTGCATGCAACAGTTGTCTATGATCATTGTATCAAACTTGATTTTGGGGTACAGTTCAGCAATTTCCTCACAGCACTGCAGAAACAACCCATCCCCAAGTTTCCTGTCCATAGGCCAAAGGGAACAGATTCAGCAAGAGAGTGCAGGGGACTACCTTCCCAGGAACCTACCCCACGCAAAGCCATGTCCCTCACATGATGTTGGCCTTGTGGACAGCCGTGACCTTGTTCCGCCCCTTCTTAGTGGCATAGTCAAAAGCGAATTTTGCAATCCGTTGAGATTTGGTTCGCGTGATAATCTTCAAGCACTCAATCACACCCTTTGCACTCTGGGTAGGAAGAGAGAAATAGCTGAGTGATACTGGAAAGGAAGGAAGAAGGAGCTATGCCTCTCTCCCACATTCACCTCTGCCCTCCCCAATTTCTAGGACCTCACCTCATGTTCCAGAGAGCTGTACTCCCCTTCTGTCTGCTCTCGAATGATCACCAGATCTAGATTGTTGTGTCGAGTCTTGTACCCAGAAAGTGACTTCACATGGACTACATTGGCAAACAAGTCCAACTTACGCCTGGGGGTGGGACAGAGCCATCAACACTGTGCCTGGTGCCCCAGAATCCCTCTGACCCATTGCTCCCACCACTTACCTCAGTCGCATATCATAGGAGGCTAGATCCCCTTTATATTCCATCGGGGTGTGGATCTTTCCTGGACAAACAAAGTTGCAGGAGTGGGGAAATGTCAGGCACAAGCCAAACCAAAGGAAACTCAGTGTCCAATCCCCTCAGTGACAGAATGCAACCCAGACTCCCATCTCCCACTCCCAATCAGCGACCCTTAAACTTCTCTGGAGGGATGGGACAAAGGAGAATAATGTAGTTAAAACCAGAAACATTCTGACCGTTTTATTTTCAGTCACATGTAAAGGGTGTCCCAAAATTAACGCAAGAAGTAATTTTGATAGAAAACACAGGTTTATAATTAAAAATTCTAAATTTTTTATTGATTCATAAAGAATATAGTATAGGGTTATGTATGGAATAGCATATTGGGTAAATGGCCTCCACAGCTTTGCTGGCACATACGCACTCTTTTGTTATTGACTGAGCAGCCGCATTTTCGAAGAAGAATGGTCCGATGATGCCCCCAGCCCAAAATCCGCACCAAACAGTGACACGTTGTGGATGCATTTGTTTCTCAACAATCACTCATGGATTTTCTGAACCCCAAATGCGACAATCTTGTCGATTAACCAAGCCATCAAGATGAAAATGAGCCTCATCGAAATTCAGCCACATTTATGCAAAACAGTCATGGAAAATTTCAACTAAAGAGTGCGTATGTGCCAGCAAAGCCGTGGAGGCCACTTACCCGATATGCTATTCCATACATAACCCTATACCAGTGATGGCGAACCTATGACACGCGTGTCAGAGGTGACTCGTGAACTCATTTTTTTGGTTGATTTTTCTTTGTTAAATGGCATTTAAATATATAAAATAAATATCAAAAATATAAGTCTTTGTTTTACTATGGTTGCAAATATCAAAAAATTTCTATATGTGACACGGCACCAGAGTTAAGTTAGGGTTTTTCAAAATGCTGATATGCCAAGCTCAAAAGGTTCACCATCACTGCCCTATACTGTATACTTTATGAATCAATAAAAAATTTAGAATTTTTAATTATAAACCTGTGTTTTCTATCAAAATTACTTCTTGCGTGAATTTTGGGACACCCTTTATGTTGAAACCTCAAAGTGACCTAAAAGGAAGACAGAAGATTTTTTTCATGTTATCAAAGAGCCTGGGTTTAATATGTTGAGAAACAATGCTAAGGGGTCTATGACCTTTCTGTGTCTACCTAGTTGACATTTCTCCACCAACATTTATTGAGTATGGAGTATGTGTAAGGAAGGTACTAGGTTTATCAACCAAAAATACAACACATACCTTCTGTCCCCAAGGAGCAAACAATATAGTGAGGAAGATAGATAATATAAAGGACATGGTTTTTAAAAACCATGGGAGAAGCCCTAGATGGTTTGGCTCAGTGGATAGAGCGCTGACCTGCGAACTGAGGGGTCACAGGTCTGATTCCACTCAAGGGCACATGCCTGGGTTGCAGGCTCGATCCCCAGTAGGGGGCGTGCAGGAGGCAGCTGAACAATGATTCTCATCTTTGATGTTTCTATCTCTCTCTCCCTCTCCCTTCCTCTCTTAAATCAATTTTTTAAAAATGTATATTTTAAAATAAATAAATAAAAACCATGGGGCCCTAGCCAGTTTGGCTCAGTGGATAGAGTGTCGGCTTGCGGTTGGAAGGGTCCCAGTTCAATTCTGGCCAAGGGCACATGCCCAGGTTGCAGGCTCGATCTCCAGTAGGGGGCGTGCAGGAGGCAGCCGACCAATGATTCTCTCTCATCACTGATGTTTCTCCCTCTCCCTTCCTCTCTGAAATCAATAAAGAAATATTAAAATATATATATATGAAAAAAATATATATATGAAAGGATTTTAACGACATACATAGAAACACAAAGAAATTCCCTGTGGTAATATCAGGAAACATCACAGAACAACTGGCACTACAGCCAGACCTTAGGTAAAGTGAGTGTAGTAGATTGAACAGTAACCCCCAAAATGATATGTCTATACCTCAACCTATAAATGTGACCTTATTTAAGAAACAGTGTTAGAGAAAAAGAAAAAGAAAAAGAAAAGAGTGTTTGCAGATATAATTAAGGATCTTGAGATGAAATCAACTTGGATTAGGGTGGGCCCAAAATCCAATGACAAGCCCTTATACAAAAAAAGGAGTAGAAATAGATACACAGACACAGAGAGGAAAAAGCCAGAAGACAGAGGCAGAGATTGGAGTGATGCATCTACAAGCCAAGGAATGCCAGGAGCTGCCAGGTGCCACCAGGGGCTGGAAGAGTTCTCCCCTAAGCCTTCAGAGAGAGCCCTGCCAAGACCTTAACTCTGGAATTCTGACCTCCAGAACTGTGAAAGAATAAAATTTCTGTTATCTTAAGCCACCAGTTGCGTGATAATTGGTTATGACAGTCCTGGGAGACCAAGACAGTGAGTGAGGAGGACTCTGACAGGTAGCATCCGAACATCCTGGGCAGAAGGAACAGCATAAATCAAGGTAGTTCATATATTTGGAAACTAACGCAGCCTAGTCCACAGCACAGAACAAGTGCTGTGGAAATGAAGGCAGAAGAGCTGAGAGTCACTGTATAAAGAACTTACTGTCCTAGGCTAAGGCTGGGCCTGGCAAAGTCATGCTGGTCTTTCCAAGAGAAGAGATGCAGAAAATGGACTGCGGGGACAGAACTGGAAACCAAAAAATCTAATGAGATTCAAGGAGGGACGCAGAGGGAAGGCAGAAAAGCAGTGGCCGGAGCAGCATTCTATAAACACAATTAACAAGACGGGACGGCCCGTGGTGTAGCCCCATGGCAGACTCCGAGTTTGCGGAGACAGCTCCCATCTCTCTCAGCCCTGTGTTCCGGCTGGAAGGAACCAATGGTCCCGAACCTGGGAGCTCAGGGAGAGTTCGTGCAGCCATATGTTAGAGGGAAGCTTGATGAACATTTGTTCATTTGATTTCAAATGACACACAGGCGAGAGAGCACACGTACCAATGAGGGCCACCTTGTTCTCCTTCATGGAGCTCAGAACTTGCTCCAGCTTCTCCTCCGAAGCCATATTCTGCACCTCGCTCAGGTAATGCTCCTGAAACTCCACGGGGACGCTGGCAGCCTTCCGAGACAGACCCCAAGCACGACAGGGTCAGGATCAACTAAGTTCTTTCCAAGCCGCTCCCCCGCCCCCCGCCCCACCGTCCCTGCCGCCGATTCCCCAGGCAACTCGCCTTGAACACCTCCTTGACCGCGTGCATCAGCTCGGGCCCCACGCCGTCTCCGGGCACCATGGTCACAGGAAAGGCGCCCTCCACCTTCACGTCCTCGGCCTGCGACCGGGGCCGTCAGAGACGGTGCGAGGGTAGGGGCAGGAGTCCGGGGGAGGGGAGGGCCGGGGAGCCGGGGAGGGGGCGGGACGGGGCGAGGCCCGAGCGGGCCTTGCGCTTACCTGGCTCCGCGAGACGGAGTGCGAAACGGCAGAGGTACCCAGGCCCCTCCATGCCCCAGGCGTGGGGGCGGCGACCAGCGCCTGCGAAGAGACACAGCCCGTGAGGTCGGCCTGGACCCCCGCCCGGAACACTACGGGGAGCCGGGTAAAAGCCCGCCGACCCCCGCCCGCCCGGCCCGGCCTGGCCCGCTCCCCGCCTCACTCGGGTCAGCCAGCGGACACTGCTGAGCGCCGCCATGTTCATCGCAGGAAGTCGCGAGGGAAGTGACGTCGGAAGCCCGAGCGGCTCGGCACCCTGACTTCCGGTCAGGCCCAGGACCCCGGGGGGTGCGCTCTTCCTCCCGCCGGCGCCCCGCACCCTTCTCTTTCCCTTCCGTTCCCTTCTGCTCCCCCTCCCCGGGAGGAGACGGACGGCGCACGCAACCGCTTGGTGTATTGCTTTTTCCCCAGCCACTATATTTAACTTATATGGACACTTCACCCTAACATGGAAGATAATATCAGGTTTTATGTTTAGCGAACGAAGACCGAACTGAGTCCCGAGGTGCGACCCCTGCGGCTGTCGGCGGGTGAAGGGGCTGGTGAAGGGCACTGACCGCCGCAGGCGGAGGACATGGCTGTTCGGTAGGAGGTCAGACAGGCGCGGCTGGGTGAGGCCTGCCCGGGGGCCGTGAAGGAGAACGGGCGGCCGTCACTGGTATGTGGCCCCCCAGAGAGCAGGGTCGGGCCAACATGCCTGCGGACCCCTCTCTACGGCGGCCCAGCAGACCGCCCGGAGGAAGATGACAGGCCCTCAGTGCCAGTGTGACCTTTCTAGGGCCCGGGGTAATTACAGTAGAATTTGCATTGGGTTTTGACCCCGCCCCCGGTGGGCTTTCCTGTAGACATTAGAGATGAGGGCAAGCCCAGAAGAAGGTTAGTTCCCGTCCATCTTCCCCCATGCGAGTGAAAGGCCCCACCCAGAAGATCCCCCGTTCACGCCCAGAAGTGTGGAGCTTCTCTCCGTCTCTCACTCTGTCCCCAAGGAGCAGACCCTTCCCTAAAATCAGTAAGCAGGTCCTCGAGTGAGGATTAAAAAAATAATACTGTATATTCTGTCCATGCGTGTGTACATGCATAGGGAAGAGGTTTTTTAAAATACGTTTTTATTGATTTTTAGAGAGAGGAAGGGAGAGGGAGAGAGAGACATCATGTGAGAGTGAGATAGCCATTGGCTGCCTCCTGCATGCCCCCCACCAGGGATCAAGCTTGCACCCCGGGCATGTGCCCTGACTGGGAATCAAACCAGCAACCTTTTATTGGTGCATGGGATGATGCCCAGCCAACTGAGCCTCCCCGCCAGGGCTATACAGTATTGTTTTTAGAGTATGGGTGTGTGCTTCAGAATAGATGGTTTCATATTCTATATACTTACTGTCCTTATAATTTATGTTTTTCACTCAACAGTGTCTCAGAGAGCTAAGATAACATGGCTTAGAGAAGGAGCACTTATTATTTTACTTTGCTGCATAGTATTCTATAATGTGAATTTGCCAAATTTATTGAGCCTTTCTCAAGTTGTTGGATACTTAAGTGGTTTCTAGTTTGGGTCATGACCAACAATATTGCTGTGTACATCCCTGTACAGTATTCTTTATACACATGATAAATGTCAGGAAGTGCCCTCCCCGACAAAGCACCTGTGCCCACGTGTGTTTCGGTTATGAATGTTTTCTGCTACAACAATCAGAAAACTCGTTAAACAAATAAGAGTTGTTGGCTTCTGAAGTTAAGGAGTTCCTGGGACTCGTTTAGCTGCTTGGAGAGGCCCCTGAGATGGAGGCCCTCTCCCTTTCCACTCTGCCAGCCTAGTGTGTTGTCTGAGATCCTCATCCGTGGTGCCTCATACTATCCATATGGCTGCTGCAGCTCTGGACATTGCTTCTGCATTCAAAGCTGGGGAACGGGAGAAGGAACAGTCCCAACTATATCTTCTCCTTCTTATCGGAAATCTAGGTGTTCCCAGAAATAGTCTCAACAGATTTCCACTGAGATATCACAGGCCAGAAATAGGTTCATGACCACTCCTACTGCAAGAAAAACTGGGAAAGAGGGGAAGAGGTTTGTCCTGATCGGCTTAAACTAATTCTTGACATCCTGGCTGTACATTCGGGCCAGCTGAGAAGCTTTTAAAAAATACCTGTGTCTGGATCCTACCACCAGAGGTTTTGATGTAATTGGTCTGGAGTGGGGCCCAGATACGAGTGTTCTTTAAAAGCTCCCTGGATGAATTTAAAAGTCAACCAGAGTTGAGAACCACTGGTGTTCACCAGTCGGGATTGGGCAGGTGTATCAATTAGGATTAGTGAGTGACAACATGCAGCATAACCACAGCTCAAACAAGAGAAGGGTTTGTTTCTTGCTCACATGAAAGTTCCAGTTACAGCCCTAACCGGTTAGGCTCAGTGGATAGAGCATCGTCCTGCGGACTGAAAAATCCCAGGTTCGATTCCGGTCAAGGGCATGTACCTTGGTTGCGGGCACATCCCAGTTGGAGGTGTGCAGGAGGCAGCTGATTGATGTTTCTCTCTCATCGGTGTTTCTAACTCTCTATCCCTCTCCCTTCCTCTCTGTAAAAAATCAATAAAATATATATTTTTTTTAAAGTTCCAATAACAGTTGGTTCATGGCTGGATCGGCCCTCCGTAGTGTCAGAAGCTCAGACTCTGTAGTCTTATTGGTCCACTTTGCTAGGTCTCCATTCCCAAGTTCATTCAAGATCTGAGACACCCCACCGGTGTGGCTCAGTGATTGAACGTCGACCTAGGAACCAGGAGGTCACGGTTTGATTCCCGGTCAGGGTACATGCCTGAGTTGCAGGCTTGATCCCCAGTAGGGGACATGTAGGAGGCAGCCAATCAATGATTCTCTCTCATCATTGATGTTTCTCTCTCTCTCTCTCTCTCTCTCTCTCTCTCTCTCTCTCTCTCTCTCCCTTTCCCTTTCTCTCTGAAATCAATAAAATAATATATTTTTAAAATATCTGAGACAGTTATTCTACCTCCAGCCATCATGTATGTATTTCAACCAGCAAGAAGGACAGAGAGGAGAAAAGCAGAAGCCCCAGGCCCTGTAATGGCACTTTCTGGAATTTGCACACACCATTTCTACTTGTATCCTATGTGATACAGAAACATGTCTGCCTTTTTCTTCAAAGTTCTAGCTTTGTCCCAGAAGGCTTCCTTTCCCTTAAAATGATACACATATTCTCCAGTAGTTTTTCTAATGCTGTTATGGTTTTGTGTTGTTAATATGGTTTAGGCCAGTGGTTGGCAAACTGCGGCTCGCGAGCCACATGCGGCTCTTTGGCCCCTTGAGTGTGGCTCTTTCACAAAATACCACGTGTGGGTGCGCATGTACAGTGCGATTGAAACTTTGTGGCCCATGCGCAGAAGTTGGTATTTTGTGAAAGAGCCACACTCAAGGGGCCAAAGAGCCGCATGTGGCTCGCGAGCCACAGTTTGCCAACGGGTTAGGCTATTAATTTATCTGACATGTAGTTTTGTAAAAGGTGAAAGATAAATACCTAATTTTTTTCCAAAGGGTTAGCTAACTGCCTCAGTATCATTTATTATCTTTTCTTCCAGATAATAAAGTCTACCTTTATTAAATACTAAATCCTCACATATATATTAGGTCAGACAATGTGAAACTGCTGATATGTATTACCTCACTCAGCTTTATTTTCTCAATTATATCTGTCTCAGTTATATCTGTATAAATGTTTTATATTTGTTCGTTTGTTTATTACCTCTGTTTCTCAGTTGAATGAAAGTGCAATGAAGGCTGAGATTCTCTCGTTATCAACCACTGCCTCATATGTATCTGCTAACTGAATGAATGAAGTTTATCTTTGAATCAATATATATTAATGTACTTTTCAATATAGAACCATCCTTATATGTTAGAAAAGCCATCTTGGTTGTGATATATTATTCTTTAAGTATATACTCTTTTTTTTTTTTTAATCCTCACCTGAGGATATTTTTTCTATTGATTTTTTTAAAATATATTTTATTGATTTTTTTTACGGAGAGAAAGGGAGAGGAATAGAGAGTTAGAAACATCGATGAGAGAGAAACATTGATCAGCTGCCTCCCGCACACCCCCCCACTGGGGATGTGCCCGCAACCAAGGTACATGCCCTTGACCAGAATCGAACCTGGGACCCTTCAGTCTGCAGGCCGCCACTCTATCCACTGAGCCAAACGGGTTAGGGCTGCATCTGTGATCTTAAAAGAGTTTGCATTTCTCTTTCTTTGTTTCTTCTGCAATCACCCAGTTTGGGCATCAGGGCTGAGACCTGAGGCTTTTAAAAAAGAGACAGGCATACATAACTTGGAAGTGGGCATGGGATAGGAACTATTGGGAGAGGCAGTTGGCCATGGGCCCTGAGTGTCCCTGTGCATTCTGCTGGCTGTGCCAAGAATGCAAGGTCCTAACTCCTCTTGCCCACACCATTTCTCAGACTTGTATTGCAGTGAGCAACCTGGAGGGATGAGGTAATATCTCCCTCTAGGACTAAGCGCAAGCTTGCTTATCCCCTGCTGTAAAAGAGGTGGGTTCTCCAAACTCCATGTTCCTCAGATGCAACACAAACCCACTGCATGCACAGCATCTACCGGGCCCTCCACGTCGCCCTTGTGGGATGTGAGGGAAAGGAAGCCAATGGAAACATTATGCTGTGTTGCTTCCTATGCCATGAGTCATAAAGTCCTTTGTCTCTGACCCAGGAGTTTCATCTTGCTTGGCCAGCATCCATGAAATAGTAAGACTGGTTGTTATTAACTAGTCAGCAGGGTAAAAAATGCCAGGCCCTGATGGTTTGGCAGTGAGGATGGGATGGGATGCTGGCGGAGACATGGCTTTCTGGAAGAGAAAGGACAAGGACCCAGGGGACCAGATCAGAGGTTATGAAAAGACCCCCTCGAATATGTTAGTGAATCTTCCACATGGTGAGTGGCAGGCTGAGGGTGACTAGAGGGAGGGTCTCCCACCATCCTACCTGTCAACGAGGCCAAGCAGTGGGAAGCAGACGGAAACAAGCCACCTGAGTGGTGCTGTGTTCCTGCTCACTCCTCCACGCCAGAGGGCGAAGGGCTGCTGTGACAAAGGGGCAGCAAGCCCACAGCCCCACTCAAAGGGCAATACGGATGTGGCTTCTGAATCAAAGGGTCCTGAAAGCTGTAATAAAATGGCATGATCCAGGGTGTCTGAAATAGAGCTTCAGTGTATTTGGTTGAGCCCAACAAGTGGCCATTCAAACCCAAAGTGAACAAGTCTTGCTTACTTGCACAGGCCTTTCTCTCCCTCTGTGCTCCCCCGTCTCTCTCCCCACGCTGCTCCCCCCTCAGCAGCATTGAAGAAAAAGTGGGGTATGCTGGGAACTTCCATAGAGGTGACGGCCTCAAATGTTTACAACTCTGTAGGACCCAAGCACCCATGTTACCGTCTTACCCAGTCCTGTTGTTGGATGCAGGCAGGCAGGGGTGGCTGAAGTTCCAAGAAACACAGTAGTCCTGGGCTTGGGGGGTTGAGGGGGGCGGAGTGGCAATGGTCTTGTACTGAAGCTAGAGGCACAGGGGAGAATGCAGTGCTGTACCAGTCCTGAAGCCAGAGGCCAAGAGAGAGTAAAAGCCTCCCAGCTGCCCCACCCCCATGGGTTAGCCTTCCCACACTCCTGCGCTCCCCTCTGGAACATCATGCTCTGAAGCTGTTGCCATAGCTCCTGATCCGCACACAGTAAACTCCTTGGTTTGTTTTCCCATAAGGTAAAAAAAAAAAAAAATCCCCCAATTTCAACTGGTGGGCTTTGAGCAAAGTTTTCATTGGGAAAAGGAAATTAAAGTGTCCCTGTGTGTGGGTCCTTTGGGCCAGTTCAATGTACCGCACTGTCATTGGGGCTGCCACTGCTGAAAGGATAACTGGTATTAATGTTCGTCCAGGCTTGTACTGTAAACGCCGTCGGTTCCAGAGGGGACTCGCCCATTCAGAGACTGCTGTGTGTTCAGAGGTGACTCTTGAACCCTCTGGGATGGTCCAGAAGAAACCATATAGGCTTCCAAGAGGAGAAACATAATCAGGAAAAATTACTGAGGCCATTTCCAGCACAACAGTGCCACCTGCCGGACATAGTCACCAAATACATCCCTTCTTAAAAAGAAAAGACCCATAGCGGTTCCGTGACTCCCATTTGGGGATGATCCAAATCAACTCGGATTTGGTGGTTATAAAGGGAAGAGCACAAAAGGTCTTACTAGTCAAGTGTAAATGCTGTATTCAAGAGCACAGCTTTCCTAGCCCTAACCTTATCTGGGCTTTACAAGAATGGCAATTCCTTTGGGGAAAACTTCATTCCTCACTTGATCACCTGAAGCAAAGCTGCTAGCTCAATGGGACCCTCAATTCACAGAGGGCCCCCCAAGTGCCTGCCTGGTTCGCTGGTGGTTCGGCTGTACTGACACCAAATGGTGTCCACATTCAACCTCAGCACCAGCTACGAAGAATTTAAAAAACAGGTGTGTGCCCAGTGGTTGAGCATCTACCCATGAAACAGGAGGTCACAGTTAAATTCCCATGCCTGAGTTACTGGCTCGATCCCCAGTTGGGGGTGGGGGTGGGGCGGAGGGGGGGAGGGGCGGGCGTGCAGAAGACAGCCGACCAATGATTCTCTCTCGTCATTGATGTTTCTATCTCTCCCTCTCCCTTCCTCTCTGAAATCAATAAACAAATATTTAGCCCTAGCCGGTTTGGCTCAGTGGATAGAGCATCGGCCTGTGGACCAAAGAGTCCCAGGTTCGATTCTGGTCAAGGGCAAGTACCTAGGTTGCAGGCTCCTCCCTGGCCTGGTCAGGGTGCATGCAGGAGGCAACCAATTGATGTGTTTCTCTCACATCGATGTTTCTCTCTCTTTCCCTCTTCCACTCTCTCTCTCTCTAAAATCAATGGAAAAATATCCTTGGGTGAGGATTTTAAAAAAATATATATATATATATTTAAAAATAATCTCTCTATATAAAAGCCTAAGCGACCGTCTGACCATCTGATAGGCCAATAGCTATTATGTGCACTGACCACCGGGGGGCAGACAGTGAAGAAGTGGAAACCACAGGCATGGAAACATGGAACAGACTGATGAATCTCAGAGGGTAGAGGGCAGGAAGAGATTAACCAAAGATCTTATATGCATACTAGAGGCCTGGTGCATGGATTTGTGCACCAGTGGGTTCCCTTGGCCTGGCCTGCAGGGATCGGGCTGAAACTGGCCCAGTGCACAGTGGGGTCCCTCAGCCTGGCGTATGGGGATTGGGCCAAAACTGGCTCTCCGGCATCCCCCAAGGGTTCCTGGATTGCGAGAGGGTGCAGGCCAGGCGGAGGGACCCCACCAGTGCATGAATCCATGCACCAAGCCTCCAGAAAATAAATAAAAAGCAGACATGCTCATTGTGCTCAATGAGCAGAACTCAAGGCAGTGCTAATAGTCCTGGCCCACACCTTCCCTGATGAAGCTTGGTTACATTTTTCATGCCTTTTGTGCCGTTGCCAATGGCTAGCTGTTGTGTCTGAAAGATTATCAATTAAAGACATTCTTCTGTGGAGCTGCAAACTGTGGAAACAAATTCAGCTGCCAATCAGACAACCTGGGTCACTCATGGAGATGCTTGTGGCAAGGGTATCGAATAAGACCAACTGGAATGAAGCTGCCGATCCCACCTGCACTGCCTACACAACTGCCACCACTGCCTGGATCACTGCACCAGTCCTGGCACCATGTCGGCCATCATGGACTGGGCACAAAGTCAAGAACTGTTTTCGATGCAGAACCACTGCTGCATCCCAGACTTGTGACACCTCCCGAAAGTCTTAGAGTAAAGAGGTCACATTGCACAGGTGTCGCTACTACCAGCTCCTGGAGCATTGAGTACCTACCTCAGACCTTTGACCCCCTCTCTAGACCGTCGTGGTTGCCTCACTGCAGAGAGCACATTTTCAGGTTATAGTGTTGCTGTTCTAGTCCAATCAGGAGACTCTGGCCATACCGTTGTGGCCCTTGTAACTAAGCCACATCTAGTTTTTGGTTTTACAGTCCGACAATGACGTGACCTTTGTTGCAAAAGCCACCCAACAATAAGTCAAGGTATTCGATGGCCATGCCATGCTCCCTACCATCTGCAGACCAGATACCTCATGTTATTGAGCTCTGGAATGGCTTCTTCACAAGTAATCTCAAAAAGCTTCTGGCTACCTCCCGTAACTCCTTTGACCCGCATACCTGTGTGAGGCAGTGTGGTCCCTGAACACAGCTATCCCCAGACAAGAATCATCTCCTCTCAACCATTTCCTGAGTAATTAGCAAGACAAAGGGGTGGAAGGTTATATAGACCTATTTTGAAGATTTTAGATTTTTGATTACCTCTGGGCATGGTGCCCTTCCAACAATAATAACCATAGGCCAGCCCAGTTGGTACACCTTCCAGGTGTCAGCCTGGCAAAAGGAGGCCTGGGGGTTCAAATGTAATTCTGACTTACCACCTGGATTCTCCTGATGGATTTAGATGATTCATAAAAGTGATGATGACTTGGCTGAGTACACTGCTTGCCAAATCCCCCTACACTGGCCCAGGGAGGCCAAGGTGGGAGATATAATGGGTCTCTGTGAGTTTTGTCAATTTTGTCTCCCTCGTACCTGGTCCCTTCAGATGAAAGATCAGGGCACGAGTAGGAAAAAAAGATGAAATCTTAGCTACTGGGAAGGGACACACTGATTTCGTGGCTATGGAGGCTGGTGATGCCAGCAGGTGCAGGGAGAGGGGACAGTTAATGTGCTCTTTTGTCTCCTAGTTTCAACACTGCAGCCAACAAAAGCATCACCAAGTTCATCTGAGTCAAGCTTCAGCTGGCAGCCTGACCCCTCTGGGCTTGTCAGCCTGTCCTTAGGCTATAGAAACGGAGGAACTCATGTGGGCCTGGCTATTACTAAACTATTTGTGCCCTTTGCCATCAATGGCAGCTCCTGAATATGGAACCTCCCCCAACCCCATACTGTAAAAACACACCATCCAGCACAACCTTGTTTCAATCTGACTGGTACAAATGCATGTACTTTTCCTGTCACCCAATTGGCTTTGGTTCCTATATGGCAGCTGAGGCTGCAACTATTTGGTAACACTGCCCATGTGACTTAACCAAACCAGTGTCATGATGATGCAAATCAGATTTAAAACCAAATCTTTTTTTAAAATATATTTTTATTGATATCAGAGAGGAAGGCAGAGGGAGAGATAGAAACATCAGTGATGAGAGAGAATCATTGATCAGCTGCCTCTTGCACACCCCGTACTGGGGATTGAGCCCGAAACCCGGGCATGTGCCCTGACGAGGAATCAAACCATGACCTTCTGGTTCATTGGGCGACGCTCAACCACTGAGCCGGGCTTAAAACCAAATCTTGACTTGGAGTGACGAGTGTATGTTTGCATGTGACCCTTTAGTGCAGTGATGGCGAACCTTCTGAGCTCGGCGTGTCAGCATTTTGAAAAACCCTAACTTAACTCTGGTGCCGTGTCACATATAGGAATTTTTTTGATATTTGCAACCATAGTAAAACAAAGGTTTATATTTTTGATATTTATTTTATATATTTAAATGCCATTTAACAAAGAAAAATCAACCAAAAAAAAAATGAGTTTGCGTGTCACCTCTGACAGGCGTGTCATAGGTTCGCCATCACTGCTTTAGAGTATATTTTTATATGTGGGTCATGGCATGTCTCCTTATTAGAGTTGAGGGTTGCTTTTTGGCTTATCTGTTTTCTCCTATAATTATTAGCAATGACATCAAAGATCAGCAGACTAGTCTAAAACTCACTTGTGAGAATTTTAATAGATAATAACCTGACTTCAGACTATATCCTGGCTGCCTGAAATAAGATAAGACTTATTCACAGGTGACTGAGTGTGGGATCCTGGGTGGCATGGTTGAAGCCAGCACTTCAGGTGAGCCTCCTTTTGCTGCTTGACGTTCTATTGATAGTAGCCTTAATTAAATTCTCTCTGAGGCAGATTGAGCAGATTTGGTCCCAGCCTCTGCTGATCAGATTAATCAGAGTGGCGGGTGGAGTGGCATACTCATCTGAATATTCACGCTCAGCCAGGAATGTGTGGGGCCTGTTGTTGGGGGAGGCGAACTGCCACAGGCCCTGTGCACCACTGCTCATTTTTACTGGGCATGCCAAGAATACAAGGCCCTGACCACTCTGTCCGGATTATTTTTTTTCTCTTACAATTTATTTTTCCGTTACAGTTGACATACATTATTGTATTCGTTTCAGGTGTACAACATAGTGATTAGGTATTTATGTAACTTACAAAGAGATCACCCCAGCAAGTCTAGGACCCATCTGATACCATACACAGCTACCACAATATTACTGACTATATTCCCTGGGCTGTACTATTCCCCATGACTATTTTTATAACTGCCCATTTGTATTTCTTAACCCCTTCACCTTTGTCACCCAGGCTCCCGACCCACCTCCCAGCTGGAAACCATCAATGTGTTCTCTGTATCCATGAGATTCTTTCTGTTCTGTTTGTTGCATGGACTATTTGGTTCCTGGTCAGGGGTGTGTGTGCAGCAACCAACCTTGATAATGATGTATTCTCTCTCTCCAGGACAAAGAGCATGCTATTGCCTTCTAGAAAAGAGGTGGATTCCCCATGCCTGTGTTCCTCAGATGCAATACAAACCCACTGTGTGTGCACAGCACCCTCAGGGCTCCTCCACATGGTCCCTGTGGGACTGAAGGGCCAAGAAGAGCTGATGCAAACATGATGCTCTTGCTACTTGCTGTGCTGTAACAAATTTCTCTGTTTCTTCTCCTGGAATTTCAGGTCTTCTGCCAGCATCCATGAAGCAGTAACAGGTTAACTTATTGGCTTGACAGTAGCGGTGGGTGGGTGGCAAATTGCAAATACTGCCATGTAGTGGGAGGAAAGAGAATAAACAGTAATTGCTAGGAAGGACCTTCCGTTAGGGTAAAGGGTGTCCTGGGTGTTGTCTTAGTCTGCTCAGGCTGTCACAGCAAAATACCATAGACAGGGTTTATACAACAAAAATTTCTTTTCTTTTTTTTTAAGATTTTAAAATTGATTTTTAGAGCGAGAAGAAGGGAGAGAGAAATGTCAATGTGAGAGGTGACACTGATCAGCTGCTTCCTGCACACCAGGGATCGAGCCCGCCACCCGGGCACGTGCCCTGACCAGGAATCAAACTGGTAACTTTTAGGTGCACAGGACGATGCCCAACCGAGCCACACGACCCGCACAAAATAAATTTATTTTCTTACAGTACCGGAAGCTGGGAAGTCCAAGATCAAGGTGCCAGCCGATTCCGTCCCTGGTGAGGACTCTTCCTGGCTTGCAGATGGCCACTTTCTCGCTGTGTTCTCACAGGGTGGAGAGAGCGCTCTGAGGCTCTATCTTTCCTTCTCATAAGAGCACTAGCTCTATCAGATTAGGGCTCCATCCCTGTGATCTCATTTAAACTTTATCACCTCCTCACAGGCCCTATCTCCAAATACAGTCACAACGGGTGTTAGGGATTTAAAACATAAACTTCAGGGGGACATAACATTCATCCCTAACAGGTGTCATCCGGGTTCAGTTAGGGCTGGAGGTGAGAGAAATCTTTAAAAGGAATGCTGGGAATATGAGGAGGCTGGTTAGTTATGCAGAAGGGATTCTAAAGGGTTTGGCAGATGTTTCAGGGAGTGAAGAAGTGGTGGAGGCTGCGTCAGGGCCAAGGAGAAACAGAGCATGGTGGGACTGAGAATATGGCCAGGAGGGCCAAACTATGGGATCCACAGTTTCATAAATGAGTGACAAAACCAGGCATGAGAAGCACACACACAAAAAAAAACCTTTACAGAATACTACACAAATGAAAATAAATGATCTACTCTTACAATACCATGGATAAATCTTACAGATATAATGATGAATAAAAGCAAAACAAAACACTACACAGTGCATGATACCTTTTATATGAACTCCAGGGATGGGAAAAATCAGTTTACAGTGTGAGAAGTCAGGAGAGGAGTTACTTCTGCAGGGCATGTATTGACCAGGAGCAGGTACCAGCGATGGGATGTTGGAAATGGCTTGTATCTTAATCAGGGCGGTGGTTATATGGGTATGTACATGTGTAAAAATTTATTGAGGTTTATACACATGGGCAATTTGCTGTGTTATGCCATAATTTAAAAATCAAATAACTTTTTTAAAAAATCTTTTTTTAAATTAAATCTTTATTGTTCAGATTATTACATTTGTTCCTCTTTCTTCCCCCCATAACTCCCCTCCTCCAAGTTCCCACCCCACCCTCCGCCCTCACTCCCCACCCACTGTCCTCATCCATAGGTGCATGATCTTTGTCCAGTCTCTTCCCGCATCTCCCACACCCCTTTCCCCCCGCAAGAATAGTCAGTCCATTCCCTTTCTATGTCCCTGATTCTATTATAATCACCAGTTCATTCTGTTCATCAGATTATTTATTCACTTGATTCTTAGATTCACTTGTTGATAGATGTGTATTTGTTGTTCATAATTTGTATCTTTACCTTTTTCTTCTTCTTCCTCTTCTTAAAGGATACCTTTCAGCATTTCATATAATACTGGTTTGGTGGTGATGAACTCCTTTAGCTTTTTCTTATCTGTGAGGCTCTTTATCTGACCTTCAATTCTGAATGATAGCTTTGCTGGATAAAGTAATCTTGGTTGTAGGTTCTTGGTATTCATCACTTTGAATATTTCTTGCCATTCCCTTCTGGCCTGCAAAGTTTCTGTTGAGAAATCAGCTGACAGTCGTATGGGTACTCCCTTGTAGGTAACTGAGTTTCTTTCTCTTACTGCTTTTAGGATTCTCTCTTTGTCTTTTGCTCTTGGCATTTTAATTATGATGTGTCTTGGTGTGGTCCTCTTTGGATTCCTTTTGTTTGGGGTTCTCTGCACTTCCTGGATCTGTAAGTCTATTTCTTTCACCAGGTAGGGGAAGTTTTCTGTCATTATTTCTTCAAATATCTTGCTCTCTCTCCTATAATTCTGCTGTTGGTATGCTTGAAGCTGTCCCAGAGGCTCCTTACACTACCTATTTTTGGATTCTTTTTTCATTTTGCTTTTCCGGTTGGGTGTTTTTTGCTTCTTTGTATTTCAAATCTTTGACTTGATTCTTGCAATCCTCTGGTCTGCTGTTGGGAGTCTGTATAATATTCTTTATTTCACTCAGTGTATGCTTAATTTCTAGTTAGTCCTTTATCATAACATCGAGGGTCTCACTAGATTTCTTGAGGGTCTCATTAAGTTTATCGGTGGTTTCTAGAAAATTCTTGAAAAACCTCAAAAGTGTGGTTTTGAACTCTGTATCCAGTAGTTTGCTTTCCTCCATTTCTGTCATTTGTGTCCTGTTTCTTTGTCTTGGCATTTTTTATTCTTCGCTGTGTCGATAGAGTGGCTTTCTGTGCTAAGTGTCCTATAGGGCCTAGTGGCTCAGCCTCCCCAATTACCTGAGGTAGACACTCTTGGTGCACCCCCTTGTGGGCTTTGTGCACAGTCTTGTTGTAGTTAAGCCTTGATTGTTGTAGGTAACGCTGGGAGGATTTGACCTCCAGGCCAATTGTCTGTGAGAATCAGCTGTGTCTACGGTGGGAGAACTTCTGTGCTGAAGACACCTTCTGGGGCAAGACTTGCTTCAGTGGGGCTTTGGGGCTCACTGAGTCTGCTCCCTGAGTGTGTCCCTTATGGATCTGTGCAGTTGTAATTGGATGGTCCCACTCTGACCACTGGGTACATTGGCTCTTGGATCTAAGGAGGTGCTAATCTAGCCTCTGCCTGAGGCTACCCAGCAGAAGCCAGCTGTAAAGCAATGCAAGTTGCCCTGGGGCCTTGGGGCAGCTGCAGTTTAAGTAATTTTCAGATTACAAAGGGCCGGGCCTTACATATGCAAAAGTCTCTGTGCACGGCTTGGGTGGGGCGGGGTCCCAGAGGATCAACAGGGCGGGCAGAGCAAGCAGTATGGCTGCTCTCAGTCCTGTCCTCAGAGGCCCCGGCAATCACTGTGTGTGCCTCTGAGAGAAAGCTGCCCTCGAATTCCGACCGATGCCAGACAGTCCCATTTCTCCCATATGAGTCTCGGTCCCCAGAGACTTGCCCGGAACTGGAGCTCAGAGCCTGAGACTTCCTCCCGATTGAAAAAGACCATTGTGACCTCAGCTGCCAGCCCTCTCCGCATGCACCTCCGCCCCTTTGTATTTTACTTCTGCACCGCACCTCCTCTGAGTCTCAGTATGCTTTTCTCTTTCCTTCTAGTTGTAGAATTTCCACTCAGCCAGCCTTCCTGTGGTTCTGGATGATGTCCGTTCCGTCTTTTAGTTGTATTTTTAAAGTGGTTGTGCGAGGCAGAACCACTGGTGTTTCTGCCACTCTGGTGTTTAAAACCACTCTGGTGTTTACCTATGCCGCCATCTTGGTTTTCTCCAAAAAAATCTTTCTTACTGAAAATATTACATATGACCTCCTTACCCCCCCCCCAACTGATCCCCTCCAGCCCACAAATAACTTTATTTAAACTAAAAATAATAAAAGTTGTACATTAGGTCAAATTGACCATCCACATACATTTCACCCACGTGAAATGATCTTGCTAGTAAAAAGAAATGCCCACATACAGGCTGCTGTAAAGTATGAGGTCCACCACTTTTTAAAAATCCTCACCCAAGATATGGTTTTTATTTTTATTGATTTTAGAGAGGAAGGGAAAGAGAAAGAGAGAAACACTGATGTGAAAGAGAAACATCCATGAGATTATCTCCCATATGCACCCTGACCAGGGATCAAACCTGAAATCTAGGTATGTGCCTTGACTGGGGGCGACCAGGCTGGCAGGGGAAGGCAGTTGGGGCATTAGGCAGGAAGGCAGGTGAGTGGTTAGGAGCCAGTGGTCCTGGATTGTGAGAGGGATGCCCCAGATTGGAGAGGGAGCAGGCCGGGCTAAGAAACACCCCCCCCCCCCTGCACAAATTTCGTGCAGTGGGCCTCTAGTATTAAATATTATAATAATTAAACAATCATATTGCCTACTCAAGTCTCCAGACCCCAAATCCTTTTCACCATGTTGTGCATTGCAAGGACCTGGCTCCAATTGGCCAAGTGGCCATTGAAGGGTAAGAGGGAGAGACCCTGACGCTCTGTACCCCAGGAGTATGCCTGAGTGACAGGGCAGAGCAGGGCTAGGGGACAGAGAGCAGGTGTGCTGAGCCCATCTACTTGAGACACCCCGTGGAACCCCATATACCAAGTCAGTCATGAGCTCCTGACCTCTGTCTCTCAGACAAGTCCTAATTCCATAAATATTTGTGTGCTAGGCACTGTTCTGAACACTATGGATACATAAGAGAAGGAACCAAATTCCCATCTGCAAGAGCTGCAGGCCAATAAGTGATAACCCTGTTCTATTAAGACATATCTCTCTTTAAGAAAAAAAAAAAAAAAAAAAAAGCCTGGTCCACGCTCAGTGGTTGAACGTGGACCCATGAACCAGGAAGTCATAGTTGAATTCACAGTCAGGATTCGATCCCCAGTGTGCAGGAGGCAGCTGGAGACAGCCGATCAATGCTTCTCATCATTGATGTTTCTATTTCTCTCCCTTCCTCTCTCTCTGGAAAAAAAAAAAAAATAGATCCAAGGGCCCTTCTTCCGCTGCTGTAATTTGTTCCTTCTACCTCTGTGACTTTCTAAATAAGTTTTCGCTTGTACTTGAACATTTACGTATATATATACGTTTATTTCAGATTTTCTGCCACTGCCTGTCGGTAGCTAAGAGACAGCCCCCCAGGGTAGTGTTGGGTGCTGTCACAGCTTTAGGTTAGAAACCCGCAGGTCCTGGGCCCGCTCTTAGGGTAAAGCTGGGAGAGCAGCCAGCCTGGAGAAGACCTTGCTGCACCAGGAAAAACCATTCCCTTCGTCATTCTCAACGGGGATTCAGACTGACTGCCTTTGAGATGGCTCATGATTGGGAGGGCTGTGAACAACCAGGAATATCAAGGGGACAGGCAGCCTTTCTCCAGCCCAGAGATTGAAGATGGCGGCTCAACTCCCCTGCCAACGCGCCCACCTATAGCTCTCGTCGTCTTACTGTTTAGGGGTGAATAGCTCAGCCTGGATTCGGGAAATGGGATCCTAAGGCAAGACTAACACCGGTGCTGCAGGATTTTCCTGAAGTCGCTGCAGAGACCTCAGCAGTCAGCAGGGAGGAAGGCCGAACTGGGCATACCCACCAGCAATCCTCTCGGATGGCCCTCGTCGTTTCTATTTTCTTCGTGGAGCTATTTGAACAGCCGTATTGAATGCATGCTTTGTTGTTGTTATTTTTTTATCCTTCCTATATTTTAATGATCTTGGCGTCAAGTGGATCCAAGTGCCGGCCTGACACTATGGAACCTCTAGGGGGCGCTATGGACTAACTTCTGCCGAATGCACCGCTTCAGATCTGTTTTCTCTGGTGCTGCACCCCCTTGCGGGGGGGGGGGGGGGGGCGGGGGAGGGGGAAGAGAGGGGAGGATGGAAGAGTTCTGCCAAATTTTAAGATACTGTTTTAAAGCCAGGCGGGCAGGAAAAATTCCAAGCTCCTCAGTGTGACATCCTCGGCACAAGCATGATGCGCCAGGCGCTAAAAGCTTCCACTCTGAAGCAAGGACCCCAAACCCACCCATTGAACTGTTCTAGTCTTACCTATGCTTGTCCTTCTGCCCAAGACCCCCTGTGCCAAGGTCCTCCTGCACTGGTCCCGTGCTCGCCTGTGCATTTTAACAGCCCAGGTCACTCTAGCGACCCTGAGTGGTATAAGTGCCCCCCTCCCCCCCCCCCCACCCTTGCTCCCTCCACACTGTGGTGTCCACAGGGCAGAGCCTGTGTTTTAGTCTTTGCTTATTCTCTAGCACTAGGCACATGACAAGAGCCTTTCCCATGGTTGTGAGCACGAATGTCCATGACAGGGAAAGATGAGGTCAGAGCTCTGGGCTGGTGGTCTGGGGTGAGCCTCTGCCTGGGCCAGAGAGGTGGAGCATTCTCTCTGGACTTGGACCCAGCCTCCTCCACCTGTCACCACCAGCCCTCCAGCTCTCTGTAACCACAACTACAGCAGGCCCCATGGCACCCCCTCCCAATGCCCAGCAAGCTTGGGGCCACACATTCATTTCTGATATTTTCCTCACCCTGCCCCCAGACATCTCTATCAGATCTTAAAGATTCTCCCTCCAGGTCCTTCTCCCTACCCGAGGGCCCACAGTGCATATCTTTAACAATTAAACTTATTTGTCCTCCCCTGCTCTGCACCCTGAATTGGAAGAGAGATTTACCCCAGTCTGATGACAACCTCCTTAGCTCTCTGCCTGCCCGCAGCTGTCTATCCCACAACCACCCTCCATCCTCCTGCCACAATTTTTAAAAAAGCATGCCATCGCTTGCTTAGGAACTTCCAAGATTTCCTCCTGACTCCCCAAGGAGACATTTAGGGACTCAGTTAGGGGCACTCAAGGCCCTTTGACGCCTGATCCAAATGTCTCTTGCCAGCCTTCCATCCCCATCAGATGTCTTTTTTCTTTTTCTTTTTTTTTTTTAAAGAACATATTTCTTGTTTAAAAGATTTTTTTTTTTTTATTGCTTTTAGAGGAAGGGAGAGGGAGAGAGAGATAGAAACATCAATGAGGAGAGAGAATCATTGATTGGCTGCCTCCTGCACACCCCCTACTGGGGATTGAGCCTGCATTCCAGGCATGTACCCTTGACCAGAATTGAATCTGGGACCCTTCAGTCCACAGGCTGACACTCTATCCACTGAGCCAAACCGGCTAGGGCCCCAAATCCCTTCTTCATGGAGAAGCTGCCGCAGTTTGAGAGGAGAAATTTGCCAAAGGAACTAAGATAAGTAATGCAAAATAAAAACACACATAGAGGTCCGAGAAACAGACTTGCTGAATCTAAAGAAAAGATGATGACCTTTGACCTTAAAGGTTGACCCACAATTTGCTCCCTGGCCTTCCACCTGCCGAGCCCAGCTGGCACCCAGGGGCCTTATCCCTTGGTTGAGTGGTTCTAAGCCCTTCTGTGGGGCTGCAGGCCCTGAGAAGCCTCAAACGCCATCCTGGTTGGTTTCTTTCTAATCCACGTGGTTAGAATAGACTAGAAATCCATATAAGTCAGGAGCCCATCCAGACTGGCCTTAGCTCAGCACCACTGTCCTGAGTTGACTGATCTCCCTTTCTGGCCCTGGTAATACTGAGACCCTGTCTCCCAAATGTACCCTGG
Source organism: Myotis nattereri (assembly GCF_964212035.1). Taxonomy (NCBI): domain Eukaryota; kingdom Metazoa; phylum Chordata; class Mammalia; order Chiroptera; family Vespertilionidae; genus Myotis; species Myotis nattereri. Next base: position 31,334,011 of record NC_138083.1, on the reverse strand, counting down.
AAAGAGTCTTTCTAGAACCATGAAGATCTGCAACCGTTATGAAAAGGAAGGTGGACCCTGTTGCCTCCCAGAGAAGGAAGGTGTTGCAAAAGTGAGGGCACTGCAGGCAGCGGGGACAGCCAGCGTAAAGGGGTGGAGCTGAGAGTGGGGGACCCTGTTTGAGAAACTGTGTGATTTCTGCATCAGGCATGTAAGAGACTCGCACAGCAAGGGGATGGAAGGAAGGAAGGCTGGCAGGAGACATTTGGATCAGGCATCAAAGGGCCTTGAGTGTCCCTAACTGAGTCCCTAAATGTCTCCTTGGGGAGTCAGGAGGAAATCTTGGAAGTTCCTAAGCAAGTGATGGCATGCTTTTTTAAAAATTGTGGCAGGAGGATGGAGGGTGGTTGTGGGATAGACCGCTGCGGGCGGGCAGAGAGCTAAGGAGGTTGTCATCAGACTGGGGTAAATCTCTCTTCCAATTCAGGGTGCAGAGCAGGGGAGGACAAATAAGTTTAATTGTTAAAGATATGCACTGTGGGCCCTCGGGTAGGGAGCAGGACCTGGAGGGAGAATCTTTAAGATCTGATAGAGATGTCTGGGGGCAGGGTGAGGAAAATATCAGAAATGAATGTGTGGCCCCAAGCTTGCTGGGCATTGGGAGGGGGTGCCATGGGCAATGTGGCCTGGGCATGTGGAGATGAAGCAGGCCCGGCCCAGGGGCAGAGCTATCATGACAGGGACCCTCAGTGGAGGCAGTGGCTCCCCTCCTCCCCAACCCTGTCCTCACCAGCGGATGTCCAGGGCTGACAGAAGCAAAATGGAGGCCCACAGTAGAGCTTTTCCCCACAGATGGCCTCTGAGACTGTGGAAAAGCAAACGCTCTCTGAGAAAGAGAGAAGGGAGCAAGGCGCAGAGGGGCTGAGGCACTCAGAGGGGTAAGAGGAGAGACAGAGTGCTCAGCTCACCAGGTGTGTGTGTGGGGGGGGAGGAATGGGGGGTCAGGGGCCTGAGGCCAGAGAAGAGCAAACAGCAGCAGTGCAGGCCAGACTGGCAAGGAAGGCATCGTTCTGGGGAGTGAGTCTATGGACTTTCTCAGAAACAGGAGGGGCACAAGTTGGAGGAAGAGGCGGGACAAGGGGAAGATTCTCTTAAGAGCGGGGAGTTCTGCACAGAGGAAAGAAGGAGGATCAAAACCCAAGCAGATCATATGGAGCAGCATCAGGAGATGCAAAAGATGAGATTGAGCAAAGAGGTCCCTGGTGCCTGCTTCTCCAAGGTACAAGGGAGGAGAGAATGGATGAAAACACTGAGAAAGGTTGAAAAGGATGCACAGCAGAGAGACAGCAGGATCCTGTCAAGATTCCTACCTCCTCTCCGTAAAGTACGAGGTAGGGTGTCTGCTGGAGATGTAAAAGCCAGAGGCAGGTTTGAAGGTGGAGCATGTATGCAACAGCTTTGGGTGGTTTCTCGAGAGCAATGCTGCTCAAATGTAAGGTGTCTACAAATCTCCCGGGATCTTGTTAAAAGGCAGTTCTGATTCAGCAGGGCCTGGGCAGGGCCAAGATTCTACATTTCTAACTAGCTCCCCTGTGATGCCAATGCTGCTGGTCCAGGGAACACACTGGGAGGAGCGAGGACTTGGAGAGCCGGGTAAGGCGGGGGAGAGATTGGCATGAGAACTCACCTTACGGAGAGACCTTCCTTTGATAATCTCACCTGTGGTGAAAGCTGAGCCCTTGATTAGTCTGGGAGGGAGCGACAGGCCCTGCGGGTGCTGGAGAGGGGGACTGGGGAAGGGAACGATGGAAAAAGGACAGAGGTCGACAGGAGGCGGGGGAACCTCTGGGGTGGTAGGAGGCCCAGCAGCGTCCCTGGGGTCCTTCATCTGGGTCCATGTGGGGCAGACCACTAACTACATACACACTTGCGGGCCCCTCAAAAAGAGGGTGGGAGTCCGTTGGGGCAGGAAAGTGATATTCTGGGGGTGTCTGAGGGTGACACAGCGGGCAGAGCAGGCCACCCCCATGCTGTTCTGCAGGAAAGTGCTGGGCTCATTCTGGGCTTGTGCAAAACCTGGCAAGACACACCAGGACAGAACTGGAGAGAGGGGCAGAAATGGCTCTACCCCGGGGGCAAGGGTAAGATGATGTCTGTGCCAGGAACTCATAAAAGAATGAAATCTGAGAGGGAAGATTCTCTGGCTGAAGAGAAAGACTCCGAGTCGTAACTCCAAGCCCTAAGTCTCCAACTTGCAATAATAAACAAGCAAGAGGTTTGGGAAAGGCACACGTTGGTAGGACAATGCTTTAAGTTTGGGCAACAAGGACTGGGGATGACAGGGACTGGGGGCGGGGGTGCAGGGACTCCGCTGGGCGCCCCAGTCTAAGAGACAGAGGTTTGCGCCCTGGGCTGAGGTTAAGCCGGGGTCAGGTTCATCAGAGAAATGCCCGGGGGACCGCCTGGAGCAAAGACCGTCAAGAGTAAAAGCTTGGAGGCGTCAACATGAGCAGCACGTACAGGACCAGGGCGACGGCGTGAAGAGCGACGGGTACTTGGGGAGGCAGATGAGGCTGCGGAGCCCGAGGACCGTCCTGGGGCGACCCGGAGGTGGCGGCGGTTTCCGAGCGCAGCGTGGCAGGCTCCCCCGCCGCACAGCCCCGTCTGCTCACGGCCGGGGCCGCCCTGGCCCCGCAGGTCCCTCCGGTCCTTCCCGCTGCCTCGGCCAGGCCGCAGCCCCCAGCCCCGGAGACTGACTCGCCAGGGTCCGCCCCGCCGCGGCGGCCCGGGCCCGGCCGCTCCTCCCCCGATGATGTCACGTCCCCGGCCGCCCCTCGGCCAGCCGCGCCGCCCCGCCCCCGCCTCCCCCGGCCCCTCGTCCCCTGGGCCCGCCTGCTCCCGCCATCCCTCCTCCCGCGCGCGCTCCCTCCCTTCGGCTCCCGCTCCCCCGGGAGCGGCGGCGGCGGCGGGATGGCCCGGGCCCGCGGCCAGGCCCTGGGGAGCGGCGGGCGGCGGCGGCCGCGGCGGGGCGGCGCGGGAACCGGGCCCCGGGGGGAGTCGGCCGGGCTGCTGCTGCTGCTGCTCCAGGTGCTGCCGCCCGGGGCTGCGGCAGGGCCGGGGCGCCGGGGCAAGCGGGGCGCGGGCGGCGGCGGCGTCTGCTGGCCCGGCGCTGCCCCTGCCTTTCCCCGGGACGCGCGGTTGCTGCTGCTCCTGCCTCCCCTGCCGCCGCTGTCGCCTCCACCGCCGCCGCCGAGCTCCGCGCCCGCAGCCTCCGCCTCCCGGATGGTAATCAGCACCCCGCGCCGGCGCCACGGGCGGGCGGGAGGTGGGGGCGGCGAGGGGAAAAGGGCGGGCAGCCCCGCGCCCCCTCCTCGCCGGAGGCAGCTCCTAGGGCGCTCGGCCCCCCCCCCCCTCCGACGACCGGGGCCCTGGGCAGCCGCCAGAGCGCGCCTCTGGGGCGCCTCCGCGCGGACCGGGTGCCGGCTGCGCTCCCGCCCTCCCCACCTCGCTCACAGTCCGCCCGCCGGCGCTCAGGCCGCGGGGGAATCCCTCCATCTCCCCGCCCCGCGCCCCGGGAGGGGTGGGGACAGCGCTGGCGCTCGCGGACCCGCGTTCTCCGAGGGAGCGCCCCAGAGGCTAGTGCGCACGGAGCCGCCGGGACTGCGCGCTGCGCTGCCCTCTTAGAGGCGTCGGTGCCGTCGGGTCCCTGGGAGCTGAGACGCCCGCAGCCTCAGGGGGCGCGGATCCCCCGTGCTGGGGGCGCCCACCCACCGCGCGCCTTCATGTTCCCTGCGCAGGACGCTCTGCCCCGCGGCGGGCTGAACCTGAAGGAAGAGCCGCTCCTGCCCGCAGGCCTGGGTTCGGTGCGCTCCTGGATGCAGGGCGCAGGCATCCTGGACGCCAGCACCGCGGCGCAGAGGTAAGCGCTCGGAAGCGACCCAGCGTTCTGGGGTTGGACGGCTCCGCGCCGCCTTCGCGCAGCTTGCAGAGCTGCTAGGGCGCGGGCTGGAGGGAGCCCTAACTCTGGACAGTCCCCGCAAGCTCTCCCGCCCACCCTGCCCCGAGCGTCAGTGCTCTCTCCTGAGGATGTGGGGCGGGCAGGCCGGGGCGGGGCTTCTGCCTCTACTCCAGGCTGTCCCGGCTCTGACTTCTGACTATTGCAGGTGGGCCCGGCCACCCGTGGCTCTAAGGAAAAGGTATCTCGCCTGTCCGCCGTCCTGAGCCTAGCCCCACAGCCACCAGCCTTGTAGGAACGGCCAACCCCGGTTCCCTGGGCAGTCCCAGTGCCTCTGCAGGTCCAATTCCGGGCCTCAAACCCAGCCCCCTTTCTGCTTTCCCACGCCCCTCAGTGGGAGGATGGGTGTGCTGTGCTGGAGAAGCGGCAGGGGGCTGAAGAATGGGAAAGATGAGGCGGGCAGCCCGCTTTGCTAGCTGGAGTGACTGGGGCTGGGAATGTGGCAGGGCCGCTCAAGTCCCGCCTCTTCTCAAGGTGTTTTTCTGGTGGGTCCTGCGGGAGGCTGGGTGTCCCTGGGAAGCCCGCACCCACACCTATCTCCTCCTCTGACTCCTTTGCAGGAGTCTGGGCAGGGAGACTGGGTGGGGGATGGAGTCCTGGATTTGGAAAGGAAGTTTTTAAAGATGTGTTGACCTGCCTCCACAACACTAGGGCCCCCAGCTTCTTCTATCTCTAGTTGTGAGCATGGGGGTTGGGGGGAGGGGGTAGCATGGAGAGGTGCTGCCTCTGCAGACAGCTGGGGCATGTGAAAGCTGGGCTTCCCAGAGTCCTGAGCAGTTGCTTGTACAGCAGCCTGAAGGGATTCTCATAGGGGATTGCCTGGCACCCAGGCCATATATTCACATCCCCTGCCCTGTCCAGGGGACACCACTCAGAGTCCAACCCCAGCCTTACCCCTTAGCACACCTTGTTTCATGCTCAGACTGAACCGGTGATTCTGCACGTCCTTTTATGACTGTCAGGAGGGAGCACTGGGGGGATTCTCTCTGGAGTTCATCTCTTCAAGAAGAGAAAGGTCTTGCCTCTGCATTAATTCACTCATGATATGATTATATTCCAGAAAATTGGAAAATAGGACACAAAACCCCACCTCTCTAATACAACTACTGTCAACACTTTCTTCCCATCTTTCTTCTCATTACCATGTTTTTTCCCTGTGCTATGCTTACAATTTTGTATCCTGTTGTTTTTCTGGCTTTTTTATTTAACGTGACATAATCAATCTCTTAACATCGCCCCATGTTTCTCTCCACCTCTGGCTGTGTGGTGAAAGCTCCTTATAACCGTGGATAGGGAGCTCCAATGGGGCCTCTGGGGTTTAAGGTCCCTCTTTCTCTCTGACCCTCTCCTGTGTCCCAGCCTCAGGCAGCAGGTTGGATGAGGGGGAAGCAGATGTGAAGGAGGCAAGTGCCCCTATAGCTTCTGTGGGTGCAGGAAGTGTGGGGTGAGGCTCTGCCAGCGGATTAGGCCACCAGCAGTGTTGTCTTCACATGGGGGCCTTGACTGGTGCTTGGGGGTCAGATTTGAGTCCCCAGGGCCACATTGCTGGACTCAAAAGGCTTCCCCAATTTGAAAGGGGGCATTTCTTCAGGCCTGGGCTGCATGTCTCCAGTTCCAGAGACTTGTCTTAGGACACAGCCTGAGAGGGCTCCCCGCCACGCCACCCCCCCACCCCCCACATTTGAGTGACTGGGTCACCTCCTTCCAGAGAACAGGCTAATCCTTTCTCCTCATTCTTCCCAGAAGTAGCCCAGCCTCCCTCCTGTTTGTATCTCAATCCTCAGCTGGTCTTGTGCTCAGCTCTTCCCATCCTAAAACAGCAACAACAAAACTTCTTTTCCTGTCCCCACCTCCCTCTTCAACCTCTGCCTGGTTCCTCTCCCTCTCATCTCTGAGAAACTTGCCCAGGAGCACCCCCCACCCCCACCCCAAGGCTGCTTAGCTGTCTTTGATGCTCTCCTTTGCCCCACAGTCACCTGGTTGTCAGGGCTTCTGGAAGTTCCCTCTGTGTCCTACTCCTAATCTCAGTGCCTATGGACAACTTGTAATGATGACATGCCCTCCACCACTTTCCCCTCTGGCTGATGGTTAACCTACCCTGGTTTCCTACTGTCCAACCTCGGCCTCTCACCACTCCCCCAAACCATCTGCCATGCACTGGGGACCAAAGCGATATTTCCAAAGAACTCTTCTCTGCTCATGTCCCTCTTCAGTTAAAAGCTTCAGTGACACCCCCTTCCTCCCAGAGATTCAGCATTCAAGGCCCATCACAGTCTGATCCCAAGTTTCCTGCAGCCTTTGTATGATGCTTGTCACTCAGCAATGGCTCTTGAAACAGTTCCCCTGTTCCTAGCACCCACATGCCCACCGAAAAGTCTTACCCAGTACCTTCTCTCTCTCTCTGTGCCCTCCCAGCCAACCCAAGGGAATGGTTGTCAGTGCTGCCTAAGGCCAGAGTCAGCTGTGCCCTGACTCCCGAGCTTCCTTGCCTGCTAGCCTGTTCCTTCAGAGCAAGGGGGGTGGCTTGTTCGTCTTGTGTCCACAGCATGAGGACAGGCTCGAGCAGAGCAGTCAGTAGGGGGGCAGAGAGCATCTGCTGAAGGAGACAGGAGTGCATGTTGGAAGGTTCCCAGACTCCTTTCTGTTGGGCTACCCTCTCCACTCTGGTGGTCTCCAGGATCTACCTGACCCCAGGAACCAGGTACTGGGGCAGCAGCCGCTCTCCAGCTCTGCAAAACCAAGGTTCACAGAAGCTAGAGAAGGAGAAGCCCCAGACCCTAAGGACAGTAGGGAGGATCTGCCAACAGGAAGGAAGTTCTCAGCAAAAGGGGGGTGGGGAGAAAGAGGGGATGCATACCCTCACACTGGAGGCAACAGTGAAGGGCAGGGAAGCCTGGTGCAGAGACTGGCAGGGTCTTCCAAGTGGAGAGCTTTGCACAGGACCCTGGCCATTGCCATGACTGTCCCCTCTCTGGGCCAATAGGACTTTAGCTCTGAGACCCATATCCCAGCTTCCCCGACTCCCCTTCAGACCCACATCCTCTTGTTAGAGTGCTCGGCACAGAAGCAGCTGTCCTGTCTTTCCGATGTGATGCCCAGCCTGGGACCCGTGGAGGACCCGGCCAGCCTCCCCTTGAGCTGGTTCCATCGCACTTGCAAGGCCCTGAGAGGCAAGCCAGCTGGGGCTGCCTTTCCTGTAAGCAGCTGCATCCTAGCCTCCCTGCTAGGAAATGCTTTTGTTTGCTTTAATAATTAATAGCCGCTCCTCAGCCTGGGACCTGGCAGACAGGCCTGTGGGTGGGTGGTGAGGGAGTGGGCAGAGAGAAGCAGGGTGGCCAGTCTTTTTCCTTCTTGTTTAGGGACCTCGGTGGCTGAGACAATTTCCTGGGGCAGGTGATCAGAGCCGCTGCTGGGGCAGTGGGGGCAGGGGATATGAAGCAGCCCCCAAAGCCTCCTCTCCTTCCGGCAGGCAGCTGTGGACATGGCTTCTGACCAGCTGCCTCTAGCCACTAGGTCTTCCTCTGCCCGCGTGGCCGAGGTGGGTGCACACCAGCGAGCTTCTGCTTTTATCTTCCCTGGTCTGCGGCACAGCCAGGCTCTGGGCATGTCGGCTTGGGCAGGACTAGGCCAGTAGATCTTGGTTAGGGCCAGGAATGCCAGGCTTAGCTGAATGGTTACCAGCAGTCCCAGGGGCTCTTGGGATGGCTGCAGGGGGAACGGGGGCCAATGGGAGGCTTGGAGGAAGTGAGGATGCTGAGGAAAGGAAGGGGGGCACTCAGGGAGCCCTGCCAGGGTAGGGAAGGGACGAGCAGGATTTAGCAGAGACTTCAGGGGAATCTGAGACGAGGCCTCAGATGTAGTAGACGTACATTTTTTGCTCCTCCCACCTTCGGCGGGGGGGGGGGGGTCGTAAAACAGCCTCCCCTCATTTCTGATGCCCTCAGGGCTTGTCCCCACTTCCCCAGCCCCCCAGACTCCAAGAGGGATCACACCCATAGCCGAGGCACTGTCAGAGCCTGGGGCTGTCGAGCAGGGGTGAGGGAGGATTGGGGGCTGGGCAGGAGCCGGAAGACGCCTGAGGGTGCCTCCGGAGGGAGGCCAAAGCTCCAGAGCCAGCCACTTGCCTCTGTGGTTTGAGATGCTTGTTTTAAATTGCTAGTGTTTGTCATAACCGTGTAGTCAAGGGTGTGAGGAACCACTAGTGGCCTGAGAACAGAGCAGAGAAGGTGAGGGAGGTGTTGTCTGTACTACCCAGTCATGGCAAAGTCCAGCAGCTTCTGTGAGAAGGACTCTGGGGCATCCTGCTCAGCCTCACAAAGGAGCACCTCCCGGCACCGCTGGGTGGCCCTGGGACCACTGGGTGGCCCTAGCCATAGCAGCCAGACAACTTGGCAGCCCCTAGTGTGTCCCCATATCACCCCTCTGTACTCTGGAGCACAGGCCACCTGAATGGCCCAGACTGTGAAGGTCGGGTTGTCCTTGAACTTGGACTCCCAGCACAGTGCTCAGGAAGCCCATGCACACACCATGTTTGCTACAAGGCAGGTGTCCTCCCACCAAAAACTAGCTGTGCAAACCAAAGCTTTTTTTTTTTTTTTTTTTTGGTCACAGTTGCCTTTAACTTTGGGGCTGTTTCAGAACAGAAGATGGGAAGGGGGTGAGTAGGCTCTGGTGGAAATATGAAAGTGACTACTTTCTCCTCCCATATCCTGGTTCTTTGGTACAGAGGCAAATGGCCCACCACCTCAGCACCCTCCGGACCTGGTAGGAAAGCGTTTTGAACATTTTGTTGAAAACAATACTAGTATTTTTAAGAAAGTGAGATGTATAATTCGTTCTGGAGTCTTACAAAAAGTAGTCAGTGTGGCTGTTTTCATCACTCAGCTTCATTTACGGTGTCTGAAAGGCCACTTGTGTGGCAGGCTTTGTGCACTGATGATGCTAAGTGAATGAGCTGTTTCTGAATTATAGGCCCCAACCACAAAGGTGCCAGGTGAGGCAGTTCTTGTGCCTATCGGCCTCATGACTTCCATTACACCCTGGCAGTTGGCACCCCCCCCCCCCCCCCGTGTCCTCTCGGAGCCTTGTAAAGGGTCTGCTTCCCCTGCCAGTATCTGATTCCTAACACTTATTTAGGCTCCCAGGGCCTGCTCTGCCCACTTGCACATCAGGCCAGAAGTACCTGCGAAGTATTCCAGAAGCCCTCAACCAATGGCTGGCTGGAGTCGGAGGGTAAATACCCCCGTTCCTTCCAGCCTTCTGGCGCAAGAACTCCAAAGCACGTGCTCTCGGCTGTTTCCAGACCCCCGGTGCGGTTGCCCACAGTAGCAACTTTTCAATAATGCGCCCTTTATAAACCGCCCTTCCTTTCCTCTCTCACTCCCCACCTCCATCAATGTTTCCCGACTCCTCTCCCACATAAGCTTTGCATCTGAGGGTTCTGCTTCTGGGCAAACCCAAATAAAACACTTGCCTCTCCAGACTCCAGAGGCTCTCCTCCAGTCTCCCTTCTTTGAGATAAAGGAGTCATATCCATAAACATTCTCGCAGTTTCTCCCCCACACTCTGAACTTGGGCAACCCCACTTTGGAGACCACAGAATCAGAGACGTTGGGCTTCATCCACATCTGTCTGCTTCTAAGCTAGTGAGAGAGCAGTGAGTGGGCCCATCTTCCACCTGTATCCCACACATCTACACCCAGGCCACGCGCAGCAGGGCTCGCAGACCTCTCCGCATCCCCTGGCTCTCTTTGAGTTTCTTTCTGTTCTTTAATTGTGGTTTGTTTTCTCACTACAAGAGCTTCAGCTATTCCCAACGGGAGAAAAGCAAAATTCTCTCCTCCCTCTCTCATAACCCTCTCCTTTGGGGCTTACAATTCCATTCAGGGATGTTGGTTGGCCACCCACTGCACGCTGGGGGTGGGGGTGGAGGTGCCTGGGGGACCAGGAGAAGAAAGGCCTACTCCAGACCAGCCTCTGGGGCTCTCACTGATGTGCTGATCCTTTGTCCTTCTGTCTCTCAGTCCATAGGAATACTAGAATGTCTTTAAAGCAAAACCTTTTCTAGCTCACCTTGATCTTCTCACATACCAGGCTGGGTTTGAACGGGGTAGACTGGAGACAGTCACAGGCCAGGAGCAGGCCTGGGTGTGCCCAGCAGGGGGCTTGCCCAATCTGCAGTCTCCTGGCCTGCAGGGGCTGCGGCTGTCACATTGTTCTGTGCAGGATAGTGCTCCTGTCTCAGCTCTGCACTAGCCACCTCGGCCCCATTGTTTTGCATGGGCGGGTGAGGCCAGGGGGAGGATTGTGCCTCAGACCCAATAACAAGGTGGGGGAGAGAGGATAATGCTGGGCTGTCTCAGGGGAAGTGGGACTGAGCCCGACCCTGTGGGGTGGGGCACAGCCCTATGAGACAGGGCAGCCCCTCCGTACTCCCCAGCTGGCAGCACCAGTGTCACAGACCCCAGGCAAGGGTACCTGACCTCTCTCTCCAAGAATCCCCTCCTGTGGGGAGGGTGGATCCTGTGAAGGGAGCTTGGCTTGGGTCTTAGGCCAGACTTCCCAGGTCTGGTTCTGAGGAGGCTGCAGGAGCCAGCAGGTAGGCAGGACTCAGGACTGCCTGATATCTGCCAAGAGGGATGGGTGGGAGAGACCAGCACCATTGGTTTACTCTTGGCCTGGGAAGTACAAGGGTGTCTGTGTAGAAAGGGTGTGTTGAGTGGTCTAGGGGATCGTATTATTGCCCGGCATCCACCCTTCCTCTCTTAAGACCTTTTTTGCTTTCCTCTCTATCTTCACTCCCTGCTATCTGAAAGCTTTCCAGTGTCTTTCCTGGGCAAGGTGACAGAATAAAGGGCCGAGTGATCTGGGATGGTTCCATAAGCTCACCCCCCTCTGGCCTTCTCTCATCCCAGGTGGTCCTGGAACCTGTCCCTGGTCCTGGGGACTGGAGGGAGGAGTCAGGGTTGCTGCCTCATTAACATATTCATCAACAGTAATCAGGGACCTGCTGTGATCAAAGCCCTCTGGAGGGAATTTGGAGGGTCAAGGCCAGGACTTCAAAGGACTATAGCCTGAGGGGGGAGAGGGGAGAGGGAGGAGGAAGGTTGAGGGATTAAGGGAGAAGGATGTCCTTAGAGAAAGGAATTTGTGTAGAAAAACCTTTGGTGTGGAAAAGCTGTTGGTAGTCCCCCTCCTCCTCCTCATCCTGATCTGGACAAACAAGACCCATCACTTCTGCCTCTGGAACCAACATGTCACATGGACCACTGGGGCTCCCAGGCAGGCTTTCAAGAGGAGGAACAATTTTCATTTTATTGTTTATGGGGTGTACTCTGGGAGTAAAAACACGACAAGCCTCTCAACTCTCAAGCCCATGACAGCTCAGATCTTATGGCTTCACAGGAAGCTGAATACATTTATTTTATTTTATTTTTTTAGAGCAAAGGTGGAAATTTATTGAAGAACAAGTACAGACTCCCATGTGGGGAAGGAGAAGGAATCTCACAGCACAGACTCCCATGTGGGGAGCGGGAAAGAGTCCCCTTAAATTATGTGAAGAAAAATCTTAAGTAGTGATGAATATGGCAGGCGTTGGCATGTCTGTGGTGGGACTCTGGTCTAAACGGCTCTCAAGGCAGTCCCACCACCCCATCCTCCTCTATCCCTGCTGCAGCCTCCCACTTTCCCACCACCCTGTCCACCCGCCTGCAGCATCTTCTAAGCCAGTGGTTCTCAACCTTCTGGCCCTTTAAATACAGTTCCTCATCTTGTGACCCAGCCATAAAATTATTTTCGTTGCTACTTCATAACTGTAATGTTGCTACTGTGATGAGTCGTAATGTAAATATCTGATATGCAGGATAGTCTCGGGCGACCCCTGTGAAAGGGTCGTTCGACCGCCAAAGGGGTCGCGACCCACAGGTTGAGAACCGCTGTTCTAAGCCCTGCCTGGCTTCAAACTCTTCTTGTGGCCTTTAGTCATGTTTCCCAAACCACATTGCTCAACAAAAGTGTTCCATAGCGAGTAAGCATGGTGTCTCAGTTATCTACTGCCACATAAAAAAAAAAAAAAATGCTCCAAAACTCAGCAACATAAGACAACAAATACATTATCTCACACAGTTTCTGAGAGTCAGGCATCAGGGAACAGCATAGGTGGGTGGCTCTGGCTCAGGGTTTCTTTCTTTTTTGTATAAGCAAGTAAATTACTTTTTAAATTGAGACATAATTGACACATAAAATTATATTAGTTTCAGGTGTACAACATAATGATTCAATATTTGTATTTATTTATTTCAAAATGATCACCACAGTAAGTCTAGTTAACATCTATTACCACACAGTATTATTAACTACTAGAGGCCCAATGCACGAAATTCGTGCAAGAGTAGGCCTTCCTTCCCCCGGCTGCCAGCACCGCTTCCCTCTGGCACCCAGGACCCAGGTTTCCCTCACAGCCCCAGCTTCCTCTGGAAGATCATCCAGTCTAATTAACATATTACGTTTTTATTATTATAGATAAGCCATGGCTCAGGGTCTCTTATGAGGCTGCAGTCAAGGTGACAGCCTGGGCTGCCATCATCTGAAGGCTTGACTGGGGCTGGTGGATCTCCTCCCAAGGTGTCACTCAAGTGAGTGCTGGCTGTCGACAGGCGGCCTCGGGTCTTCTCCACGTGGACCCTCCATAGGGCTGCTTGAATGTCCTCCCCACATGCCAGCCAGCTAGAACAAGGCAGAAGCCACAGTGTCCCTTATCACCCAACATTGGAACTCATATGCTACCTCTAGTGCTATAATATATCAGCCACACAGACCAGTCCTGATACAGTATGTGAGGGACTACCCAGGGCATGAATACCAGGAGGTGAGGATCCTGGGAAACCATCTTTGAGGCTGGCTACCACACACCAGGAGCACCAGCTTGAGCCTGGCCAAGTGGGGTCCCTTCCTGGAGGGCATCCCAGGCTCCCCATACACAAATGTATGCTATGGAGTCCCATTTCCCAGCAGTTGTGGCCATAGTGCCCTTTTGTAAAGGAAGGATCTGGAGCTACAAGAGATCTAAGGAATATACTTTGGAAGACCTTGACGCAGAAAAGGAAGTCTAAACTCTGTTTTTTGTGTCCCTGCCTAGTCTAGCCCTTTCAATATAGCCTTTTGTCTCCTCCCTTCACTCTGAAATCTGTAGCCCAGTGACACTAACGCTCACACCGACTGCCATTTCTTATGCTGTCTGTTCTGCTCTTTTGTGGAGAAGACCCAAGGGTCCGCGAGGAGAAGACCTGTTGAGCTCTTATTCATCCCTCAAGGACCGGATAAAGGCCACCATCTCCATAAATCTTTCATCTCTCACAGAAAGAACTCATTTTCTTCTTCCTTTGCTCCTATAGTTTTTAATAGAGTAACATCTTTTGCAAGGCACCTACCACTTTGTCTTGGGTTACAGCTCTGTCTTCCCTCCTCTTCCAGGCATTTAACTCCGGCCCCACTCAGTGCCATGTGTTCAGTGCTTGGTACATCGTTGGAGTTCGGGAAATACCTGGTGAAAAGGGTCCTTCTCTTGCTGTCACCTGGCCTTGCTTCTGAAAATAGTTTCTGGCGACCCAGGAGAAAGCCCTTGGCAAGGCCAGACCAAAAGATCCTCCTGCCCAGGGAGCCAGGGGCTGTCTTTCCCAAAGCAGGGAGGCGGGTCCCTCCACACCTGGAGAGGCGCCCCCTGCCTTTAGCCAAAGCCCAGATCCAGGCTGGGCAGACTAATGGCCCTCAGCCAGTTTGACATCTCTGAGGGTCCGATGGATATTATCTCCCAGGCAATGCCGCAAGCTCGTGTGCACAGCCATGGACTGGGTTACAGTGGGCTATTTGTTCCAGAACCTCCTAACTGCCCCTTGAAGCCCTCAAGGGCAATCTCAGGAGCCTTTGGTCAGTAACATGGGTTGTTCATGCATTTGGTTTTGGAGATCAGCCTTTTAAAATGTGGAGCCCTTGCCGAAACCGGTTTGGCTCAGTGGATAGAGCGTCGGCCTGCGGACTGAAAGGTCCCAGGTTCGATTCCGGTCAAGGGCATGTACCTGGGTTGCGGGCACATCCCCAGTAGGAGATGTGCAGGAGGCAGCTGATTGATGTTTCTCTCTCATCGATGTTTCTAACTCTCTATCTCTCCCTTCTTCTCTGTAAAAAATCAATAAAATATATTTTTTAAAAAATGTGGGGCCCTGCCCTAACCGGTTTGGCTCAGCGGATAGAGCATCGGCCTGCGGACTGAAGGGTCCCAGGTTCGATTCCGGTCAAGGGCATGTACCTTGGTTGTGGGCACATCCCCAGTGGGGAGTGTGTAGGAGGCAGCTGATCGATGTTTCTCTCTCATCAGTGTTTCTAACTCTGTCCCTCCTCCTCTCTGTAAAAAATCAATAAAATATATATTTTTTTAAAAATGTGGGGCCCAAGGAAAAGCCTGGGAGGGAGCCTGGCTGGGACACCTTTGCTGCCACTGCCTGTTCCTATGAGTGACGTCGGGGCTAAGGGGCTCCTGCCTGGAACTGCAATGATCCTGACAAGCGCAGAACGGGCCCATCCAATTTATTCTTTGCCCAGAGTCTTGACAAGTCAGAGCCAAATCCTGGCCAGCCCCACTACCTGGCCAGAGGCGATGGGGTCCCCTCTGAGAGCACTTCCGGTGGCTTCCTGATCCTCTCTTCCCACAGTGGCGTGGGCCTGGCACGAGCACATTTTGAGAAGCAGCCCCCCTCCAACCTCAGGAAATCCAACTTCTTCCACTTCGTGCTGGCCATGTATGACCGGCAGGGGCAGCCCGTGGAGGTGGAGCGCACGGCCTTCATTGACTTCGTGGAAAAGGACCGAGTGAGAGGCTCGTGGGCTCCGCGGGGACGGAGCACGGTGGGGGAGGGGCAGGAGGGCTTCAGGGATCCCCTCCCACCGGGGCAGATGAATGGATAGAGTGGAGAAGTAGAGAAGGAAGGTGGTGTGAATGGATGGAAGGGAGGGGAAGAAGGTGGGCGTAGAGAGGGGGGCTGGGTGGGGGAATCCCTGGGAGCATCCTCCCCATCTCGGCCCTGTAGGAACCTGGGGCTGAAAAGACGAACAACGGGATCCATTACCGCCTCCGGCTGGTGTATAACAATGGTGAGTGAAGCCCACTGCACACTGGGTGCCAAAGCCCCACGACACAAAATACCCCGGTGCAGGGCTGAGGGGGCCCCTGCCTCCAGGTGGGGAGAGTGTGGAGTGTGCGCCAGTCATCAGAGGCCACGGTGCTCCCCATACAGCTAGCGCTCTCCACCTTTCCACCCTCAGGACTTCGGACAGAGCAGGACCTCTATGTGCGTCTCATTGACTCCATGTCCAAGCAGGTGAGCCAGCCCAGGGATGCTCCGGCCTTCTCGGACCCCCATCTCTGGGGGTGTGAGTGAGCATCCGCATCCCTGTCCCCACCTCCCCAATGGTCTGGCTCCCTCAGTGCTTTACCCCAGTCTGTGTGGTCCTTGCCCTCTAGTCTAGAAAAAGGCAGTATTTGTACAAAGATCTCATCCTAGGTCATGTTCCCTGGAAGCCCAGCCTAGAAGAGGGGTTCAGCTGTACAAGGTTTATTGGGGAGGCAGCCAGGGGCTCTCAGGAGAAGAGAGGGAGGGGAGCAGAACAGGGCAGGGGATGCTCAGCATGGATGGGGTCTCAGCTGCAGTCCAACCTCAGCCTAATCCCCAGGGAGCCCTGGAGAAGGAATGACAACAGAGTCGTCCCCCCTGAGGCAAGGAGGCCAGGATTCTGTACCCTGTATGAGTCAGTAATTGGCTGGGGAACACTCCCAAGGGGAGGCTGTAACCTTCCAGACATTTTCAGGCAAGGCAGCGCCTATGTGTGAGAGCCAGCCTCCAGAGAAAATACATAGCAGCCAACACTAACTGCAACTTTGGGGTGGGTGCACTGGTCCAGGAAAGGGGATGAGGTGGGGCCCAGAGCTTCTACTGCAGACCCTCAGCACCTGCTGATGTGGAAGGTCACGGGAAGGAGGCTCAGGGGCCAAGGTCCTCAGGGGCTCAGGAAGACTGATCCCTGAAGGAGCCCTGACGGGCTCTTGCTGAGGCAGAGCTGCAAGTCTCTTGCAGAGAAGTGTCAACAGGGAGCTGAGCTCACATGGGCCCATCAGTGGCCCTGAATGCCAGTGGACACTTGGGCTTTCCAGCAGTGCCTATCCAATCCCAGGACAGAGGGAGAGATGGTTTCTTCCTGGAAACTCTGTGGTTGCCGTCATGGGGGAGGCAGACCAGGCAGGTAGTGACAAAGAGGGATTGTGTGGGGGATAAGTGTGGAAGCGGTTGTGGGGGAGTCGAGAGAAAGAAGGACCCCACAAGTGGGAGATGGCTGGGAGGCTCAGGGGTTATAAAGTGGGAAACTAGATTTGCAGTTTAGGAAGCTTACTCCTTGCTTCAGAGCAGAGGGTGGAAGTGGCCAGTGGGAGGGCGGGGGGGACAGTGAGGAAACTGACCCAATAGTCCAAGGGGGAGACCTGGCCTGGGCTGGGGAGGTGGTAAGGATGGGAGAGGGGGAGTCTGATTAACCACCTAGGAAAGCCTAGAGGACAATGTTTGTGAGCAGAAGCAGAGGTCCACTAGGGCCATGGGAAGCGTGGGGATAAACGTGTCTTCCCCCATCCCAGCCTGGCCTTGGTCCTTGGGCCCAAGCAGAGCTGGACCTGGAAAGAGGTGCCTGTGGACAAACAGGATCTACAGAGTTTGTGCCACACTGGTGGTAATCCTGGTTTGGGGAGCCAGGCTCCCAGTTCCTGCTCTCACCCCTAGGCCCCCCGCAGAGTGGCTTGGAGGGTATGGTGTTCCCGGGGGGCAGGGCCCATCCTTCCCCTGCACAGGGACATAAGAGGAGCCTACAGCCACTTGAGCCTGTGCCCTTCCTCCCTCCCCCAGGCCATCATCTATGAGGGGCAGGACAAAAACCCGGAGATGTGCCGCGTGCTGCTCACCCACGAGATCATGTGCAGGTGAGAAGGGGCCTCACTTGACCCTTGGCCTAGATTTTGTCAAGGACCCCCACCAGGCCCTGCCCACTGCCACTGCCACCACCGCCCTCCTTGCTGCTCCCTGGGAAAGCCTGGGGGGCGGGGGCGATGAGGGAAGAGGGAGGCCCCTGGGCACAGTGCTGGCTGAGGAGAGGGTCCTTGAGGCCCCATTAACCTGGCCTGTTTATGTGGCTTCTCCAAGTGTTTTTGTAAGAGAAGCCTCCAGCCGCTGCTGGGAAGCTTAACTAATAAAGCCCTGGGGAGGGCTCTCTGGGGGTGTGGGGGCAGGGCCTGGGCCTCCTGGATTCCCTCCAGGGCAGGAGAGGAAACTTTGCTGCCTCCTGCTTGACCCGGGGCACTTCCTGGGTGGGGCAGCGGGGAGTGGGGGGCACACAGCTCCCCTTCCCCATCACCACAAGGCGTGGCATTTCCAGGCAAGGTCTCCCCAGGAGATGCCAGTTGGACAACGTCAGTTCCTCATACACGGAAAAGAGAATACAATGTTCAAAAATCGGGTTGGATAAAAAACTTAAATTAGAAAAAAAAAAGATTTTAAAAAAGTGTGCTTGGGATGATGGCTGCCTCTGGGAAGAGTGGTGACGTGACAAGGAGGGGGCTCCAGAGGCTTCTGGGGCACTGAGCTCTACGTGGTGTTTCTTGTCAGGGGCTGGTTACATGGGCAGGTTCACCATGTGACGATTCCTGAGCTGCTTGCTTACCAGCTGAGCTGTCTCTGTATGGCTCCTCCAGCAGCAGCATACCTTAGGGACAGGGTTTCCCTGCCAACCTTATCCCCTGGGCTGGGCTCTCCAGGTCCAACTGCCTTTCTCCCCCAGGTCCCTGGGAGTGAGCCCCTCTGGCCCTAGGATTCCAGACACACACACACACACACACACACACACACACACACACACACACTGTAATCTCCCTCTCCTTCACTCCCTTTCTCCTTCCTTCCTTCTCCATCTTTCCATCAGCCGGTGCTGTGACCGGAAGAGCTGTGGCAACCGGAATGAGACACCCTCAGACCCCGTCATTATTGACAGGTACAGCTCGGGGAGGCCTGGGAGCTGCAAGGCCTGGGCAGCCTGGGCTCAGTCACAGAGTGGTGGTGGCTCCAGGGAGGGATGGAGCTGCCACCCCCTCTTCCACGCCCATGTTGGTGGCTCTCAGTAGAAAAAAAAACTGTCAGACACCAGGGAGCCGCCAGCCATGGCCCCTGAAGGAAACCGTGGTGGCAAACTTTCTGGGGCTGGACTTAGGAGCTGTGTTCCCTGAGGGAGCCTGGGAAGGGGAAGGGAGGGAAGGGAAGGTGGGGGGGGGGGGCGGGGAGTGGAGTAGGATGTGAACTTGCAGCAGAGAGAGGCTGGGAGAATGAAGGGACTGGAGTGGGCAGGGCAGGGAAAGCTGGGTTCCAGTCCAGGTGCCACCTCTGCCCTGTTTGACTTGACTCCTCTGAATATCCCTTTCCTTCCTTTGAAAACTGGAGAAATACTTGACAGGTTTCAAGGATTGCCAAGGTGATGCATATAAGCATTTATTCTTGCCCTAGCCGGTTTGGCTCAGTGGATAGAGCGTTGGTCTGCGAACTGAAAGGTCCCAGGTTTGATTCCGGTCAAGGGCACATGCCCAGGCTGTCTGCTCAGTTCCCAGTGAGGGACTTGCAGGAGGCAGCCGATCCATGATTCTCGCTCATCATGGATGTTTCTATCTCTTTCTCCCTTTTCCTTCCTCTCTGAAATCAATAAAAATATATTTAAATTTTTTTTAATTTATTCTCCAACCATGATTTTTAAAAATTATTTTTTTTGAATAGGAAGTAATAGATAAGGTAAAAAATTCAAAAGGTATTACAAAAGAGTAAATAATGAAAAGTAAGTCTGCCCCCACTGCTATGTATACCATGCTACACACACTCTTTTGTATTTTACCTTTTTAAAAAGAACTATAACATATATACAGGGTGGGGCAAAATTAGTTTTAGAGTACGTGAGATACAGAGTTTATTCTTGCGTTATTTATTAATTATTATATTATTTCCCATATGAAGCTACTTTTGCCTCACCTTTTATATCTTAAAAGTCATTCCAGCCCTAACCTGGGGACTGAAGGGTCCTGGGTTCGATTCCCGGTCAGGGCACATGCCTGGGTTGAAGGCTTGATCCCCAGTAGGGGGCATGCAGGAGACAGCCAATCAATGATTCTCTCATCATTGATGTTTCTATCTTTCTCTCCCTCTCCATTCCTGTCTGAACTCAATAAAAATGTATTTTTTTAAAAAAATAAAAAGTTATTCCATATTGGAACATAAACCCTGCCTTGTTCTTTTAATAGATAAAACATTCACAAGGTACAGATTTTCAAATTGAAAAGGATTTACAGTAAAGTCTCCTACCTCTGCCTCTGATCCATCCATCGCCCTCCAAATAAGCAATCACTGTTAGCAGTTCTTGTGTATCCTTCCCGAAATAGTCTGTGCATGCACAAGAAAATACAGATATATGTTATTTTGCACCTTTCCCTTTATTTTTATAAAAAGGTGGCAAATTAAATGTACTTTCAGCACCTTCCTAAAAAGTGGGCACATGGCAGTGTATCTACCTGGAAGCTTATATCATCAGCACACGAGAAGTTTCTTCATTCTTTTTGTGCTACTGTAAAATATTCTATTGTATGGATAAACTGAGATTTCTTTAAATGGTCTCTATTTTGGCTGTTTTCTTTCTTTTTCAGGGATAAAATATGCTGCAGTGAATTACTTTGTGTCATTTTGCACATGTATGAATTTTATGAAAGATACTAGAGGCCCGTTGCATGAAGAGATTCGTGCAATAGGCCTTCCTTTCCCCTGGCTGCTGGCACCGGTTTGCCTCTGGCACCCGGCACCCAGGCCTTCACTCTGGCCGGGCTCCAGCCGGCGGCGCAGCGAAGCCTCACGGAACCGGGGCTGGCGGCACTGCTCCGGCCCCCAGGCTGTCAGGCTTCGCTCCACCACTTGGAACCTATGTATGCAAATTAACCTCCATCTTTGTTAGGTTAATTTGCATACTCTCCTGATTGGTTAGTGTAGCAAAGGTACGGTCAATTTACATGTTTGTCTATTATTAGGTAAGACTAGAGGCCCGGTGCAAAAAAATTTGTGGACTCGGGGGTGGGGGGGTCCCTCAGCCTGGCCTATGCCCTCTTGCAGTCTGGGACCCCTCAGAGGATGCCCACCTGCTGGTTTAGGCCCGCTCCCTGGGGGAGCGGGCCCAAGCTGGCAGTCAGACATCCCTCTGGCAGCCCGGCAGCCCTTGGGGGATGTCCACTTGCCAGTGGGGAGCAGGCCTAAGCTGCAGTTGGACATCCTTAGTGCTGCTGAGGAGGTGGAGAGGCTCCCACCACCACCACTGTACTGGCAGCCATCAGCCTGGCTTGTGGCTGAGCAGAGCTCCCCCTGTGGGAGCACACTGACCACCAGGGGGCAGTCCTGCATTGAGCATCTGTCCCCTGGTGGTCAGTGTGTGTGTCATAGTGACCAGTCATTGCCAGTCGTTCTGCTGTTAGGGTCAGTTTGCATATTACCCTTTTATTATATAGGATAGAGACCTGGTGCACGGGTGGGGGCCAGCTGGTTTGCCCTGAAGGATGTCCCGGATCAGGGTTGGGGTCCCGCTGGGGTGCCTGACCAGCCTGGGTGAGGGGCTGATGGGTGTTTGCAGGCTGGTCACACCCCCTTCAGGGTGGGGGTCCCCACTGGGGTGCCTGGCCAGCCTGGGTGAGGGGCTGATGGCTGTTTGCAGCTGGTCACACCCCCTTCAGGGTGGGGGTCCCTACTGGGGTGCCTTGCCAGCCTGGGTGAGGGGCTGATGGCTGTTTGAAGGCTGATCAAGCCCTCCCCCCCCATGGGGACCCTCACCCCATGGAGGTTTGGCCAGCCTGAGTGAGGGGCTGATGGCTGTTTGCAGGCTGGTCAAGATCCCCTCAGTGGGGACCCTCACCCTATGGAGGTTTGGCCAGCCTGGGTGAGGGGCTGATGGCTTTTTGCAGCTGGTCACACCCCCTTTAGGGTGGGGGGTCCACTGGGGTGCCTGGCCAGTCTGGGTGAAGGGCTGAGGGCCGTTTTCAGGCTGGCCAAGCCCCCTGGCGAGGGAAGCTCCCAGCTTCTCCTTTTTTTTTTTTTTTTTTATTCTGGGATTTATTTACCTTCTATTATTGAAACTTTGTGGCCTTGAGAGGAGCTCAGAGCCGGCCAGGGCAGGCAGGAGGGAAGCCTCCTGCTCGCTCCAGCTCCATGGCCACGGCCGGCTGAAAGCAGGTATCTGGGGTTTGTTTATCTTCTATAATTGAAACTTTATTGCTTTGAGTGGAGCTCAGAGCCAGGCCGCGGCAAGTGGGAAGCTTGGCTTCCTCCATCGTTGGGGCAACCAAGCCTCCTGCTTGCTCCAGCTCCATGACTGCCAGCCGCCATCTTGGTTAGGTTAATTTGCATATAGTCACTCTGATTTGCTGGCGGGCGTGGCTTGAGGCATAGCGGAGATACAGTCAATTTGCATGTTTGTCTTTTATTAGTGTAAATTACAAGAAGTAGAATTGCTGGGTCAAAGGATAGGTGCATTTGTAATTTTGATAGTTGTTGCCTGTTTACCCTCTGTAGAGATTATACCAATTGGCATTCATACCAATAATTTTGAGAATGCCTGATCTCCACACTCTTGCCAATTATGTATGTTGTTTATTCATTCAACAAATAATTTTTTAAAATATATGTTTATTGATTTCAGAGAGGAAGGGAGAGGCAGAGAGAGATAGATACATCAATGATGAGAGAGAATCATTGATCGGCTGCCTCCTGCACGCCCCCTACTGGGGATCGAGCCTGCAACCCAGGCATGTGCCCTGACTGGGAATCGAACCCTGACTTCCTGGTTCATAGGTTGATGCTCAACCACTGAGCCACACCAGCTGGGCAACAAATAATTTTTTAACATCTACTCTGTGCCAGAGTGTCTTCTATAAGCTGTGGATTAAGCAGTGATGAAAATAGACAAAAAGCTTTATGTTCATGGGCTTACGATCTAATAGGTGAGATAGACATGAGCTGAGTGGATAAAATGTACAGCATGTGAAGTGGCGATAACAGCTAAGGAGAAAAAGAGCCACCAGGGGAGGTCAGAGAGTGCCCAGGAAGGGAGTGTTGACGTTTTAGATTATGGAAGGAAGGCTTCCCTGAAAAGATGACATTTGAGCCAAGACCTAAAGAAAGTAAGGGAATGAGCCATGTATGAATCTTGGGGGTGGGGCAGAGAATGCTCCTGGCAGGAGTGTACCTGGTGTGTTTAAGGAACAGCAAGATGGCCCAGGTGACTGGAGGAGGTGAAGTCAGAGAGTTAATGGTGGGGCAGGAGGAAGGCAAGACCATGCAAGGCCTTGAAGGTTGCATGTGGGCCATGTGTATAGGCCCTTGTAAGGACTTTGGCTTTTATTCTGAATGATGTGGAAGCCATTGGGGGATTTTGAGAAGAGTGATATGACCTGGTTTATATTTCAGCAAGGCCGCTCTAGCTCCTGTGTTGAAGATGACCTGTAGGAGGCGAGGGAGGAAGCAGGGAGATGCTTTTGGAAGCCATTTCAGTTTTCCCGATAGAGATGATGGAGGCTGGTAAAACCAAGGATGTTATTAGAAGAGGTTGTAAGAAGTGGTTAGATCCGGGATGTATTTCACAGGCAGAACTGACAAGGTGTGTTATGGAAGGAGAGACAAAGTTACAGAGAGAAGTCAGTGATGTCGCCAAGGTTTCTGATGTGTACAACTTAGAAAGAACTTTTGTTTACTAAGAAGGAGGAGATTTCAGGGGGAGCAGGTTTGGGAGGAGAAAAGTTGGGAGTTTGGTTTTGGATGTGTTCTGTTTAAGATGGGAATGTTGAAAAGCAGCTAAAAACATGAGTATGGCCCGGCCCAGCTTGGCTCACTGGTTGAGCGTCGACCTATGAACCAGGAGGTAACGTTCAGTTCCTAGTCAGGGCACATGACCAGGTTTCGGGCTCAATCCCCAGTGTGGGGCATGCAGGAGGCAGCCGATCAATGAGTCTCTCTCATCATTGATGTTTTGTGTGTTTTTTTTTTTATCTCTTTTCCTCTCTGAAATCAATGAAAATATATTAAAACAAAATAACAACAACACCTGAGTATAACTCTTTTTTTTAAAATATATTTTATTGATTTTCCACAGAGAGGAAGGGAGAGAGAGAGTTAGAAACATCGATGAGAGAGAAACATCGATCAGCTGCCCCCTGCACATCCCCCACTGGGGCAGTGCCCGCAACCCAGGTACATGCCCTTGACCGGAATCGAACCCGGGACCTTTCAGTCCGCAGGCTGACGCTCTATCCACTGAGCCAAACCGGTTTTGGCATGAGTATAACTCTTAAGGGAAAGATCCCTTGAGATAGAAACTTGAATGAATTAAATCATTCAAGGGAATGAGTGTTAACAGAAAATACAACAGGTTCCAGAACTTAATCCTGGGTACAGTGTGTGTAGGTCATAGAGATGTGGAAGTAGCAAAGAAGAACGAGAAGGAGCAGCCAGTGTAGTCAGAGGGAAGTCAGGGGAGTGCAGAACCCTAGATAAGGAAATATTCCAGAAAGGACACAGTGGTCAACTCATCACACGCTGCTGTGGATAAGATAAAAAGACTAAGGATTCACCACTGGACTTAGCAACGTGGGGAACTTTGGTGACATCAATAACAGCAATTTCCGTGGAGTGGAGAAGCAGAAGTCTGACAGGGTAGGTTTAAGAAAGAATGGGAGGCCCTAGCCAGTTTGGCTCAGTGGATAGAGCGTTGGCCTGCAGTCTGAAGGGTCCCAGGTTCAATTCCAGTCAAGAGCACATGCCCAGATTGTGGGCTCTATCCCCAGCAGGGGGCGTACAGGAGGCAGCCGATCAATGGTTCTATCTCATCATTGATGTTTCTATCTCTCTCTCCCTCTTTCTTCCTCTCTGAAAGCAATAAAAATAAAAAATAAAAGAATCACTTTTTTAAAAAAAATGAATGAGAGAAGAGAGATTAGAGACAATGACTAGAGGAATTCTTTTGAGTTTTGCTGTAAAGGCATCAAAGAAACGTGGTGCTGGCTGGAGCACAATGCAAGGCCAAGAAGAAATATATGGCTTGTTCATATGCTGATGAGAAAAACTCAGTACGAAAGGGGGAAATGATGATGCAAGAGACGGAAGAGAGAATTGCTAAAGCCATGCCCTTTAGTTGGCAAAGGGCAGGGGGCCCTGTGCACAGGACTGGTTTTAGCTGAAGCACGGAGTTACCCATGGAAACAGCAGTGAAGCTGGAAACCCGAGGGTCAGAAGTGGGTAAACGGGTATATACAATGCGGGAGCTTGCAGCCATTCTCTTCTGATTGCTTTGTTTTCTCAGAAAAATAAGAAGCAAGGTCAACAGTTGAGGATGAGGATGGAAAGGGAGACATTAAGGCATAACATAGTTATGTCCAGGGGAGTGAATGGCCCTGGAAATGTTGTGTGATTGCCAAGAAGCACTAAGGACCCGCCTGAGGTTTGTGGTCATAAATCTAAAGTGAGACCTTTCTCCAGCCATGCAGAGCTGCACATGAGAGGGCAGGAGAGTGAAAGTGTACTCAAGGGGTGTTTACAAAAATGGAACAAGAAATTTAGGCTGGTTAAGGAGAGGACTGTGGGAGAGTGAAGAGAAGGCAGGATAAGTGGAACATGGGTTCTGATGGAGCCAGAGAACTACTGGAGTTGAGGTCCTAGGGGGAGGTTAGAGAGTGGGCTGCCTGTGGGTAGGACTATTGGGGGATGGCCTTTACTGGTATTGCGTGACCTCGGGAGGTTAGAGAGTGGGCTGCCTGTGGGTAGGACTATTGGGGGATGGCCTTTACTGGTATTGCGTGACCTCGGGAGGTTAGAGAGTGGGCTGCCTGTGGGTAGGACTATTGGGGGATGGCCTTTATTGGTATTGTGTGACCTCGGGAGGTTAGAGAGTGGGCTGCCTGTGGGTAGGACTATTGGGGGATGGCCTTTATTGGTATTGTGTGACCTCGGGAGGTTAGAGAGTGGGCTGCCTGTGGGTAGGACTATTGGGGGATGGCCTTTACTGGTATTGCGTGACCTCGGGGGGCTGGAGACTAGGCTGTTGCAGGAGGGATGCTCAAGGAGTGGAGAAGAGAATGTGTTGGAGGAATGATGTATCTATATTGATATTGAAATAACCAAGAATTATGACAGGACCAATGTTCAAGAGCATATATAGTGATCCAGGGATAAAATCTTCAAGGAATAAAGGCAGGTGATCTCAGGGTTGAGGAATGACTGCAACAAGCAGTGATTGCCATAATTTTCCCCCACCTTTCTTCATCATACAAGTCAACTGTGATATCGGAGTGAATTCCATTGCTCTTACTCTGAGGTTGAGCACACTGTCATGTACTTAAGTCCATTTGTAGTTCTTTTTCTGTGAACGGTTAGTGCATATGCTTTGTTTATTTTTCGGTAACGGATTGGCTTTTGTTACTGATTTGTAGGAATATATGTTAAGGAAATTAGGCCTTTGTCATGAGTTGCACCAATTTTTTTTCCAGTTGGTTGTTGTCCTTCAACTTTTTTATGGTGAAATTTACCCAGTCCCTCAATCTATTAAGTACTTTGAATCTTCATCATATTTAGAAAGTTCTTTATCATGCCAAGATCATTTTTAAAAATTTATCCTGTAGTTTCTTTCAGTACTTTTATAGTTTCATTGTTTACATTAAATACTTGATCCATTTGAAAAAAATTGTAAGTTATACCTAGATAATACAGAGTAAAGAAAATATAACAAAATAAAAATTAGGAAGCATGATAGCCAATGTACATTTGTGAACCTACCGACAAACTTAAACTTAGAACATTAAAAATAGCATTGATGCCACCACCATCTTCCTTCCCCGTCTCATACCACTGCCTGCCCCCTCCTAAAGGTAATAAATAAATTGAGGTTTGTGTTTATCATGACCTTGCTCTTTAAAATAATAAATGATCACAAATTATATAACATTAAGCATGTTGTTTAGTTGTGCTTATGTTTAACTTTATAAAAATTGTTATTTTATATATAGTAGTCTTCTAAAATGTTTTTTTAAATTCAGCATTATATTTCTACATTTTTCTGTTACTATATTTAGCTGTAGTTCATTGTATTTCATTTTTGCTATGATAGGCAAAGCTGCTATGCACAGACTTGTTTGTCTCTCCTAATGTGAGTAGGTACAAGAGTTTGTTTAGGATATAAACCTGGCACTGGAATGCAATGTTTTTTATTCATTTTCCTTGCTGGGTTGTACTAGCCAGGCCTTCCAGTACAATGTTGAATAATAGCACTGAGAACAAACATCTGTCTTGTTCCTGATCTTAGGCGGAAATACTCAGTGTGTCACCATTATGTATGTATGTGCGCATGCATGCATGTATGTATGTTTGCATGTATGTTGCTATGTGTTTTTCATAGATGCCTTTTAACAGGTTGAGGAAATTCCCTACTCAATTTAGTTACTCAGAGTTTTTATCAGGAATGCATGTTAGATTTGTCATGTGCTTTTTCTGCATCTTTTGAGATGACCTTTTTTTTTAGTTTGTTATGAATTACATCAATTGGTTTTCCAATGTTAAAACCAACCCTGTATTTCCCATATAAACTTCACTTGATCATGGCATATTAACCTTTTAATATACTGTTGGATTTGATTTAATAACATTTTACATAGATTTTTGCATCGATGTTCATAATGGATATTTGTCTCTCATTTTCTTGCAATTTCTTTGTCTGGTTTTGGTATCAGATATGATATGCTGGCCTTATAGAATGAGTTGGGAGGTATTTCTTCCTCTTCAGTTTTTTTAGAGTTTGGGTAGAGTTGGTATTACTTCTTCCTTAAGCTCTTCTAAAATGGGTTTTGTGAATTTGTATCTTACAAGGAATCTGTCCATTTCTTACAAGTTGCTGAATTTGTTGGCATAAAATTGTTAATAATATTCCCTATCCATTTAATATATCTAGAATCTGTAGCGATGTCACTACTCTCATTTCTGATATTGGCAAATTGTATCTTCTCTTTTTTTCCTGAGCAATATAGCTACAGGTTTATCCATTTTATTGATCTTCTACAAGAACCAGCTTTTTATTTCTTTGGTTTCCTCTATTGATTTTCTGTTTTCTGTTTATATTTATTAGTTCCTATCTTCTGCTTACTTTGGGCTTAATTTCCTCTCCTTTTCCTGGTTTCTTAGAGTGGAAGCTGAGGCCTCTCTTGTTGTCTAAAACAGGCTTTTAGTGCTATACATTTCTCCCTAAGTACTGCTGTAAGGGTATACACAAATTCTGATATGTTTTCATTTTTATTCAGTTAAAAATACTCTCTCATTTCCCTTTTGAGTGTTTTTTTTTTAAATACCTATGTGTATTTAGTTTCCAAAAATTCTCCTAGAATCTTGCCTTTTTTGATGTCTTATTAACAAAACTTTATTTTGTTACTTTAGTGATTACTTTAGGACTTGTAGTGCACATCTTTAAGTTACTGCAATCTATTTTATTATACCATTTCATGTATAGTATGCTATTGTATCGTGGATTTTTTTTCCATATGTTCTAAAATCCACAATACATTGTTATTATTTTTATTTAAACAGCCAAGTATTTTTAAAGAAAATTAAATAATATGAAAAAAATTTATATATTTGCCTATGTAGTTACCATTTCCTTTGTGTTTTTTTAAATATGTTTTTAATTTTATTTTATTATTAGAGGCCTGGTGCATGAAATCTGTGCCCGGGTAGGGTTCCTAGGTCTGGCAGGTGATCAGGGCCAATCAGGGCCTTCCGGCTGCCAGCTGGTGGTCAGTGCATCTCATAGTGAGCGATCGAACTCCCGGCCTCCTGGTCAAATGCCCAAGGGGACAATTTGCATATCAGGCTTTTATATATATAGATTATTGTTTTTTATTCCTCACCTGAGGATATTTTTCCATTGATTTTTTTTTTCTTTTTAGAGAGGGTGGAAGAGAGAGGATAAGACAGAAATATTGATGTGAGAGAAACACATTGATTGGCTGCCTCCTGCATGAGCCAACCAGGGCCCAGCCTGGGAGGAGCCTACAACCAAGTTACAAGCCCTTGATCAGAATCTTGTAGCTTCCTTTGACTTAATCCTTTTATCAGCATTTTTAAAATCATCTGAGGAGTGAGGATATTTTTTTCCATTGAGTTTAGAGAGAGTGAAAGGGAGGAAGGAGGGGAGAGAGAGAGAGAGAGAGAAACACCGATATGACAGAGATATTTTGATTGGTTACCTCCCACGGGCACCCTGGCAGGGGGTGGCGATTGGACCTGCAACACTGGTATGTGCCCTTGACCTGGAATCAAACCAGCTACCTCGAGTGCACAGGCTGACACTCTTTTTTTTTTTTTTTAATATATTTTATTGATATTTACAGAGAGGAAGGGAGAGGGATAGAGAGTTAGAAACATTGATGGGAGAGAAACATTGATCAGCTGCCTCCTGCACACCCCCTACTGGGGATGTGCCCGCAACCAAGGTACATGCCCTTGACTGGAATCGAACCTAGGACCCTTCAGTCCGCAGGCCGACACTCTATCCACTGAGCCAAACTAGTTAGGGCTGGGCTGACACTCTTAATGACTGAGCCACACTGGCCAGGGCTTATCAGCATTTATTGATCCTTTATTTCTAATAATATTTTTGCTTTAGTGTCTATTTTATAGATATTATTTATAGGCTCTATCAACTTACTTTTGGTTATATTTGCTTCATATTCCTTTTTACATCCTACGATTTTCAACCACTATGTGTCCTTATGTTTCAGATATTTCTCTCTTAACTGCATATTGCTGAATTTTTTAAAAAATCTAGTTTGTTTTTCACCTGGCAAGTTTAGTCCATTTACTTTATTGAGATTATGATTTATTTCAACTATTTGCTATTATCTTTTCTGAATAATATTCACTATGATCTTTGTACTTTCTATTTGTTCCACTTCTATTTTTTTTCCTTTCTTACTATTTAAAATGCTTTAACTACTTTGTTTGATGTGGTTGTATGTATTTCTTTTTTTAAAATATGTTTTTATTGATTTCACAAAGGAAGGGAGAGGAAGAGAGAGAAAGAAACACCAATGATGAGAGAGAATCGTTGGTCAGCTGCCTCCTGCATGCGCCCTACTGAGGGTCAAGCCTGCAACCCAGGAATGTGCCCTTGACCGGAATTGAACCTGGGACCCTTTACTCCACAGTCCAACGCTCTATCCACTGAGCCAAACCAGCTAGGACTGTATTTCTTATTTTATTTTCCCCTTTACCGGTTTGGAAATTTATTCATTTCATTTCTATTCTTTTAGTCATTATTCTTAAAATTTACTATATATTCTTAATAAAGTCATAATTTCTTTCCTGACTAATATTAGAGTCTTTGACAGTGGTGTGCTGGAGCTGGCTCATACTGACTCACAAGAGCTAATTATTAGTAATTCTGCTCAACTCCATATTCAGAGACTTCCCATTGATAGCTTGAAATCAGCCATGGGGGAACATATAACCATGGAAATCAACAAACACTATAAATCAGGGTTTTCCCCTCTCTAGAAATGGTTGTTAAACACTTGCCAGCACACCATCAATCTTAGGACATTCGATTACCCCATGAATTTTGATTATTTTTAAATTATACACATTATTATTATTACTAGAGGTCCGGTACACGATATTCGTGCACTGGGGTGGGAGGGGGGGTCTGGGACCCCTCGCTCCTTACTGTCCTCCTGCTTACTGCTTCTTACAGCTTGACTTGTTGCTCCCGCCACTGCCGCTGCGCTCGCCAGCTGTGAGCTGAGCGGCACTTCCCTGTGGGAACACACTGAACACCAGGGGCAGCTCCTGCATTGAGCGTCTGCCCCCTGGTGGTCAGTGCACATCATAGCAGCCAGTTGTTCTGGTTGTTCTACTGTAAAGGTCGCTTAGGCTTTTATTATATAGACTAGAGGCCTGGTGCTTGAAATTCATGCACTGAGGTGGAGTGTCCCTCAGCCCAGCCTGTACCCTCTCCAATCTGGGGCCCCTCGAGGGATGTCCGATTGCCCGTTTAGGCCCCACCGGGATCGGGCTTAAATGGGCAGTCGGACATCCCTCTCACAATCCAGGACTGCTGGCTCCCAACCGCTCTCCTGTCTGCCTGCCTGATTGCCCCTAACCACTTCTGCCTGCCAGCCTGATCACCCCCTAACCACTCTCCTGCCAGCCTGATCGACGCCTAACTGCTCCCCTGCTAGCCAATTGCCCCTAACTGCCCTCCCCTGCTTGGCAGGTCACCACTAACTGCCCTCCCTTGCCGGCCTGGTAGCCCCCAACTGCCCTCCCTGGCAGGTCTGGTCGCCCCTATCTGCCCTCCCCTGCCAGCCTGGTTGCCCCCAACTGCCCTCCCTCCCCTGCTGGCCTGATCGCCCACAACTGCCCTCCCCTGCCGGCCATCTTGTGGCAGCCATCTTTGACCACATGGGGGTGGCCATCTTGTGTGTTGGGGTGATGGTCAATTTGCATATTACTCTTTTATTAGATAGGATTATTATTATTATATATAAACTAGAGGCCCGGTGCACAAAAATTTGTGCAATCGGGGGGGCGGGGGGGGGTCCCTCAGCCCGGCCTGTGCCCTCTCGCAGTCTGGGACCCCTCGGGAGATAAAGACCTGCTGGCTTAGGCCTGCTCCCGGGTGGCAGAGGGCAGGCCCAATCCCTAGGTGCAGCCCCTGGTCGGGCTCAGAGCAGGGCCGATTGGAGATTTGGGGCGCTGCCCGCTGTCATGCACAGAGCAGAGCCCATGGGGTGGAGGTTGGGGCACCACCCTCTATCACCCACAGAGCAGGGCCGATCAGGGGGTTGGGGCGCCGCACCCTGTCACACACAGAGCCGCAGGGCGATCATGGGGTTGGGGAGCTCCCCCTATCAGACACAGAGCAGGGCTGATCAGGGGGTTGGGGCGCCTTCCCCTGTCACGAACAGAGCAGGGCCGATAGGGAGGTTGTGGCCCCGCCCCTGTCACACACAGAGCCACAGGGCGATCAGGGGGTTTGGGCGCTGCCCCCTGTCACACTGATCCCGGTGCCAGGAGGCCTCTCGGCTCCGCTGATCCCGGTGCTGGGAGGCATATTACCCTTTTACTATATAGGATGGAGGCCTGGTGCACGGGTTGGGGCTGGCTGGTTTGCCCTGAAGGGTGTCCTGGATCAGGGTGGGGGTCCCCACTGGGGTGCCTGGCTAGCCTGGGTGAGGGGATGATGGCTGTTTGCAGCTGGTCACACACCCTGCAGTGTGGGGGTCCCCACTGGGGTGCCTGGCCAGTCTGGGTGAGGGGCTGAGGGCTGTTTTCAGGCTGGCAGGTGACTGAAGCTCCCAACCGCTCCTTTTTTTCTTTTTTTTTTATTCTGGGCCAGCTTTAGCTTTGAGGCTTGGCTCCAGCTCTTAGGCCTCCGCTGCTGAAAGCAGGTTTCTGGCCTTTGTTTACCTTCTGTATTTGAAACAATGTTGCGATCATGCTGGCTGAAGCCCTGTGACTAAAGCAGGTTTCTGGGGTTTTGTTTAGCTTCTATATTTGTAACATAGTTGCTTAGAGTTGCAGCTCAGAGGCCGGCAGCGGCAGGCGGGGAACATTGGAGTCCTCCGTCACTGAAGCAAGCAAGCCTCATGTTCGCTTTAAGCTGCCTGGCTGCCGGCCGCCATCTTGGCTGGCAGTTAATTTGCATATCGCCCTGATTAGCCAATGGGAAGGGTAGCGGTCGTATGCTAATTACCATGTTTCTCTTTTATTAGATAGGATACTAGGGGCCCAGTGCACGTAGGATCCCTAGCAGCTGCCAGCTGCTGGCCAGGGCCTCCTTCCCTTCCCCCAGCTGCCTGCCTCCACCCCCTGGTCGAACTCCTGGGCAACTCTCAGTCCAGGGGGCAATTTGTATACTATGCTTTTATTATATAGGATTTTTTTATATTTACCAAATTTTTGCTCATCTTTTTCTTCTTGTATCTCAAACAACATTTTGTGGGGTTATTTTTGGAAGTACATCTGTTAGAAATCCCTCCTTCAGTAAAGGTCTGCTGATGGTAAACCATTCTCACTTTTGTTTTACTATAAATGTCCTGATATCATTCTTTCTTGAAAAATCGTTTTCCTGGGAACACAATTCTAGATTGATAGTTATTTTCTTACTTAGAGCTTTGAAAATATTTCCGTTGTTGCTGTTGAAAAGTATGACATAGTTGTCATTTTTTAGTGAGTAAACTCTCTTCTCTGGCTCTATATAGGAGCTTCTTTTTGTCTTTAGAGATTTTTAGTGAATGGATTATTCAATAATTTCTCTTGGGGCAAGTGGCAGCTACTAGAAAAAAAAATAGAGGTGGATTGAATAATTCATCTTTCCCCACCAGTTATAAATATCATCCATGCTATATTCTAAATGTAATTGTGTATATTCCTGGACTTTCCATTCTATTTCACTATTTCATCTATTTATTTATGTGGAAACATGATGCTGCTTTCTGAAGATTTATAACATGTTTTAGTAACTGGTAGGTCTAGCACTCCTTCACCATTACTCTTATACTTTATAATTTTTTCATCTCTCCTTGATTATTTTTTTCATATTACCTTAATGATTAGATTGTCTAGGTCACCTCAAAATTACTTCGCTGTGTCATTTTTAACCCTTTTTGGTCCAACGTGGAGGCTGACTCGACAGACCAAGCGCTAGGAGCAGGTCCAACGTCGAGGCTGAGGTCGACACCACGAACCAGTTCAACATTCAGTCCCGTCAATTAATTCGGACCAGACTGTTTAAATTCCAAAAATAAAATTGGACCACAAAGGGTTAAAACTGTGGTAAAGAAAGATATAACAGCCCGGCCCGGTGTGGCTCGGTGGTTGAGCATCAATCAATGAACCAGGAAGTCACAGTTCGATTCCCAGTCAAGGCACATGCCTGGGTTTCAGGCTCAATCCCCAGTGTGTGGTGTGCAGGAGGCAGCCGATCAATTATTCTCTCTCATTGCTGATGTTTCTATCTCCCTCTCCCCCCTTCTCTAAAATCAATTTAAAAAAAAAAAAGGAAACACATAACAT
The DNA here is from genome assembly GCF_964212035.1 of Myotis nattereri. Lineage (NCBI taxonomy): Eukaryota > Metazoa > Chordata > Mammalia > Chiroptera > Vespertilionidae > Myotis > Myotis nattereri. The sequence goes on along the minus strand of NC_138083.1, from coordinate 31,300,810 downwards.
GAAATTTACCATCTTTACCATTTTAAATACACAATTCAGTAGTGTTGAGCATATTCACATTGTTGTACAACAGATCTCCAAAACTTTTTCTTCTTGCAAAACTGAAACTATACCCATTAAACTACAACTCCACATTTTCCCTCTCCCAGTCCTGGACCCATCAGTCTCCTTTCTGTTTCTATGAATGTGTCTATTTTAAGTACCTCATATAAGTATAATGATACAGTATTGTCTTTTTGTGACAGGCTTATTTCATTTAGCATAATTTCTCCAGTTGATCCTGCTGAAGCATGTAACAGGACTTTCTTCCTGTTTAAGGCTGAATAATATTCCCTTTTATGTATATACCACATTCATCCATTAGTGGGCATTTGGGTGTTTCCATCTCTTGGCTATTGTGAATAATGCTGCTGTGAATATGAGTGTGAACATATCTATTTGAGATATCAATTCTTTTGAAGATATGCCCAAAAGTGGTATTGCTGGATCTTATGATAATGTTTAATAGATTTTTTGAGGAACTCAATACTGGTTTCCATAGCCGTTGCACCATTTTACAATCCCACCAGCAGTGCCCTAGGATTCTTATTTCTCCAACACTTGTTATTTTCTCTTTATACATTGTAGCCATGCTATTGGGTGTGAGATGATTTCTCGTTGTGGGTTCTTTTTTCATTTCTTTATTAAGTGATGTTGAGCATCTTTCAGATACTTTTGGAACATTTGTACATCTTTTTTGTTTTTCTTGTTAATCCTCACCCAAGGATATTTTTTTCCCATTGATTTTTAGAGAGAGTGGAAGGGAGGAAGAGGGAGAAAGAAAGAGAGAGAGATCAATTAGTTGCCTCCCTCACGGGGCCGGGGATTGAACCTACAACTCATTTATTGTATGAGATGCTATAGGTAGGGTTCAAATCTTTTATTTCCTTTTGATATTCTGGCTAGTAGTTGTATTCATTATTAAAAGTAGGGCACTGGATCTCCAACTATTATTGTTGAATTATCTGTTTTTTCCTCCAATTCTGTAATTTTTTGCTTCATGTATTTTGGAGCTCTATTGTCAGGTGCACATATGTTTACAATTGTTATTTTTTCTGGTAGACTGACATTTTTACATTTATAAAATGTCATTCTTTGTCTCAAAGCAGTTTTGTCTCAAAGTCTATTTTGTGTGATATTTTTAAAATATATTTTTTATTGCCCTGGCCGGTTTGGCTCACTGGATGGAGCGTTGGCCTGGGGACTGAGGGGTCCCGGGTTCGGTTCCTGTCAGGGGCATGTGCCTTGGTTGCGGGCACATCCCCAGTGGGGGGTGTGCGGGAGGCAGCTGATCGATGCTTCTCTCTCATCAATGTTTCTGGCTCTCTGTCCCTCTCCCTTCCTCTCTGTGAAAAAGCAATAATATATATATATATATATATATATATATATATATATATATATATATATATATATTATTGATTTCAGAGAGAAAGGGAGAGGGAGAGATAGAAACATCAATGATGAGAGAATCATTGATCAGCTGCCTCCTGCACGCCCCCTACTGGAGATCGAGCCTGCAACCCAGGCATGTGCCCTTGACCAGAATCAAACCTGGGACTCTTCAGTCTGCAGGCCGATGCTCTATCCACTGAGCCAAACCGGCTAGGGCCATTTTGTATCATATTAATAAAACTGGTCCAGGTCTCAATTGGTTAGAGTTTGATTGATATATCTTTTCCAATCCTTTTATTATCAACCTATTCCTATCTTTTAATTTAAATTATGTCTCACATAGACAACATAAAGTTAGATTATGTTTTTTTATTTTTATTTTAGGGGAGTTGTTTACGAAAATAGTTCATTTAATAATAATGTGTTACAACAAATATATGCATTCAAACAACATGAAGTAATTGAAGTAACATGATGTTGACAATGGCACTCTCCAAAATGCTTCTGATTCACAATTGTGGGATATTCAATGTATTTAAAATACTAGGTGAAATACAAACAATTACTATTTCATTTCAATTTTAATGTTTATATTTATACTAGATTTATTCATTAAAATTATATAAATTAGTCTTTAGCATTTAATGTTTTGAAAGTAAATAACTATTATTGATGAGTCCAAATTTCTCTCTGTTTTTGCATGGAAAACTGTCTAAAAATGCACATCAAGAATAATTGTATTTAAAGGAAGCATTGTCCTGGCATCAATAAGCCCACTATTTCTTTAAGAACACCAGTATTCTTGCTGATAGGGCACAACCAGAAAACAGTGTTTTATACACTGAGTGGCCAGATTATTATGACCACCCCGTCAGTACTTCAGTGACACTTCCAAAAATACTGAATATTGAAAACTTCCTAAGCAAATACTCTCAAGGTTTTATTATTATTATTATTTGCATAACTAATTCACTTCATTGTACTGATGGGGTGGTCATAATAATCTGGCCGGTCATAGTAATCTGGCCACTCAGTGTCTTTATTTAAGTAGCACCACATACTTTTCATTCATGATCAAAATTTATTGAGTTCCCACTAAATGCCAAGCATTTGCTAGGCTATGAGGAATATAAAGCAATAACAAGACACAGACTCTGACTTCAGTAAGCCCACAGTCTATTAAGGGAGATGGACATATAGAAAAATAATTATAATGCAACATTATAAATTACCATGCATGTAGAATACAAGATATTCCTGGGATGATAATAAAGTAATAGTGGAGAAGTTCTAAATCCAAGGGAAATCTAATATATAAATAAGATGTGTGGGCTCTAACCTCTTCAGCTACCTATGCAACTCAACAGACTGTAAAACTTTAAATTTGCATTTTCTAAGTTTATTTTTTTTCTTTTTTTATTGAATTTATTGGGGTGACATTGGTTAATAAAGTTATATAGGTTTCAGTTGTGCAATTCTATAACATCATCTGCATATTGTATTGTGTGTTCACCACACCAAAGATTATGTTTTTTAATCCATTTGGCCATTCTTTGCCTTTTAATTGGAGTGTTTAATCCATTTACATTTAATGTACGTCCTGATAAAGTAGGATTTATGTCTTCGATTTTGCTTTGTGTTTTCTGTCTTATTTTTTGTTGTTGTTTTTTCTCTATTACTCCATTACTGTCTTTTTTGTGTTAAATGCATAGTTACCAGTATACCTTTTTTTGCTGTTGTTGTTATCTAATTTTGAGTAATTATCTTAGTAGTTTCCCTGGGAATATAAATTAATATTTTAATTTGAAATAATCTAATTTAGATGATCAAATTGGCTATAATAATGTACAGAAACACTGCTGCAATATAGATTCATTCTCTTTCCTCTCCTTTTTTAATTAATTCTCACTTGAGGATATTTTCCCATTGATTTTTAGAGAGAGTGGAAGGGAGTGGGAGAGACAGAGAGAGAGAAACATCGATGTGAGAGAGACACATTGATTGGTTGCCTCCTGCACATGTCCTGACCAGGGCCGGGATCAAACCTGCAACAGAAGTATGTGCCCTTAATTGGGAATCAAACATGGGACCCTTCATTGCACAGGCAGATGCCCTACCCACTGAACCAAACTGGCCAGGGCTCCTCTCCTTTTTTATATCCTTGTCAATCGCAGTGTATGTTTACACATCAAAAGCCCATCAACACAGTTTTATAAGTACTGCTTTGTGCAGTTTTCTTTGATATATTTCATTTTTTAGAGCAGTTTTCGGTTTATAACAAAAGTGAGCAGAATGTACAGAGAGTTGCCCTACCCCCCCAACCCCCACACACACATGCAGTTAGTTGTCTTTTAAATTAGGTAGGAAAACAAAATAATTATAAACAAAAATAGATATGTAATGTCTTTTATGTTTATCTGTATGGTTACTTTTACAAGTACTCTTTATTCATGTGGATTCAAATTACTCTCTTGTGTCCTTTCATTTCAGATTGAAGGATTCCTTTTAGTATTTCTTATAAGAAAGATCTGTTAGTCATTAATTCCCTCAGTTTTTGTTTATCTTCTTAAATCATCCTTCATGTTTATTTAATTTTAATTTATACTTCATATTTGAAGGATAGTTTTACTATAATTTTTGGTTGACAATTGTTTTCTTTCAGCACTTTCAATATGTCATTTTACTGTCTTCTGACCTTTATGGTTTTTAATGAGAAGTCAGCTGTTCATCTTATTGAGGATCCCTTGTCCATGATGAGCTGCTTCTCTCTCTTGTTGCTTTCCAAATTCTTTCTGTGTCTTTGTCTTTTAACAATTTGAGTATGCTTCTATGTGTGCATCTATTAGTTCATGTTATTTGGAGTTCATTAAGCTTCTTAGATGTGCAGAATAAGGTTTTTCATCACATTTGGGAAGTTTTGGGCCATTATTTCCTCAAACTTACTTCCTGCCCATTTCCTTTCCTTCTTTCCTGCTGGGGGTCCCACTATGTGTATGTTGGCATTCTTAATGGTGTCCCACAACATCTTAGGCTCTGTTCATTTTTGGTCGTTCTTTTTTCTTTCTGCTCCAGAGCTGGGTACTCTCAATTGACTTATCTTCAAGTTCACTGATTACTTTTTCTTCTGTTAACTCAGATATGCTGTTGAGTTCCTCTAGAAAAATTATTTTTAAGTTGTCCTTTTCAACTCCAGAATTTAAATTTGGTTCTTTTTTATAATTTGTAACTCTTTATTGATGTTCTGTATTTGGTGAGATATTATTATCATACTTTCTTTTATTCTTTAAACATGGTTTCCTTTAATTCTTAAAGTATTTATAATAGCTGTTTAAAGTATTTGTTTAGTAAGTCTAACATGTGGGCGTCCTCAAGGACAGTTCCTACTAACTGCTTTATCTCTCATGTATGAGTCATAGTTTCTTGTTACTTTGCATGTTTCATAATTATTTGTTGAACATGAATAGTTTAATTATATAATGTGGTACTTCTGCAACTCAAATTCCCTCTTCTAATGTTTGTTGCTGTTGCTGTTTGTTTAGTGAGTTTCCTGGACCAATTCTATAAAGTCTGTATTCCTTATTATGGCCACTAAAGTTTCTTCTGTTCATTTAGCTTAGTGGTCTCCTCATAATTGGACAGGTACTTCCTTAATTGCCTTGGACCAATAAGTCTTCACCTTTTGCCAAAAGGTTGTATGTATGTATTAGGGCAGCTTTCCTTTACCTTCACTTCTTGCTTGTGCAAGGTTTCAGGGTCAGCTAGAGATGGGAGACTAGGGAGGGCTTTCTGAGATCTTTTCTGGGCACCTGCTCTTCCCAGAGTATACATATGACCTTTTAAATTTCCAGGAATATATAAGAACTTTTCAGTCTCCTATAAACATTTCATTCTCACTTTTTCCAGACTCCTGTTTGCCCCAAGTAGTACCAGTGCCTCAAGCAACAGCAGTGTTGAACAGTTGCCACAGGTTGTTTTCAACAAACACCCTGAAGATAGGGTTTTTTCCCCACTAAGAAAGCTCTGAATCAGGGCAAATAACAAGTATTGAGAATGGGGCTGCTAGGGAGCTGCCAGGTAGGTCAAATAGTAACAATTATCTGGAAATACAGACTGTTGAGAAGTTCCAAACCCAATTTGTCCTTTCCAGTGGCTACTAGACTGTTGGTTGTCGTAACTACCAAGGTTTCAAGGCTGCTGGTTTTCAAAGCTACCACAGAGCTGGGGAAAAGGGAAGGGGATAGGACAAGTTAAAACACTGCATAGCTCTCTTTTCTTACTAAGATTACAGAGCTGTTGCTATAAAACATAATTGTGTAAGACCTGGCTGGGTAGCTCAGTTAGTTAGAGCGTCAGCCCAATACACCAAGGTTGTAGGTTAGATTCCCCAGTCAGGGCACATATAAGAGGCAACCAATGAATCCATAAATAAGTGGAACAACAAATCAATGTTTCTCTCTCTCTTCCCCCTCTTCTCTCTCTCTCTCTCTCAAATCAATAAATTAAAAACATAATTATGTAAGCTTTTACATAATGGTAAGAGGAAATAAAAAACAATGTAAGGCTCTAAGACAACACTGTCCAATTGAACTTTCTGTGATGATGGAAATGTTCTACACTGACCAATATGGTAGCCAGTAGCTACATATACGTATTTGGCACTTGAAATGTAACTACTGCAGCTGAGGAACTGAATATTCAACTTTATTTAATTTTGACCAATGGAAAAACATTTTTAAAATTTATCTTTATTGTTGAAACTATTACAAATGTCACCCCTCCCACCCCCCAAATTAAATAGCCACATTAAAATGACTGTCTCATTAGACATCACAGTTCTAAGATGAAATAGTTGCTTGATTGGCCAGAATGACCCTGGTGCAGGAGTAGGTGAGGAAGATTTCATCCGATGAGGGGCCCACAGCTCTCCTCCTCTGGCTCCTGGGGGTGGACAGGAGCTGTGGACTATGAACGCTCTGCATGTAGTTGTACCTGATGCACAGTGGGTGTTGCTCAATAACTATTGAAACAGGTCATGTCTGAGCCACCTGGCTGATGTAAGCTTTCATCTATCCTATTGGTGGCAAACGTAGACCTCAATCCCTAGATCAAGTACAAGCTGACAAATTCACTTCGATGAGAAGGGGTTGTAGAAGCTGTGAAAGAATATGCCCCTCTTCCTAATCCAGTACTTCATGGGACATTTCCCGTTTTCCTCTACAGCCACAAAACAAGCCCATGATAGCATCTGTTTCCTTCCACCCTTTCCTGTAGGGTCTCTTTTCTCCCACACTGCTGCAGGTACAGGCTTCTGTCTAGGGTCCATTCTGTCAATTCCCCCTTGAGGTTCCAGAACCTTCCTGCTGATTCAGTGCTGAAGCAGGACTGAAATTTTCCCTCTTGCCAGAGAATGAACTGCACTTCTTCCCCTGACCCCCTTTCAGAGCTGGGAGCATTTGAGGGAGGAAGTAGAGAGGGTTCATGAGAGGTTCCTCCATGTGCCCTAGGGTTCATGTGGGCTAGGATGCCAATCATAAAGCAAGGGTCCCCAAACCACCCCTAATCCAGGGATTTAAGGTAAAGTATCTGGGCAGCTGAAACTAAGCTTGAGATCAGAGTGGCTCCCATGCTGAGGCTGGAGGGTGCTGTGGACGATGCCTCCAGAGGATGTTGGTGGAGAGTGTGAGTATGGGCATGATGAGGCCTGGGGACTATAATAGGCGGAGTGGGAGATAGATAATAAGTGGACAGTCTGCAATTTGAATGATAAATTCTCACCATAAAGCTAAGGGCTATTCAGGGTTGGGGACTGAAGTCAACCTGGAATGTGAGGCCATATGACTCTGAGCAAGGTCTCACCTTTCTCAGCTCCAGTTTCCTCATTAGTAAAATCGGGCTGACTTGCCCTAGCTGGTTTGGCTCAGTGGATAGAGTGTCGGCCTGCGGACTAAAGAGTCCTGGGTTCGATTCCGGTCAAGGGCACATGCCTGGGTTGCGGGCTCCATGCCCGGTGGGGGGTGTGCAGAAGGTAGCTGATCAATGATTCTCTTTCATCATTGATGTTTCTATCTCTCTCTCCCTCTCCCTTCCTCTCTGAAATCAATAAAAAAATTAAATGGGGCTGACTCTTAACCTCAGCTGGTAGGAATGTTGTAAAGGTAAGTGAGAAGTGTTTACACAATGTCCTGTACAGGGCCTGCCACAGTATAATTTCTTACCCCACCTGCTCTCAACTCGATTGACCGTCTTAGAAGGTAGTGCAACTGAGCCTAGACAGCAACAAGAAAGTCAGTTAGAGGCAGGGATGAACTTCCTGACTCTGACTCACAGAGATGAGCAGGAGAGAGGAGTTGGGCCTCTGTCTGAGGCCCTGGGATGTCTGGGCTGGGAATGGATCTGTTTCTGAAAAGGAAGGAAGCAACACTCAGTCTTCTATATGTTCTCTCTCTGTCCCTTGGGGCATTATAGAAGGTGCCAGCCCCGCATCTCTGCCTCTCTCATGATTCATAAAGAAAAGGTGCCAAGATCCCTGGCTTTGGAGCCTGGCTCACCCACCCAAGGACAGAGGAATATACAAGTTCTTCCCTTCAGTCTCAGGACCTTATGTCCCCAATTACCCACAGTACACCTCTTCCCCTGTGGCTTCCCTCTGCCCATCCATCCCCAGCCCACCAGTCATCCCACATTTTCTCCATCCCTCCTCTTCTGTTCTCCCCATCCTGCATTCACAGAAGACTCCCTGGGCTGGGGTACATGCCAGGGGCACATGTATCTCTGTGTCCACAGGGACACAGTGTGCTTCATGCTTAGGTCCCTGCCACTCCACATGGGGTGCCCAGAGGCCTCCCATTAGCAGCCTCTCCCCCTTCCCCTCAGGCCCCATTAAGGGAAAGTGAAGTCACCACCACTCTCATGGGCAGCTGGGGGCCGCTTAGCAGTCTCTCCCCCTCCTCTTCCCTTCTCCTCAGGCCCCATGCCCGGCCCTGAGGTTTGGAGAGCCTAGTAAGTGCCCTATCAACATGTTAATCAAATTACTTAGGAGCTAAAATTGACGCTGTTCATTAATTATACAAGATTATGCTAATTGTGCATGCAAATGCATGCAGGGGAACAGAAGGTGTTCAGGCACATGGTGGGCCATTAGCATAGAGGATGGGGTTCGGGTGCATTGGCATGCTAATGTATGCGCCCTGGCTATTTATAGTCCCCCAGCCCATCTGCACTGCAGCCACCTCTGCCCCAGTGAGGATCTTGGTGGGGAGACCAGGTCCAGGCCTGGCAGGTGGCTGTGGCCCTGGGGACACTGGGCCTTGGCTGCTGCCCCAGGCCAAGACCAGGAAGGGTCACTCCCACCTGGGCCTGAACTACCCCTCCTACCAACCTCCTCATCCACCATCCCTTCTCTAGCCTAGGCCCTTTGGTGCCTGCTTCTCCCTGGATGCAAAATGACTTTTCCAAATGACACAGCCAATGAGGCATCCTCCGCTGACTTCCTGTCACCCCCAGGGTCCAAATACCGCATGATTTGGTGCCAATACCCCACGCCCCCCAGGCCCTGGTCCACAGCTGCCCTCCTCAGTCTCATCAGGCACCACTGGGAAAGTGCCATGCATCCCGCCTGCCCCATGGCAGGGCTTTTATTCCCTTTGCATGTGGGGCCCCTTCCTCCTACTTCTCTTCCAGGGAAGATGTCTCTGGTGCTCCAAGACTCCAAATGCCCAAGGCCACATGTGACCTCAAGGACCCCTTCTACTTCTCCAGGCCGAGTGGCTGCTACAGATTACACTTGGCAGGTTGTCCTGTCATGCCCACCACTCTGTCCTACTAGCTGTGCTTTTAAGTTTCTCTCTTTCCTGAAGTATTGTACTTTTCTTAAGATCGTGTTCATCTCTAGATTGCACTACCTGACACCTAGAAGGTGTTTAATGCCTCTTTATGAATGGGTGTGTTGAATGAATGAGGGAATGAATGGCCCAGCCATCTGTATCCTCTTCTGTCCTTGAGCTGGGGGCAGGGGCAGCAGACAAGAAAAACAGTGGGGAGCACAGACCCTGCCCCAGATGTTCTGTTTTTGCTGAGGCTCCTGAGCTCAGAGGGAAACCATTCGAGGTGAAAATTAGTGGAGGATTTCCCCACCCCTGCTCCCACCCCCCACTCTGCTTTTCCCCATCCCTGGATGCAGTGCCATCTTTGGTCTTGGAATAAATAACGAGTTTTATTCCACCTTTTGCTCCCAATCTGCATTTTTCCCCAAGGCCTTCGCAGGACACGTGCTTTGGAAACCCTGCCCCAACCCATGTGTCCCTTCACATTGCTTCCTCCTTCTAGAGTTGCACTGTCTGATATGGTAGCCATGAGCTACATGTGACTGTTTACATTTAAATTAATGAAAATAAAATGGAAATTTTAGTTTCTCAATCACACTAGCCACATTTCAAGTGCTCAATAGCCACATGTGGCCAGTGGATATCATTTTGGGAGAGGTTCTATTGGACAGCACTTATAATCTAGACATTCATTTCCTTGCTCTTGACAGTCCTGTATTTGCAAGGACCCTTGGGCCCAGTTACTAGCAGCTTTCTCTTTGGAAGTGGGAACATAATTTCAGCTCTAAGTATCTCACAGGAATATGAGGAGGGGAAAAACAAAACACTGGTAAAAAGCTCTGCAGCCTGGTTTCTTAGGATGACATTCCTGGAAGCAGGGCTAGAGATGGGGATTCATGTGAACGTGGTGTATTGGAGCCCTGGTCAGTGTGCTCAGTGGTTAGAGCGCCAGCACCTGCACCAAAGGGTCACAGGTTCGATTCCCAGTCAAGGGCAGGTACCTGGGTTGCAGGTTCGATACCTGGCCCTGGTCTCTCTCACATCGACGTTTCTTCTCTCTCTCTCTCTCTCTCTCTCTCTCTCTCTCTCTCTCTCTCCCTCTCCTTTCCCTTCCTTCCACTCTTTCTAAATATCAGTGGAAAAAATATCCTCTAGTGAGGATTGACCAACAATTTTTTAAAAATTCAAAAAAGAAAGTGATGTATTGGAAGAGCATTCTGAAGAGACAAGCGAGGGAAGCAGGACCCGGCAGGAAAAGGGATTTAGGAAGAAGATGGTCTCAGCTAGAGTCCAGTGTCAGCCTGATCCTTTGGGGAGTTTGGGAGTATGAGTAGCACTAAGAGTTTATCATCCCTGTAATGTCAGTCTGTGGGCTGCTGGGCAGGAGGGGGACCTTGCTTCTGGCTGAGGATAATTCACAGGTAGTGGGTTCCTTAACAGCCAGCAGGCGCAGAGGCTGGGGTGAGGGAACCCAGGCAGGCACCAAGTCGCCATGTGATGCCTGGACATTGCCTTCCAAAGAGCAGCTCCGTCCACTCTGCACTCCAGCCCCAACGACCCAGAGTTGAACAGTGAGCTCACATCGGTCACCTCCACATTTCCCTTACGTCTTGCTTCTTTTGAGTAAAGTACTGTGCTAAGGGAGGTTTCTTTAGGCAGTGGTGTCACACCTGAGAAGTTGTGTATAAGTCAAATGTTTGCACTTGAGTCAATCCAGCATCTGCTTTGATAGGGAATATTTCATTGACAAGGAAGGTTCATTTTAATTTCATCTTGAGTTGTTTTTACAGGAGTGAATAAAAAGCACTTATAGAAATGATTAAGAAGGCTAAACTAAGTTCAGGAAGTGGTAAGGTAGGAGTGTGAGTGGACTGCATCCAGAGTCATGACGAATACCTACCACTCTCAATGGCTTTATTAGTTGGATGACCACTGTCCACAGCTCCTCATCTGGCATTTTATTAAGCTTTCCATTATGGAGGGTGTGGAGCACACAGACAGAACAGAATAATGGAACCATGCGTACCCTTCACTGAACTGCAACGCCGGCCAACTTTTGGCTCATATTAGGCAACTGTTCTCTAGTTGCCAAAGTCTTCTCTGGCTGAGAAGGCCCCAAACTAGGAGTAAGGACACCTGAGTCTCCTTTGCAACCCTGAGGAATGTGTAGCCTTGGGGAGATCCCCGTTCAAGGGCGAGCCTGGTCCCTGCATGGCCTGCTTCTTTTGAAGGACGGCTCACTGAACAGCCTGGCTGGGGCTCGGTTGGACACTGAGAGCCCCACTTAGAGGGATTTTTCCATGATTCTTATCAATGTCAGCAGTGCATGGAGTCCCAAATTGATACCCCAACTTTGGCACTCACCGTGACTTTGTAGCTTATCCTGTCTTCTCATCTGTAAAGTAGGAATGATTGCAGACCTCGGGACTATGAGAGGATTACACAAGATAATGCGAGTGAGAACTCAGCAGTTTCCAGGCTCTTGCTGAGTACTGTACTTGTAAATTAGACCTGGATGACCTTTTTTCTTTTTATTGTTTCAGAGAGGAAGGGAGAGGGTGTGAGAGATAGTAACATCATTGGTCGGCTGCCTCCTGCATGCCCCCTACTGGGGACCAAGCCCGCAACCTGGGCATGTGCCCTGACCAGGAATCAACCGTGACCTCCTGGTTCATAGGTGGACACTCAACCACTGAGACACCCCGGCCTGGGTGGATGATTTTTTAAATTAATTTTTGCAGTTTTATAATTTATTTGTAACTCATGCTTGTAATTATGGTGTTTTCTTCTAGTAGTTCCAATGGCAGCTCCTGGAACTTGACCTTTCTCTTACCACCCTTTCTGTGGGATCACACCCGCAAAGAGCCTCATGGCCACAATAGGGAAAGCTCTGGGCACAGGCTCTGTCTGACCCAGGGGCATAGTAAAATGCTCACCCTCCCTAGGGGTACTCAGCTCAACCAGGGCTGTGGGCTTGACTCTGCCCAGCCAGGTAAAGGTAGCTTCCCCAGACTTCCAGCCCCATGGGAGTAGTGGGGCTTTTCAGAAACCCCCTCCCCTCTTCTCCCATCTCCTCTTTCTTCCCCACCCCTGGAATCATACAGGCTTGAGGGGTCATCAGAGCTTCACAGCCCCTCAACACAATTCACATCCCTTCCTGTCTTAGGTCCCTGTAGGATGTCCCCGGCTCCGGAGCAGGATGGCTCATCCTCACTTACCTAGACCCTGCCAGGCTCTCTTCCTTCCAGGAGAGTATGTAGTTAGGAAACGGGGGGGAGGGGAGGAGGGAGAACTGGAGAAGAAATGGGATATGTGAAAAATACTGGAATGAAATTGCCAAGTTAGATATGAAGCTAGTTAAAGTCCATAGGGCAATCAATAAAATTGTAACCGTTAGGGTTAATTTCTCTACCAAACAGAAATATTTACTTCTCCCAACAAAAATCATTTGCATCTTAGTAATTTTCTGTAGATTAGCACCTAACTTTATGTCATCTGGGCCCCATCAATAGCAAATATGAGTCAAAGTTACTTTCCCCTGGATAATCAGCTAACTCTTAAATGGCTTTGTTAACATAATACTCTATAGCAACATAGTCAATATAAATATAATTCAAGCCACATATGTAATTTTACATTTTCTAGTAGCCACATTTTTTAAAAGAATGGTAATATTAATTATGAAAATATATTTAATTTAATCTAGTATATCCAAAATTATTATCATTGCAACATGTAATCAATACCAAATAAGTTACTAATGAGCCCTGGCTGGTTTGGCTCAGTGGCTAGAGTGTTAGCTCATGGACTGAAGGGTCTCGGGTTTGATTCCTGGTCAAGGGCACGTACCCTGGTTGCAGGTTCGATCCCCAACCCAAGTTGGGGTGTGTGTGTGAGGTAACCAATTGATGTCTCTCTCTCTCTCTCTCGCTTGCTTGCTCTCTCTCTCTCTCTCTCTCTCTCCCCCACCCCACTTCCCTTCCCTCTATTCTCTCTAACAAAAAAAATCAATGGAAAAAATATCCTCCAATGAGTATTTAAAATCACACACACACACACACACACACACACACACACACACACTAATGAGGTATTTTACATTTTTTCTAAGTGACTGAAATATGACAGGTATTTTATACTTACAGCACATCTCAGCTCAGACAAACTGCATTTGAAGTGCTCAATGCCACACGGGGCTTGTGGCTGCTGTGCGGGGTAGTGCAGCTCTGGAGCAGTGCTTCTCCAACTTTAGGGAGCATCAGAATCACCTGAGGGCTGCCCGGCTGGTGTTGCTCAGTGGTTGAGCATCAACCTATGAACCAGGAAGTCACTGTTCAATTCCTGATCAGGGCCCATGCCCGGTTGTGGGCTCAGTCCCCAGTGGGGGGTGTGCAGGAGGCAGCTGATCAATGATTCTCTCTCATCATTGATGTTTCTATCTCTCTCCTCCCTTCCTCTCTGAAATCAATAAAAATATATTAAAAAGAAAAAAGAATCACCTGAGGGCTTATGAACACACAGATGGCTAGGCCCCACCCCCAAGAGGTTCTGATTCAACGTGTCTGAGGTGAGTCCCAAGAGTCTGCATTTCTAGCAAGTTCCCAGGTGATGTGGCTACTGGTGGTGTGGGTGCCACACTTGAAAACCACTCTTCCAAAATGTGTTTGAAAGGGCTCACAGGCATCTTTCTGCCTTATTTGCAAGTTGTGGATAACTTTTCTTAACAGCTCCGAGGCTGACAGGGCCGCGGCATGTGCTGCTGCTGCAGCAACAGGCTCTCAGGGGAGTGTGTGCATTGGCTGGGCCTCCGACGGGGTGGGAGCAGCCCATGGACGACCAGCTGGCAGTGGGTGAGATTTCAGCAGCAACACCATTGATGGCATTGACTGTGTGCAGTTCTGAGCCGCAGGCTCAGAGGAAAGGGAAAAGGGAACTGACTCTCATCACCCCCACGGAAGGCTCAGGCCTTGCGTGGCTGCTTTTTACTCAACACCTCTCTGCAAGTAAAGCCAACCAGGCTCAAACGCTGAGATGTCCTGGGGCAGGTCTGCACAGCTGGAGGTGCCAGAAGGGCCCTGGGGCTCTCAGGGAGGCGGGGTCCCCAAAGGCCAGACAGGAAGTGGGAATTGGTGTGGACCCAAAGGACAAAAGCAACCTGTACTGGAAAGGGAAAGGGTGGGAAGACCTGCGGGCAAGGGCTGTAGAAGAGGCCAAGACGGGAGTTCCCCCAGGGGGAGCCAGGACCCTGCAGGAAACAGCAGCCTGAGGCATTGGGAGGTAGGAACTAAAGCAGCGGTTCTCAACCTGTGGGTCGCGACCCCTGAAAATACATCCTGCATATCAGATATTTACATTACGATTCATAACAGTAGCAAAATTACAGTTATGAAGTAGCAACGAAAATAATTTTATGGCTGGGGGTCCCCACAACATGAGGAACTGTATTAAAGGGTCGCGGCATTAGGAAGGTTGAGAACCACTGAAAGGATGTCCAGAGGCAGAACTGGAAGGCGCCTCAGCAGCCATCAATTACTGCTCTCCTGGTTTATGGCTGAAAGTGGATGCCAGAGATGCGGGATTTACTCCAGACCACACAATGAGCCTGCCTGGGCCAGAGCCTAGCTCTCCAGCCCCATCCAGGGACCCTTCCTCTGGAGACTGTAGGTTGGGAGTGGATTTCATGCAATGGGCACATGTGAGCATGTAAGAGAAGTGGTGTCATCTTTGAAGTTGAATCATTGGTGACATCCCAGGGTTAGCATTAATCCCCTTTAAGACTATGTCCTATCCCGCTATTTTGTCCTCCTCAGTTTAGCACCTTGTAAAGGACTGAGTACATTAACATGGAATTTAAATAAACTGGTCTACACTGTGTGTGATTAGGGAGTCAACACTGTCATAAATGTGGGGCATGCATGGTGACTACTGTGGGCAAAGAAGTGTCTGTACCATGGGGTATCTTATAGGGGTGTAAGGAGTCCTTATGATGGCATATAATGTGATATAAATGGAGTGTCTACACTGTGCAGGTGTACTGTTTGGGAGCATTTGAGTTGCCTGCACCTTGGGGGGGACCTATTGGATTATATATGGCATCTACACTGTGGTGATGACCTTATGGGGACATAAAAGCTGTCTGTCTGCAGGGTATCTTATAGAGGTGGATGGAGTGTATACATGATGGCTGTGCACTATTTGGGGTCACATGACATGTCTGCACCTGAGTGTTCTACAGGGGTCTATGTGTGAGCGAGATCTGCTGTGCGTGAGGGGGATTTGTTGGGGAGATCTGCTTACTATATGTGATGACTATACAGTACTTGCAATGGCTGTATTTAGGGTGATCATATATAACAAAAGGGTATATTAATGCATACTAGTATACTGTCATATTCTTTCTGTGCATATACTATGAACGATGGTCATACACTGTGAGTAATGGAGAGACTGCATGTGATTAGTGTACCATATGTATGTGATAAGTACAGACTGTGTGTGGAGTACATATTGAATAGGCTTATATGAAGGATATACCCTGAGTGTGGTGAGTATACACTTTGTGATGGCTATGTTTTGTGAGTAATAGTATATAAGGCATCTACAGTGTATAGAATGGATATACTTTTATGACAAGTATACACTGTGTGGGTGATGGGTACACTTTGGGGAGGCACATGCTATGTGATATGGATGCACTACCAGTATATGTGAGATGGGCATATACCAGTGATGGCAAACCTTTTGAGCTCGGCGTGTCAGCATTTTGAAAAACCCTAACTTAACTCTGGTGCCGTGTCACATATAGAAATTTTTTGGTATTTCCAACCATAGTAAAGCAAAGGCTTATATTTTTGATATTTATTTTATATATTTAAATGCCATTTAACAAAGAAAAATCAACCAAAATAATGAGTTCGTGTGTCACCTCTGGCACGCATGTCATAGGCTCGCCATCACTGGCATATACTATGACATATACATGGAGTGGGATAGGTTTACAGGTAAGTGTGAGTACCTGCTGCATATGTATACATTGTGTGGTGGGTATAATCATGAGTAATAGGTATATATGGTATACATAATGGACATATTCTTTAAGAATCCACTTTGTGGGACAAATAGGCATGGTGTGATTCGTACGCTATGGGGGGTAGTCTGTGTATGAAATAGTTGTTGGGATGGGTCTACTGTGTGGATATCAGGCATCCTGTGTGTGTGTCGCTTGTGATAGGAATATTGGGTGTGTGTCTGCATGTGAGCAGACAGAATGCAGTCACTCTACTGGGAGGGGGCATAGCAGGGAGCAGTTGGATCTTCATCTGTTTCCAGAACCTCCAGACCCTTGAGCCCACCGCCATACTGTTTCAGGTTCTTCCTCAAGTTCTTCCTCAAATGCAACCAGAACTGCCTAAAGAATGCCGGGAATCCCCGAGACATGCGTCGCTTCCAGGTGGGTCTGGGGAGAGGGTTCACGCCTGCAAACCTGCCCTTTCCTGTTAGTGGGAGTCAGGGGTACCCCTGCCACCCCGGGAAAGGCCTCGAGGGCAGATCCCTGCCCAACCCAGCCCAGCCCTGTGCTTCAGGGTCTGATGCCTGCTGGGGGTGGGGTGGCTCCATCTCAGCTTATGCTGGCTGCCAAGGGAGGCTTCATTAGAGCCCCACTTAAGGAGATGCTAATTGTGACATTTTTACATGATTAACGACCCAGCTAATTTGCATAGCGTGAAGCAGCGAGCAGCTGCCCTTAGCACATCCCCAACCTGCACACCCGTCCCAGGGAAGGAGGGGGGAAGAAGGCAGCCCCAATTTCCTCCCAAGGGTGGGGGCTCCTGCTGGTGGGCTCTCAAGCTGATGCTGACCCCCTCATCAAAACTCTCACTTCACTTGCCTAAGACCCATTCCTGCCATGGAGCCCCAGGAACAGAGCCTGGGCTACTGTGTGTCTGCAGAAACCGTAGCCACTCCACCCGAGGAGACAGCCTCCCCCCCCCCCCCCCAACTCTTGACTTTTCTAGCTCCGGGGGTCAGTTGCCCTGGGCCGTCAGAGACTGGGCTTCTGGGAATGTCACCTGCCCCAGCTGGCTCCCTTGCACAACCCTGCGGGGCTGAAGCTCTTCCCCATGTCCATGACCCTGAATTCCAGCCTCCAGGTGCTGGCGCCCCACAAGTTTCCTCCTGGGGGCCTCCCCCATCCCCAGGGCTCCAGCCAGGCTGGCCTCGGCTCTCCCCGCAGGTGGTGGTGTCCACGACCGTGAGCGTGGACGGACACGTGCTGGCCGTGTCTGACAACATGTTTGTGCACAACAACTCCAAGCATGGCCGCAGGGCGCGCCGCCTGGACCCCTCCGAAGGTCAGGACCCCCGGTTCAGGCCCCGCGGCCGCAGGCCCAGCCAGCCTCGCGTCCCCACCCTGGGGCCAGCCCCTGACCTGGCTCCTCTCCCGCCTCCCAGCTGCCACCCCCTGCATCAAGGCCATCAGCCCGGGGGAGGGCTGGACCACGGGCGGCGCCACCGTCATTGTCATCGGCGACAACTTCTTCGACGGCTTGCAGGTCGTGTTCGGGAACGTGCTCGTGTGGAGTGAGGTGGGCCACCCCCCTCCCCGCCCCCGTCAGACTCTCTCGGGGCTTGGGGCTGGGCCTTTCTCTCCCGGGTCTTCACCCGCAGGCCTCCTCTCTCCCCTCGCAGCTCATCACGCCCCACGCCATTCGGGTGCAGACGCCCCCGCGGCACATCCCCGGGGTGGTGGAGGTGACCCTGTCCTACAAGTCCAAGCAGTTTTGCAAGGGAGCCCCCGGCCGCTTTGTCTACACAGGTGAGGAGTCAGGCGGGAGAGGGGAGGCCTAGGGTCCCGGGAGGGAGCCCTGGCCTCGGGGTTAGTCAGATCTACCTGTGGCCTCGCCCCCTGGCGGCTGCTTTCCTCCCTGTGCACCTCGCGCTGCGTTCTTTCCTTGCGATTCTCTCTCTCCTGGCCTCTGGCTCCTCGTTCCCCTCCCAGGCGCCGAGTCCCAGCCCTCCTCCGCCTTCTCTCGGCCTCGGGCCTTCTCGCCAGGGTGTCCAGAGCACCCC
Source organism: Myotis nattereri (assembly GCF_964212035.1). Classification (NCBI taxonomy): domain Eukaryota; kingdom Metazoa; phylum Chordata; class Mammalia; order Chiroptera; family Vespertilionidae; genus Myotis; species Myotis nattereri. The sequence goes on along the minus strand of NC_138083.1, from coordinate 31,282,484 downwards.
ACTCCTCAGGGTCTAGATTAACATCTCCACGGGAATGTTTATTTCCAAGGTGCCCCCAATAGGCTCTGCTCTCTGAATCCTCCCTGGGTGTCTTGGTTCCTCCAAGCCTCACTCTGCATGCGTGTGTGTACACACACACACACACACACACACACACACACACACACGACCCGAGTGAAAGCCACTCCCTGGAGATGCGGGGTAGAAGCCTTCATCCCGGCTCTGTTTGGCCACTGGCCATAAATTCCCACCTAAGCCCAAGCCACGCACTTCTCCACTCTCCACCCCCCACCCCACCCCCATCCAACAGATATTCACGGAGCCCTTCGTGGGGCTCCCCCACTGGGCAGTGACCCTACTTACTGACAGGGAGTGCCAGCCTGGCTGGGGGCTGGAGATACACGCGGAGGGGATGTCAGCCAGGGGATTCCTCCTGCAGAGTGTGTGTGTGTGTGTGTGTGTGTGTGTGTGTGTGTGTGTGTGTGTGTTGGGGGGGGGGGTAGGCATCCAGGGAGAAGGGAGAAGGCATGCAAGTGCAAGGACCCGGGGTGAGTGTTCTACACTTTGGGGTAAACGAAAGGAAATTCTCTAAATCTGACGCCGAAGGTGAAGGAAGGTAAGGCTTCCGCTGGTGCGTTAGGTTGGGGTGAGGTGCTGCTGAGAGTGCACCTGAGCTGTGATAAGTGGAGATGGTTGAGGGGTTTCTTTTTTATGGCAAATAATTTACTCCTGATAAGACCAAATGCAGATGATTAATAAAAAAAAAGCTTTCCCTCCAGTCCTGCAGAAGCTAACATGTATATACAGTTTCCTTTTTTGTCATAAGAGAGGAACTCAAGAAACGTCTAAGATCACCGACCCGGGATTTTCCGAGAGGTTGGGGCGGGGCTGGGTGGCGGCTCTGCTGCGCCGGGCGCTGGGAGGGGGCGTCCTCCACTCGCTGCCGCTCTCCCCAGCCCTGAACGAACCCACCATTGACTACGGGTTCCAGCGGCTACAGAAAGTCATTCCCAGACACCCCGGCGATCCCGAGAGGCTGCCCAAGGTACTCGGAGGGGCGCGGCGGGGCGGGGCGGGGGTGAGGGTGTCCTGTGGCCGAGGCGGGAGTCCGGCTCCCGGCCCCTCCGTCGCCCCCAGGGACTGCTCCTTGGTCCCGCTGTCTCCTCCCCTGCCCCCAGGAGGTGCTGTTGAAGCGGGCGGCCGACTTGGCGGAGGCCCTGTACGGAGTGCCCAGCAGTAACCAGGTAGGGCGCGCCCGCCGCCGCCGCCCCTCGCGCGCTGCCTGCGCCCCGGCGCCCCGGCTGCCCGGCCTGCCCTGCTCCTGTCTTCGCAGGAGCTCCTCCTGAAGCGCGCGGCGGACGTGGCCGAGGCTCTGTACAGCGCCCCCCGAGCGCCCGCGCCCCTGGGGCCGCTGGCCCCCAGCCACCCCCACCCCGCCGTCGTGGGCATCAACGCCTTCAGCAGCCCGCTGGCCATCGCCGTCGGGGAAGCCACGCCGGGCCCGGAGCCGGGTGCGTCCCGCAGTCCCCAGCGCGCGGACGCCCCCTTCCCGGCGGCGCTGCACCCCTGACCGCCGCTCTCCCGCAGGCTACGCGCGCAGCTGCAGCAGCGCGTCCCCCCGCGGGTTCGCGCCCAGCCCCGGCTCGCAGCAGAGCAGCTACGGCGGCGGCCTCGGAGCCGGCCTCGGCGGCTACGGGGCGCCGGGAGTGGCTGGCCTCGGCGTGCCCGGCTCCCCGAGCTTCCTCAATGGCTCCACGGCCACCTCGCCCTTCACCAGTGAGTGTCCCCTGCCCGCGGAGGGAGGGACCGGACCCCCGGGAGCAGCGTGGGGAGCAGCCCTGCGCCTCCTAGCCCTTGGGGCGGGGGGTTTGGAGGGGGGGAGGCTTCCGGCACCTGTCCCTTGAGCATCGACACTGGCCTTGCCATTGGGAGCCAGGCCAGCCCTCGGCGTGCGCGATCTCTCTCTCTCTCTCTCTCTCTCTCTCTCTCTCTCTCTCTCTCTCTCTCTCTCTCTCTCTCTCTCGTTGGGCTCCCGCCCCTCAACTCCACCCCTCTGCTTCACATCCCGGGCCCTGGGGGACAGTTCTTGCACCGTTAACTCTCTTTGCTGACTTCATCGCTTCTAGCCTTCCCGTCCCTTTAAAACGGGCTTTTAACTAGGGAGCGTCCCTCTGAACCTGGCGGACCGCCACCTTTTGGTCTTAAACCAGAACTTCTGGAGGAGCATGGCGCCCCCTGCCGGAAGCCTGAGGGAACTCGGGGATCAAGAAAAGGGGGTTTCCACCTGGCCCCATGCTCCCCTGGAGCGTTGGTCTGAGAGGCAGGGGAGACGTGGCTCCCTGCGATGGGGTCATGCAGAGCGAGCGAATTCTGTGTGGTCAGACGGCGGGATTCAACGTTTGAGTGTCCAAATCAGGAGCTGTCTGACATTCAGCTAGTTATTTACTTTGAACGTCAGTTTCTTTGCTGTAAAATGGGATCATTGTCACCCCCTGCCAAGGGTTGTCCTCAGGGCACTAATCATTCTCTGTCTGGCTTCTTGGGGTGGAGCATTTCAAAGGTAGGTGGATGGGCAACAGGACATTTAGGCTTTTACTGTTTGCACTGCCCTCAAGTCCCTCTTTTCAACACCAAGTTCCAGGGCAGCCTGTTTTCAGCTTCTTATAAGGGTGTCCCAAAATTTACGCAAGAAGTAATTTTGATAGAAAACACAGGTTTATAATTAAAAATTCTAAATTTTTTATTGATTCATAAAGTATACAGGATAGGGTTATGTATGGAATAGCATATCGGGTAAATGGCCTCCACGGCACAAAAAACTGGATTATCATGTCGCGATAGTGAGCACCACTAACTGTTATTGCCTGAGCAGCCGCATTTCGGTCATGGAAAATTTCAACAAAAGAGTGCGTATGTGCCAGCAAAGCCGTGGAGGCCATTTACCCGAAATCCTATTCCATACATAACCCTATACTGTATACTTTATGAATCAATAAAAATTTTGCAATTTTAAATTATAAACCTGTGTTTTCTATCAAAATTACTTCTTGCGTGAATTTTGGGACACCCCTTAACTTAGCTATTAAGCTGACATTTATAAAGCACCCACTGTGTGCTGCAAAGCACCTCCCTATCAATTGTAAGAGAGATTGTACCTCAAGTCTAGGGGGATGCTGCTGAGCCAGAGAAATGAGGAAGGCTGTGCGAGAAGCTGGTCGTGGCTTTTCCTGTGCTTTCCTCACCTGCCCCCCATCTTATGTTTGCTATTGCTGAGGATCAAAGTCTCTGGCCACCTGTCTAGCCTTCCTTGCCAGTGACCTGCACCCTGGGTACTGCTCTTTCTGACTGTGGGTTTGAGTCTGGCACTCTACTCCCTTCCCAGGCTCAACTTCTGGAACCCTAAGCCCCGTATTCCAGCATCCACACAGGCGATATCCCTCCGGAAGCCTCTGTCTCTCCTGGCCATTTTCTCAGGCCAGGCTCCACTGCTCTTACTTCCCTTCAGTTCTAGGAAAGCACTCTCAAACCTCTCTCTGGGTGCCCCTTGGATTTGGAGCTGCTGGAGTCTGGAGCACCAACCTCCCTCCTCCACTATAACACAGTGCCATCAGCAGTGGAGGAACTCACTGATCCAGTGGGCAGAAGCCAGGCCACCTGGGGTCTCCCCATTCAGCCAGAGGATCGAGAATTCTAGAGCTGCTTATACCCCACTTCCAGCATCAGCTGGGGACACCCTGGCCTAGCCCCAGTGCCAGTCCCATCTCGTAATATTGTAGTGCTGACCCAGGTCCCCATCCACTCCTCATGTGCAGAGGACATTGTGGTATAGCTTCAGGGACTGTCATTTTCATTGAGTGATAGGATGTGCCTGGAATGACATCCAGAACTGTCCCAGCCAGTGGGTCTGGGCTATCTGTGTGGACTGCCCCTTGGTCTTTACTTTGGCCACCAGCAGCCCTGGACTGACCCACAACTCCCATCCTACTCAAGCTGCAAAATGTGGCTGTGAGCCCCTGGCCTTGAGAGATAGAGTACATTTGTTTCAAGCCCTCCGTGGAGCTCATGTGGAGCTCATGGCCTCGTCAGCTAGCAGTGAGCATTGTCTTAAAGGAGATGACCATTCATGGCCTGAGGACATTTGGGACAAGGGCAGCAATGAATCAATGGGAGGAGGAGGGGTGCTTTGATGCCAAAGGCAGCTAGCCTTCTCAGGCTCTTGGTTTCTTCCAGAAAGCCTCTGCCCCACCCCGCTGCTCAGACAACACTGAAATCACAGCCGGATTGGTCTTTAGGAAAGGCAGGGAACTGGGTTCAGATGAAGATATGGAAAGAGGAGTCCAGAGATACAGTGGGCAGGAGCCCCCAGGAGAGGAGGCTGCAGGGAGGAGGGACAGACAAAGCCTCTATGCAGGGCTGCAAGCCACAGCTCCGGGTGACTAGGGGGTTGGAGGACAGGAAAATCTGAGGATGTGATCCCTACACTTCATTTATTTTTTTTAAATATATTTTTAGCCCTAGCTGGTTTGGCTCAGTGGATAGAGCATCGGCCTGTGGACCAAAGGGTCCCGGGTTTGATTCCAGTCAAGGGCATGTACCTTGGTTACAGGCTCCCCTCTGGCCTGGGCCCTGGTCGGGGCATGTGCAGGAGGCAACCAATCAATGTGTTTCTCTCACATTGATATTTCTCTCTCTTTACCTCTTCCACTCTCTCTAAATATCAAAGGAAAAATATCCTCGGTGAGGATTTAAAATATATATATATATATAAATTTATTTATTTGATTGATTTCAGAGAGGAAGGGAGAGAGAGAGACAGCAACATCGATGATGAGAATCATTGCTTGGCTGCCTCCTACACGCCCCCTACTGGGTATGGAGCCTACAACCCAGACACGGGCTGCCCTGACCGGAACCGAACCATGACCTCTTGGTTCATAAGCCGATGCTCAACCACTGAGCCACGCCAGTCGGGCCCTATGCTTTTCTTTAAAATTGACCAGCTGGACGAGGGTGATGTAGGACCTGGGCTGGAGATGACAAGGACCTACATTAAACTGGGAGAAAACAAAATACCCAGAGTGAGAGGTGATTGATAAGGGGAGCATATTTGTGGAGGAAGTTCAAGTGCTTGTTGTGTGAGCTCTGGCCCTGGACAGAGAGCCTTGTAACAGGAGCCTTCATCTACCCCCAAACTTTACCCCTGACCATTTGCCCCAGCTCCACTATGAACCCCAATCTTCAACTCTGAGAACTTTGGTACTCTAGGGGCCATAAATATTTTTCAGCTTCTCAGACTTCCAGTGGTTTTCAGCAGGAATCCTAGGCTGTTCTATCTCTTGCTCATCTTTGGAGCCACCTCCCAGTATTTGATTTTGTTGGATATTCTGGTTTTGCTTTTGTTTTTACCTAATCTGACTCTGTTACCTCCAGCCCCAAGAAAGGGTCTCCAGAGCCCCCCAAAAGGCAAGTGTTGGCCCAGGACCTCAGAGGCTCCCAGCCTGCCTCCAGACCCTGCCCTGTATGGGTCCCCCCAGGACCTTCGCAGCCCCGAGTGAGGTCTGGGCCTGGGGTCAGCAGCCCACGCTGCTCACTATGGTGCTGTCTCCCTGTTGTGTCTCCCACTGCCTTCCCTGCTGCACCTGCCCCTGCCCGCCCCGCCCCGGAGTCATGCCCTCTAGCCCCCCGCTGGCTGCTGCCTCCTCCATGTCCCTCCCGGCGGCTGCCCCCACCACCAGCGTCTTCTCCTTCTCACCTGTCAACATGATCTCCGCTGTCAAACAGAGGAGCGCCTTTGCCCCCGTGCTGCGCCCACCAAGCTCCCCAACCCAGGCCTGCCCCAGAGCCCACGGAGAGGGGCTTCCAGGTGAGTGAGTGGTTCATTCTGCCCCACTGTGGCCTGGTGGAGCAGCTGGGCTTGAGGGGCCCATGCCATCCACATCTCACCAGAGCCTCATGCCAGTTGACCAGGTCTCCCAGTAGGGTACAGAGCAAAGAGCTTTGTAGGAGTCCAAGGGGACCCCATTTCCCTGTCCTCATAGCTTGGGATGGTCACCACTCCTGATGCTATCAACTGGCCACTTGACCAAGGGAAAGGGGACTCAAATTCCAGTTGGAGAAGGTCTGAAAACCATCCCAAGGCCCCACCCCCATCCAGTTGAACCCAGGGCAGAGACCTAATACTCAGCTGGAGGAACCCCACGTGGACTGCGTGCTTTTTAACTGTGTGTCCACTGGAGGGTAGCACACACCACTGTGAGGGACTGGGTCTCTTGCTGATGGAAGGGGACTGGCCTTGGGCAAAGTTTAGCCCAGCTTCCTCTCCCCCATTTTCCAGATAAGAAATTGAGACCACATCATCCCTCCACATCCCAATTGTGAAATGGTTGTCATTTGCCACTTCATTTATCAGTCTCCTCTAACTCAACATCCAATTTAACAGCCTGAGCCCTAACCAATAGTGTATAGCGAGTCAAAAGAAGTCACATCCCCTAGAAGATGACTGTTAGGATGGGCTTGGTAGATAATGCTCTAGGATGATTTGAAAGGGCAATCCTTTTTTTGCCTTGTTGTTTTTTTTTAACCCAAGACAGTTTAAAATGTGAAGGACATCAATACCAACCATGGGAGGGGGGTAGGCAGGGGCAAGGGTGATGGGAGTGATGAATGTCATGGAGATAGGGGAGGAAGCCACGCTGCTGCTGCCGCTGCATTGGCTATCAGTGCTCCTGGAGGCTGACCTCTTTTCTTTTCTGTCCTGGTACCTGGCCATCTGCTTCCTCACCTCGAGCCAGGCCCTCTGGCACGCCTCGCCTAACTCTCTGCAATGCTGGTTCCAGACCAGAGCTAGGGCTGGCTAACTACCTCCAAGGCTCTTGATAGCACTGTACTCAGCCCTGTATACTGTCCCCAGCCCAGAGAGGACAGGCAGATAAGCTCCCCAGGCCACACATGGCTCATAGCCCCTCCCCTTTGTTACTACAGACCAGCCTTTTGAGGATTCTGAGAAGTTCCACTCTCCAGCCCGGGGGCTTCAGGGCCTGGCGTACTCCTAATTACGGTAAGTCTCTGGCTGGTCCTTTCCCGGCCTTAGATGGGCTATCTCTCCCAAAGACCTTAGCATGTATGGGGAGCTGGGTTACAGGTCTTCCTCTCCAGGGCCCATCTAGACCACTGTCAGGGCCACGGAGCCCGTGCAGTGGCCCATACTGAACAAGTGTCAAGAAGTGGCTTCCTGTCCCCTGCAGCCAGCCTTCATTCAAGACCTTCTCTCCATCTCCCAACCAGGTCTGCAGGTCTGGCCCCTGCTGGCCCGGACTGGAGGTCCCACCAGGATTCACACCCATGCCCTGGATGGCAGCACAGACAGAGGCAGGGCCAGGGCTGTGGACAGACCTCAACCCATGGGCCTGAATGGGGAGAGGACTTCATCCCCATGCTCCCGGCCCTCCACAGGCTTCTTTCACCTCCCTTTCTTGGGGCTGGTCGAAGCCCCAGCACTGTGCTGATGCTTTTGGCAGGAGAGCATCCCAGGGAGGTGCTGGGATGTAGGACTTCACACTCTGGACCGGTTCCTGTGGAAGAGATGGACTTTGTGCAGACCTGAGGCATCAGGTGACAGGAGCACAGGAAGTGGACTGTGGGAAAGAGGATAGCTCAGGGAGAGGTGGCCTGGGAAGATCCCATTTGTGTCTGGCCCATCTCGCTGGGCCAGAGCCCACTTCTCTTTAGGGCAAGGGAGATGTCCAGCAGCCTCAGAAGGCTTGCCCAGGCTCCCATGGAGCTTCCGATGGTCGCTTGGCCCCATGGCTGCCCCACTCCCATCGCAGCCTGCACTCTCACGCTTGCCACATCATGAATCCCAGTGGGGGCTTCAGGCATGGCAGTGCAGAAGAGGGGGTGCTAGGCCCCTGAATTATGGGTCTTCCTCCCAATAGATGTCCCATGGACTCTGACCCACACACACATGACTCTGCTGGTCCCATAGAACCATGGAACGGGCCCAGCTGCCCCTGGACTCACACTCTGCTCTGTTGGGGTTGGAGAAAACAGAACAATAAACACAGATGCGGGTGGCCACCCAGCCTCTCCTGCCTGCTTCCTTGGCGTGGGTCTGCTTTTCTAGGCTTCTCATGAAGCCCGTCTAAAACATGCCCCTGGCAGTGTTCTTGCACGTTGGGCTTTTTCAACAGCCCCAGAGTTCAACTGAGCAACTATTCCCTACCCAGGTCTGCTTTCAGGTACTGTGTCGGGGTGTGGGGAGAAGGCGTACAGGCCTGAGGACCCAGGACATGGGCTGAGCCCTGAGATCTTTGGCTGGGAGCACATTCTGGCCACTGAGGGCTCCATCCCCTAGCTGTCTGGCAGGACCAAAGTAGGAATTTTCACCCCCCAGCGTAGGGGTTGCTGGGGACCAGAACATAACAAATTAAACATTACCTAGGTGTACACAGTCCCAGAAGTAAGATCCCTCCTGGCTAGAGGCTGCAGGGCCTCACTTGGGCTGGGTGGGGTGGCTTTTGGCTCCCAAAGTTGCTATCTGAGCGAGGTCTGACCCCAGGCCTAACCACTTTCTGGCTTTCCTGTCTCAGAGTTTTGGAGGAAGGATAGTAAAGATGCAAGATTCCTGGACTCATTTACCCCCTCTCCAGGATGAATCCCTGTTGTTCCCCTGAGACATGTGCCTGAGACCTCGGACCCGGGGAGCCATTTTTTGACTTATTGTCCAGGGATCCCAGTGTCCAGGCTGGTGGCACTCTTTTGCTCTGACCTGGGGAAATCCTATTCTTTCCCAACCCATGTGCCCATGCCCTACAGCCCTCTGGGCAAAGACACTTGCCAAGGAAGATGGGCTGGTCCTGCCACTTCCTTCTCTTGTGATCCTGGCCAACATCTGGGACCATAACAGGTAGCCTTCTGGTCACCCTCCCCTATTTATAGTGCTTGCCTGGTCTCCCCCTCAGTTCCTGTTTCCAGCCTATGTTGCAGAGCCCTGAAGGCTACCATGCCACACCCTGCTCCATTCAGACTCTGAGCAGTTTCCACTGCCTGGGGCTCTCCACTGCAGTCCACTGGACTGGATGCAGATGGTAGCCGGACAATGGTCATATTCTGGTTCCTGAGATGGGTCAGATGCCATGGATGATAGGAATGAGATGTGATATCTGTCTTCAAAAATCTCTCAACTGTGCTCAGGCCACCATTTGAGTCGGCACTGCCCACTCCCTGGTCCAGAGTAGGCAGAGCTAATCAATTATGTTTGCTATCAGTTTGATGGACTGAATTGTGTCCTCCCCAAATTCATCCATTCAAGCCCTAACCCTTTCCCCCCATATGACTATATTTAGAGATAGGGCCTTTAAGGAGGTGATTAAGGTTAAATAAGGTCATGAGAGTCGTGCCCTCGTCTGATAGAATTGGTGTCCTTGTAAGAAGAGACCCCAGAGCTCTCTCTTCACTATATGAGGACACGGTGAGAAGGTGAGACTGTCTACAAGCCAGGAAGAGAGTCCTCGCCAGGAACCAAATCAGCTGGCACCTTGATCGCTGGTACTTGTAGTTTCCAGAACAATGAGAAAATAAATTTCTATTGTTTCAGCCACCTCGTATATGGCATTTTGTTATGGTAGCCTAAAGTAACTAATATAATTTTCTTTTTCACATGTCCTAGATTGGGTTCCCCTAGAAGCAGAATCTGAGACAAGCTTCCTGCTGGAGAACTGGGGTAGACAGTGTAGAACACACCTCAGAGTTTTTCCACCTGAGGAGCAAGGGAGCTGGAGTATTTATACACCAACTTCCATCAGTCAGTGGGTGAGGGCTTCTGTGGGGAAGGGGAGCATTACCTTCCTGGCACTTCCAGTCAGCCCATGGGTGGTAAAACAGGTCCCAAAAGCTAGAGAAAATCTTCAGGCAAAAAGATGCAGGTGTTGGCAGATGGAGTCAGACAGGTGTGCACTGAAGAGATCAAGATGAGGAGGTGTGGGTGGGACACAAAAGTGTCTACCGTGGAGATAGTCCCGGGGTGTCAACCTGTGGAAAAGGAAGTTGATTTTTGTACTTGAAATAAGTTCAGAGCGGGCGTGAATTTTCCTTTATCTGCAAGTCCCAATTCTCCTGAGACCACATGACAGAAACTGCCCACGTTATTTCTAGATGCCAGGTGACAAAGAGCCCCTTCTCAGCATCAGCCCACCCACAGGGCCAATCAGGATAAAGATAAGACAGTTGGTTACTCGATCTTCAGAGAGACAACATCTCCCAGAAATCCTCCGCTTTCTTCCCATATGTTTCCCAGCAAAACGAGGCTGCTGTGTTCTACATCCTATCCGGGGATCAGACAGCCTCTGAAGCTGCATTTCGCTCAGACAGGACCCACTGGGGGACTGGACTCAGTGATTCAAGGGAAGCCAGGTAGCAGCTGAGACCAGCCCAACTGCTGACTATTCTGCAAAACATCTTTCTCCCCATCCCACCCAATCGGTGGGCCCCTTACCCTCTTGCAAAAACAAAAGTCTCCCAGAAAAATGGAAACTGCCATGCAAATGGGGAAAGGATGGTTTTTTAATCAATGGCATTGGGTCAATTGGATATTCAAATGAAAAAAATTAAACTTAACCTCTACCTCACAGTGGCAATTTTATCATAAAACAAGTATCCATAAATATATGGGCTTGTTCTGGATTCCCTATTCTGATCCATTGATCTTTTTGTCTATCTTTATACCAATACCACACTAATATAATTACTAGAGACCCAATGCATGAAATTTGTGCACGGGGCCTTGGCCCCGGCCCCTGCCCACCACTGCCGTGGCCCCTGCCCACTGTGGCTTTGTCTGGAAGAAAGGACGTCCAGAAGGACGTCCAGTCTAATTAGCATATTACACTTTTATTATTCTAGACTAGAGGCCCGATGCACGAAATTCATGCAAGAGTAGGCCTTTGCAGCCGTGGCGGCTGCTTGGATCCCTCCCTCGCAGTTGTGGTGGCTTCCTTGATCCCATGGCTATAGCCCAAGTTTCGTCTGGAAGGTTGTCTGGAAGGACATCTGGTCTAATTAGCATATTATGCTTTTTTATTATAGATGTTAAATTAGTAAGGTTTTTTTAAATATATATTTTATTGATTTTCCACAGAGAGGAAGGGAGAGAGGTAGAGAGTTAGAAACATCAATCAGCTGCCTCCTGCACGCCCCCCACTGGGGATGTGCCCACAACCAAGGTACATGCCCTTGACCGGAATCGAACCTGGGACCTTTCAGTCCGCAGGCCAACGCTCTATCCACTGAGCCAAACTGGTTTCGGCAGATTAGTAAGTTTTTAAAAATATCTTTTTAATAATTTTTTAGAGAGAGAGAGGAAGGGAGAGGGATAGAGAGATGGAAACATCGATGAGAGAGAATCATTGATCAGCTGCCTCCTGCACGCCCCCTACTGGGGATTGAGCCCGTAACCTGTGCATGTGCCCTTGACCGGAATTGACCTGGAATGCTTCAGTTCGCAGGTCGATGCTCTATCCACTGAGCCAAACCAGCCAGGGCTATTCTTAATTTTATTTAAAATTTTTAAAATTATGAATAGATGCAAATTTTATGAACTTCTCTTCTGCATGTATTGAGATAATTGTGTGACTTTCTCCAATATTTTGTTAATGTGCTGAATTACACTCATTATGTGTCTAATGTTAAGCCATTGCATCAACTGTCTAATTACATGTTTTAACGGTCAACTCCAGTCTATTTTTTACCCCACTCCCCATGCCCCTCTTCCTCTCTGTCTTTGCACTACTCTCTCTGAAGGCACCTATTGGCTCTTTTCTTCCCCACAAGAAGCTAGGCTTTTGGGAAACAAAATGTAGAGATCTACAGACCAACTCAGTCCTTCACCCTGCCATGCCGTCTTCAGCTAACTTCTTGAAGTAGAGGGGGGAAAACATAAGAACAAACACACGTTAATCTCTCACTAAGTCATTCTACCTCCATAACCTGCCTCTTCCCAGCTGGACTCATAGCTCTGGGTCCCCCTATTGGAGTTCCAGAATAGCACTCATGGGTAGTCTGTCCAGCAGCCCCTGCTTCCACTCTCCAAAGGAGAAGGTGTGCAAACCTCCCCCCTGGCCTCAGCCTTGGAGCTTCTGGGTTTAGAGCTGCAGGGACCGCCAATGAGAATAAGTGGGAGGATTCTGAGTCCACAGACCCTCTCTCCGCTTCCACTGGCAGCAGAACAGAAGAGACTTCATGGCCCTAAAGATGTAGAAGAGGCTTTCCAGCAGGGCAGTAACAGAAACAAGTACATTTTTATTTTATTCCCTGAGAGGAAAGGAGCCAAGTGTTTAAAGGGGGAAGGAAAAATGCTGTAAAGTAACAGGTCTGCTGCTCCTTGGGGCCCAGCACCCTGGCATCTTGGTTCTCCAAAGCCCTTCCTTCCATCGCCTGCCTGGGAATGAACGCTGCTCCTGATGCGCCCTTGGCTGTGCGTGGGCCTCTCAGGCTAGGCTGCCAGGGCTCCTTGGCTGAGTCGGGGAAGCTGTGAGCTGCTGGGAGAGGAGAGGTGGGGAGGTCTCCCCATGGCAGGGTTGAAAGGGCTGTCTATCTGGCACTGTGGCCAAGGGCCACTCCAGAGCTGGGCAGCCACCCTGTGGGTCCAGTTCCTGATGGCCTGTCTCGGGATGGAGTGTCATCAGGAAAGCCCTCTGGCCTGGGTCCCTGCTTCTGCTTCCTTTCTTGGCTTTCACCCACCTGGGGGTCTGGCTCCCCTCCATTCATCCTCCCCCTCACCACTCTCCCAGAGCATGAGTCCACTTTTAGGGGCGCGGGGTAGGGTCCGACCACTTTTGGGCTGGCACCAAGTCAAGCCCAGCCAGCATTGGCTTCTGTGGTGAAAGCTGGTTTGTCCGGGCTGCCCCTGGGCCCTTCTTGGAGCGGGGCCCAGAGGGCCACCTTGCCAAGACAAACTTTGGCTGCCGGGTGGAATGTGGTGGAGCGGCTGCTGAGCAGGCCCAAACCTGGCAGACCTGTCAATGGTGTCCCCGCTGTGGTTTCCACAGCACGCGGTCCTACAGGGTCCCCGGGGTCAAGCCAGGCCAGGAGCAGGTACCGAGAGGCCACTGGACATCGCTCTGCTCCTGTTGAGTAAGGCTAAAGCATCACCTCTTGATCGCACCTGAAAATCAAAACCCCCTAATCAAGCCTCAAAGATCAAAGAATTCCTCCAAACCCCTTCTTTGGGGTGTGTGTGTGTGTGTGTGTGTGTGTGTGCGCGCGCAGTTCAGTAGCAGAGGGAGGTGTGTGTGCACATGCACGTGTGGGGTTGGGAGAGGGGGGTGGGGGGCTGCCAAAGCAGAAGAAAGAGCCCCAGCAAGGTTTCTTCTTCCCTCAGAAGTGCAGTATGAGGGGACTCCATTGCCATTAGCTCCCCCATTTCTTCGGCACTTGCCATAATCCCATTCCATTAGCTGGGATTCCTTGAATGCAGGACCTGAAATGGGAATTCGTGTGCTCTCTGGAAGAAAAGGGGTGAGAGAGGCAGGGTAAGGCAGGGGAAAGAGCGAAGCAAGAATGTGCTCTCAGCCCTAGCTGGTTTGGCTCAGTGGTTGGAGCGTCGGCCCGTGCACTGCAGGGTCCCAGGTTCGAGTCCCATCAAAAGCACGTACCTCGGTTGCAGGCTCAATCCTTGGCCCTGGTCAAGGCATGTGTGGGAAGCAACCAATCGATGTGTCTCTGTGTCTCCCTCCCTTCACTCTCTCTAGAAATCAATGGAGAAAATACCATCAAGTGAGAATTAACAAAACAAAACAAAAATGTGCTCTCAGCAGGAATCCAGCATGATTCTCTACCCCCGACCTCACCAGGGTCTGGAGCATGAAGGGCAGGCACCACAGTTGGACCTTCTTTGCGGCAAGGAAATGGCTATCACACCCCTGTTCCAGTCCCGGGCTGCAGACTGCCGCAGTGGGGTGGAGCATGCAACCTCTGGGTCAAGCAGCTCCCATTTGGCCAACCGTAGTCCTTGGGGGAAGGGGGCAGTTGTGAGCTGTTATCAGTCAACACTCCACAGTTAGGGGATGGGTGCGCTGGCTGGCAAGGACGATCTGGGTGGGACACCACGGGCCTCCAGTATACCCATCTACCTAGTACCTCCAAAAGCAGGGGCTAGGCCTTTTTTTATGACATCACAATCTCTTGGGTGGCAAAGACTCCCCTTCTGTATATTCCACTACCATTTTGGGGAGTGTCCTGGGCCATTCACATACCAAGGGCAGGAAGCCGCCCAGGGAGCTGAGATGAGGTTCAGCAGAACTCTGCAGCAGAGGTGGATACATATAGCCAGGGGAACAGTTGGCTCAATAGTGGTCGCTGGGGGAAGGGCAATGGGTGGTGTCTACATTGGCTCTGCCGACCTGGGGCTCTGCAGCCATTGCCCAGACGCCTCTGAAAGCTGACCCAGCCTCTTTTTCCTGTCCTTTTCCTCCTCCTCAACCCCACTATACAAGTTGGGCCCCATTTCCCTTCTCTTCTACCTCCCAGATCAGGTGACCCTCAGCCAGTTCCCTAGGTAGGGGGAAGGGTGGCAGTCTTGCTGTTCCTCTAGTCTCTTTCCAAGATATTATCTTGGCATCAACTCCTGCTTCCCTCTGGCTTTCCCTTTTGATACTCAAAAGCCAATTTCCAAAGCAAAACAAAAAATACTGAGCCTGCTCTGTTTCTCCCTCTGAATTTCTGGGGCAGCCATCCTAATTCTACTTTGGGCAATGTGAACACTACTGACTGTCTAGAGCAGCGGTTCTCAACCTGGGGGTCGAACGACCCTTTCACAGGGGTTGCCTAAGACCATCGGAAAATACATATATAATTACATATTGTTTTTGTGATTAATCACTATGCTTTAATTATGTTCAATTTGTAACAGTGAAAATACATCCTGCAGATCAGATATTTACATTACGATTTATAACAGTAGCAAAATTACAGTTATGAAGTAGCAACGAAAATAATTTTATGGTTGGGGGTCACCACAACTTGAGGAACTGTATTAAAGGGTCGTGGAATAAGGAAGGTTGAGAACCACTGGTCTAGAGGGAAGAGCACAGAAATGAGAAAAGACAGGAGGAGGGGAAGTTCAAGGGGAGGTGATATAGTGTCCAGAGAGTAAAAATAGCAGTGGGCTGTGGGAGGGTCAGCTCTGGGAAGGGAGCACTCAGCAGGAAGCTCCTGGGAGGGAGCATTAGGAAAAAATAAAGAATGGGCAGAAAGCACTTTATGCACCAAAAACAACAAACAAAAACAAACCAACAGAAGAGCAGTAGAGACTTCCACTCTGAAAGAATGGGGTAGTTGTGCATCTCTATTCCTCCGCTAAGTATAACTTAAAACCCTGGACATTGTATATAGCAAAGCAAACGTAAAAAAGACTCTCAAAGGTGGAAAAAGAAGAAAGATTATCTGGGGACCTCAGTACTGAGGAAAGACTCAATAGTGAGTGCCGCAGCCTTTTGTAGCAAGGGTTCAGGAATCTGGAGAAGGGGCCGTGCGTAAATTGATACACTAGACAAGAAATATAAATTTAGAAGGCATGGGGAACCAGGCAGAAGCTTCACTCTAGTGATGAAGCTAGCTGAATCTCCAGACCCATATTCTTTTTATTTACTGGAATACATATTTGCCCTTTAAGAATGCAAACAGGCATATCAAAGGTAAGGTTTGGTAAACAGTAAAACATTATCAGGTTAGGGCAATGGTCGGCAAACCGTGGCTCGCGAGCCACATGCGGCTCTTTTCCCCTTGAGTGTGGCTCTTCCACAAATACCACGGTGCGGGCGCGCACGTACTGTGAGATTGAAACTTCGTGGCCCATGCGCAGAAGTCAGTATTTTGTGGAAGAGCCACACTCAAGGGGCCAAAGAGCCGCATGTGGCTCGCGAGCCGTAGTTTGCCGACAACTGGTAGGGGATCGTCTTCAGCATAGTCTTTAGCCCTTGCTAAAAGCCCAAGGTCCATCAGCCTTCTGAAGACTTCTTGCATAATTATGACCTGCTGGTCTTAGCCTCCAGCAAGTGAGTTCTTTGGGTTTTCTTTTTGCCTCATAATTCCTAGATTTGGAACTGTAGAGGCCAGAAATTCAGAAATGCAAGTGTTACGCAAGCAACAACAACAAAAAGCACCGCCCCCCAAATGTGCCCTTTCCAGCCAAGGGACCAAGAAAGGAACAACTCAGGAAGACAGAAGCTTTGAGACAAAATGTTCCTACTCTGGCCAAACCTCCGAGCTAACTAATTAATGCAAAAATATAGGAACAGACAAGTTTTCGTGTTTGCCTAAAGTTGGGATGGGAGGGGAGACTGAATACAAAATTCTTAAAATATTCATGTAGTACACCCACACCAACAAAGGCCCAGTGAGGAGCCTCAACTTTTACCCCTCCAGGCTGCAGTGGTGCCCCAACACCCGCTCCAGAGTGATGTTCGAGAAGACCAGTGGAAAGCTGAGACTTTCATCCCCACCAGCTGGTAATGAGATTTCCCCACCCCACCCACGTGTTCTCACTGGCTCCTCCGTGAAAACCATGTGAGGAACTTGGATTTCCACCCCACTCAGCAGTAACAAGGTGACTCTTGCCTTCCATGCTGCAATAGTATCACAGCAAACCTAATAGAGTCAGGACTTTCACCGCGGCCCAGAGGTGAATTGCTATCCCCAACCCATGGAATCAGTGGAGATCACACTTGGAGCCAGACCTCCCACCTCTGCCCATCAGCAAAAAGGAACCACCCCCACATGCAGCCCCTCCACCCCTGGTCCCACCAAAAGACCAAATTTCAAGGGCGTTTTAGAGTGGACTGAGTGTCTCTGTGGGCGTTTTGGACAGGATCACATGTCCTACAAGGAAAAAGACAAATAACTTCAAAGTTCTAAGAAGCCAGTGGAGTAGGGGCGCTATAGTGGATGTGCTCCCCTAATTCTTTCTGCACACAGATTTTTAGTGAGTGACAATTTGACATTAAAGCGTGAGCCTGTGGCCTTTATTTCCTCCACACTGCTTTCACACACTTGGGGCATTTATCTTGAGATTTATCTGTCACTGGCTGAAACCATCTTTGTCTTTCTTTCCATGGACATTAAATAGCTTTCATCCCAAGCATATGCTAGTACATACGGTCTCTGTACAAATTAGAAAGAGATGTCTCTTCCTCAAGTGTTATGTATTTCTTAACAATAATAATTAGGACAAACATAGGGAAGCACTTGGTCACCCCAAAGCTGAAAGACAGTGACCTTGCTAAACTTGCTTATTAGTTCTAGGCCAGTGACGGCGAACCTATGACATGCGTGTCAGAGGTGACACACGAACTCATTGTTTTGGTTGATTTTTCTTTGTTAAATGGCATTTAAATATGTAAAATAAATATCAAAAATATAAATCTTTGTTTTACTATAGTTGCAAATATCAAAAAATTTCTATATGTGACACGGCACCAGAGTTACGTTAGGGTTTTTCAAAATGCTGACACGCCGAGCTCAAAAGGTTCACCATCACTGTTCTAGACACTTTTTAAAAAATGGATTCTGTAGGATTTTCTGCATGGATGATTATGTCATCTGTGAATAGGGAGAGTTTTATTGATTCTTAACAATATTAAGCCTTTTATTTCTTTATCTTGCCTTATTAAACTTGCTAGGACTTCCAGTATTGCATTAAATGTAAATTTGGCTATTGTGAGTAATGCTTCTATGAACGTTGGTATACAAGTATCTGTTTGAATTCTTGCTTAAAATTTTTGGGGTATATCTGATATACCTAGGGGTAAAATTGCTGGGTCATTTGTTAATTCCACATCTAACATTTGAGGACTCATTAAAATCTTTTCAACAGCAACTGTAACATTTTACATTCTCACTAGCAACACGCAAGGGTTCCAATTTCTCCACGTTATTACCAACACTTACTTTCCATTTTATTGGTAATAGCCATCGTAACGGATGTGAAATGCTCTCTCATTGTGGTTTTGATGTGCTTTTCGCTAATGACTAATGATGTTGAGCATCTTCTAGGGTACTTATTGGCCATTTGTATATCTCCTTTGAAGAAATGTGTTCAAGTCCTTTGCCCATTTTTTAATTGGTTTGTTTTGTTGTTGAGTTGTAGGTGTTTTTATATATTTTGAATACTTAAATTTTTATAAATATTTTCTCCCATTCTCTGTATTCTCTTTTCACTCTCCTGCAGTACTTTTACACTCTTATAGTATTCTATGATGCACAAAAGTTTTTAATTTTGATGAAGTCTAATGCATCTATTTTTCTTTTGTTGCCTGTGCTTTTGGTGTTATATCCAAGAAGTTATCAAAAACTATAAAATTCCTAGAAGAAAACAGGAATCCCCTTAAGTTTTGACTTTTGATCCATTTTTTAAAAAATATGTTTTCATTGTTTTTTTGTTTTTGTTTTTGTTTTTTTGAGAGAGAGAGAGGAAGGGAGATTAAGAGAGAGAAACATCAATGAGAGAACCATGGATCGGCTGCCTCTTGCACGCCCTCTACTGGGGATCAAGCCCACAACCCAGGGATGTGCCCTAACCAGGGATCAAACTAGTGACCTTTTGGTGCATGGGATGATGGTCAACCAACTGAGCCACACTGGCTGGACTGACCTATTTTTGAGCTAATTTTTGTATAAGGGTCCAATTTCATTTTTTTTTGCATGTGCATACTAGCCAACTTTACGATGTGTCATAAAGCTACAGTCATAAAGACAGTGTGGTATTGGTGAAAGGATAGATACATACCAATGCAACAGACTATAAATTCCAGAAATAAACCCACACGAATGGCATTCCAATGCAGAAAGAACAGTTTTTCAACAAAAGGTGTTCGGAAAACTGGACCTTCGTACGCAAAAACAAGAAACCTTGACTTACATCTCACATGTATAAACACTAACTCAAAAGGGATTCTACATCTAAATGTAATATGCAAAATTCCCAGAAGAGAACATAGGAAAAATCTTCATGATTTATGGTTAATCAAAGATTTCTCAAATAGGACACAAAAAAATCTACAAAATAAAAAATAACAAATTGAACTTTATCAAAATTTAAAACTTCTGCTCTGCAAAGAACACTATTAAGAGAATAAAAAGACAAGCCACGGATTGGGAGAAAATATTTGCAAATCACATATCAGACAAAGGACATGTATCCAACTCTCAAAACTCAAAAATAAGAAAACAACTACCCAATTTGTCTAATGGACAAAAGAACTCTGTTTTGTCCCCTGTACATGACGTGTCACTTCACTCCCTTGCTGCTGTCAGGGTTCTCTCTGTCTTTGGCTTTTGACAATTCTATGTCTAGATATAGATTTCTTTGAGTTTATCTTGCTAAGAGTTCATTGAATTAATGCAAAAATATAGGACCAGACAAGTGATTCATGTTCGCCTAGAGTTGGAATGAGGGGAATCTGAGTACAAAGGGACAGCACAAGGGAACTCTTTATGCCTGCGCCTATGAATCCATACGTGTGACTCCCTGAAGTGTTCATCAAAAAACTGGATTTTAGCCCTAGCCAGTTTGGCTCAGTGGATAGAGCCTCGGCCTGCGGACCAAAGAGTCCTGGGTTTGATTCTGGTCAAGGGCACATACCCTGGTGGCAGGCTCCTCCCACGCCTGGGCCCTGGTCCGGGCTTACTGGAGGAGGCAACCAATTGATGTGTTTCTCTCACATCAATGTTTCTCTCTCTTTCCCTCTCTCTTCCACTCTCCCTAACAATCAATGGAAAAATATCGTTGGGTGAGGATTAACAACAACAAAAAAACCACACTAGATTTTAGCCCTGCCTGGTAATCTCAGTGGTTAGAGCATTGGCCTGTGTACCAAAGCTCCTGGTGGTCCTGGGACCACTGGTGGTTCGTGAGGTCCGAAAGGTTGGCGACTGCTGCCCCAAAGGGTTGTTGGTTCGATCCCCAGCCCCAGGGTGAGTGTGGGAGACAATCAATTGATCTCTTTCTGTCTCTCTCTCTTCCTTCTACTCTCTCTAAAAAGCAATGGAAAAAATATCCTCAGGTGGAAAAGTATATCGCTAGTACTCCGGAAACCCCCATGTCCTCCTCCATGATTGTCATTCTATGGCTTCCCCAGAATCAATCACTATCCTGAATTTTATCATAATTATGTTCTTGATTTTCTTTATCAGTTTATCACTCATACATCCATAAACAACATAAATCAGTTTTCCTTTTGTGTTTTGCTTATTTCACTCAAAAATGTTTTTGTGAGCCATCCATGTTGTGTGTGTATAGTGATTATTTTCATTCCTGTATACAATTCCATTACATACATGTACCATATTTTATTCTACATTCTACTCTTTTAAAAAAATATTTTTTATTGATTATAGAGAGGAAGGGAGAGGGAGAGAGAGATAGAAACATCAATGATGAGAGAGAATCATTGATTAGTTGTCTCCTGCATGCCCCACACTGGAGACCGAGCCTGCAACCCAGGCATGTGCCCTGACCAGGAATCAAACCGTGACCTCCTGGCTCATATGTCAGCGCTCAACCATTGAGCCATGCCGGCTGGCTCATCCTCCTCTTGATGGACATTTGGGCTGATTCCAATTTGGGTCTATTACAGATAAGGCTGCTATAGGCATTTATATAGATGTACCTTTTTGCACATGGAAGAGTTTCCCTATAACATACATTGTACACAGGGACATCTGTGCCTTCAGTTTTACTAGATTATGCTGAAGGGTTCTTCATCTTGTCTATAGGTCAAGAGAACGGCAAAGGCAAATGCCTCTAATGACACATGGTGCGGACACAATTGTTCGGAGTGTATTTGAGGGAACTTTCAGGCAAAGCGTTGGGAGAATGCATATATTGCCCCAAAGTCCCTTTATCCAAAAGGTGGTTTGCTAAGCCAGACAGGGCTGATCTCACTGTTAAAGGAGCTCCAGGAGGAGGGCCCCACTCCCATTAACTTTACATAGTTATGAGGAAGGAGGGATCTGGGAACCTCTTGGCAGCTATGCAGCTTTCTGGCCAGGGACATGTCTTGCTAGAACTGGGGAAAATCCAAAGCCTGAACATCAGCTGGGGGAGTTCACATGCCATTTCAGTTTTGCTGAACTAGTTGATTCTAAGCTACCCAAGGGACAATCCTGGGTGTGTTCAGTTATTATATAATGATGTCCTTTTCTGTCTCTGGTAATTGTCTTTGTCCTGAAGTCAACTTTATCTGATATGAAGATAGTCACTCCTGCTTTCCTTTGATTGTTTGCATGATACATCTTTTTTCATTCTCTTCCTTTCAGATGCCTTTAGATGTTTATATTTGAAGTGAGTTTCTTGCAATATACAGTCAGGCCATGTCTTTTAATCCACTCTGCCAATAAGCTGTGCACTTACATGTATTTTCATTATGTATATTAAACTCCGATGAATAAAAACAAAAATTTTTTCAGTTGATGCTGTATAAGAGGAGTTGGAGGTGGGGGGTGGGGGCGGTAGGGGAGGAACAGGGAGCAGGGAGATGAGGCACTATATCCCTGTGGTGATCTCAGATTGAAAATGTGAGAGGCAGAGACAGAGAGACCTCAGGGAACAGAGAGCACAGCAGCCCAGCACTAGGCAGAGCTTACATCACAATAGGCTGCATGGCTGTCTTCGCCCCATGTTTCCTGCTAGTATCTGCCCCATTCCTGCCCTTGCAAGCTCCCCTCGAAATTGCAGGGGTGCGGGGAGCCTGGAAAATACATTTTGTGAGCCTCCTTGTAAGCTGGGTTACAGTTATATTTGCCAGTGGACTTCAGAGGTTGGAGATTAGAAAGTGGGAGGAAGAACTTCTGCTCGTAGCTGTAGCCAAGGCAGGTGACCACAGTGATGATAGGTGGCCCCAGGTCATTGGCACCGGAGCACCAACATCAGCAAAGCACAGGCTTACAGACGCCAGAACATGTGTCCTCAGCTTTCTGAATTCTAGGGGAAATTCCCTTCCCCTCTTTTTTTTCCATTCAATTCTTCCAACCCCTTGATATCCAATTTCCAGCACTACGTTTTCCTCTGCTTCAAATACCTAGAGTGGGCTGTTTTCCTGGCCAAACACAGACTGACACACAACTTCCCCTTCAGTCTGAAACTAATCAAATCCTACCATTTGTACCACCACTTTCCAAAAATGGCTGGTGAAGGAAATTCAAATGTTCAGCTGTTCTATCCTTGGAGGTGTCCCTGTCCATATCTCCACACTTGGCCCACCTCCCATCTAAACTCCTAGAACCATCACCTTTATCGCAACCTTGACGGTTTGAGTCCCCGGGGATCTGCAGTGCTGTATTTCACGTGTACTAGTATGTGACTCCCCTATCTGTGCTCCCACAGCAACCAGCCTCTACCTCGGCACACCTCACACTGTACTGAACAGTCCCATCCTTGACTGGGAGCCCCAGGTTTGGGGAGTGGGGAGGGGCACTGTCTAGCCTGGACTGCTTGCATACTTGGCACTGAGAAGGTGCTTCCAGAATGTTCCACAGCTCTGTATGGCACCAGCTGCAGAAGTTGATGGGTTGGTGAGATGCCCTGCCAAACCCTAAGTTAAAAAAAAAAAAGGAACCCAGGTGGGGTCCTTTTTTCACTCTATTTTTCCAGAAATCAACTGATGAGAGTACGCAAGTGTGTGCAGGGTAGGATGGGGTAGGACGGAGAGCTGAGGCCTGGCCCAGGCAGAGGATTTGGGACACAGAGTTCACAGAAAGACTGGCTGAGGGGCCACATAGCTTTAATGAGCCCGAGCACCTTTTCCCCACTTTGTCCCTCCCTCCCCACTCTTCGTCCCCCCTCCTTCAGTTCTGGACAGGTCCAGCCTGCCCAAGGCTCTGCAGCTGACCGGAAGTGCTAATCCTTCTGTCCCCTCAGCCTCTCCAGTCGCCTCCGGAGGTCTGGGGGCACCTTAGCCCCAGCTGCCAGCAGCTCTCGCAGTCTCTGCTTGGGAGTCTTGGTGAGGTGGAAATTGCAGGGGACAGGGCCCTCTTCAAAGGTGACCCGGCAGCTCCGTGTCACTGAGTGGTAACCTTCAGCACTGGCTGTCACCATATAGTCCCCTGGGGTCAGCAGGCGCCAGTAATCTCCACCCCACGCTGAGAGGAGTGAAAAGCAAGATCAGGGTCCAGTGATCCTCAGCCTCTGACCCAGCCCAAAGCCCTCTCACCCCTCCACCATCCCCTCTCCGCCACACACACCCGTGGTTACATCATGGTTGATCCCATCCACGGCGATGACAGCATCAGCAATCCCGAGCTCCGTGTCCTTGTCCCGCACAAATCCTGCAATGCCCATGCGCACCTGTGTGGGGAAAGCTTATCAAACCCTTTCCCTTCTGCATGAGACTGTGACCTTCAATTCATTTTTCTGGCTGTTTCCCTGCAAACTTGATAAAGCTGGTATGTCTATGTTCCTGGGTGACAGACTCTGATAAAAATATCTCCTATTGATAAATTACACCGGGACTGGGAGAACTATAACTCCCTGGTAGGAAGGAGCATCATCGGGCTTCCCCAAGTTCAATGACCCTGGTTATGAACTTGTCATTTTGGAACCCTTGGAAGCTATCCTTATGGAGTCATTGCAAGGGACATGAGTTCCTGTGGAATCTGAAGCATCTACACCACAGCACTTCCTGGCCTAATGGGAGTCATTTCTGAGAACAGCTCGGGAGCACGCTGTGGACCACAGCCTAGACTGCTGTGGGGTCCACTCCTACAGGCAAACAGTGTCTGATGCCGCCTCGCTGGCAAACTGTGCTTCCTGTCCTATAGCCCTCCACGCCAACCTGCTGGCCCGTGGCATCTTGTGAGTCAGAATGCGGGCTGCGGAACCTTGGATGGATGACCCCGGGGTGGGAGCTGCAACCTGAATGGAGAGCAGGTCAGTCGGGAGTGAGGGGCTGGCTGGGGGTGAGGATTCGGGTCCCACCTGTTCCAGGTAGGTGAGCAGGGCCTCTTTGTTGTTCTCCCATTCCTGGGGCAGTTCATTCTCGTGCGGGAACTTGTCACAGGACAGTTCCACAGTGATCTCAAAGCAGTTGGTGTGTAGGTAACTGAAGTCATTCATGCCTAGAGGAACCACAGACACTGGAGCCCAAGGCGGCAGGCAGCCTGCCCTCCTGGTACCCTCCTCTGCGCGACACTCCCCAATGGGAAGTGACACCAGCATTGTGTGTGACAGCAGATTCTGATTGGGACCACCCTCGGGCACATACTCCCAGGGACCGTGTGCCAGTCAGCCCCGTTGATGATGTTGCCATGTAAGGAGAAGTCCTGGTTGTGGCACGGTCGGCGATCCGGTTCCTGCATGGCCCAGTTGGTGCCAGCATAGACGGTGCTGAGCCAGCGAAACACAGGATCATCCGGGGTGGGTGTGAGTTCGCGGGCAGCCCATGGGGTCCGAGTCATGTCAAATGGGTAGGACACCACGAGCTCGCCCCCGTGGAGGTTGGCACTCAGCACAAAGGGGATCCGCACCATCCACTCGATCACCGCCCGAGTTTCAGGAGCCACCTGGACAGGGGCAGGTCAGGACAGGTGGGAGTCAGAGACAAGGGTCCCCAAGGTGGCCCTCCACCACTGCCCCCAGAATACTCACAGTGGCGTTAGGCAGGGTGTAATAAGTGGGCAAGGGCAGGTGGTGGTTGGGGACAGTGTCGGGCATCAACCCGTCGTCCTCCGCTTCCCACAGTGGTGTGTTGAGGTCAGCAAAATTATGGTTAAGGTCAATGCCCTGCTGGTTCCAGCGGCCCTCTGCCCAGCCCACCAGCTCCGAACCCTGCAGGAATGGGGGCTTGGTCAGCCACGCAGGCTCCAAGCACCAGGGGAGAGGGAGCAGGGTGGCCCTCGGCCCAGGTGGCTTACCCGGCGGAAGGCAGTCTCATAGCCATCAGGGTTCATGGAGGGCAGCAGGTGAATGCGTGTCTCCTTGAGCAGCCGGGTCACCCGTGGGTTCCCTCGCAGGAACTCACGGCACAGGAACTGCATCAGGAGCAGGAGCAGCTCCCGGCCCAGGGCCTCATTTCCGTGCATGCCAGCCACATAGCGCACCTCAGGCTCTCCTGGGAACACACAGGGGCTCACGTCCGGCTCGTGCCCAGAGCCCTACCAGCGCCTACCTCTCCCACCCCACCTTCCAGTACCCAGCTCGTGCTCCCCAGGATGGTCCGACATTTCCATCACATACAGCTTCAGACCCTGGTAGCTCTTCCCGATGCTGTAGACGCGGGTGATGTTGGGGCATTGCTCATTCACCTGCTTCATCAGCTGGGGGGAGGGGGCGGGTAAAGTGTGATGTGTGAGACCCAGGGGTCAGACCCCATGTGGCCATGGAAGAACTTAAAAAAGCCAGTGGCAAATGGGGATCCCATGGCACAGTACAGGCAGGGAACAGCAGAAGTGAAGAAAGGCTCAGACAGGGAAAGGGCCGTAACAAGGGAATTTGGAGCAGAGTTTACGAGTCAACAGGAAAGAAAGGTGAGACAGCGAGGGTGGGAGAGGGGACATGAGGGTAGTCACAGCAGGTTATGCTCTGGTGAGAAGGGGACCTGAGGCAGGCAGCTCCTCCCTCCTGGTCACAGGGGTTAAATCTGACCTTCCTCATGGCCTTATAATTATGATGCCGGAAATCCAGAGGGTCAGAGGATGCCAGTGCAGGGGTCTCAGGGAATGGATCACTAGGATCTGGTGAAGGGCAAGTTCATGGTTAAAGGTAAGTTCACAGTGAAGGGTGCATCCTGCCCACCCAGCCCCTGTCCGACTGCCCACCTGAAACCGGGCAGGCCAGGATCTCAGCCCGGAGGCAAGATGCGCCTCCCTGGAGCCAGGTCCGGGGCAGCAGGCGGATGAAGCGGGCCACCTGGGGCTCGGGCAGGAGGTTCAGCACTGGCGACTCTGGATCCGAATTGGCAGGAAATACCTGGGGGTGTCAGGTACTTTGATGGGGCTGCTCGAACCCCAGCAACCCAGCCCAGGACCCACACTCCCCATCAGACCCACCCTGGTGGACTCAGGTAAAAATTTGCACTTGGCATCCTGCCCAAGGGCAGCCCTGGGCAGCCATGCTTTCTGGCTGGCTCACAGCTCATTATACAAATATGGCCACATGACTCAGAAGCAGCCAAACCTAAAACCAGCCAGGACCCCACACGACAGCCCGATGTATAAACGGGTCCATGAGATGGGGAGGTGAGAGGTGATGCAAGAACCAGAGACCCATCGCCTCAAGGGGTGTTCCAGCAGGAAGCCATGGCATGAAGTGGCACCCACCCCATGGAAGAAGTATTTGGGGAGAATACGGGCATGTTCCAAAGCAGCCTGGCTCCTGAGATTGCCTGCTTGGTGCCACTCATCCTGAACCCCTTTCTCCTGGAATGCCCCAGTGGGAATCTGTTCCCTGTCCCCAGGCCAGCCCCACGCCAGCCCAGCACCCTAAAATGGGCTGGGTGCCCAACCCTCAGCTCAGAGGGCCCAAGCCACATGGCACTACGCACCGCATCCATGCCAGTGCTGCGGTTCCTACTTCCCCACCAGGTCCGACTGTCATTGCTGAACTGGACCTTGTATGAGGTGACCCAGTCGTACCTGGCGGGAGGGGTGGGGAGAGATCATGGGTGGCCCTTAGGACTCCCGCCCAGCCCATGAATCCCTGGCCTGGGGCTAGCCCACCTCACCTCCAGATAGAGTTCCTGCCCTGGGTGATAATGCCTGAGAAGCGGACAGGGTGCCTAGCGTCCACCTGAAGCCACGGCTCAGCATCCTGCTCCTCAGCACACCAGGCCCCATCATACAGATCGCCATCCTCTAGGCCTGACTGTGGGCATAGAAAATGGTGATCAGGCCCAGGTGGGCAGGGTGGGGTGGACTAGAATTGAGGGGGAGAGCAGGAAAGAAGGGTCTAGGGGTTGCCTTGCTCTGAGCAAGGTGCTGACCTGAATATTGAGCCGTCCTCGGTGTGGTCCAAGACCAACGGACTGGCTGCTGGATGCCTCAAGCTGGTTATCTGAGACTCGAAGGGACTCCAGGCCCAAAGGTGGACAGCCTGGGGGCAGGGACAGAGCAGTGGCACAGGACGAGAGAGAGATGTTCATGGCATGTGGGAAGCTGGGCCTAAGCTGGCGCAGCTAGGGGCATGCCTATGTTGGTGAGGTCGTTACGTTAGTGCCTAGGTGCCCCAGGGGCTGCAAATCTGGGCAGGGCCCCTGGAGGGACAGTACCTGGTTCTTGCACCTCAGGAAGATCAATGGTCCCTGCAGGGCTAGTGGTCACAGGAGGCCTGGCAGTCACCAGGGGACTGGGGCTACTTAGCTTCTTTCGTTTCTTCACAATGACCTTTTTCTTCTTGATGACACGAATCCGGACGCGCTGTCGTGAGGCCCCTGGGGACCAAGGAGAACAGCACGGGGGAAGGGAAGAATGGCATGAAATTCCAGGTGGAGAGGGCTGCCATCCCAAGAAGGCCTGCACGCCACAGCAGGTTCCACCACAGGCATCTCCAGAGCTGAGCACGGCTGAAAGGCCTGCACAGTCTGATCCCAACCTGCCTCTCCAGCCGCTCCCTTGGCTCCTTCCCCTTCCCGATGTGACCACATGCTTGGCCGGCCTCCCCTGACCCCCTCCCATGGAGAGCGACACCCCGCCACTAGGAACTATGTGGCAGCTCCAAAGAGCTGAGTGTGGTTCTTTACCTCTAGGCCAGCGGTTCTCAACCTGTGGGTCGAACGACCCTTTCACAGGGGTCCCCTAAATACATCCTACATATCAGATATTTACATTACGATTCATAACAGTAGCAAAATTACAGTTATGAAGTAGCAACGAAAATAATTTTATGGTTGGGGGTCCCCACAACATGAGGACCTCTATTAAAGGGTTGCGGCATTAGGAAGGTTGAGAACCACTGCTCTAGACCTTTGCACTGGCTGTCCCCTCCCCAGCATACCACCCACCACCGCCTCTGATTTTATTGCCTAATTCCCATCCTTCCTTCACATCTCAGATGCCCTTTGAGGAGCCCTCCTTAGCTCCAGACTCGGTCTCTAAAAGCCCCCGTGCCACCTCCATCACTGCATCTGCCCTCGGGGCGGCGATATTCTGTCCTCAAACCCATGCCTGCCTGGTGCTCAGGCCTCCCGGGGCTGGACCTGTGTCCCGCTTGCCCTTCAGCACAGGGCCTTACAGGGCAGGTGCCACTAGCTCCCCACGCACTCAAGCTCCACAGGGACCTCCAGGAAACGCCATACATTTTAACGTCTGGTGCCCTGTGCCTTTCGCACACGCAGTGTCCTTCTTGGCTGCGCCGCCCGCCCCCTTCAGCAAATCCTGATTCAGAGATGCCCACTCTTTGTGAGCAACGACCCAACTCCACATGCCTCCTCTGAGAAGCCCTCCTTGACTGCCATCCCCTTGCCTTTCTCCTCTATGCTCCCACATCTGGAGGTCAGGCGGCCTGCCTCTGCCCCTGCCCCATTCCTCCAGACAGCCTCAGCAGAGCTCTCGCCCCCGCCGTCTCTTGTTCCTTCCTTCTAGCTCCTGCCCCCCAACTCGCTCCCGCACACACAGTCCTGCTCTGAACCTTTTAGTGTCAGTGCCTTTGTCTGCCTCTTTCCCCCTCCTCCTGACTCTGGTCTCAGCTTCCTTATCTAGGAAAAGGAAGGTCTGGGGCTGCAAGAGGCAGCATCCCACTGGCTCCGGTCCCAGGACTGCTGACTGGGTCTGGCCGGGAACTGGGGCTGCTGAGTCAGCATCTATTGCACCGGTCGGAAAGCGTGTGTGTGTGTGTGTGTGTGTGTGTGTGTGTGTGTGTGTGTGTGCTGGGGAAGGGTCGTCGCCCGGAGGACGGGGGTGTGGGGGCACCGACCTGTGGGAGAGGCGGGCCCTGCGGGAGAGCCACCGTTCTTCTTCCCCGCGGGCGGCTGCGCCGGGCTGCTGGGTAGGGCTGAGCTAGAGATCGGGGCCTCAGTGGTCCTGGGCGGCGCAAGGCCCAGCACGGAGGCGCCGGGCGCCCCCAGACCCTGACGGACGGCAGGCGCGAAGGTGGCCACGGTGAGCAGGAGAGCCCACATGGCGAGGTGCGGAGGTGCGGAGGCGCTGCACCGCGGCTGTGGGTGGGTTGTCTTTTCCTGCCCGCTGCCCCAGAGCCCCCCGCCCCTTCCTGCGGCCGCCACACGCCCCCTGCGCCTCCGGCCCGCCCACAGCCCGCTCACTGGCCCGGGACCCCGAGGAGGAGGGGGAGGGAGGGCGGGGCGGAACGTGCGGGGCGGACCCCCGACGGGCAGCGGACGTCTCGGCTCTCACCGACCGCGCCCCTCCCGCTCCCGCCTCCCTCGAGCGATGCCGACACCGTCTGCAAAGCCCCTCGGCAACCTCGGCTTCAGTGCGAGGCTCCTCCCCGCACGAGGCACCTACGAGGTGCGGCGCACCGTTCCAGATGCTGTACGCGTGGCCGCTCAGTCCAGCCTCATTCTCCAAGCCGGTCAACCGAGGCGCACAGCGGCCGCTGCCTTAGCCAAGACAGCCAAGCTCGGAACTTCGGAGGAGGCAACTACAACCCCAGAGGGAAATCCGTCCAGACTCAGCCAGAGGCCGCCTGCCGTGGAAGAGTGAGGGGACACTGAGACGGGGCGGGGGTGGGAGGAGGGCTGGCCCACTAGGAATCCTTCTGACCGACAGCCCGAGGGGCCCACCAGAGGCGGCGCCTCCCGGCACCACCGCACCCCCACCCCGGCCCCGCCTCCCCTCTCGCCTTTCCCTCCCTTCGCCTCCTCCTCTGCTCGCCCGGCTGCCACGTTCTGGTGTTATGTAATCCAGGCAGAGAAGCGGATACCCACGGGGCTGGGGCCCGGGATGGATGGGGCCAGGTTTGCTGGGCGTCCTGCCCTCTCGCCTTCCTCGCAGCCCTTGCCTCAATTCTCCTCCCCCGGCCCGAACCTCGCAGCCTCGGGTGCCCGGCCGCGGGAATACCCGCATCCTTGGATTCCAGAGCGCAGGACCCTGCTCATCCCTCCGCGCCCCCCCCCCCTCCCGAAGACCCTATTGACTCTCCCACGCCAGGGCCGCCTTCCCAGAAGGAAGGAAGTGCGTCCGCTGTGCGCCTCTGGCCGACGCTTTGCCCTTGCAAGGAGCCGGCAGAGAGAGACTGCTATGCCCACGGGGAAGGGATGCCCAGAGGTGGCCAGGAATCTAACGGAGGACGAAGGGCCCCGAGCAAATATTTTTGGCAGGGCCACTATCTATCTAAGCAGTTCGAATCGCCCAAAGGCAGCGTCTCAGCACCGTCTGGTGGCTCTATCTGCAGGATCTCTAGAAGGAAATAGCGTCCCGCATTCCTGGAACTGAGGACACCACCAGCCCAGTCCACTTCATATAGGGGAGTCCTGGAGCTCCCCAGGCATCTGGTCCACCCACCCGCGCTGGGTAGGCGCCCTAGGCGTTGGGGACGGCCAGAGCATCACCAGGTGTCAGACCGGTGGGGTCAAACCGGGCCTCGGTTCAGCAGACTCGGTACAGAACTTGAGTTCTGGCTAGGAAAGAATTCAGATCCAAGACTCAAACTGTAAGAGAACATTTATTTGGGAAATCACAGAGGTAGGAGAAGTAATTCATAGAAGAGATGGGCTTAGGAAATAAGTTATAGAGGTAAAGGAGAGGCCCTTGGGGCTAAGAAGTGAGGAAGGTAAAGGGGCGTGGCCTGGAGGAGTGGTGGTGGGGGGGGGGAGAAAGGGGAGGGGATAGGCACTGGCAGGCTCCTGGGAGGGAGAGCGCACTGGGTCCTCAGTCCGAAGGGTTTTAAGGGTGGAGAGTTGAGGGGAGGTCCCGGGGGATGATCTCAATAGAATATTCAGCTGCTTTCCACGTGTGTCCTTTCAGGGTCCGGGTCTCCACTGATTGATTGGCTGTCTGGGCAGGGGGTCATTCTTTATTCAGTGCAGCTGGTTCTGAGGTCAGCGGTGGTGTGGCCTTGCTTGTCTGGTTTTGCTGCTTTTCTGGGCCTGAAGCTGAAATACAACTGAGACCTAGATGTCATCCCTAAGGAGAGAAAGTCACCCCTCCGACAAGGTCCCACACTACAATTATCCTTTGCTAGGCACTCAGGGCGTCCTGCCCTGGTAACCTTCTGTACCTGGCCCCTCAGCCTTGCTCTGCTCATGTCTGTCTAACTACCTACCACAGCCCGAAAGGGAGTAACCTGGACAGGACCCACCGTGGAGTGCCCTGCCTGGACGGCACTGCCAAGGCCCCAGACACCAGAGGGGCACTTAGAAAAACTCAAGGTAGGTGCTCCAAGCCAAGGCTCCTTGAAGTGCAACCAGATCAGAGGCAGAAGGATGGTACTACAGGCCACGGCTTGGTGGGAGTGGGGGTGGGAGATGGAAGGCTGGGACAGGCTCCTATAGAGAAGCAGGTCTGAACAAAGCCCAATCTGTCCACTTTCCTGTCTTTGGCACCCACCCCCTCCAAGTTGGTCCCCATACAGCAGCCAAATCCTGTCAAGTTCCTCCTGGCTTAAGTCCCTACTGGGCTCACCTGCAAGGCCCTTCATGACAAGGTTCTGCGCCCACACCTTTCCCACCTCATCTCCCCACGCTCACCCCCTGGCTCACATCCCACCAAACACACAGGCTTTCCAGCTATTTCTCCAATGCACCAGCCCATCCAGCCATGGGGCCTTCACATTATCTCACTTCCTTATTCAGATATGCATCCTCATCATCCAGATGGCCTTTCAGTGTCACCTGCCTCCTAAGGCCTTCCCTGACCATTCCGATGGAATAAGCTTCCTCCTCTACACACACACTCAGCTCTCACCCTTTTTTATTACGTTGTCTTCAAGGCACTTCACATGACTGAGATTATCTTGTTTAATTTGTTATATGTTCACTGTTAGGTCTCTCCTCCCCTGTAGCCAGAGGTAAGCAACCCTCCAAGAAAGCCTTTTTTTTTTTAAATCCTCACTTAAGGATATTTTTTCTATTGATTTTTAGAGAAAGTGGAAGGGAGAGGGAGAGACAGAGAGAGAAACATCAATGTGAGAGAGACCCATCGATTGGTTGCCTCCCACACACTCCCTGACCAGGGCCAGGGATTAAGCCTGCAACCACGGTACATGCCCTTGACTAGAATCGAACCTGGGACCCTTAAGTCTGCGGGCAGACACTCTATCCACTGAGCCAAACTGGCTAGGGTCAAGAAAGTCTTTTGCACCCAAATGTTCACTGCACCTCAGGGCCTAGAAAAGTGCCTGGTCCCTAGTCAGTGATCAAAATATTTGTATAATATATTCAAGGTTAGAGAGAAACAAGAAAAGCTGGAGGGTCTGGCTGGTGTGACTCAGTGGTTGAGCGTGGACTCAGGAACCAAGAGGTCGCTGGTTTGATTCCCGTCAGGGCACATGCCCGGTGGAGGGAGTGCAAGAGCAGCCAATCAATGACTTCCTCTCTCATCGATGATTCTATCTCTCTATCCCTCTTCCTTATTCTCTAAAAAATCAATAAAAATAATAAGAAGAGCAGAAGGGAAGTTGACCCTTCCCAACAGTACCAGGTTTTGTGGGACAGGAGATGTCAGGCCATGAACCGGGACACCTGCCCCCACAAAGGGACTGGCAGGATAGGGCATGCTGGCCACTTCCCACCATTCCCTTAGCTGCTGGGATTTGCAGGATATTCATACCTTTTGTGTCCCGTGTACCTCTTCTTACCCCTCTTACCCCTTTGTGCCCCTTGTCTCCCTGCCTTGTCTATTGCGACCTTTAGGGCCTCTTTACATCCCTCTAAGCCTCAGCACCTTCTCATGCCCCTTTATAACTTCATCCCCTGACACTCCACTGTGTTCCCAGCCAGGCTACATACTGCCTTTGGCCCTTGCCACTGGGTCTCTGGGGCTGCAAAGCCACCAAGCCTGGAAGCAGGTTCTGGAGGTAGCAACTCCTAGGCTACAGGTTTGCACCCAAGTGAAACTGGACCCCCCCAAATCAAGGCCGTTACTGCCTGTCACTGCTGAGCCAATAAGCAGAGACAAGGCTGAACCATTTAGGAGTGTTGATTTCAAATTGCCAGCAATACGGAATGAGCAGCGGGCTTCATGCCCTAGAAATTAAAAAAGCACTCCCTCCTTCCTTCTGCCAGCTGGCTGATTATATAGGGGTGAGGGAAAAGAGCTCTGTGTAGCTGGGAGGGCAACAGGGTCAAGGGAGCTTTAGGGTCTGCAGTCTGTGTGTCTGCCCTCAGGAAATGGAAGTCCGATAAAAAGGTGGCTTCAGCTCAGCCCGATCCTGGGACCAGAGAATGGTCAGCATTCCTGAGGCAAACTCCCGGAGGGGGCCAGGGTCCCGGCACAGCAGCCAAGTTAAAGCATGTCCTGTCCTCGGTTTGCTCTCAAAATGTATTTTCTTTTCTGAATAATGGACCCATCTGGGCTTCTCCAAGGTCACCGTATTTTTGCAGCCCTGTTTTTTCTTCTTGCAACACATCCTCCAGTTCCCCAGGGTCTGTCAGAAACCCTCTTGGCTTTGGTTAGCAGGTGAATAATCTTTAAACAACTGTGGTTCTATTCCGATTTAAGTGCCCTTCTTCCCATCATAAGTACTTGCACAGCCAGATCGCTAGCCCCAGGAGCCAGGGAGAGAATCTTTTGTAGCCTCACAAGGGCTACTTTACAAGCACAATGGAGCCAGACTGGGTGGGGACACCTGCCTAAAGGGATCCTGGTTCAAGGGATGGGCTGGGAATTGCCTGCCAGCATTGCCTGCCGCTAGTGTGGTCGGGTGGCTGGATGTGGAGAGGATAAATGACTTGGAGCCACACTGGTTTAATTTCACATCCGGTTTCTGCCGTTTACTTGTTCAGGTATCCTTGAATAGTAATTTCTCACCTCTTTGAGCCACAGTTTTCTCATCTGTAAAATTGGAATGATAATATTTTCTTCCCAGGGCCGTGATGATAAAGTGAGACAGTAGGTGGTTCTAGGAACTGGTTCTAGGAACCCTGACATTAACCAGATGAATTAAAGATGGAGAAAACAGCTTAACACAGTCTCCTTGCTCCCACACACATGGATGGAATAAAACAATATTAAGAAAAGAAAGGAGGTTACGTATTTGGCTGCACAAATAGAAAAGTAGCGAAATCTACTGCCTACTTGTGTCTCCTAATCTCCTGTCCTGGTGCTGAGGAGAACTCACTGCCCACTAGGTACCCTCCAACCCCATGGTGCATGTGAGCACTAATGGGGACTCCCGTGGCACCTAGATGCACAAGAGGCACTTTCCCACATGCCCATCCTTCCCTCACCACCACCTCCCCAGCTCTCTCTTTCATACATCAATGTCTTGGAGATCCTTGCTCCTCAAAGTGTGGCCAAGGACCAACAGCATCGGCATCTCCTGGGAGCCTCTTAGAAATGCAGAATCCCTCCCCAGACCTACAGATTAGAACTTGCATTTTAACAGGACTCAGCCCCAGGAGAGTCGTGTGCATATTAAAGGCTGAGAAGCCCTAGGTGGAGATTTAGGGCACCTGCCCTTAAAATGCATGAGATTCACAACTTCCTGAGTTTGATGTTGCCACTGAAAATGTTAACTCAAGCCACAAGAATACATCCACATAACATTAGGAAATCAGCCCTAACCGGTTTGGCTCAGTGGATAGAGCGTTGGCCTGTGGACTCAAGGGTCCCAGGTTCGATTCTGGTCAAGGGCATGTACCTTGGTTGCAGGCACATACCCATTAAGGAATGTGCAGGAGGCAGCTGATCAATGTTTCTCTCTATTCCTCTCCCTTCCTCTCTGTAAAAAATCAATAAAATACATTTAAAAAAGCAAAACATTAGGAAATCAGTTTCATTCATCATGGGAGGTTGTACTTCTGACCTCCACAATGTGAGCTATATTAATTTTTCATTTTTTAGCAAAATTATTTTTATCAAAATGATTTATAATAGTTTTAGAGGCAACTCACATTTAGGCTTGTAATAGAAGACATTTTTATGCTTCTCCATTCCCAAGTCAACCACTCTAAATTCTATTATTTTTCCTTGTATTGACCTCTATGCTTCTATTGCTATTTCTTGATTTTTCTATGGTTAGATGTTATCTGTGGGTTTCTTGCTATGGAATTAATCTCTTTCCTCCCACCCTCCCACCCATACACATCCAAATACATAAACATACGTTTCCCCTCCTTCCATTTTCCCAAAAGAGCCAAATCACTGAAGTCAATA
Organism: Myotis nattereri; assembly: GCF_964212035.1. Lineage (NCBI taxonomy): Eukaryota > Metazoa > Chordata > Mammalia > Chiroptera > Vespertilionidae > Myotis > Myotis nattereri. Next base: position 31,247,231 of record NC_138083.1, on the reverse strand, counting down.
TGCAGAGCTTATGTTATGAACATGTAAATGTTATTGTTCAACCTTTTGTGTTCCCTGGAGTTATTAATTACTTTGTTTTATCATTTGCTTGGTTTTCTGGGCACCAATTGTAAATTCAATCTCAATGTTTCCAACAGAACTGAACATTTATTTTGAATATGTCCAAAACCAGATAATTTCATTTTCTTCCGGAAACATCCCTCTTTGAACATCTACCTTTTGATTCCAGGCTGGGTTCTTTCTTTCTTCCTTTTTAAATAGTTTATTGATTTTTAGAGAGAGAGGAAGGGAGGGGGAGAGAGAGAGAGAGAGAGAGAGAGAGAGAGAGAGAGAGAAACATTGATGTGAGAGCACAACATCTATCAGCTATCCTGGGGATTGAGCCCACAACTCGGGCATGTTCCTTTGACCAGAATCAAGTGGTCAACACATGGGATGAAGCCCAACCAATGGAGAATGGAGCCACATCGGCCAGGGTGCTTTCTTTCTTTACCTGGGAGCACAGCTGACATACCAGGCCTTGCTCATCATTCTTCTTCTGTGTTTAGCCTCATTTATTTATTTTTATTTTTTTGTTAATCCTCACCTAAGGATATTTTTTCTTTTTTTTTTTTTTTAGAGAGAGAGTGGAAAGGAGGGAGGGGGAGGGGGTAAAAGAGAGAGAGAGAGAAAGAAACATTGATGTGAGAGAGACACATAGATTGGTTGCCTCCCGCACATGCCCTGACCTGTCCAGGGATGAACTTGCAACCCAGGTACATGCCCTTGACTGGGAATGGAACCCGTGACCCTTGGTATGCAGGCCAATGCTCTAACCACTTAGCAGCGCCAGCCAGGGTTTAGCCTCATTTCTTAAAATTCCATACTGCCCTCTTTCTAGTTTAATTCCTGTTTTTCTGAAGTACACACTCTAGTAACTTTCTAAGAAAAAGTATATGCAAAATCAAATTGCCGAGACCTTGTATGGCTTTAAATGTCTTTATTCTGCTTTCACACTTGAAATCATATGAACAGATACATGTTTCTAGGTTGAAAATCATTTTCCCTTGAAATTTTGTGGATATTGCTTTATTTCCCTGGGAAGAGCCATACCAAAGGCAATCACCAAATGGTCCCGAGGGCTGGTGGCATTGGCTCCATGGATTGTTGAGCTCATCGCCTTCAAAGATGTCAAGGCCACCACCTTGAGTCTTTGGACAGGGCCTGCTGGAGGCAAATATGCAGCCTGATTCTCTGTCTCCTCCTCTCCTAGGGGCTGTATGGCCACTGTTTCCCTGACTCCACTCCCTTCAGTTTTCCTTCAAAGTATACTATGTGGACAAAATTAAGTTCTCTCAATTACAATCTATTTCCATTCTTGCCTCTCAGGTCACTAAACTAGGATGTGTTGGAACCATCACGCAATCACACATCATCAATGGAAGTAGGTTTCTTTCCTAAGTGACCAATCCCTTTATTACGTGTTCATTTTCCTTAACTGCATTCTCAGAGAGTGACTCTAACGTCCAGTTTGGGGGTTACTATGTTGTAGCCCTCTATGCCATTTCTGGAGTCCCAGTATCCCAAACACCTACACACCATCGCACTTACATGCTTAACAGCTGCCTCTTGCCCCACTCCCATGTCGCAGGTCCATGGGAGCTCAGCCTTAGAAAGCCTCTGGTTCCTTCCTGACAGAATCTCTGCCTTCCAGGGCTGCAGTCCTGAAAAATCCCCCACAAGGCCCACAGGCATCACCCTGCTCTCAGGGCAGAGAGCAGTGGACGGGAAGATTGAATGACTTGTCCCTGGACACAGCTCCAAGCATCTGCAGGAGAAAGAAAGCAGCCCCTTCCCTTTGGTCAGCCACCCATGTAGTGATGGGGTTAGAATGCCTTCTTGGCAGCTCAGATCCCTATGGGAGGGCCCTAGGGCAGAGAGATAGCAGAAGCATCATGGGAGGGCCCTAGGGCAGAGAGATAGCAGAAGCACGAGGGCGAGGGCGAGTCCTAGTTCTCAGAAAGAACTGACCTCTGGCTGAGCCCCGCCTGAGCCACCAGCTGCTTGTGAGGCCAGAACCAGCAGCAGCCCCTCCCTACGACAGAGCCCCACCTAGCAAGAGGTCACAATGTCCCAGCTGCCCAGTCCCAGAATGGCAGACCGAAGTGGCAGGAGGTGAGGAGGATTGGTGGGTGGGTGAGTGGGTGGGTGGCGAGGGGGAGATTCCCAAGGAGCCCAATTCCCCACTCCCTGAGCTCATCCTTGCTTGTCTGTCAGCCATCCCCTCCCACATACTTCCATCACTACCTCCAGGACAGCCCCTTCCTATAACCTCCCCCTCCCTCCATGACCCAGCTCTGTTACCCGGGCCTGAAGTCCTTGCTTATCCTATCCCTGTCTCTCCCAGGGGCCTGGGTGCTGGGGAGGGATTGGGTAGTTCAATGGGTCCATGTGTGTTCGTTCTTCTGGGGCCCTAGCCCCGCCCAGCTCCTGGACAGTGTCCTAGGGCTGGGAGCACTGGGGTTGACAATTCGGGCAGTCTTTTCCATGGCTGGGCCAGCCTTGCTGCTGCTGCTGCTGCTGGTCAGCTTCCTGGCCTTCGACCTGCTCCACAGGTAAATGGGCAGCAGCCTGGCAGGTGGGCAGGTGCAGGCAAGCAAGCAAGTGGTCAGCCTCCCGAATCCCAGCTGCTACCCTCTCTCTCCACAGGCCCACAAGTCCCACCCGGCCACAGCACACACTTCTCACAGGGGGCCAAAGTCAAGGGGCTGGTGAGGGCCCAAGACAGCAGGAGGCTCTACTCCTGCAGACAGTGGCAATCACAGGACGACTCAGCCTCCAGGAGGCTCTCCTCCTACTGCTCCTGGGCCTGGAGCTGCTCTTGGGAGCCCGAGGCATGCCCTTGGCCCTGCTTGGCATGGCTTTCTGCCTCTATCCTTGGGCCTGACTGCCCTCCAGAAATACACTGGCCATGCTGCTTCCCCAGGCTTCCTTTCCTCCATTATGGGCTGGGCAGGTGGGAGGGTACACCTTTTGCCCCAGCCTGAACATCAGCAGACCTCCAGCAATGATAGGTGAGATGAGGTAAGGGACAGGGAGCCCAGGGCAGGATGTGACAGCCATCTCAGAACCTCCAGGTTGCGGCTGGCCATTCTGGCCGCCTCTGTGGTTCTAAAGAATGAAGGCCCAAAGAAAGACTTGTGAGAGAGCAGAGTGGGACGCATTATTAGCCAGTAGGGAAGGGACGGGATCCAAGAGGGCTTTCCACAAGAAAGCATGAGGAAGTACATCTGTGGGCTCCCAGACCTCCCTGCTAGCCTAGAGGGTCCCCAGAGAGAGGCCCAGGTGAGGCTCACACCCTGGATTGGCTCCTTTCTTGGCTGGACCCCACCCCAATCCGGGTCACAATGGGGGTCCTCTAGGGAGGGGGTGGGGGCGGGAGAATGAAAGAGGGGCTCAACTCTGGCTGCCAGGCCATCCTGGGCGCTGCAGGCAGCAACATGACTTAGGGACCACTGCCCAGAGGTAAGACCCAGACCCCAGCTCAAAGCCCCACCCCACCCACACTGGTGCCCTCCTGACCCCTGCACCCCAGGCACCTCCAGGGCTGCTCCTGCAGCTGGCCTAGCCTCTCCCCAGGTGCACCAGCTGTGATGCAACAGCCTCGAGTGGAGACGGACGCCATCGGGGCCGGTGAGGGGCCGCAGCGGGCGCTGCCCTGGTCGGCCTGGGTCACGCGGCAGGATTGGGTGCGCTGGTGCCTGTGCCATGTGCCCCAGAGCTGGACCCAGTGGTGGACCACATCGAGCTGGCGGCAGCCGCTGCAGCGTATGCTGTGGAACCTGGAGGGGATCCTCTACCTGCTGCTGGCACTGATGCTGTGCCACGCGCTCTTCACCACCGGCTCCCACCTGCTGAGCTCCCTGTGGCCTGTGGCGGCCGCCGCGTGGCGCCATCTGCTGCCCGCCGTCCTGCTGCTGATGCTCAGTGCCCTCCCGGCCCTGCTCTTCACCGCCTCCTTCCTGCTGCTGTTCTCTACGCTGCTCAGCCTTGTGGGCCTCCTCACCTCCATGTCTCACCCAGGCTACGCTCAGGACTTGGACCAATAGAAGGGCAACCCATCCCGCTGCCTGTGTCTGTTAGCCCTGGCCTAAGGCCTGAGGCCCCGAGGGAGGGGGAGGGCAGTGAGACTAGAGCCTTCCTGCTTCAACAGGCCCAGACCTCCAGTCCCTAGCACAGGTTGTGGCATGGGTGATGTTGCTGGAGCTGGCAAGGTAGACTGGCCTGACCCTGGGCACCTCCCTCAAGCTGATGCTGCAGGTACTTGGTGTGGGGGGCCAGGGGCTTTGAGGAGAGGGGATAGGGCAGAAGGCTTAGCGAGGGGTAGAGCTTGGCCAAGCCACCAAGAGCTCCCATTGGGTGTGGTGACACCACTGGGGCGCCCTTAGAAACTGGCAACATCTTTTTTCTTGCAGCTGCCTCAGCTTCAGGCTCATTGAGAACTTCTACCCGGGTACCCCTGGACTTGCCATTCCTCCCACCAACCCTCTTTTTCCACTTCCCCAAGCTCTAGGAAGGGCCCACTGACCGAAGCCTCGCTAGAAGAGGGCTGGCCACAAGCTCCATGAGACTTCAACTAACTCACCTCCCAGGCCTGCCTGCCTAGACATTCCCCTGCTCCCTAGATACCTTAGCTCCTGCCTTAGTCCACATCCCCAAGTCTGGAAAATGGGCTGAATAGGGTAGTAAGGTTCCCAGAGAGTACCCACTCTTTAAGTCTCCTGAGATCTGTTCTGGAAAAACAAACAAGTCCCAATTCACCCACCTACACATGGGGCCTTGGCCAATTAATTCTTTTGAGCTTGTGCTAAGTGCGTCAACAGCAATACCTATGTATGAAGTGCTTTGTAAAGTCCAGGAAACAATAAGATACTATATTGAACTCTTGAGAACATTCTGTAGACTCAAAAGGTCTTTTGAGCCCTAAGGCCACAGAAAGAGCAAGACGCTTCCCTGGGCCTTCGGGGAAATGTTCCGCCATGAGTAGAATTATAGTGGTAAACAGAGGATGGATGGGTGTGGACAAGATGTAAAAATGTCATGTGTCATGAAATCTCAAAATCTGCAGATGTCGAACTCTCCTGATTGTGAAATGCTTGGGCCTGGGGCTTAGTGCCAGGAGATGCTTGCACAGCTATGTGAGTGGGAAAAGCATAGCCCATAGTTTCCAAAATGGACCCAGCTGCTCACAGCTCCAGGCGGGTCGTGAAAGGTGGCTTTCCTGATGCCCAGGGGGCTGGCTGTTTGCACATCTGCTAACCCTCCAAACAAAACAGTGAGCGATCAACTGTTACCAAGTAAGACACATGATAGACAGCTTTACCCATAGCTAAGACCCAACCACCTGATCCCTACCCCACTTCTAACACCCACCCAATTCCTGATCCTCCCAAATCCTGTCCATCCCTGACCTAGTGTACTTCTAAGCCTACAAGCCCTGCTCTTAAAGCCCTCGACCCAAAGTCCTCCTCTCCTGCCACCTAAATACTCAAGCCCTGAGGACCAGCCCCTAGACCAGTGATGGCGAACCTATGACACACATGTCAGAGGTGACACACGAACTCATTTTTTTGGTTGAGTTTTCTTTGTTAAATGGCATTTAAATATATAAAATAAATATCAAAAATATAAATCTTTCTTTTACTATGGTTGCAAATATCAAAAAATTTCTACATGTGACACGGCACCAGAGTTAAGTTAGGGTTTTTCAAACTGCTGACACACCGAGCTCAAAAGGTTCGCCATCACTGCCCTAGACCCTAGGTTCATTTTTGCCAAAATCCATTTGCTGTAGAATTTCATGACCCTCCATGCCACTGGTTAGAAGCCTTCAGCATCCATGCCTGAAAACCCAGACATAGTTCTTCCTTCCCACTTCCTTGTGACTGTCCCTGAAATATGGCCTGGTAGCAAGGGCAAGGCAGGACATGGAGGTGGATAGCCTCGTGGTTAGCACGGGCTCTGGTGTATTAACTGAGGCTGGGTTTGAATCCCAACATTGTCACTTTCTATCTCCATGGCCTTGTGGAAATTGCTAAGCCTTCCTGAACTTCATTCTCCTCATGGGTAAAACAAGTAAGAACCCCTGTCTTAGGGCTCCTGTGGGGCTGCTGGCATGTGGGTGAAGTTCCTAGACTGACTCCTCACTCTGCAAACCATAGCTATGCTACTGCTGTTCCATTTTCGAGATGAGAAATCAGGTTCAAAACAGCTACTTGCCAATGGGAGGGCCAGGTTGTTGGAGTCCTCGTCTACTTAACAGGACACTAAAAGTAAAGCAATAGAGAAAATGCAACCTAATGGGAGTCTCCTGGATGCTATCCTCAGGTCCACCATAGACTTAGCCCAGCATTGCTGGTCAGCAATATCACTCCCGAGCCTTGAGCCCATTGGTTTGGGCCCAGACCAAACACATTGCGGGACAAGATGTGGGCAGAAGCAAGGAGAAGGCCTTCTTCCCTTCCCCACATAAATACAGGGAGGGGCAAAAGTAGGTGTACAGTTGTTTTTAGGGAAAATACAAGAATTAATAAGTAATACAAGAATAAACTCTGTGATTCACATACAACTGTAAACCTATTTTTGCCCCATCCTATATATACTTCCCACTCTCCTGCTCTGCTGATGTGGAGTAAGGTGGTACAACCAGACTGGGTAGCAGATGGGTAGTACTTACCAAATTAGATCAACACATGCCCTGTGACCCAGCAACCCAACATGAGTTCTCACAGAGGCCCCTAAGGGCCCTGCTCAAAGTGTGGCCCCAGGACTAGCAGTATCAGCCTCATCTGGGAGCTGGTGAAAAATGCAGAGTTTTGGGCCCCACTCTCGGCCTGTGGAATCAAAGCCTGCATTTTTTAAATTTTTATTTCAGAGCCGGCATTTTAAGAAGAGTCTCAGGTGATACACAAGCACACTGTTTGAGAAACACTGCACAGGAGGATGTGTTTGAGAGTAATGACTGCACTGTTATTAGTGGTGGCAGGAGATAAGAAAAGTCAGACATAGTGTGAGCACCGCTGAGAGGAAGCAGCAGAAGGGGCAGGAGCTATAGAGATTGATCTTGAACTCCTAGCTTTGAGTGGCAAACTGAATGAGAAATAATACAATTCTTTGGATGAAAATTTCAAATGCATGCCAGCAAAACACACTTTGGCGGAAGGTGGCAAGAACACATGAAAACAAAAACGGTGGAATGGCTGGCTCT